>NC_086194.1:148886404-149547654 GCF_035770615.1 Melospiza melodia melodia
ATCACAGCACCACAAGGAAAAGAAACCTCTATAGGCGTAAACAGCATCAGTCATTTTAAATTTGTCTCAAAACTTCAGTGGGTTAACCTTACATACACAGATCTTTTTGCAGATCAGACATTCTTTAACCTGCAGCAGACAGCATGAAACTGGCATAAGGGCTGTATCATGTGCTCCAGTTAATTCAACAAAAACGCGGTCATGCGCCCACACTTGATCCAGATCAAATATGCACTCATTGTGATCCAGGAGCACGCAAATCTGGTATTAAATAACATGAAACCGTGGCCTTATATGACAGCACAGCTTTAGATATTTTGGAGATTTCATTGATAGGTTTTTCAGTAGGCATGTTTTTTCCTTTAACTAATCCAAATACTTATAGGAGCTGTGATGATCTTTTCCACATAAATCATCACATTTATGTAAATGAAACACAAAATCAGAAAAAAAATCCCGATTCCCATCACAACAAAGTTGAGTCATCTGTGAAGGGCTGGAGATGTGTGGTTGCAAACATTTTAAATAGCTAAATGTCCAAAGCAGTAGAAACCAAATAAAATCTATATAGTGAACCAATAAAAAAAATAGAAATCTTACCTTTTTCACTAACACTTTCACTTTCAATCTCTACATCATCACAACTTGTATATTCTGGAGTGGATGCCAGTTCTTCTTCTGAGCTACTTAATGAAACCTGGCGCATTTTACCTCCTTTTTTCGTTTTATGGGGCTTTGGTGGAGGAGGCCTGACGGATTCAGACTGGTCCGAGCTGAGCGAATCATTCCGTAACATGGTCTCCATCTTTTCACGCTTTGTTTTCCGAACAGCAGAACTGGGATCCAAATGGTGCTGTTTCCTTAAAGAATCAGAGCGCCTCATGTCTGGTCTTTCCAGAGGAATTGGACTCCTCCTAGGTGTAGGAGGGCTATGATTTGTGGTCCTCTGACGATTGGGACTTGGTCCCTGAGCCTCTCGAGTTCTTTCCATAGAGTATGAACGTTGGTTTTCCATGGCGGCCCTGCGCTCAGACACTGATCTTTGTCTTGATGGCCGTTCCATCCTGAGCATGGACATCCGAGAATCTTCCAGCTCTGTATTTGCCAGCGAGACATCGCTGTGCCTGCGTTCGTGTCGTGCGCGGGACACTTCGGCGTGGATACGCATTTGTTCCTCATATGGCTGCGGCTTGACTGGATAACGAGCCAAATTAGGATCACTCCGGTATCGTGCCTGGTATTCCTCTTCCCTCCTTTGCCTCTCATATTCTTCCCTGCTTTGCGCATCTTCTTCTTCTACCGGATACTCCTTGGAACGCCTGCGGCTCCTCCTGTTGGAATCTCTATAATCACCCAGTTCAGGCTCTTCGTACAACTGGGGCCCACGCTGTGACCGCCTATCTGAATAATCTGATGGTGACCTGGGCATCGCACTGTCTGATGTAGCATACTGCGAGTATTCGTCTCTCTCGTCCCTTTGGTCGTATCTTCTGCTCTGTTCTCTTGATATTGAAGGGCTTCTTTTCCTAAATAATCATGGCAAGAAAGCAGAAAGAGAATCCTGTCAATATTTTATGTACCACAAATATACAGTTAATGCTAGTTCAAAGATAAAATGACCAGCTGATGGAAAAAAAAAATCCGTTCATTGCATTTTTTGTGAATATGCTCCCACATTTTCTGTACCAAATTAAAGAAAGGATGTCATGCTATAAATCTGCTTACAGTGCGCAGTTTGAATAAAAAACAGCTTTGAAAGAAAAACGCTGATGTGACTTTATAAAATATAGAAGACAAATACTTAGGCTACTTTGTAGTCATGACTGGTTTACAAGTACCAAAATTTTATAATCCTTTAAATCATTTTACAGCAATATAACTTGACCATATACTTGTCTTCAATGGAGTTTTTTAATCACCATGAAAATTAGGGCTAGAAAAATCATTCAGTTAGTTTATTCTTTTAGCAGCTGTTATTGCTCAAAAACACACATTTCAGTTCCCACAAAACTATAATTTGTGCCAAGGGCAGAAAACAGACAAAGATTCAATGGCAGCACTTTTCTAAATCAGATGAACTCAGAAGTCCTGAACTCAGAAAACAAACCACATTTTTTGCTGCGAAGGGAAAGAGTTTCAAAGTGCTGCCTCTGTCTATCTGATAGGAGAGAAAACATTATTTTCACAGCCAGGAAGGAAATGCAGTCTCTGCTGAACAAGAAAAAACAACAGCTGTCGGTGCAGAGTGTGCATGGCCTGTGGGGTGTCTGGCAAACTGGCATCCTGTACTGTTTTAGGTACCATACAGAATCATTAAACTGTGCTTGAAAGATTTGGACCCAGTATTGCCTTGTAAATAGTAAAGTACTTTAGCTTTGCAATGGCATGTAAAAATGAGGAAACTAATTAAATCTTGCAAAAATGAAATTCTTAGTGTGAAGCATGACAAGTTCTGTAAGCATCATGCAAATGCCTATTTGCTTACAGTGGAGCTAAGACATCCCATCTGTGTTGTTACAGAGGTGTGTTAGTTCCAGCAGAAATTATAACCTCTGTACATTTTACAAAATCTCTACAGACTCTGCTGCTGGGGACTCAACTTGAATAATTCTAATGTAACATGAACAGAGTTTCAGAAGGCTAAAACCAGAATGGCCAACAGGAAGGGACAATTAGAACAACACAACTACCCAAATACAGTTTGCAAAGACATAGAAGCTTCATTAGGACAACAGCAATTAGATGCAGAAGTGCTTTAAGGAAGACAAATATTTTTCACTTAAGTACTTGAGATGATGAAAAATTATGCCACATCCCAAAATAAGTTGTTCCAATAGAAAATTACCCAATTCCTGAAAATTTCTGTCATGGCTATAGCAAAAGTGTGCATAACTTCCTCTCCCCTCTTCCTCATATAGGAAAAATCTGCATTCACCAGATACAGGCATTAATCCATGTGAATCTCATTGCAAAATCAAGACAAATACATGTACACATGAAACGTACACATACTATACTGCCAATACTCACACTGTCTATACTCAGTCTATATAACCTTCATGTGTCTTCAGAGCCACATTGTTTACATCAATTTGATCCTCCAAAGCATTCAAACTCTCTAGAACATATGGTTTGTAGGATCAACTCCATGATGAACAGTGCAACACACAAAGCCATACAGATTCTAGTTTGACAAATCTCATGTGTGTCTTGGAGCAGCCTGAGTGTACACATGCTTCAGTATTAAACTTCTACACACTTATATCTACAGCAATACAAACAACACAGCAGTAAGAATTGGTTTAGCTACAAGTAGAAGATTATATAAACATACAAAAAGCATGCACATGTGTATATATACATAAAATAAATAAATAAATATATCACTCCATTTCACAGCAACCTCATATGGATACGATCCTCTTCTGATGACATTACAGCTATAATGTCATGGGGGGGAGGCTGAGGGGGATAAAAGACATGGATTTCTGTGCAAGTGAAAATATTGTTGTAGACTTGCTGCTGAGTAAAATGTATTTCTATTAAGGAAACACATCATCAGATGAACTGCCACAAGACTTACTAAAACGTACACCTGTTTTTTCTATGTTAATGAGAGGAGAATGTGCCGATTTAGCATTTTATTTTTTATGCATTTATACAAACATTCTCTAACCTCATGTGCTACATTTACTACAAACAGTAATTTTCCTTTCTCCATTTAAGATATAAAAATAGGAAACCATCTATGGCTGACAGTAATGTGAAGAGCAGCTGGGTCCTCAATCTACTCTAACCTTTAATGAAGGAAAAAGCTTTGTATGGCTGCCCTGTGTGTGGCAACTACTAGGGCACATGCAAGAAAAAGGACTTACCTGCAAATATAGTGCTTTTCTTCAGAGAAAGCAGCCTAACAGAAAAAATGTAGCTAATTGAATTCCTGGCCTAAGTTGACTGACATCATCAGGCCCTCTTTCTAATTAATTTCATTCCTGTTGAAGTCAGCTTACTTCACTACTGAAGTTACTGAACTAACCAGAAGCTGTAGTACTGTCCATCAGAAATAAATTAACTGTACTGTACACCTGATCAGCCAGAAATCTTCTGCAGGAGAGGGCTCACCCTGCCCCACAGTCCCCAGACCCTTAGTACTAAAGTCTGTCATTCTCTACTGAATATCATTGCACAATTTGCCTCCCTTTAACATTCAACAATTTTTTAATTTTAAAAATACCTGCTATATACAGAGTTGTACAATGAATGCTATACATTTCAAATCAGAGTTATGAAATCACAGTAAGAGGCAACTAGTACTGATGAAAACTTAAGGCCTGTCCCTGCTATTAAAAATCTGCTGTTATTTTTATATCACTCGCTAATTCTCACTCACCTTCATCTCTCTAAGCCATTTCTCACCACCATTAATTACCCTAAAGATATCTTAATAAAACCCTTCCATCAAGTACCCCCAGCTGGATACACTATGGAAAATGACTACTCTTGCCTTCCCAGGACTTCCCTGGAACCTTAAAAGCTAAGTGAACTTTAAGGGTGTGATATGCACCCTCCAGCTGCCAGCTGAACTAAGCACTATATATCTCTTGTCAGAAGGATTACCACCTTTTCTGAAAAATCCTCCAGGCCATTGTGATTGCTACTTGTTTGAAACAACCATAAAATAAAATCTCTATTATGGTTTAAAAACTGCAAAAATCTCTTTGTCAGGCACATTCTATAAATGGGTTTTTTTTTTCAGATTCAGAATATGAAACTTATTTTTTCCTACTTACTACTGTGTATTTATTTTTATTGTAATTTATCAATACATGAAATTTGGTCTTTTAATACACAACCCATAACCCTAAACTGATGGAAACTTTATTTGCAGTGCACTACAGATATTACTAATATTATGGAAAAGCAAATAGCTTGACTGTAATCTGTACTCCTGCTCATAAAGTTGAATTATTCAACTCCCCCACATCACAATAGAACTCAAGTACTTAAAAAATAGCATAGAAGAATATAAGACAGCTATTCAACTTTGATGGCTGTGATTTCCATAATGGAACTAAATATCTTGAAACTCTTTGACATTCACTTGGATTCTGCCTTAAAGAGAAAAACTCTTCTGCTTTGATTTAGGTTTTTAGAAAATTGACCCAAATGTATTGTAGAAAAGGATATTTTAAAAATTAAGTCTCCGTCACATTTCAGAAGTCAGAGACATTAAAAAACATTGTAATATGTAAAGTATTTATATCACTGTCAAAACTAGATATCAGACCCTCCTGCTAATAATCTTTTCCTCAGACTAACAAAATATACATTTGAACTGGAGAAAGCCTTCATGAAGATATAATTCTAAAGTTGTATTTGACCACCTGAAGCATTCTGCAGTTACTTGAAGAGTATGATTTATCAGAAGCTTTGGGTCAATTAAAAAATTATAATTTGGGTCAATTAAATAATGCTCTCAGTGGGCCTGAGCCATCAGCTACTTGGAAATGAATACTGTCCATCTACTTGTAAGACCTAATTATAATTTACTAGAAAATACTTTCAAATTTTGTTCTCTCTTTCCTATAAATTATCAAGGAATAAATTTGAATGGAAAATTAAAACTGAAAATATCTCTCCTGCATATATTGTAATTCTGCTTAACTCAAAATGTGATCCCTTCAATACATGAAAGAATAATTCAGAGAAGGTAAAAAATTGACATTTGCCACCAGAACTTTTTCACAAAAGCCATTCAAGATACAGAGCTTCTCATTAGAGACCTCATCAAATACCCTGAACACAGCTTCATTTCTCCTTTACTGTATGGCTTCTGTCAGCAAAAGTGCATTTGTTGGCCCCTGAGCGATCGTTTAAGAATAGTTCTTCTACTATTTGAAATCCTGTATTTCTATGTGTTGAATTCAACAGTCAGGACACTTGTTTAAAACAGCAGTGACAGGGAGCAGATAAAGCACTTGTCCCACAGTTCCCAGGCCGCCAGGAGCTGAGCTGGGCACTCTCTGGACCTTGCACCCAAAGCCCCATGAGCGCAATGAGCCCAGAAAACTTGCTGTGCAGCTTTAGAGTCTGCCTGCCTTTCACAGGGAGGGTTCTACTCTCTCATTTAGGAAACCATCTCCACAGACCTCCTTTGCCAGACTGAAAAATCTCCAATTTTTTTGGCAGTGGTTTTAAGAGGCTATCTGGTAATGATTTAACTTTATTCTCCTCGTAACTTCTGCCTCTGCTGAGTCATACTGTGCAGGAGAATTCATTTTGCACATTCTATGAAGCAGCTATGGCTCCCTTGTTGAAAAAAGATGTATTTTTTTGACTTCAAAGCAGTTCCAGTTTTCATCAAGATCTCTCTTTACAGTTACTCTATGCTGTCTAGTTTTATACTAGATTAAACTTATGATTTATCAGTTCCCCTTTCTTAGTTTCTCACCCCTCAAAAAATGAAGAATGTAAGCAACCAGTGCACAATTCACAAGTTAATTAATTTAAACAGCCTACTTTGATAAATTGAAAAGGTGTGTATTGCATTTGACCAATGTGGTTTTCAAAATTTGTTCTGAAGTACATCTAACATTCACATATCTAAGGAATCCACTAGGTAAAGCTCATGTGAGACAATATTTCCTTCCTCATTTCAGCCATGCCTTGCAATTTTACCTTATAGAAACCATACTTAAAAACATTAGAATACATTCCAGCTAAATATCTCCAAAGAATATGAATTAAGCTTACAATGAATATGAATTAAGTTTACAATTTAATAAATTTCCTGAAGCATGAGATTGGTAGAGCGGATGTTGATCTCTATTAGATTTTATCTGAAAATAAGAATTCACTGACTGCAGGCTTGTATCAACAGAATGAAAGGAAATCTGTAGTAACAAAATGTTAATATAATTAAAGTCACCACTGATAACAATTTTGCTTTGAACTTGACATGATTGCACAGATATATGAAACAATACATTTTTATTCTATACAAGAAATTCGGCAAAAATTCAGCATTGCAGCAGGGCTACTTTCAATTTGTATGAGGAAAAGAGTTACAACATGGAAAAAACTGCTGAACAAAAGAGGTGATTTAAGTATCAATTGCTAATTTACAAATTTTTAGGTAATACTTTTGTTTCACTTTTTTTTCTTTAAATAAAAAACAACAGAGATAGGAAAACTGGACTAACATCAGAAATTATTTTGTCATCCTTTATTTTGCCTGAGTATTCAGCAGCTCTTAAATCATATAATATTATTTTAGAGAACTGCAAGCTGAGAAATAAAGCAACAATATTTTACTGAGTGTTCTTTCAGATATATTGAAGAATGCTTACCTCTTAAAAATAGGTTAAACATGCCAAGATTTTTCATTATTTCTACTTCTGAACATTTTCAAAATTAATATTTTGCTAATTATTTCCACTTAATAGATAAACAAGCAATATTGCACCTTTTCTTTCAGTAAAAATTTTGTCCCAAAAAAGATAATAATCAAAACTATAATAAAGAGTAAATTGATTAGTTTTCAAGAATTGGTAGGAATGGGCATTCTTGTTATCTGCATCAGTACTGACACTACAGAAACCATTTGCAGAAGGGTGGAATCAATTAACATCTGTCTAACAGCAGGATTTAAATTACTTTAAACACAGGGTGTTAAAAGAATAGTAGCTCAGAAAAACACTGACATAAGAATGAGTAAATATAATACTGAACTGTTACTAAAAAGTAAAAATAATATAAAATAAAAGAACATTTCAAAATTCTACATATACTATTTTTATTAAAATAAATATAATGTTTCAAGAATTATTTTTATCACAGAAATTAGAATACAATTTAAGAAACTAAATTATAGAGTAGCAAAAGATTTTTTAAAGATAATATTTGCATATACTTGAAGCACAAGAAAAAGTTTTTCAGTACTTCCACTGAGTTTTTTTACTAAAAGTAAAAATATCTCCCTAATCATCCCCCTAGAAGAACAAGAAATGTTGAGCAGAGACATTGTTTTCACACAACACATTCGGCATCTTTCTTCCCTGCTTTACCTTTCGATCAGCCACTGCACATCTGGGTAGTTGGAAGCCTCGGGTTCATGAGAATACATCAATTTCTGCTCTCGCTAGCGCTTTCATTTAATCCTCTAGGTTCAGTGAAATCACACAAACAGTCTCTTCATTTCGAGACACAATTTTTTAGGCATGTATTTTGCAAACCCTTCCCTGCCCCCAAAATGTAGTTATAAAATATAAGGCATCCAGGAAAAAAATAAAGTTCAGTGTCTGCAACAACAGCAATTCAAGTCAGAGAGCTGACCCAATGGGAAGCTATTGAGAGCATGAGGGGAGTGTTATAGTTTAATGCTGTTACCATGTGCTGTATATAGCTGGAGGTCAAGTAAGAATTTACCCTATAAGGAGGATTATGGTACTTAGCTGATTAGTGCCTTGCTACAGTACTATTGCCTACAAATGTACATGCTGGTCAGGACATTTCATTTAAACTATTTTTCAAATTCGGCAGGTCCAGTATTTCATATTTTGTGATATTAGTTCCAGCATTTTCTTTATGTTCTAGGTCTTCAATAAAGTTTTGTATTATCATACTTTTAGTCTGAAGTTTTAGTTTTAGTAAGAAGTCAAATTTTGGCATAATTTTCAACTATTAGGCTAAAATAGTTGTGGCATGTATTCCAGTCTGATGTGTTGCCCATACTGTAAAACTGAAAACGTTTTTCTTACACAGTTAAAAAAAAAACAGTGAAAATCAATGAAAAACAGTCATCAAAACTCACATTAAAAATATGTTGAAAATGTGAAAATAATAGAAAGCAAATGTATATCTTCGTTTGCCTTAAATAGATTATAAATACATTTTTGTACAGTTTCCACAGCATTTTCTACCTATGCAAACTAGCTTATGAATACATTATGTTTATTATAAAGCACCAACCAAATCTGACTGCAATATATTTAAGTCATGATAAAGTAGCATGACATGGAAAAACTAAAGACTTAGCAGAAATCTAGATTTTCTTCACCTCAATAAGAGTTCAGATTCCAAGGAAAGCATTCTGCCATCAAAGTTTATTTGTTCAGCCATCACAGAGAACATATTATAATAGACTTAATCTATACATAATTTCATCTAATTTTGAGTCCAATCTAAGCGTTTCTGTTTCTTACCAAAAGGATTGTTCAGCAGGTGCTTTTACCAGCAGATGGAAGTATCCTGGTTCTTCAAAGAAAATCTTTAAGTTTGATGACAGGGAGAATTTTCTTTCAAATAAACACTCCATTATTGTGTGGGCATTATTACCATTACATAAAAATTAAAGCTATTTCAATAATGACCAAACTAAGAAAATGTCAGTGACATGAACTGTCACTTGAGAATTGTTTTTCCTAATAACATCTGGAGGCTATTTTGGACTGTTGAACTTTTAAAACTAACTTTACTAATGAACTTGAGTCAGTACATATTCTGTTTTTTCTCTCTATCTTCATTGTGTCCACAATTACAATATAAATGTGATATCATACAATGAACATAAGTCTTAAAATATCTCTGTGATTCATATTTCAGTCTGGAAGAGATGAAATAGATCATACTGAGCTGTTTTGATGCCTCCATAAAAGAGCAAGCATAAAATAACCGCTGTGAAAATGTCCAGTTGCCTCAGTAATGGGAGGTAAAGACCCATTATTAAATCTTGTGAATTCGATCAGTGGTGGCTCATCAATGAATGATGGGCTGTCTGCACCAGCTTCTCCAAGACCAAGATGTCAGGGTAAATGTGCTCCTGCTAGGGAACATCAGCTGGACAACTATGGAATGAGACAAGGGCATTAAATAACTCTTGGAAATTACCTTGGTAGATAAAACTTTAAATTTCTGGTTCAACTGTAATTCTCAACATACTGCTGAGATGAGATTAAATGTCTGTATTTTAAAGAAGCACCTAAGTCTATCATAGAAGCAGACCACAAGTTTAGATGAAATTAAGTTGTATTTCTGTAAAAACTATAGCACCTGTGTTATGTGTTGTTAGGACACGCTTTTACAATGTTTTTTAAGCAAAAGAACTTTCTCCACAGTAGTTTAAGCAGTGGGCTCACAATCCACAGCTGTTATTCACCAAAATGTTCAGGATCAAATGGTTATGGCTGCCTAGACAGAGCCCCTTCAGTTCAGAGCCCCTCAAGCAGGAGGTTAGGATGGAAATCATGTCTGTGTTGCCGGGTTTTCAGAGACACTATCTGAAAAATTTCCCATCACACTACCATGTAGTAACAACCTCACAGGGGATAATAACAGCCTGGTTTTTGAAACATCAACAGGTCAAAGAGACATCCTTAGATAGTCAGATCAGATCTCTGATGTAGGTATTTCTACCAGCATTACTTTGTTTTTCTGCAGTGCTGAGACCAGCTCAGGATATTCCTCCCTTTTATTCTCTTATCATCTGTTAGAGATGTCTGCACTAGAGCAAGCCTTCCCTAAAGAGGCTCAATACAAAGCCTTCTGAAAAGAAAATATATTCATGGATGCCTGCAAAAATCCATATGGAAAATCACTAAGTACTCTAGAAAGTGTGTGGAAGTGAACACTTGGAAATGAAAAGGGTAACATGGCATCTTAGCAACTTCTATACAAAAAGGTGGCACTCAGTTAACATGACAACAGTACAGACCACATAGAGGAAAATAGCAACCACTTCTAGCAGGAAGCAAAACAATACTGAATAGTCTTTATAGAACTACTAGCAACAAAATAGCACTGAATAAAATTCACTGAAATGTTGACTACGTTTCTTCCAAGAAACAAAGAAACATGTGTGGAAATCTAAAGCAATTGAAAATGAGACAACTAAAATAAACTTCATCTTGTAACATAAACAAGTCCATGGATGTATTCTACATTCTACTGCAATGGAGGTAGACTTAGTTACTCTAGTTTTACTTCTAAAATAAGATGACAGCTTTTTATATTCCACAGGAGAAATGAATACACATTTTGTAACTTCATGTATATATAAACAGCCCAACTCATTCATGTTTTACAGTTCCTGTCACCAACATTATCTGCTTTACCAAATAAACTTGTTTCCAGCAGGATCCTACAAAGTCGAGTGATGAAATTCTGACTGAAGTTCAGACTGTGCTATTAGCAGATTTTTGACATAACAGTGGCCACTTTTTCCATCAATTACAGAATTACTGTTATTGTCAGATTTTAGGGACCAGAAGTATGTTTTAAGTTAAACTTTACTTTCATTGTTGACCCGGCCACGAAAGATTAAATGTTTGCTCACTGAAGCACTTTTCAAGAATAAGATCAACTGGATAACAGGCTGGGGAGCCAGGCTATAAAAATTATTCAAGATGCTTGAGTTGACAGAGCAGAAAATCACAATCTAGTTTCAGTAATTTAGTTACTGTAATTTAAACAGTAGAAATGGATAGTTGGACAGATCTGACTTTTACAATTAGCAAAGAATATTTCATGGTATATAGTAATTTTGAAATGCACATTGAGGTGAACTAACACAAAATAGTTACAATATTAATAGATTCATATACAAAAAAGAGATAAGAGAAACCATGATCAAGTAGTTTGATTTCCTTCTTCCTGGATACTTTTACAGAAATGAGATTAATTCCAGATATAAATGAAACTTTGCTGACAAGGAATAAAAAAATTAAATTAAAATCCTTATATTTGGCCTTACAGTGGCACCAAGCTCATTTACTGTTATCATTAGAGAGATCTATCCCAAAACAATGAATCTGATTATTTTGGATGATTATTGGATTATATGCTATTAAAAGCACAACCTGAAGAACTATTACATTTCCAATAGCTGGCCATTTCCCTACTGCTGTAAGTCTTGTAGCAAGGTGAGAAAAACCAACACTACTCTGTTGGAATTGAGTTTGATTCATAAATACATAGAAATTTGGAGTAGAGGGTGGAGGGAGAGGCAGAGGAGAAAAGGAAGTGAATAGTTATAGCCATGTTAGAATGTTCTTGCAGCATATAAAAACCACTTAAAATACAGGGAAATTCTTAAGAGAATTATCATCATCAATTCCTCATAGAAAAGAAGACATTTTCTAAGGTCAAGTTTTTGTGAAAAGTGGACTGAAATACATCACTGGGGTAGTGGCTGTGGACATCACTTCTTTGGCGCCTTTTTGCTTTTTTTGACTAGTTTCAATATCTTCAATAACATATTAGAAACTGACTGTGAGTGAAGATCTCAGCTGCAGCTGCTGATCAATAGAGTGAAGGGTAAAAGCTGATATTTTTGATACAGAAGCATTTTCTATTCAATGTTAGAAAAATACAATATTGAAACACAAATTTTGTTTCAAAAATAGAGAAATATTATGACGTATTTTCTCTTCCTCATTCCTTTAAGCTAAGAGGAAGAACTTTATTTATGTTTTATGATGTAAGAGTGCCCTGCCTGGCTGATTGCTTATTCTGCACTTGCTCTTGTGCCTTGTGATGTCTGTTCCACAACAAAGTTACACTGCACCAGCATTAGCTGGGAGAGGATAGTTCCTCCCAATGCAACATACCCAGAGACCTCCAGAGACAAGTGCCAAGGCAGATTCACCTACTCTGCTTCAACATTAAGGTAATGTCAAGTGGAAATTTTTTACACTGAAATATGAAAAAAATGTCAAACTTCTAAAGCCATTAGGAATAATACACATTTCTGCACGACAGAAACTTAACATGAAAAACTCTTTAATAGCCAAAGATTCAACATTTTAGCAGACACTATGAACAACGTTTGTCAAGAATCATCAAAGATTGAGACCCACAGGCTAGTACAGCAAAATACCTGAGGACTTTGCAAGACTGGCAAAAGTGGGCAATTATGCAATTCATCCTAATTCAACTTAATGCAAAATTCTGTTTTCTCTCTTTCTCAACATTTTCAGGTCAGGTCAACCTAACATTAGAAGGGCCATGTTGTCTCACTGACTGCAAATGGTATAATGTTTTCTTCAAAAACTCTGGATTTGAAAAAGAGCCTTTAACTTGTACAAGAACCTGGAAGATTTTGTTTGGGATTATCAAAGATAATGGATCTATTTATCACAAAAAATAAAATCATGAAAGATTTTAATAAAGACAATTATATGATTGGCATTTTATGCAAATTATGTATAAACAGAGGGACTAACACAGGGGCCTGTAAATCCTGCAAGAACCTGGACTGGGAACTGCTATTATCTTAAAAATACAGGGAAGCTACAAACAAACATAGGCATAAGCATTTCAGTGAAGTGGAAAAAAATGTTTGCATTCATTATTTTATATGGAAGGTGTATGTATTGCAATCAGTATTGATCACCAGCTGGTACAATAGGCAAAGGATCTCATTAAGGTAAATTCTTAATCTAAGGAAGTTGTACTCAAAAAGGTAATGAAATTGTCATTAATAGTGATTTAGGAAAAAAAATAACAAGAACAGTAAATTGAGACTACAGCTTTTCAAATACTGCCTACAGAAATCAAAAAATAAAAAACAGTGCCTTGAAAGACAGACACAAAATAAAATACAAACCAGGATATTTCTAATCTGATACGTTTCTGTCATTTCATCCTCTGTAATAATAATGCCAGCTAGAAACAAGAAGGAGTGTTGTACATTCTACAGGAGCTATAACTTGCTCAGTGTAAGTACAGGCTAAATACCTGTGCAGGAACAAATCGTGATACTCTTTTTTATTTAGTTACCTAAAGACATGCTCAGAAATATTCCTGCTTTCAAATGTTTCTTATCATTCCCACTGCCAAGTTTTCAAATATAATTTTGTTAGGCTTTATATGATTAGGAATGATTTGTCCCTTATTCTTCCTAGCTGGAATGGATATTGCCCCAAAGAATCTTCTGGTCTGGAAGGGGACAGCATTTCTTCCCAAGGGCACCTTCTTGTCTATCAACTCAAAGGAAAGTAGGGAGTTAACTGAGAAACTTATGTCTTAATCAGCCTTAAACTAGCAACAAGATGATAATAATTTACTCCTCACCTTAAAAGAAAAAGGGCAAACAAAGCACACACACACAAAAAAACTGCCCTTTGTCTCTTAAAAAATATGGGGGTGGCCAAGATTAAGAATTCAAGATCCCTAAGGTCCTTATACTCACAAACTCTAATTTTCAGTAAATCTCCATGATAGAGTTTAACAAGAAGGAGTACAAGTCTCCATATTTCATTGTTTATGGCAAGCTTGCAGGTGCCCGAAAATGTCTCTGTGGCAATTATCTTATAAAAAATAGGAACAACTGCATGACTAAAGTTAGGATAAATATACCAGCACTAGGAACCCCAACAGAAATGCTCACATAAATAGCCTTCAGAAGTGAACAACAACAGGTAATTTTGATGAGGACATGTGAAAAAGCAGTGGTATAGCGTGATTCCATGACCAAGCTCAGGCCTCAGCTTAAGAGGGGGTTTTTAATATATATTACATCCAAAGATCAAGTGACAATTAATCCCCTGAACTTCTTTCTTAAGCTCGTTGACTATTAAAGGGAGCTTCAAGTCAGACTTGATTTCCTTTCCTGATCCCCTCTGCTGTCAAGCTACCTGTTGTCTAACAATAATTATGCTAATTTCATATACCACACCAAGACATAAATACTCCAAATATTCTAACACAGAAGTTCATTTGTTTTGGTGCCCAAGACCCAAATATAGGTCTCTTCCAGCAACACAACCTGAACACATATTGTATTGCAAAACTTATTTTCTGCTCATGCATTTTTTAAACTTTCCAATTCTTTTTATGTCCAGTAGTTCACTGGCATACTGAGGCACACAATGCCAGGTGGCAAAAGAGTTAATTAAAAGAAATCCACTTTATATGGACACACTTTTCATATTTTAGTTAGCCTCCCTGAATCCACATGTATTCTTGTTCTTTGCCATCAAAAGTATCTTGTGACCTTGGTTAAACCACATTACCAACACAAGGGATCCAGGACCTCTATGATCTTACACCATTTTTTACAAAGGGGTAAAAAATGAGGTTTCAGATGCAGAGCAGTGAATCAATTCTCTTCCATCAGAGAATCTATTTGCAAATCAGGCCTTTCAACAAAATATATTTTTAAGCATTTCTCTTCAGACCATTTTTCTGACAAATCCTACTGTCTTTCTGGGTCATCTTTTATGACACCCCTTTCTGAGGTAGGCAACAAAAAAACAGGCTTTGGACTGAATGGTATCCCCTCATATGAACAGGAATATGCAGGCTTTTTTCAAGCAATGATTCAAGATCATCATGGGGGATAAAACTGAAACACATTCATATAAGAAGCAGATAATAAGCAAATAGAAAGATTAAAATCAGCAATTTAAATTAGAAAACTCCCAGAATTCTTGGTTTGAGGCGACCTGTGTGATTATACTACAGTAACTAGTACACTGAGGAATAATTGTACAATTACTCTCCAATTTCTAGCAATTACTCTTACAGCTAAAATTATTTAACACTCTATCTTCACTATTCCTATTCAATATTGTGCAGAGTGGCGCCTAGCCATGAAGGCAATTTAGGTGAAATCACAACACTTAAGCAAAGCCTCCAGTGCTGCAACTGTATGAGGGAGTTTCAATGCTCATTGCCCATATATATGCTCCTGTACGGAAACCAAGATGCATAGAACATCAACACACACACACTCTGATTGGAAGTAACACTTGATTCTTCTGAATTTGTTACTTTAGTAATGGATCAAAAAGTAGTAAGTCCATGGCAAATATAAAACCTTTATTTGGAATTTAGATGGAAAATGTAAAGTATAAGAATATATGACTCAATCTTCACAAGCTACTGTACTGCCAGAACAAGAACACAGATTACTCCTCAATGCCTTCAGCACAAGAAGAAATGGAGAGAAAGAACAAAGAAGGAAGAATACATCTGCACAACTTCAAAGAGGAGGCTGTAGTAAAAGAAAGAGGAAGAGAATCCAAAGAGCGTGTGCACCATAATCTGCACCTACTGTAAATGGCATTCTCTTCATTACTTTTGGAGGCCTATTTAGTGGTTCTGATATCAACAAATTTAATACAGCAAGTAGTCTGAGATTCTCAAAAATGCCTAAACTCTCCGTCCATATTTCTTTACTTTTCCCAAAACCATTACATTAAGACAGATAATCTTCACCAGAAAAACTATTTTCCTCTTATTACTTTTATCTCAGTAGAAATGCTGTAGGGGATTTAAAACCTCTTTATAGCTGGTCCATAACACTCAGCCAAATAGCACTGTGAACGTCAGAAATCTAAGCAAGAAACTGTTTAAAGACATGTTCTTTAAAATAATAAGTCCTGACTATTGACCAGACCATTTTTTTCTCTCAAAAAAAGTTTAATATAGAAAAACATTAATAACTCTAAACATTCTTTGTGAATATTCAGTATAAAAAATTTATCTTAATAGTGACTGGTTGAAACAAAAATTTTTCTTCTATCCAGACTACTGCTTTAAAAATATTTTTTAAGACTTTATTATACTAAAGAGTAAAAACTACTCTAGGATCACTAGCAATTTTCTGTGACTGCAGAACATGCATTGTCTCATCTTTGAAGAATTAGTCACCTACTCCTTGAAAGCTGATGTTCCTGTCACACATATTGTAGTGGTGGTTAATAACACAAAATTTATTCAGTCAGGACAACTATCAGCAGCCAGTAAGTTTCAAAGCCTATTTAAAATGTAAGTTATGAAATCAAGTCCACTTAGTCATATCCAGAGAATTCAAGATATTTCAACAATATTTAAAACAGAACTTTTAAAAAAGGAGGACTGGCAACAGGAAATAATTATTCCATCTGTCATTGGATGGTTTATTATACTTGACTTTACTAAAACTTTTCATTTTCTCCTTCTTTTTGTTGTGATAAAAATAAGACAAAAAAAAAGTATTGGTTGAAATTCAAAACGATGCATCTTAACAAAGCTTAATCTGACATTTGTCGAGTGTGATCATCTCCTGCTGATATCACTATTAACAAAAATATGGCATCCTCTAGAGTCCAAACCCTCTACATCTGGAAAAATAATCCATTTTTAAAAATCTCATACTAGGTTAGATTTTCTGATGGAAAGCACAATATCAGGGGGAAAAAAATTTCTATATGGATAACCTCAGCCTTTATTGTAAGTGGCTAAAAGTAAGTATTGGTGGGAAGCCTGATTTTGGAAAGACAGAGATGTCCAAGTAGACATAACTTGAATTGCAATTCCAGGCACAACAGATATTGCAAATTTTTAAAAGACGTCCAGAGCTCTGTCAGGATGATGAAAGCTGGCTGAGACAATGGGCAATCATGCCATAAGTTTAATAAAGTTTCAAATCTTTTAACCAGCAGAGTGTTGACAATTCCATCAGACAGTTTGGTTTCACTGTAAACCAGTTTTCAGGGCTTAAACAGCTAACATCAAAACATTGAATAAGTGCATGTTTATGAACTCTCTGGACCACTTTGTATAGATTAAGATTTATACTTTTATATAAATCATAATATTGCTATTTCAGCGCACCCTGATCAGATAAAACAGAGTAAAAGAGATATTTCTGTTATGTTTTCATAATGAACACAAAACCAAACGCAGCAAGTAAATGTCTTTATAATTCAAATCTTTTTTCCTAAATTCCAGATTACATTACTTCTGAAATAGAAAACAATTTACCAGTGCTTCTAAAACATTTTGAAACAAAGGACAGTAAAATTAAACACGTTATGCTGTTGTAGTTAAAACTGCACCTGTTTTTCTTCTCAGGATCTAAGGGGGACATTATACAAGATATAAAATGACTGCTGGATCAAAAACGTGAGAGGGAGAGATGCTTCGGAGTATTGCACCTACATTTGTCACTTTTCCAAAGACATTTGTATGGAAATTTCTCAGTTATCAAGGTTCAACATGCCCCTGAAGTATGCTCCTCAGAGTAAGAAAGCCCTGGAAATTTTTACATGTATTTTCTCTCTTGAAAATCATACTTCAGTGAATTCATCAACTTGAGGTTTCTACACATCACATCTTTTTAAATCCATAGCATACCTTGCTTCCAAGACAATGAGGTTGGACCGTTTTTATTATCAGCTTAGAATAGAAAATATATTAAAATACAAGTAAATTATATTTTTCTAGTATTCAGAATCAAAATTATTTTTTACAATAAATGCATTAATGCATTATTAAAATTTCCATCCCTCTGGCATTAAGTATTTAACTACTTTTACCTATCTTTCCCCAGTATTAATTATACAATGAGATAATTATATAAAGCAACTGGCATAGTGTCAAGGTGATTTTCTGTTCTGCTAATGCATGTATTTTTTGAGCCTTTAAAGGGCTAGGATTTTTTCCAGACAGTTTCTAAAAATCACCATAGTATTTAGTCTCTAAATATTCTCTAAAACTCCATACTTTTCCTACTGGAGAGTACATGCTGGGGCTGCATTGTACTTTCCAGTTGAAAGAACAGCAAAAGGAGAGAACTGCACATTTATTCTGATATTCACTAGAAAAAACCTTTAATCCCTGCAAAACAAAAAACATGTTCACTCTGAGAGGCACAATAAAAATTGCAATAAAAAATCCTTTCAGCAAATAATGACTCATGCATTTAGGCTTTGTTCATTCTCTCTTATGGCTCATACGAAATGCTACAAAATATTGGGTCACTGAATATATAAAATGTAACTGCACACTAGTATCACAAAGACATGTTCCTTTACAGACTCCTTTAATAACAGGACATAGCTAACAAATTCAAAATATGCAATGCAGTCTACTGAATAAACCATAGAAGTGACGTGTCTCAGTTTACATTTGTGGCTGTGTTTAAGAAATGTGATTACACGATGAAGAAACAACAGAAGAATCTAATCAGAGGTGGCTTTCTGAGAGAATTCTGTGCCCTGCACAAACAGAAATTTCCAAAAGAATTCTTAGAGAAAGTCAGTGAAAACAAAATCATCAGAGGAAAATATACAGTAATACATAAGCAGTCTGATTTTGGTTTATTTTCCAAAGAGCAGACAACAAAAGAGAAGAAATATCTCCAATAATTAAGGTTCTGAGTCACTTATTTAGAAGCGTTATATTACAAAAAGCATAAGATGACCATAGAATTTAAAACCTCAAAAGGAGACTGAAATCTTTTAAAAACTATTATCTTTACTCTTCTGTGAGTCACCAAATATTATGCAACAGCTCTGGATATTTGAAAGCATACTCAGTTCTTCCACCTTTGTATGCAATAAAAATTTCATTTATCTACTCATCATTTAGTCACTGCAGATAAGGGAGATCCATAAAATTTCACGGGAAGAGGCAGACTTTTTGGTAGTTTATTTTTAAAACTAAAGGCTAAAAGAAACCAATTCAAAATTAGTTTTACAGAGAGCTTTTGCAGCCATCATTTTTTCAGCTAAGCCCTTTAAAGCACACATAGAGACTTAATCAGTTTGCCTGTTTGTAGGAATAACCATGGGAAGAGAGAAAAGAAGAACAAAAGAGAGAATAATTCCTTACCTTACAGCAATTGGAGCTCTGCGAGATGAATGGCTTTGGTGCACAGACACCTCAGGCACTCACCATGGAATCCTAAGGCCGTCAGTGTTTGTGGGGGCTGCAAAGGAGTGGTGATCACACCCTGCTCCCTACGAGCACCGAGAGGGTGAGGTGGGGTCCTGCAGCTCGGCCACTGCAGGATCCAGCTGGGAGATCCCCAGGGGGAGCAGGGAGGAAGCACCATGCCTCCACGGGCACAGGATGCCTCTGGGAACCACAGGTATTGACATCTGCTCTCTTTGGCAAATGACAGGTCATCAGCAACTCATTTTTGCTGACTCACCAACAGTAACCTGATATGCAGAGTCTAGATGCTCCAAGTCCATCTAAAAATGACTCATGCAATTCTGCCAAAATGAGCAGCATACCTATAAGCCTTTATAGAGGAATACTGTCCCACAAATGTCCATATTAATGCCAGAGAGAAGTGTTTTAAGAAAACCTGCAATCCAGTTCAGAAAGTAAAAGCTCAAGTTCCAGCATGTTCATGTTCCTTAAAAATAATTCACTAAAATAATAAAAAACAAACAAATAAACAAAACCAGAAAACCGCCAAGCAAACAAAAAATCCCTGCCCCAAAGTACCAAATCACCCAGTGATTCACTGTGTTGTATTCTAGACAGAGTGACTTCCCAAAACAAAAGACTTAAGAAGGGGGGAAATGCTGAATTTCCTTCTGTAAGCTTGTTTAAAATTAACTACAGGGAAGCATCGCCGAAAGCTTGTAACTCAGGGTTTCATAAACCTGTACCATAAAAGTGATGAAAGGGTTAGTCACAAGCAAAATCTTTCTTGTCAAATTCACTACAATTTTAAACTTGAACATAAAACTGATGCTGTCAAAGGTACATTAAATTTCAGTATTGCTAACAAAGAAGGAGTGATTTTCTGGACCATTTTGCACATTGAGCCTTATGTTGCATTCATCCTGTTATCCCTACCAGTTTAAAATAATTTAATTTCTATTTTACTACCAAATGACATCAGAAATACACAGGAATTATATTTTTTCTTTTACTTTGAGGTACCTATATAATGGTATTTTAGTAAATCATGTTTATCTATTAAAAATGAATAAATACTATGGCTAACATTATTAAGACTATATAAAGATCATATCAGATAAAAGTCATTAAATTCAATAAATATATTTTTGCTGCATTCAACAGCAATAAAATTTGATCTGTCAGATAACGAGTGTGTGTATGTATATTTGAAAGCCCCTATCTGTAATTCAGAGTATACAGAAAAAAATCAGAACTAGAAAACTAAACAACACATGCACCCAAACCCCTATCATTCTGTATCTTAAAATAAAAATGAAATCTAGTATATTTCACCCTGGAATTAACAGATTTTACAGATTTTACTCCATCTGACATGCTACAGTGTGATACTGCTTTTAAGGATGCAAAGAAAATAGCCTGTGGTTCACTCCCTCTATAAAATATGGGACAAGAACCTTAATTCCCAACATACCCCTCAAAGGATGTACAATGCCTGTAATGCTTCCAGAGCACTGGAGCCCCCTCCCTGTGCGCTGACCTGGGCACATTCAGACAGAGTCACACCTGAGAATCTGCTCTCCCAGCTCCCCACTACAGTCAGGGCAGAGGGAGGCAGAGGTTTCCAATGGGCAATTCAGAACAGAAAACTAAGTTTAGTTTAGGTTCTCTGAATGATCCACTCAAAACCCTTTCCCTTAACTATGAAGAGAGCCAAGGGAGACAACCTTCAAGCTAGAGTTAACTTTCATTGTGTAGGGTCTGAATGAACTACCACAGCTGTCATGGCTAAGAGCTGATATCTACATCTCTTTTGGATGATGTTTTGTGAGGAGAAAAAAAAAAAAAAAAAGAAGAAGAATCATTCATTTACATGGGGAGTTTCCAAAACTTCAAAATGAAATTGAAAGTTTTGCCTGATATTGATCTTTACATGTTAAGATGTCCAAACTAGAAATCATCATCATCATCATTAAGACTCAATTGAAAATCCAGAAGGAAAGCAACCTAAAAACATTATCAATGTTGTTTTCAATAGAACTAGTGACCATTTTACATTAAAAAGAATGAAAAATTTCATAAAACAAAAGGAAAAAAAGAAACTCCAGACCCAAGGGACCAGGTGATTTTACCTTGTTGGAAAGAACCAGTAGTTTAGGCACTCCAGAGCAAGCTCCTTAAGTCATCTGTCAGTTCTTTAAACTTACTAGAAAGAAATGGCACTTAGAGAATCTAAATTTCATCTCTTTCATAGGAAGAGATGATTTTTTTTCCTAGACCTACTTATTTATCTCCTTCTAAAGGAAGACCAGACAAGATACAGACTTCTACACTGTAGACTTACAATGTCAAAAGAGAAGAATCCAAACTGAAGCCAAAAGCATTAAACTATCCCAACCAAAAAAATATCCTAAACAAATAAAAACAAATCAATAATGTAAGAAAACAAGAAAAATAGAAATAGAAAAGCCATGTTCTAAGATATAAAATAAGCTTATAAGAAAAGCAAGTTTTACTAGGATCAGAGTACAAGGGAAAAAAAATCCTGTTCTTAACTTTCAGACTGTGTAGGTGAGGTATGTGTGATGCAGCTTCCACATCATGAATTGAGATGAATGGCATATTGATCTAAAACTAAACAAGTCTGACATGTAGTCATACCTGATCTGGATGTTGTTTAAGAGTCTACTTTTAATACTCTGCCAATGATTATATAACTTTTCATTACATGAAATTAAAAAATATTAAAATAATTTGTTTAATAGAACCCCTGTGCATCTTGGCCTCCTTTTGCTTGTGTTTTCACAGAGAAATAAAAATTATATAAGCAGGTTATTTACTGCTAGAACAGGGAGCATTCCACAGCAACACTGAATTTTGGGGTAAGAGATCTTGAAGATCTTCTAGTTCCAATCCCCCTGCCATAGCAGGGACACCTTCCACCAGACCAGGTTGCTCAGAGCCACATCCAGCCTGGCCTGGAACACTTCCAGAGATGGGGCATCCACAACATCTCTGGGCAACCTGTTCCAGTGACTAATCACCTCCTTTTTTTTTTAACCATTTTGTGCAATCTACCCTATTTAGGTTTAAAACTAGTGTCTCTTGTCTGGTCACTGCAGGCCCTAAAAAAAGTTTTTCTCCGTCTAGCATGTAAGTCCATTTATATATTGAAGGCCACGATCAGGTCTCCCTGGAGCCTGCTCTTTTTTATTCTTTGATATTTCTCTAAAATATTTCAAGCAGAATTAGAGTCCTTGAAAGCAGTAAAATCTCTCGTAGAACAAGCATCAAAGTTGAGGAAAACACAGTGTATTTTTGCATCACTATTATCCTAGTGTTGCCCCTTTATATGTCGTAAAGCCCAGAATCAACATGTATGTGGCTTTTTAGATACAAAGGATACCTGCCCTGCATTGGTCTCTATTCCATTGTTCTACAAGACAAAAGATTTAAAGTAAATTTTTGACATCTATATTTCTTGCCACCGTTCTTGTTTCTCTTCTTGCTGCCCAACTCACATGCTGTCTATCACCATTACACACCTGATAAAAGGATGAGACCATCTGGCAGGAGTGTTCTTTTCTCTCTCTGAATAACTAGCAGCCAGGATGACAACATTGCCCTCCAAATGTCCAATGTGAATTTTGAAACAAAAAGAGAATTGACTGAGACCGCATCAGGTTTAAAGCAGGATCTGAAAGCAAGGTCTTTTTCATTGATAGTGCCTCACTTGGTTTGTTGGTTTTGGCTTATTTTCCAAAACAGTATCAAATAACTTTTCAAAACAACCTGGAGAGCTTAAAATTTATTTTAATAAGTGGCTTCATGGAATAATTTAAATGTCAGGAAACAACAAAGGACTAATAAACAGTTGTTATAGGATTTATGTACCTTGAGCAAAATTTTTAAAATTTAACATATGTCTTTTTAGTTGACATTAAAAAGAGTTCATTATTTTTGAACAGGAAAATATTCTTTTATATATTTTAATCACAATTTCATTAAAATTTACAGGGAAAAGGCCCTAAGTCTAAAGATGTTTTGTAAACTGAGAAAAATTGGAGTATTGATTAGTTAATCAATAGTGTTCCTGAAAGGTTCTGATTTTTGAGTTGATATTAAATAAAACTATTTCACATTATTCAGTCAAATTTTCAGTTGCTAACCCTGCATTATGAGCATCTCCAGGCTCTGCCTACAAATATAAGAACAATGATATTTTATTTAGTAAAAAATTAGTATTCTATACATGTTACAGAGCTTTAAATAACACAGAAACTGAATTGTAGGGTCATAGATACCTTCCACTAGACCAGGCTGCTCAGAATCCCATTCATCCTGGCCACAAACAGGGATGGGGCATCCACAACTTCCAAGGACAACCTGTGCTGGTGCCTCAGCACCCTCCTCATAATTTTTCTTTCCCTTTTGTTTTATCTTAATCTACCCTCTTTCAGTTTGAAACCATTGTCTCTCATTATTACTGCACTTCTGATAGAGTCCCTCTCCATCTTTCTTGTAGTTTCCCTTTAAGTACTGGAAAGTGCTATAAATTCTCCTGAAGCCTTCTCTTTGTTTTTAGTTTTTTGGTTTTTTGTTTTTATTTTTTTTTGTTTTTTGTTTTTTTGTTTTTGTTTTTTTTTGTTTTTTTTTTGTTTTTTGTTTTTTTTTTTTTAATGCAAACTCTGCAGAGCACTGATTTTTTTATCTTTCTGGTTGTCCTCTGGAACAGGTTTATGGGTTTCTGTTGCTGAGAACCCCAGAGCTGGGCACAGTACTGCAGGTGGGGTCTGTGAGAGCAGAGTAGAAGAGCAGGAACATTTCCCTTGACCACACTTCCCTTGAGGCAGGACAGAACAGGACTGGCTGTCTGAGCTGTGAGCCCACATTGTCTTGACAAGAAAAATACATATTCTTGAGCTGTATCAATGCCTCGTGAATCAATCCGTATTGCTGTGACAATTTATTGATACCAGTTGAGATAAAATTAAGTGACTCTTATTGCATCAAATTTTACAGGAAATTCTAAATTTTTGTTAAATAGAGAAGACATTGCTGCAGTCTGTTGTGCTAGACTGACCTGCCAAAAAAACCCCAAAGAAATAAAATTTAATAGTCAATGGTTTTAGATAATGTGCAATTTTCCTGCCAGTATGTGTTTTAAAATAGTTTGTTGAAGCACTATATTATTATCCCAAATATAATAGCCAATCCAACAGAACAGTTCTAGCCAAAGCTCTTTCTAAATGCTGGTGAGTATAAAAATTTTCTTAAGGAAATGCTAGTGAAGTATATATTCATTATTCTTCTGAGAGACATTCAGGCACTGTTCAGTATTATCTGACTTGAGTAGGGAACTTTTGCAGTCAGTCTTGAAAACCCCATTCCCTAACAGGGTCTGAGCTTGGATGCCTTCATTAAGATATTTTACTGAGTTTAAGCATTAATGTGAGCTGACAGAGCAACTGGCTCATGCTCGCAAGGTCAAAATGCAGGGCGATGTAAAATACACACAGTTAAACAGTGCAGGGGAGAAGAGGTTCTAGTGGGAGTTAATTCCATTTCAATAGAGCTTGTGTTGTTTTGCTATGAGATCTGAGCTCCTACATTTCCTGACTAAGAGATTCTCAGCTGGTGAGACAAGAAATGTCCCCTAAGCAAACAATGGTTAAGTGTACACCTGAAAGTCACACATGGTTATTAAGGAACCAATTTTGTATTGCCATCTATAACTGTTATTTGCTGAGATTATAGCAAATAACACTCACAGCTCTACCAAAAATCTAATTTTCTGTATCTCCTCCTTAATAAGCATTCTCAATCACCTTTTTTTTTCCTCTTTATTCAAGTTATTTAGTAACAGGAGATACCTTTAAAATTTACTAAGGAAAAAAAAATGCAGATCACTTGCAAACTTTTTGTGTATGATACAATGCAAAAACCAATTTTGTATCATCTAATGTACATCAAGACAAATCACTTTGATGACAGTTTTTAAATTGTTAAACTTCTACTTACTTTTCGCCTTTCAATCAGACTGCAGCACCTTCTTTCCCAGTTTCGACACGCTCTCACACTGGGAAATTATGGTACTGCTCTAGTTCCAAAAGGACTACATGGAAGCTTGTGTTCTTACAAAGACCTTTGAATCCAAATTTAAATATTTTCTTAGATTTTGAAAGATAAAATGGGAAGTTATGTAAGCAGCTAATGTTACACCCAGCAGGTATAAGGATTAGAACTGCAAATATTCAGAAAGCTGTGAAACAGCTTAGATAAACATTCCTTTCCTCATCCTAGTCAAAATATACCCCAATATTATTTGCTCATAGACCTTCACAGTAAGAAAAAAAATATATTATCTCAAAGGTAATTCACATTTTTATGGGAATCTAAAGCCAAAATGAAAATTAAATCTCCATACTAGTTCATTTTTTAATGCTAAGATCAAAATACAGAACTGTAATTTTTAACCTTCATCATAAAAAGCTGTAGAAGCTACAAAAATATATATATTTAGAGCCCATTAAAAAAGAAAGTAAATGGTCTTTGTGTCAAAATTAAATAAAACTGCTGGAAACTAAAGGCTTTTATAATAACACTAAAAAAGGAATAAGAATATTTTAAGAGCAAATTATTTCTTAAAGACAAATGAAGACTAAATTTCTAGTAGCACTTGCAGCATGTACAGTGGTTCTTATGTCATTTACTGGGAACAGGTACATGATTCTATTGTAAATTTCAAATACGCTACATGAATGTTCTGGTAATACAATTCAACTTTGGTCAGAGACAAAAGGATGTTTCAGTAATGTACAGCCTAATTTCAATACAGTATATCCAGATTAGCTGGTCAAATAATGCAGGCACTCCAAATAAAGAAAAACTTGTAGTTACGGTATAATGAAATCTGAAATATTTTGCATTCTGATCATTCTTGGCATTCTCAATTGTGCTTTCACAGTTCACTGCAACCTTAGTCAGCTATTCATCTCAAAATAAAATCAGCTTCAGCTAAAATTTTAGCATTTACATTTTGTTCATTCAAGTTACTGTAATAATTCACTTTAAAGCAATTGACAGAAGGAAAAAAACCCCAACACTAAAAACTTGATTAAAATTCCTTTTTTCATGTCATTACAGAATAACCTCCACCTTTTTGGCAATGGAATATTATACTGTGTGCAATATTATGATTTGCAACAATCTATATTCTGTTACATGAATATTAGCATGCTTGTGCCCCACATAGAAAGCCTATTCAACCATTCAGTATTCAAAAATAATGTGTGGAAAGTAAAATGTCTTCATAAAATATGCTTTATATCTTTGGTCCTTTATACTGCAACTTGCCAAGTAAAAAAAAAAAATTACTCTGCAACCAAAAAGTAAAAGAATAAAAAAATCTAATTATGCTTTTCTTCTAAAGCTTCTTTTCCTATGTAGGAATAGCCCATTTAAGCCAGGGCTACAAGAATACCTTACCAAGCAGAATACATGACTAACTAATTAATTTACAGTGTGATCTCATTTAAAAATTTCTCATTTAAAAATTTTCTTCCCAAAAATAATAATACTTCAGCAAGTAAGGATCATTTTTGACACATTTACTTAAGAGGTATAACTATGAGGAGCTTGTTATTAGTCAAAGAAAAAAAAAAAAAGACAAGTAAGAAGAGAAGGCAAGAGATGCCCATTTTAGCTGTGTAAGCATTATATGTATAGCAATTCTTAACTCAGCCAGAAAAATTAAATTTAAAAAGAAATACAATGGCTCACATGGGATTTTTCTCCTAAATGAAGTTTCAAACAAAAGCTCAAGTTGCCTATGGGAGCTAATTACACAGCCTTCAAAGATAGTTGGTATAGGTGTTTAAGGGCATTGAGGGTAAAAATAGAAGTCTGAACAACTAGTAAAGTATCTCTAATCCAAACGTTTTTCAAAGGGGAAAAAAAAGTCACTGTATAATGTACAGCTGCATAACTAACAAATTATCCCTAAGCACTACTATGGAGTTACAATGTATGAGAAAGAGCAATGTAAAACAAATTTAGTTTATGGGGTAATTGCATGAAAATAAATAGAAGTCCAGTAATGTATAAGCAGACTAACACATTATCTCTGAATTTTATTTACAGATATTCTCTTTACCATGATCAATATCAATACTCAGTACCAATAACAAATAGTGGAATAGAAAGCCGTGGTACTGCAGGACCCCAGTGAGAGCACAGAAAGTACAGGGTCCCCCGTATCTGTGCTTTCCTTCTGACTCAACTACTGGTTTTTATTTATTAAGTATCTAGAATTCCATAGGAAGTGGTCCAGCATGCTGCTCAGGGATGCACCACCTAAACTGAAGGAGCAATGAATGAGCCCTTGCAGCACATCTGTCCAAAGGGATGGCAAATTGTGCCTCTAGAGCTGGGAATGTGTGAGATGGGATGTGGGACTGATGAGAACAGACCAAAAACTCTTCAGCTATCAAAGGCAATGTGTCATCTAAACTGTATTCTGAGCAGACTAACTGATGAGTCACATATTCAAACTTAGGCAAAACACTTTGTTATGTTCCTGAACAAGATAGTCACTTGCATTTTTAAAGCTGTATTTCATCATATTCGTTTCATTATAAATGGTATTTTACTAGGAGTCATCCTTTTTCACCCCTTTTTTCCAACTAAGGTGTTAGCAATTTCTCTCATTTAGCATTATCAGCATATTTAATTCACATAATATCAATCTCAACATACTTTAATAAAAATATAGCAGAAGATCAGATTACACATTGCTATACAATGACCCTGCAATAATGCTTGGATAATAAGCTGGTTTATAATGGTAAATGCCAAAAAGCATAAAAGAGAAAAACAACCAGTAAGCAGATTTAACTTCTAGAAAACCATAAATAAGCTATTATCTCAAAAGCCTTAGACATTGTGGTCATTTTTCTGAAATATCATCTTAGTGGTCAATAGTGGTCAAAAGCATAGAAATAATGCTTTGAAATGTTGAAAAGAAACTGTAGGCTGATGGAAGAAGCTTTCAGTTTATAAAGCCATGTATAAGAAGGAAAAGATAAACAGAAAACACATCATCTCACAAAACTGAAAATACCAGATGAAACTGTCAAATTACAGATTTCAAAACTAGCAAAAAGGAAATAATTTTATTCCACAAAGGATGTAACTCACATGTTGTAGTATTAGTCTGTGGGTGCTAAAACACTACATGGAATAAGAAATTTGTTTAAAAATGTGAGAACAGATCTACCAGACACCATCTATGTATAACAATGCCTCAAAAAGTCCCCGAATTTTTTGTCAGTGAAGCTGTTCTCCACTTTCACTGCTGTTCATATTCCTCCCTAAACATCTGTTGCTCATCCCTGTCAGAGACAAGACATTGTATGGAAATCTCTGACCCACATGGCCTCATTTACATCATGAAAATGCCAAAGGATGGGAAAAGAAAAAATAAAGCTCATCCTTTAACAGGCACAAGGAACCAGACTTTTTACACAGCATGGTCCTATGGCATTAGAGTAGGAGCACAGTTATAAGGGGAACTATACAGCCAAAATAGTTTTTCTATTTTCTCCAAATATGTTTGCTTTCCAATATATCTAATAAATTTTTTGTCACTGAAGTATCAGAAGGTGATTTCTGTGTAGTAGACCATGTTTTACCCTCTATTAAGTGATGGAATCATTGCTTCTTAAAAAAATCATGTAAGTTGAATATTACTTAGATGATCTATGTATTTAGCAGGGAAAAAAAAAAAAAAAAGAAAAAATAAGGAATCTCAGCTCTCTTATTTAAAAATCAAACGCATAATATTTAAAATAAGTTTAAATAGTTCTTACAGTGGACCCTGAATCCTAAAAATACCAAAATGAAGATTTATGACATCCACTCTTGGGATCAGAAGAAAAAAATCCAAACCTCTGATTTTACAACCAACCTGAACTGAATCTTTAAACTTTAGTTTTGCTTTTCTTAGTCATAAAACTTGGTTGTGCAAGTGTTGTTTTATAAAGTTATATAGTGTCTGGCAACAACTAAACACAGAAAAGTGCAGTCCAGAATGATTCATGTTTACCAGCCAAAATTGAGAGTTTCCAGAAATGAAAGAAAATCATGGTTCTAGGAGTAATCAGAAAGTTACTTCTGGCAACAGAAAGAAGTTTGGTAACATTGTATGATGCATTGTAAGACATAATTTAGAGTACCTTATATACTTTGAGTCACCTTTAAAAAAACGTAAGTCACAAAACGTACTGGAATAACTTAGAAAATTAAGGATTTCACTAAAAATTATTTTAAAAATAGCTTGGCTTATCTAGCTATGCAAAATGAAACTCAAGAGAGACTATTATGACTCCAATTAGAGATACATATTGAGAGAAAGGAATAACTTTAGCAGGATAATGTTCTAGCAAGATGAAATACATAGACATCAGTCATGAATAAACTAAGAACCGAAATGTAACCTAATCATATAAGAATTATTTTTCTGTGACTGTGTTCCAAATAGGGTAATAGAGGCATGAAATCTGCATTGTTTTACAACAGAAAAAGTACTTTTAACTAAGGTATCATCTGACCAAGATATATGAATATGAGCCTGAATTTTAGGCACATAGAAGTCAGTTTAACATTCATAAGGAAATGTTGAAAAGCAAGGCTTGGATCCTGCTTGTTCCACCATCTTAATTAACTAGTCCTGCACTTCATGGCTTTCAGCGATCTAATTCTTGTTCCCAAGAAGCATAATTTGATTTTAGTTTTGCTAGACTTTAGTTTTCACCAATATGTGAGAATCTGGCTCTATCTAGCAACAGATTTTTGAGAGGAGGACAAGCATGCTCCAGATGGTATGAAAAAAAAAAATCTCAGCTGTCTTATTGTTGCATCTTCTTTACCCTTTCATGGATAGCCTAATGGATGCAATTGGGGTCAAGAATTAATTTTAGGTATGTCGGTTTACCAGGGATTTATTTATTCTTTCTCTAAAATATTGTCTACTTTTAGGGTTGTCATTTGGTATTCTTATCTATGAGTGCTTTCAAAAATATCTGATACTGGTGAAGCTCTTGGTCATTCCTTTCCTTTCCTTGAAATCTCACACAACATGTCTCATTTTTTTAAGTGTAAAAAGAAAAGACAAGACAAAGAAAGAGAAAAAAGCAAGCCACAGTGCTTTGTAGCATGTGGTATCTTGTAAACCTTCCAGAAGTATCAGTTAGCATCCTAAACAGCAATGAAAGTGATTGGACTCAACTACAATACCCTATGTTGTATTTGAAGATCTATGATCTCCTTTGAGAACCTTTATGCAGTTCTGAAGGTAAGACACTAATTAGCAGCACAACCCAGCTGAGAAGGGCCAAAGGGTTCTCATGCAAACAAAGACGTAGCACTGAGTCAAAGTGTATTTATTAAGTGGGTGAATTTGGCTACAAAGAATTGTTTCATAGGCTGCAATATTGAATGGGTCTCAAATAAATGTGGCCATAGCCCTGCTTGGCTGAGCTCTTTATACAGAAGAATGTTCTTGTAAGTTTCATTACATGATCTCATTGATTTGGAAAACTTTAAATGCAATCACCTTTGCACTTTTCCCCGTAGGGTACATACATTCCATTTTAGTTTTTAAAGGTCTTCTCTCTCTCTCATTCCCCTCTCTCAAAAAGGATTCTTTTTCACATTAGGGGCATGCAAAGGTTGGTAGATTGTTGCTTTGTTGGCTTTTTTCCTGAGTAGACAGGAGCCTACAGGAAAAGGACAGAAAGAAAAATAGGCCGTTTGACTTGAAAGTGTGCAAATAATAGGGAAGTAGGAAAGTGACCTAAGGGACATTTTGTTTATATGTCCTGTGGCAAGTAGTAAAACACTACAAACCTCAGTCTTGCAAAATATCTGCCAGATACTACTATGGCTATCAGAAGGCAGTTTTAAGTAATAATTGTGCAAAGGAACAGTGTTTTGGAGAAAAAAGTGCTGCTTGCCTTTGCATTTTAATCCACTGAATTTCATTTCAGATAAAGGAGTGCTTTTCTCACTAGTAGAAAAGCATAGGTAAGGTATTTGGAAAGCTTCTAAAATTTTTCAAGATGTCAGTGAAGTGCTGAAGAACAAAACCATATTTTGTTCACTTACTTGTTTTAAGGTCTATCCAGCCCAAAGAGCAAGCCAAACAAAGATGTCCAAAGAGAGAGAGGAGCAGGAAATATTCAAGAGATAGATATGGTCACTGATGATCTCTGCTGATAGAATATAATAAAAACTTTTTTTTTTTAAATCAGTCAGAAATTAATACACTACTGGATGCTATACTGCCTTCTAAAGTCAACTTACAAGTTAAAATTATTGCCTGATGGGCTTCTGCAACTAGTAATGATATATATTAGAATTAATGACACTGCCAACACAACCCCTTCATAGGTTAGAAGAGTGCAGAACACTAAGAACGAATGACTAATTTTGAAGACATTCTTGATCACATTTTGGAATTGAACATTTGTCTAGATGTGGATTTAAAGAATAAATGCATCATCTCATAAAAGATTCATTTCTTCATACAATTCATGTCAATGAATGGGGGTCAGATAATTCAAATAATTCACTTTTCTAAATTACTTTCCTTTAATTCCTTTACCTGTTTTACATTCTCTGAATAACTTTCAGCAAAATTATGTCAAATGTTTTAGCATATAAAACAAGAGCTTGCTATAATTTCCCAGTCATGCATGAGCATCATCATGCACATACTTTGTGAAAGGGCATCAATCAGTTGTTCCACTTTCATGTAGCTTCAGCCTATCTACAAAGCATCCAGTCATACTGAGTAAATGACAAATTCATTAGGACTATAGACTATAACCTACAGAGCAACAAAATAAAACCTTTTCAATAATGGGAAAACATTAGAATAAGCAAATATGCCACATACTGGACATCTCAGGCTATCAATGCCAAAATGTATCTAGAATTTTTTAGAATGCTGTCAATACTGAAAAAAAAAAACTTCATCAACAGAAGACAGATGTCATCCTGAGAGGATGATGAAGAACAGGAACTAAGTCTGAGTAACATCCAAGGTACAACTGATTACAATTACTTTGTATGTGTTATATGATTGGCAGTCAAATCCTAGTCTTAAATACAATGGAGTTTAAAGTCATCTGCACTCCAAAGCTCAAAACAATTTCAAATCAGGAACCAAATCTAATGATGGAAAAAAATATTAACTGAAAAGCTGAAATTCTGATCTATTACTCTTAACAACATTTTAGCACCTGTCCTTTACTTGAATGGTTAGTGAAAGCAGTTACACAAATATAACACAGAAAAGAGGAAAAGATGAGTAATTGACATAAACCTAGAAGTTATCAAGAACCTAGTAATTGGGCCAAAAATATATAAGGAAAGTCCCTTGTCAGATGAGATTAGAAAGGCATGAAGTATTTCTGCAAGTACATTACGAGCACAGGAATTCTAACAATTACATGAGCCTTGTTATGAAATAGAAATTTTTTCAGCTGGCAGAGAGAAACTCCCAGCAAGTATTGCTCTCCTGTAGTTTGGAAGGAAGTCACATGATTTATAGATATTAGGTACTATTAGGTGGCATGATCACAGTATTTCCCATTCCATCACTACCAACATTACTCTAAGGTTTGAAATGATTGGCTTATGCTTTTTAATGATACAGAGTTTATGGGCTTGTACACAGTAGCTTCAAATGGGGTACACAATGAGCAAGGTGATGTGTTAGCTGTGATTTCCTAGACCCTGAAGCACTGCGGGTGTTGTGCCAATAGTTACTTGCACATTGAAATTTATGTATCTCCCAAAAAGGCATGTACTTGTCAGGACGACACTAAGTGAATGACTAAAGGGAGGAATAACTTCAAAAATCATGTTGCAGAAGAGCTAAAAATGCAACTCTTAGCAGCAAGATAAAACAGGCAAGTCACAATATTAGAATGGAAGACTCCAAACTGGGAAGTAGTCACTTCAATTTTCAAGAAAGAGCAGAGGGACTGATACAATCCTTGAATTTAAAACTAAGAACTGAGGAAATTTAATTGATTACAGAAGTTGTATTATTATATTAAATTTTTATTGCAACTGCCTTTGAAAATCAGGTCTGCATCTAATGATTGAACTCCAGGAAGCACAGATAGGCACAGTCCTACCCCGGGAATATGTCACTTAAGAAAGACTCCATCAATGCAGTGTATTTTGTTTATCAAAAGAGAAACAAATTTCCTAGGTTTCCCTTGATTTAAGAGAAATAGTAACAGGATCTAATGCATGGAAATAGAAACCAAATGATGAGTTGTGTTTCTTTAACAATAACCCCGTTAGAATTGAAATGATTTGGAAAGACTACAATGGATTGTAATGAAAGCTGTTGCTTGCAATATGAATATTTTCTGAACAATATAAAAGCATGAGTCCATTGAGCTTCAGTATTTATGAGATTAATAAGGACAAATAAATTTATGAGTATCATCATAAATACTTTGATGGGGGCTACAGGAAACAGCAATACACACCCCCTTAGAAAAGCTTCTTAAAGTGCACAGAAGCCTACTACTAAATCTACCACTTAATTTACACATAAGGCATGCAATAAATACAATTAAAAACATACATATATTTAAATAATAAACAAGATATAAAATTATATTTTCAAGTAAGATTGCGATGCCTTAAGGCTTGTTTTAAAACAAAATTAATGATAAAATTAATACTATTTGAAATGTCTGCTATGGAAAATTTTCTTGAATTAAAATATATGTTCTTGACTGCTGGCAGGTACAAAACACATTAGTAAGGATGCCAAAAGAAGAGCAAAATTTTCTAAAATCCAATAGTCTTTCACTGGAAAAAAATGGATGTCACACAAAGCAAATGTCTAAGGAGAAAAAATTAAATTACATCATTGTGTATAATATTTTATTATCAAGATGAATTCTTGAATTCAAAATAATTTCTTAAATTCAAAAAATTTGCTTCAAAAGTGAAATAATATTCACCAGTTTATGCTCAATTAATATTGCTGGTTTTTTCATGTTATTGTTGATACTGTTCTTATATATAGACAAAGTAACAAAATAGAAGGAATATTACGTTCACAAAAAATAAACTTAGTGACCATTTCTCACAGGAATATCTTGGGGAAAAAGATCTATAAGATGACCATGCTGACCGATATATTTCCAGCTGTGGAGCACCACGTGTCCATAAGCAGAGTGCATCACTGCTATGCCCATTTACACTCTGCTCCTATACTAGCACGCTTCTATCTCCACCCAGACACTTACTCCCTTATATTTACTACAGACTTCCTTATCTTTCTTTGTCTCAAATCTCTGAGGATATAGATTTTTGTAGGTTTATAGCCTCCACTTGGTCTTTAGTTACTATATAAATTACATTGTAAGGAAATTATTCTTATCAACATCTGAGCTCTCACAGATAACAAAGACTAGAAGATTTCTTACACCATGACCATAAATTGCATTCCAGTTGAAAAAAAAATTTCTGAAAAATATTCAGTTGTTATTTAGAGTATTTTGATGTCAAATCTCTGAATCCAAGAACAAAACTTCCACCTTATTCTAGTCTGAGATATTACTTTCCTTGCAGATAATGGATTTTGTTGCACCTAAGAAAACTTTTCAGGGAGCAGACACTTATCAACCATTGCAAAGTGAATATTTCACCTTCTTTAAATATGCTGCATCTTGAGCCTCTTAAACTTTAAGGTAGGTTTTCCAGACTTTGAACTCAAATGTAGCGCTTCCTTAAGCTCTTCCCAGGAGGGAAAATCCCTATGGAAGAACTGAATCTAAAACTGGCTGCAGGTAATGATCTTACTCACATTTTTCACACTTATCTCCCACATGGGTGAATCTGGTCATACTTGATTTATATTCACTCCTCTCAGAAAAACAGAATTTTATCTAAATGAATAACTAAGTCATGAAACACAAGCCAAAAGTCACCCCTAAAAGAAAGGTACTGACTCATCAAGCCATTACCCCATTGTCAAACTCATCCATTTGAAACTCTAATTGCTCCATTATTAGTATTCTACCCAACTAATTTTCCTTGAATTTTACCCTGATCATGAGTGAACTTTGGAATTGCAACATTCCTATGAGTAGTTCCTGAAATGTTAGAAATTCATTCAATTTTTCTGATACTTATGTTCTTGCTCCGAACTGTACCTCATCTCCAATCCTGATTGAGCATCCTCAGATCTTTCTCTTTTCTCACATGTAAAATTTAATTACAGCAACCATAATAACTTAGCACAATAACCATAATGATGATAACAATAAGTCACATACTGCTGAGAAGATGACAGATTTTTTGCACTTCACTTATGATATCCACAGAGAGGCTTCTTCCTATGCCAAAACCATGGGAAAGAGCCTTGTGACTCTGAGTCCTGCCTCTTTCACTCCCCTTCATTAAACCCATCACATTGACTATCTTGACTGCACTGTTTGGAGGCCAGCTGGACATCATTTAACCACTTCCACGATATACTGTACTGGAAGATGGTCTGCTTTATTACTCTTCTCCACAACTTGTAAGTGATTATTTCTGTTAGGGTTTGAGCATCTTAGAGCTGCAGAATTGTACAAGACTACAGTGAATGCAGTAGTGGGTCAGCAAATCTATACAATAATAATCTATCCATTTATTAAGTAATTAATTATCTATTTATGGATGACAAAAATAGTAAAATATTTTTTATGCTGGACCATTATTATTATTATTATTGTGTTGTTAGTACAATACTTTTATTTAAAATAGAGAGCTTCATGGACATTTTTCACTCAACTTATGTGTACAATTAAATGTTCACAGAGCAGTTTAGACCAAACATCAGTATCTGGAATCTTTCTAACCTAGAAATTAATCTTCTAACAGCAAAAATAGAGAACAGAGTTTCTTTTAAATAAAAGAATATATTTGCACGATACAGCTTTGTAGTTGCCAAAGCTTGTCATCTGTAACCTATGGACAAATGGTTAATACATAACTGATAATAATAACAGCACATACTCCTTTTCTGCTCCTTAGGAAAATCTCAAATGCTACTGAGATATCAAAACCCAAAAATATAGAATTGTTTGAATTGGAAGTGACATTCAACACCATCTAGGTCCAATGCCCCTGCCATAAGCAGGGACACATTTCATTACATCAGGTTTTTCAGAGCTCTATCCAACCTGGCCTTGAAAACTTCCAGGTATGGGGCACCTCTCTGGGCAATATATTCCAGTGCCTCACCATCCTCACATTAAATTACTTTTTTTCTAATGTCTAATCTAAACCTACTCTCCTTCAGTTTGAAGCCATTCCCCCTTTCCCTGTCACTACATGGCCTCATAAAAAGTCTCTGTCCATCCTTCTTGTAGATTTCCTTCAGCTGCTGGATGGCCTCATTTAGATCATCCTGAAGCCTTCTCTTTTCCAGACTGAACAATCCCAATTCTCTTAACCTAACCTCCTAGGAGAAGTGTTCCATCCCTCTAATCAGCTTGGTGTCCCTCCTCTGGACTGGCTCCAGCAGGTCCATGTCCATCCTGTGCTGGGGACCCCAGAGCTGGTGCAGTGTTACAGGTGGGCTCTCAGCAGAGCAGAGCAGAGGGGCAGAATCCCCTCCCTCACCTGCTGCCCACAGGATCTGGATGCAGCCCAGGACAGGTTTGGTTTTCTGGGCTGTGAGTGACCATTGGTGGGACATGTCCAGCCTCTCATCCAGCAGCACCCCCAGGTCCTTCTGGGCAGGGCTGCTCTCAACCTGTTCATCCTCCAGCGTGGATTGATACCAGGGGTGGCCTTGATCCAGCTGCAGCACCAGCACTTGATCTTGTTAAACCTCATGACATTTCCACAGGCCCATTTCTTGAGCTTGTGCAGGTCCCTCTGGCTGGATCCTGTTCTTCATGTGTGTCAGTCAGTGTCAGCTTGATGTCAGCAGCAAACTCCCTGAGGGTGAACTCAATCCCTTCATCTATGTTATTAATACATTTTATTGCAGTCTGAGAACACATTCTAGATAAACAACTTCATTTAAATGAAAGTATTTGAATCAGTCCTGTCACTCTCATACTGCTTCTGACAACAAACCTGTTCATCGGGTTATCAAGATCAATCTCATACAAAGAATTTTTACAATTAATTCCTTCATCCATCCCACCATTCCCCTGCAGTAAATAACACAGTAAACAGGAGAAAACAGAAGGAAGGTAACTTTTCAGTATCTCTAGGTAGAGCCTGAACTAAACACACTACCATCTGGAGCTAAAAATTAGGAAAAAAGCTGCTGATTACACACAAATTACTAATGTTGTAGATTAAACTCTAGCAGGTATCTTTAAACTTCCCTGATAACATCTTTAACTATGAGAATTCATATAAGGAGATTCCACTGGTAGCTAAAGACTCCACTGGTAGTTTAGGATTCCTTGAGCTCTTTTGAGTAGAAAAGAGGGAGAAAGAATGATTAGAAAGGAGGGAGAAATAATGATTAAATCACTCACAATTTATCTATGTGACCTGCTGATATTCTTACAATACAACACTTCACCCACTTGCTCAAAAAGCTGGACAATACTTATCTTAGTATGATAATTTTTTATCCCATATCTTCTTTGAAACTGCCCGTCAGTAGAGACCTGGCATATTATGTATTATTGTATCTTCCCACAAGAACTTATCTACAACCTATTGCTTAATGTGCTTAGCAAGTAAATTTTGATATGCAGTCCATATCAACAGTTGTTTAATTACAGTTACCAAAATCTCAGTTACAGTAACCAAACTATTTTATGTAAGAGGGAGTATATAAAACAGTGTATCAAAGTAAAACAAAAATAACCCCAACAAATTACTTTTAATCACTTGCTATTAACCGATACAGATTCCTTTATTTTCTCCAATTTCATGGGGTCTATCTTCATCAACAGCCTGTTTTCAATATAAATTTTTTTGCTTGAAATTTTATAAGCTTTACATTCACAGGAAATGAACTGAAACAGAAACATTTACTTGTTCTTACTCTACGAGATAATGATATATTTTTACATGTGCTGCTGTAAGATTTTATTGCATACGTGCATAAATATCCATTACACATAGGAGATAAAAATACATGCAACTGTTTATCCCACCTTCTAATAAATCATATCTTAAAATCATAAAATAGGGTCTGACTACGCTAAGGTTGCAGAGTCAAAAAGGAGAAAACAAGACAATCTTCCATCCTTGCAAGAACTTCGGTATGAGAACAATAACAACTTCTTCCTAAGTAGTTTATTAAGTGGAAGTAAAATGCAAAGTTAATCATTAACCACTCTTATATTGCAAATTAGAAGATTAAGGAATCTGAGAATTTGGCTCTTTGACCAGATTCCTGGCCCTAATGAAGCAGGTCATATCACCAGCAGAGAAAATTCTTTGTAGGTTTTGGCATTTTTGGTATATGCTTTCATTCCCTCATCTCCTGCTTCCCTTCCCTTGAGCATCCTCCACCTCCCTGGTGCTTCCAGGAATAGTGACCACTGCCTGCAGAGCTTTGCTTCGTGTCTCTCAACTCTGAGCCTTTGACTGTGGTCACCTTCTAGGATGTCCTTATTCTTTCACCAACAGGGGGACAGAAGATGCCAGGCTGCAGCTGTGCACTTCTCACTGAGCTGTTATGAGGGTTCTGAGAGAGTTTCTGTCAAGGTCAGAGTGCCTTGTGCTGCCTTCAGGTCTGGGAGTGTCCTCTGCCTCTGAGCACTCCTACTGCCCCAGAGTGCTCCACCTGATGCCTTGTCAAGGCTGACTTAGAACAGAGGCTAAATGGAGTTAAAGAATGAAGCAGGTATTTATTACAAGGCCTCAATGGATACACCTTGGGCAGTACAAGAGCCCAGCCAGGGCTGCACCCAAGATGAAAACAAAATGGTCACAAAATGACAACAAGTCATGAGGTCTCACACTTTTATAAGTTCTGGTCCATTAGCATATTGGAGTTAATTGTCCAATTATAGCTTCAGGTTATGAAGTCCCATCCTTCTTGTTTTTATCCCTTCAGTCCACTGAAATTTGGGCCTGAAATTTGGATCATTTGTCCTTGGTCCCCAGCTAAAGAAGGAATTGTTTTGTCCACCTATTCTGTGAAGAGAGCTTACCATCCCCTAAGATGAAGCTCAGCACTGCGCACTAAAACAGTAAAGAATCTGAAAAATATAAAAGCTAAAACCTGAGGCATCACACTCAGGAACCTCATACAGTACTACCTGCTTGTTAGGTGACAAGCCATTGCAGAACTGGCAGGAATTTCTCAGAACTATTTCAGAATTATGCAAATTGATTCATAAAAATGTAGGTGTCCGTGATCTATCAACTACCTACGTACTTATCCACAGATCTCTATGACCTGCTTGATTTACAAAATGCACAAATATTTATTTTTCAAAATGTGTTCCAAATAGTTTTTAAAAAGTAATTCTTCTTTAGGATAGTCACAAATTTTTGTTAATTATTATATCTATTTTAAAAAATGTGTAGTAGTGTATGCATACATATTCTGAAAAATATCCTTGATGGATTTTTACAATAATTTACAGTCTAACATTGCATCTCTAAATGACTGAAGAGAAAACTTATCTGGAACCAGACAGTCTGGCAGTGCAGTTGGATATGTGTTCTGAAGCATTTGGTGAAGTATGCTTTTTGTTTGAGTGAATTAATTGCATAGTGTTTCAGAGCTATTAAATTAAATTTAATGCTGCCTCTACTTTATAGAATAAGCAAAAAAAGGAGAAATTTCTGGAAACTATAGCGCAGGAGATAAAATGAAGTTAAAACAGAAATAAACAGAAAATGATAAGTTTAATTTTAAGCACTTATTACATTTTTCTCCTGTGGCTATTCTTTAAACACGATCAGAATCAAGGCAAACATCTTCTTAGAGAAATAACTATTTGACAAGCATTGCTTATTACTTTTAATTAATTAGTAATATTATTTTTCTTTTGGTGCACAGAGCCTAAATTAATATTCTGTAAAAAGTGACTATATTTTATGCTGATTCTTTTTCATTTCAGTCTTTGCACCAGCTGCTGCTGACAGCCATAAGGAAAGCAAAGGTAGGCAGCACTGTAGTTATCTTTAGGTTATCATGGATGTAGAACATATTTAAAAGAAATTTAAACAAGCTGAAATAGACTCATGTAAAATGTATCTCATCGGGAGTATGATGATTTTTTATGAGTCTGAAATATCTTCTGAGAATTTTTTGTGCAAAATTATATTTGAAGTTTTCAGTTTAGAAATCAATCTCTGTAAAGTGCCGGAAATTGAATGGTGTTAAAACAGTGAAGGTGTTTGAAAAAATAACTCTGAGTTACTACTCTGATATGTAGTTTAGTTGAAAATAATCTGCTTCTATGGCAAGTATTACAGTATAGAGCTCACTGTTGGAAAACCACATTAAATTGCGGTTGCAGTGATAGATTTGATCAATTTACCTTCTGTAAAGTTCCAGTGCTCTCAAAGTATACAAGGATAAACGAAAGTTGCTGCCGGCTTGGATTCCTCATAAAAAGAACATTCAAAGATTATTTTTGGATTTTAATAGATATATTTCAGTAGCCTCAGTCAGCATTTTAGTTTTCACAGGCTCAGGCTGTGGTAATACGAATTTCATTATTCTTATATTATGTATTTCATTTAACTGTTACATAATAAAATTTTAATGTTTATTCTCTAAGCAGCATCATTGCTCTTATCAACAATCATAGTAGCTAGAGAAAAGAATATGAGGGTTTTTAATAGACACTACGTATCAACTACTAAGGAAAAAGATAGCATTTCTCTATCACACTATTTGAGACATGATTTCTTTTCTCTGTATGAATCCTACAATCTAAGTAGAGGCAATTGCTTTACTTAAGCAAAAATACAGAAACTATTAACGTTATAAACAAATTTATATTCATTAGCAACTTCAGTTTTCTTCAGATTTTACATTATCATTTAATATTTCCATGCATTACAATGCCAAAGTAACCTCTCAAATCCCTCTAAGAAGGATACACTGACCTCATTTAGATGACTGATTCAAAATCTGGGTGCATCTAATGGTCATATTCATATGAGATAATTAATATTTGTGTCACAGTCCTTTTCTCAGATTACTCTGAGTTTCATTATAATTGCCATTAACTGGTTAATTATCTCCAGCATGTGAAATGCTAGATGGCAACGTGAGCCAGGAGCATGAAGTGGGGATCTAGGCATCAAGGAAATTTTCAAGGAACAGTAATTGCATCCCTTGCACCCACATCCCTCTGTAAATGAGCTCCCCAAAACAATGAAGCTACTACAGCCTCCTCTCTTCAGGTCAGCCAAACACTTCAATCTATGCAGCTGCCTAAAACATGGCACGTGGCTCTGCCCTAAAACACTGAGCTGTCTCCACTGATTCCACTGGAGGCCTGTGGTGCTTCCAAGCAGCATGGGAAGTCAGGTGAGACAAAAGCCTCGTTTCCTCCTGGGTGCCTGATACCAGCCCCTCAAACACTGTGTTAGCTTTTGAAATATTCCTTCTAGATTTTGAACTTTTAATATAAGCTCAGTTTCATGTGTTGGTAAATACACTGTCTGACTCATAAAGTTTATATAACTGAAAATTATTTTAGCAATGCAAAGGGTAAAACCTTTCTACTGAAAATTTAGAAACTGCAGATAAGTGTAGCAAGCACTAAGAATGGCTTCATAATCTCTACATTCTGTCCCTGGAATTTTTTACTACTTCTTTATATAGATATTTGATTTCAGAATTAAGTTGTGTGAAGAGAGACTAAATATACAATTAGAATTTAAACAAACACAACTGCTGATGATGTCTCAACTACTGGTATGACCAGGTGAAAGTTGCCTTTTTGGAAGAAAGAGCGTTAAATTGGTGCTAAGTCAAATTAATTTTTAACCTCATGGGAAGAAACACATATTTCATCTGCAATATTATTCTTTAGAGAATCCTCCAAGCAAATAATTTATGTTACAAAATCTTGTGTAATGGGTAACATACAAACATGATAAACACATTTTTCTGAAAACTAGGTCTTTCTTGTCAAAGGGATAATTTAGATAAAGGATAAATAAAAATAATTAATTTTCATTTCAGGTCTTTGGCTTGCCTTGCATTGGACTGAGAGACAGCACAATTAGATAAATATAATAGAAGTGATGCTCACATGATGCAGAAAAAAACAGGAATAATAGCAGCAATATTTGACCTCTTATTAATGAGATTTATTTCATGTATTTTAATTAGGCATTTATGCTTTGGAAACAATAATTCCTAGTTTATCTTAGTGAAATATAAACTTCCTGAGATAGCACTTAAATCTCAGTTGTTTTATACTATCCTGTAATGCCAGACAGTGAAAATAATCAAAAATACCTCCATTTTCTAAATTCACCTGAAAGTGAATGGCAGAAATAGAACACAGCTAGAGATGGAAAACATTTATTAGATCATCTAGTTTGTTTCCATGACAATGAAAGTTCTTTCCCCACAGTACATTTTCTAGAATTTACTCAATCTAATTTAAGGCTTATACCATTTCCTATGGGATGAATTCTATGCTGTGGTAGGTTAAGAAATTTGCATTGGCATTCAGTGTAAGCCTTCCACTCTTTACACCACATTCCATGTTTGGTTTTTTTTATATCGCCTAAATAAATCTTCTTTCTTCTTGTTTAAGTAATTGCATACATATAGCTGCTGCTACTCTGTCTCTTTTAAATGCTAGCTAAACTAACCTGGACATATTTCCACCTCTCTTTACAATTCTCTCCTGAAATTTTTTACCTTATGCTTTTTCTGAAGCCCAGATTTGCTAAAAATGCATGTCCAGAATTATGCACAGTGATCCAAATATCAGGGTCTCAGAGATGTGTTGGACAGCATATTACCCCTTATAGCTAACAATTAGAAATACTATGCAAAACCAAAGACAGTCTTCAAACCTTTTTATTTACTTGATAACCTACCAGTCATGGTCTGCCCCAGCAGGCATCTGTGGACTTTTTGTGGAAAACATTAAATTGCCATGCTAAAAATTATGTTTATCTAAAGTTCACTGTTGTTTCTAAAATATTTTCCATATTATCTCAGGCTTAGTTTCTAAGTGATATACAATAAACATATGTTCATCTTTAAGAGTTCAGATACAAAGTTCCTTTTTCCAACTAGTTCTGTAGAAGCCAAAATTTTCATCAACACATAGAAAGACAGTTTACAGAAAAATATAAGGCTACTTGGGAGAGGTACTGATTTTATGGCAAAATGTATACCTACTTTGTTGAATTATATTTCCTGAAGACAGCAATACTTGGGTACATTGAGAAACCTGACCAAGTGGAAGGTCTCCCTGCCTATGGCAGGAGAGTTGGAACTGGATGATCTTTATGGTCCCTTCCAATCCAAGCCATTCTATCATTCTGTAACAATAAATATTGAATCCTCTTTTATCAAATAAATTATTTCTGAATATAAAAATTAAAATAAAACTAACCTCCACAGTGAAAAAAAAAATCTTAATTGACTAATCAAGGTCCATAATGATTCAGGGAAAGCAGCCTTGGCCAGCGACATTTTTTCAGTTAGCAGATCGTATATTTAGAAAGAAATTGGGAAAATTTATCCTAATATCTTATTCCTTTTACTGTTTGTACAGAGTTTAAAATACAAAGAGACCCAGTTTATATATAGCTATAATATTATTTTACAGGATTAAAGATGAGATTTCAAAATACTCAGATAAATTTAACTTTCCTGAGAGAATGTTAGGAATACCTGAGAATGTTTTCCTTCATACAAGTAACAAAGTTAAATATTCTCCTTCGAAGGAAAAAAAAAATTACATTACCTATGGAACCATAATTAATTCATGATAATTTATGGATACCTGCATTAATGTAGTGTCATTACTGGCTAAATATTCAAACAGCCTTATTTATTATACATGATTATATAGCACAAATAAAATGCAGCAGCCCTGCAGCAGAAAGTAGAGCTAATCAGCACACAGTGCATCACAGATAGAAAATATAATCATGTGAAATGAAGACTATGCTTTCACTGCAGAGTTAATACAGACTTCTGCTGTGATACTGCCATTATTCTCCATCACAGCAGCTCTCAGAATCCCCTTTTTCCCGTTTAGTAATGCTTCTAAATTGGACTTCACAATAAGTTTAAAGTACAGAAAAGTCTAGGTCTATATGCTAAGGTCCTTACTATGTTTCTGTAGATGTATATAGGTATATAAACATAAAATCAGATTCATGCTGGCATTAGTCAATTTGCAATAAGTATAAAGTGCATTCAGATTGATGATTGTAGCATTGATGATTTCTTTATTTAGTAGATCTAGTTCCGTCTTTGCTAAAGCATGCTCCAAAATAACACCATATGAAGTAATTAAAAGAAAATAAAATTTTCTTCCTAGATCTGCTCAGTATATAGACTAATCCAGTACAGCACTGAAAAAAAAATTGAAATTAATTTATTAGGCTGAGAATATGCTACCTTCTCTTGGTTTTGGTTATATAACTTAAATTAGTGCATTCTCTTCTGGTAAGTTAAAAGATCTACCAATGGCCATTAGTGCAAAATCATTTCAAAATTTTAAAGAAAGGTAAGTTATTAGGTCATGGTATGAGCAAAGAAAGACACTGGACTTTTAGTTCAGTGCTTTTATGTAATAAATTCAGATTCAACCCCATATAAAGTAATAAGGAGAGAAATTAGTTTCTGTAATATCTTATTTAGGTACATGGAGATAACGAAATATTCCACTCTATTGCCATAGTTTAAGTTCTGCATTGCACAAGGGATACATGACATAGGATTTAATGAGATATTCTATTATTTTGAACCTTTTTGTCACCAAAGCAGGAGAAGAAAATAATACAGAGGCAAGAGACAGAAATAACTGCAACTCAGTGAATACAAAAAATTCTGTTTCCTATCTTACCTCTGCCCTGTTGCACTCCTTACATTGCAGTCTACTTTTTCTACACATTTTCATTCGAGTTAACATCACGTTCTGGAGACAAAACCATATCACATAAATACCACATCACTCCATATTTGGAATTGCTATAATGAAACTCCCGGAATTCAAGTAAAGCTGATGTCCTGCCAAAGATGTATTAAAAGAAATGTAATTCTTCCCTTTAGTTAGCTCATCTCACTTCAGCTGAAAGAGCAGTAGATTTGAGATTAGTTCTCAACCTGATCTGAGCTCTGGTTTCAATATCCACTTGTTCCAATCAAGGTGAATATATGCGTCAGACTTCTTTCTGTATGCCAAAAGTGCAGGTCAGATATCACCCGTATGTGATCAAAACTAAATACAACTAATGGATTTTGCATCATTTCCATGAAAAAAGTGATTTTTGAGACAGCATTTAGACACCAGTGATTATTCTAAAACCTTCCCAAATAAAGGTAAGTAGGAAATGGGTTTATTTCTATATTCAGCCGTGAACTCCAAGATACAGACATACTCATAGTGGATTACATCAGAAGACCAAAATCCAATAAAAATCCCTTTGCATTAGTTACATGGAAGTAATAATAAAATCCACAAAAATGTAGATTTGCAGTTTTTCAGTTTTTTGACCAGTATACTGTCAAGAGGCCGCACAAAATTCTGTGCAGAATTAATAACAAATAAATAATTATTAATTAATAATTAAAAACAAGATTTTGTCTGTGCTTAACAGGAGAACAGGGTCTTTTTGTACACTACTGCAGAGACTATACTCTTGTGAGCGTAGTCTCTGAGTATCTTGTATGGTTACACAATTTTTTAGTGCCTCCATTACACTCTATATTTTATATTACAATGTTTATAATATTAATATGTGTTTCATATATTACATGTGATATAATAAACTTTACATCATGTTATTATTATCATCTTTCAGGGACATGATTTAGTGGTAGACTTGCCAGTTCTGGGTTAACAGTTGCAATTGATGACCTTAAAGGTCTTTTCCAACCTAAAGAATTCTATGACTCCACAATTTTAACATGCTTACTGTACATCCTCACAACTGCTAGAAATTTCTTGTGAATTGCTTTATTTGTATATGAATAATGTTCAATATTTGAATTTAAAAGTTCTGAAAGACCTATCTCAAGAAAAAAATCTCACTGTATTGAGGATACATCAGCCATGTAGCTGGCAGTACCAAAGGAAACAATCTGGTTAGTAATGTGAAATAATGTGCAGCTGCTAAGACTAAGGGTGCAAATGAAGGGCAAGGCACAAAATCCAGTATCTCTAAGGTACTTAAGTTACTCTGCCACGTGTTCTAATGCCTAGAGATGTACCTAAATTCCAAAAGAAAAGGGAAATTTTAATTTGTACTTTCATTTGTGTATACTCACGAATTCATGATCATAAGACCTCTACAAATATTTATAAATTAAAATTCATAGATGCACACGAGGCATTAAATAAGACATATATTCCTGAGGCATTAAATAAGACATATATTCCTGGGAACTCCAGCTGTGAAGTTCACATGATTTTCCTGGCACTACAAAGGAGATGCTGACAGTGGCAAGTGTAGAAATCAGACCCCTGTACTTGCCAGGTTTTTTGACTGAACAACACTATACTTTCTACTCATGCTTTATTAAAAAAAAGATTTGAATTATGATTTCAGGTAGTCCTTATACATTCTGATTATGCTGTGTCTTACAAATTAGCAACCTCAAGATGAAATATATCTGTTAAGCACAAGCAAGCTTTTGTGGACATAAATAATTTGAATTATTCAGTTTTTTGTATCGTAAGCCTTCCTGCATTTTAAAATATTTCCTGTCCTCCCTGACACTTTTCAAAAACTTGCAAAGTATGACAGGTAGATGAAGCATGTCTTACTGGAAGAGTTTTTACAAACAGGGCACTTAGAAGATTTTACTGTAGGTTATTTGAATAATGCTTGAACTGTATTAGAGCCACTGTGATACAGAAGAGCAATAAAAAATGAGTTTTCTCTAAAACACTCATTGTTCTGGTAATTTTGTAGCAGAAAAATGCTACCATTAGCAGGGGAAAAATGAAGGTCCTTAAGTGAATGAAAGACTGACTGCCCCTGGGGTCCTCAACTCCACACAAAATGCACTTGTTCTGAGTGCAATCTGAAGACACAGGAGCAACAACCTAAAACATAATATTAGGAAAATCAAGAAACATGAAGAGAAACATCATTGTATAGAAGAGAAGAGGGTAACAGGGGAGGAGAGATTTTAAACATTCTGTTTCAGGCAAAGATTTTAATGTTATTTTAATTTAGTTTGTATATCTATACTTGAAAACATATTTTGTAAGATAAGAAATAGTCAATATTCCTGAAATTTTGAGGTTCCATCTTTTACTAATGTTTTATTCATCATCTCCTTTGGTCACTTTAAAAGTATTTTTAATGTCTTATATAGAGAAAAAAATACTAAAATTTGCAAAGAAATATTCTTATTTCATTATTCTACCATTTATTTATTACTGAAACGATGTGTTATCTGTGACATGTAATACATGCCAAAAGGTCTTATATTTGGTGCACAGTAGTCAAACCATAGACTAAACTTTTTGATTTAGAGCATTTCTCTTTGACTATATGTTCTCTTTTAAAGGTTAATAATGAAAACTATCTTAAAGGAATTATAATTGCATTACTTGCTTGTCAACTTAGTTTTGTATACCTTTAGCAATCAAAGTTTATTATTCCTATTATGATATATGTGACTACTACTTTCTAAGGCACAAGGGTTTAAAACTTATTTATTCAAAATGCTGATGAAGTTTCATGACAAAAAATTGACTTGAATACCAGATGTGAATTTGGAAGTATATCTTAATCATAAAGGTGACTCAAATATTGCAGCAAGGATAAAGTGTATTAATCAAGACATATTTTCATTCGTAGAAATACAGACACCGTGCAAATTCCCTCTGACTTGCAATATATCCAGCTCAATTCTTATTATAAAGCAAAGTTAAGGTTTCAGCATTTCAATCTCAAATCTCTTTCAAACTCAGGCAACTTTGGAACAAGTTTCTCCAACACAACATTTTTATTTCATTTCTCAATCTCATATTCTTCCTTCTCAGGTTCAGAACCCAAAAAGCAGCTTTCAGAAGGCTGACTTTCCCTCCCTATCACTAAGCAGATGCTGAAGTGAAGCCAAGGACTTGAAATACCTCCAGCTTATGCTTCAAACCTTTTATCTCAGGGTAAAGTTAAAATTATGCCATTACCTCCAAACTTATCTCACATTTCACAATTCTTCAGGGGTCAATATCATATTCATTGATTCCTTTCTCAGAACCCTGTAAATCATTTGGGGCTCAATACCAATCTTTCTTGAACCACTTTGAAACACAGTGTTTTACACAGTTCTATGAGTAAACCTTCATTCTGCCTTTATAGTGGAAAATTCAGAGTATATTCCTGAGAAATATAAAGGGATGATGGGTCCATAAATAGTGACTGACAGTCCCATCACACCTGACAGGAAAGGAGCTGAGTAACTGCAGTACTCCTCCCTTCCATTCTCCCCAGCTTAGCCAGACCTACACAGCCAAACATCCCAATGCTATTTGTGCTATTCTGTCCATCTGTGCTTTCTATCCAGAAAGAAATAATGAAGAAATGTCCAAACTCACACCAGCAGAAGTGATCCTCTTTCCACTGCTTCAGTAAATAAGTAACTGTGGTAGGAACAGCAGCAAAACTTCTCAATCAAGGAACAAAGTGAAGACATAGCTTTTTTTTCTGGTAAGGAAAGTTTTGCTTTTCAAAGCCCCACATTTCTACCATGCAGGATAATTACTGCTCCTGACCTGCTAAAGGGATAGTGCCATTAGTAGGCACATCTTACCATAAATGTGCATGTGATTACTAACCCAAAATGGAAAAAGCTAAAAGGATAAAGGAGTGTAAAGAAGGTGAGGGCCACACGAGTGGTGTTAACCATTATTTTGTGCAGTTTTGGACCCAAGAATATAAGAAAGATTAAGCTCTTAGCATCCAAAGGAGGGAAACAAAGACAGTGAAGGGCCTTGAGGGGAAGCCAGAGATATGAGGAGTGGCTGATGTCACTTGGTCTGTTCGAGAAGAGACTGAGGGGAGACCTCATTGCAGGTAAACTTCCTCATGAGAGGAAGAGGCACTGATCCCTGCTCTGTGGTCCCAGTGACAGGATCTGAGGGAATGGACTGGAGTTGTGTCAGAGGAGGTTCAGGTTGGATATCACAAAAAGGTTTTCCCCAGGGGGTGGTGGGGCACTGGAACAGCTCCCCAGAGACATGGTCACAGCATCAGCCAGCTTTCAAGGAGTGTTTGGACAATGCTCTCAGACACATGGTGTCGTTGTGACTCCTGGGGATGGAGCTGTGAATTGGAATTTTATGATCCTTGTGGGTCCCTTCCAACTCAGAATATTCTATGATTTTTTAACATACTTGGTAACACGCAAAGAAGGATTGGTGAAGACTCTCACTAGAAGCTTTTGACCATATAGTTGGGGAAAATGAAATATTTATGCATATGACACTGACCAGTTACAGGAAACAGTCTGGGACATTGACTTTGCTGCACACCAATACAAAAAACTAGCTCCCAGCTGAGGCAGGATTTAGTTAGCACTCATGCCAGTTTTATCAGAGTGACAGCACCCTGAAGAAGAGTAAAATGGATACATAGGGCTACTTATTGTTGTAGTCACCGCAGCTCTGCCCTGCTCTGCCCTAGTCTTGACTCTTGAGTGGATAATAGGATGCACCTATTATGCGCTCAAGGGTCAAGACTAGCAACCTTGATTTCTGGATGTTGGAACATGCAGTTCCCATAAAATACTGGGCTCTTGTCATTGAACAAATCTCTTAAATGCTTCAACTATAAAATATCATAGTCATTTTTAATATCGTGCTCTCTGCCTTTTATTTTTCCAAAAAAAGAAGATAATACCCACATCTTACTGGGCTGTTCTGAGAAATGACAGGAATCATCTGAGTTATTCAAGAATAGAAAGAGATATTTTTTTTTTACATGTTCTCTTCAAAAAGTTGTACTTGGTAACTCAGCTATTCCTTAGATTTCTGTTGCTCTCACCCAGGTGAGGAAAAAAAATCAAGTTTTCAAGCATATTTAATCATTTCTAAATTTAGGATTATTTAAATTTCTGAATTTAACATACTAGCCGAATTGAGACAAATTATCCACCTCTGATCCATCCTCTTTTTTCTTCCTGGTGGGAGGTTAGGATCATATGCCAGCTAGGATTTTATTGCCATCATCAGATAACAGCAGTTGATGCACAATGAGAATAGAGAGAAACCTGTTATGGCTGCAAATATCCACAGCTCTGTGAGATGCATGGAGGAAGCATATGTCACCTTATTAAATCTGTAGCAACTGAGGTGGAAGTAACAGAAGGTATCTCTCCCCAGAGCTGGAAGAGATGGGAAAAGAAATGGCTCTGTAAGGAAATCTCTTACTTTTCTCTCTCTGAAAATATCTGTAACAGAATGTTACAGGGATGGTTATTCCTAGAAATAGGGACTTAAAAACAAACCCAAAACCCAACAGCCACCTAGATGGGATGGAATACACAACTTCCTGTGAGAAAGAAATAGCTCTGAGGCAAGCTAGCACGTTCAGCTGCTTCCTCCAAAGAAAACAGAAACATGACAAGATGAGAAATATCATACTACTTGTGCCACTCTGTCCCAAAGAAGCCAATCAAGGGCCAAAGGACTGATGAAGTTAGATACACTTACTCGCAGCACAAAGAGGACATAAGAGTCCTCGGTGAGCAATGTTTGGCAAAGATGCAGAAAAGACCAAATACACAGCTGTATGAGTTTCTCTCTGCCTTTTATACACAACTTGCTCTCCCAGCTGCCAGTCTTCCCTTTGTGTTTAGAGAAGTTCACATATATATAGATGTATATGCACATAGGGATTCACCTGAATATGGCTTATTTCTATAATTTTAGGAAGAAAATAAGATAGAGGACTATTTGACATGGACAAGTTTCCTACAGTAATACAGAGATCTGGAACAGGAATCAGCTTAGTTTTGGAATTCTGTTTGTGTCTGAGGCAAGACACAGACAGTTAAGAACAAGAGGAGGAAATAGCTTTGCTATGTCTTTAATACATTACATGGAAAAATTACATGGTAGGTACAAACAAATGTATTTACGAACACTGTGTATGTTTTACTTGAGAAAGCACATCAACTACAAATTTGAGGAATATACTTAAAGCACGATTCTATTAACCTAGTATGGAGGTAAAAAGGAGCAGACATGAAAATCCCAGCAAACTAAAATTTTATAGGTAGCTATAGACAAGCCAGTTTTGAAAAGGGAGAAGAGGCAATTTCAATCACAGTATTGCACCACAGAATATGGACAATATACTGTCAGTTCTAATACCATTATCATGGTTTTCTTCTTGGCTCATAGAATAGTAATATTTGAAAATGCAACATTCTCTCAGAGTATTAGAAAACCTCTTGCTATGTTGAACCAATATAGTCAGGGAAAAAAAAAACCTCAAATCTATTCTACAGAAATAGTCTGACAATTTTTTTTCCCAATAGGAAAGGGAAAATTATCTTTTTCCTTCAATGTCAAAGTAATAATTGTCAACACCAGAAAAAATAACAATTGCTCGTGACAGTAATTCCGGCATCATTTGATGGCTTCATTATAAAATGGACCTTTGGTAAATAGCTACTATATATATTGGTTAGATATATTGGAGGAAACAAAACAGAAAATTAAGTAACGAAAAGAAATCATATGTTTCTGCTAAAATGATACTTTCAGTGGAAATGTCTAGTTTTGCCAAGTAACTAATTTATTTTGTAATTTTATTCATCTTTTAAAAATCAATATATATATGTCAAAGATGCTTACCAAGGCATTTCAAAAGTGAAAACTCTTAAGAGTCTTCAAAAGCACTGGGGTTTAGTTTAATGAAAGAAAATACAATTTGTTTTTTTAAGCTAGGTGTTTCTAATTTCAAAATGAGACAATTCCTAAGTCTCTACTGTACACAGAATTTGGTGAACAATCTTTGTACTGGTTCTAGGCTCAATATATTAGTTATCTTATGCCCCTGTGTGGCCAAGCTAGACAGTAAACTGACTTTCACAGAACTGTAAAAAAATCCTAATAATATATCATCTGAGAAACCAAGTTTAGGTAAATTGACCGCTTTCCATTTGATGAGAAAAGCTTCTAGTAGAAACTGCAATTGCAAAATTGGATTGATAGTCCTCTGTACATTTTGTACCAAGTTGAGTCACAAAAGATGCTTGCCATTATGCAGTAATGTGTTAATCTCAATACTGCCCAAAGCAATTGTGACTTCTCAAAGCATGTTGCTACAAATAGAGCATCCAACAGCACAGTATTTGTACACTAAACACAAAATGAAGAATGGAAATCTGAAAATCCAGCTTACTAATTTACTAAAGGTTTAAAATATATTTTAAAACTTTATTTCATTGTTTTTTGTCACTGAAAGTAATCAGAAAAATTTTAGACTGCACAAAAAGCAAACCTCCTTTAGATGCTGCTGTAAAATTTTGATGTAATGCAAGTACATACTGTGTTTTCATAAAAGGTCTCTTGATTTCTTTTCTGGACACACGATGAATTTATTCCATAAACTAGTTATTTGCCAAATGCTCAAAATACAGAACAATTCTTATGGTTTCCCAACATAAGGCCATTCTAATAATTTTTCCATAAAAAATAACTTATTACCCAGGAAATAGCACCCCAACCCCCAGCACAATTTTGAGGTGAAATGATAGCTCTTGCTGCTTCATCTGGCTGGAGTTGGTAAGGTCAGACAGAGCTGTGCAGGAGCAAGAGGGAGGCCCAGCAAACCAGCTTTCTCTTTCTCACTCACAATAGCATCTTACAGCAAAGTGCTGCCCTGCAGCTGGCAGAGGAGAGCTCAGCAGCAATATTCCTCCATTAGAGGCTGCTGGGAGGGGACAACAAAACCCATTTAAGTACTAAAATCAATCTAACTCACAAGGACCTTAATATCATTTGGGCCCTCTCACATCAGCTACTGCAAAGCCAGAACTATGCAAATAAAAAGCCAACTCAAAGTTTTTATGGGAAATCATAAAAAACAGTTTAATGTATGTTTCTGTCAATGGTTAGCATAGCTACAGAAAGCAAAGCCTAAGATCCCCATCTTTCCCTCAAGAAAATCTCAGTATATCTTAACTTTCTGAAGAACTGAAGAACAAGAACTCCAAGAAAAAATGATGTGAAACTTGAGAGGAATGTCTATTCAATTAAAATTATCCATATACTACCTCCTCTCCTATGACTTTGTTTTACACTCCATTATCTACTGTACAATTTGTATGCATGAAGCTGTTTTCTTGACATTATTACTTTGTGGCAGTAGCAGTTAATCACTCTGTGTGTAATGTCAGCCGTTATCTTTCTGGACTCTGACTTGTACTTTTCAGTTATAAAAACAGAAAAAACCTTATTCAAAAGAGAAAGGATCATCAAAGGACCAAATATATAACTTTGAAGACTAAAGCGATAGAGCACACTATACCTCATCAAAGCAGACTCTGACATGCTGGAGGTACACCACAGTTATGAAGCATTAACTCTTAATGCATGAACAATTAGTTTTTAGCAAGTGCCTTACATTTATTGTGCAAAGCTTTAAATGAAAAATCTATCTAAATTATATACTACATTCATTTAATTAAAAAAAAATATAAAACAGATTTTTTTAAAGCAGTAAGACAATCAAAGGACTACCCTCTGTAATAAATGCCAGTGAGATTTTTTTAGTGACTAATAGATGACTTCTTCAACAACCTTTTATCAAGATCAGATTTAAAATACAAATAGTTCTTTGAAAGAGGGAATCTTTTTACTCAAAACCTTAAAATACTTTCACATAACTTTATTATCAGAAAACAGAGAAACATGGATTAGTCTCTCACAATTACTGCTGCATATTGTTTAAAAACTGCACAATGTTTTCTTGAGGCCAAAAGCATTGATACCTAGAAAAACACAACATTGCTCCTTATAAATACAAGAATATTCTCATCCTAAGCAAAACAGCCCATACTAGGTAGGAGGCTCAGTTTCCTAAGAATCCTTTCTTGTTTGCCAGTCTTCTAGAATAAATATACTCCTAATCTAAGGCACAGCAAATGAATAAAATAACTCTGTCTTTTTATCTGATACTATATGCAGCTTTTGCCCAGGTCTCACAAGAAAAATAAACAGCAAAAACCACCATGTACAGGTATCTTTAAAAAAAAATTCAAAAAGCATGCACCTTGATCTACAAAAAGCATGTACTCTGATCTGCAAAAGCAGATCCAGGGAATCAGGACTGGGATGGTGGCTGATTAGAACAGTTGCTAAGGGCTTTGCTGGTTGCTGCAGGCCTGAAACTATGCACTTGGAAATATGCAGTTTTACAATCCCAGCTGATAATACGTAAATTATTGCTCCATTTTGTAGAGCTTCAAATATTTCACAGTGTACCAAAGGGATTTAAGAACAATCTCATTGAATACAGATTTCATATATACCTAAAAATACCTTAATTCATATCTGTGATTATGATTGCTAAAACTACCTACATAATTTTACATACCTAATTAGCAATTCATAACCAAGATAACAAAACTTGAGAACAGTAACATAAAATAAATATCAACAGATTTTAAAAGGAAATATCAGCAGTAAGGGAGAGAATCCTTACAACAAAATTATGGGAAATAAAATTATAACCATCTTCTGAATTATCAAGTGCAAATATCCCTGTAGTTAAGAAATTATATCCCATTTAAAAGAGATTTCTCCCACAGAGGCAGAGAAGAAGATTAAAATGCTGGATATAGTCTCTGCCTATTACTTCCACCCTTTTTCCAGAATGTTTCCATCAGAGCACTATCTTTATAAAAAACTACAGGGTTCTTTTGCTTCCTGACCTGCACTTCCACTCTCTTAGATAAAATTATTAATATTTTTATGTTTAATATTTAATAGCAGTATGAAAAAGTTCTAAACATCAGCACTATAATATGTTTACTGAATAATGACATAGAAATGTGGCATTATTAATTCATTTTACCCCCCCAAAAGTCCTAAGAAACCTATTCAAAAATTCTCACACCAATAAACAACAACTTCACCCTATCATTTCTAATTCCCACAAAACAACAGCTATTCACAAAAGGATACCCTACAGGGCTGACTGACCTGCTGCAAAGCATCCACTAATCAGCTATAATTTGACCAGTTAAAAACATTATTGAAAAGCATTACATACAGGATCTAAATCTTTTAAAAATAAGGAACTGCTTTCTATTTTGCAAAAGGTATGCAGGACTACTAATTTGCATCTTCCAATAAATTATGCATGGTTAAACAGACACATCTCTGAGCATTTAATCTTTTCACTGCCATATCCACATAGAAATCATTTTCTCTGACAAATTTGTTTATGAATATTTAATATGCTTTAAGGATTACAGCTAATAATGCTAGCTTCTAATGGCAGCTAATGTACTTGAAAGATACATAACCATCTTAAATATTTTATTCTATCTTTGCTAGCTTTATTTCTGCAGATTGAGTTCTCATGTAAATCCTTACATAAAACATAAAAACACTAACAGACTCACTGCTACCATGAAAATATTAATATCTAGGAGTGTAGTTATAAAAGTACCCCACTGAAAAGCATGCAGATAGATTGCCATCAGCATAAAAGGAGAAATGATAAAGCAAAAATATTTCATTTCTACTTACCTAGTGTTGTTCAACGTTTGTCCAAAAAGATCATTTTGTAAAATATTTGGAGGGGATGAGAAAACCCCATGAAAATGAGATAAAACAGAATTGCAGACCTGGCGCAGTGTTTCAAATTGCATTTTCTCCCTTTCTTTCCCTTCTATTTTTCTTCACCACCTGTCTTAAAAGTCATCTATTTTGTACACACCATCAAATACAAATATGCCAATCAAGTTCCATATTTCTCCTGATCTCTGTAAAAACTGTGTCTAAATGAGCAGGGGCTGATAGTTAATTGTACAGTCATTATTCTTCTAATTCAGTCGTAGAAGATTTAGTACCCGAGCAGCTTTCTCCTGACTGTAGCAAGAATTCTAAACAGCAGTAAGCTTTTTGGGCATTCCCAGCTGAAGTGTGAAGCTGAGCTGCTTTCATGTGCTCTACTCATATTTCTCTAAGCCTATTAAAAACACGCAGTGAATAGATGCTGTCGTCAGGAGTTTCAGCACATCTGGCTGCCAGCAATAAAATCTCAGAAGTAAAAAAAAGGAGGACAAGGCATCCTCACACTGTTACTACTATCTAAAAGGAGGAGGATTTCTGCATCTTCCCCTCCTCCTTCCCTCCCCTGTAAAAATGACTAATATCCGTGACCATGTATGTAGAATTCTTAATTTTTTCATAATGTAATGGCAATTCTAAAGGACCGAAAGACCACTTTAAAAAAAATCTGCACATAATAAACAACATGTAGCACTGAGACTGTAACAATAGATCTTTTGTCTCATATCTGAAAAGCTAGACTGTATCTGAGATAACAGGATTTTAGTGCAAACATTTAAATGTAGTATCAATTCACGGCTGAAGCAAACAGTATACATTCTATACCTAACCACTCTGTCAGGGATTGTACATACAGCATCGAGGCAATGGTTTGCCATGCAAACTTGAACAATTACTAAAAGGAATGGCTGCATTATATATAAGCACTGCATTGCAAAATGAAATGTCTTCAGTATCTTTTAAAAGTTTATTGCACTGAATCAGCCATGACAGAGCCGAGAAAAATCAATCACTTCTTAGGGTGCTCCAAACCCATCTGCTTCCAGGAAAACCCACTATTTTAGGAGCCTGTGTACTGGTACACAGCAGTATCAGATATCAAAGAGCAAGAAGCAGAATCAGTCATCTAACAGAACAGAGTGAGCTTTTGCAACACAGTATGCACTGTGAATACCATGAAATGTACAGAAAATAAGTATCCCTGACTAAAAACCATTTTTTCTTTTCCTTCAGTGCTTGTGCCAGAGGATGATGTTACATAACAATACAGAAAATAGTTTATCATTGTCAAATCAAAAAATAACAATTAAAAATATTTTCTTTATAATACCTCATTTTTTTATCCACAGCTTTTAACATCTTAGCACTAATTACAAAATCTCCAAGTAAACAAACATAAAATGAGGTCTATTATTAAATCTCTTCCACTGAAAGCAATTTGAATCTCAGATGATATGGGGAAAAGCATCTTTCCAGCTAATTCAAGTGTGTTGATGTGCTCAGGAGGAAGAAGCCATCCAGGCTTCTTTGGCCAGAATGATGGCAGCTAAAACACAGATTTTATAAGAAAAAAAAAAAAAAAAAAAAGAAATGGGAACAAATTAATCTCCTGGGCCCTGTAAAAGGGATATACTTGTGACTCCCACCTTCCACCCAGGTTAAATATTTTTTTACACATCATGAAAATATCTGCCAATAAATCTGTTTGCAAAACTCATGTGAAACCCTACAAAGTACTACCCAAAATAGTTTTAATACCTATTTTTCTGTCCATAGCATACTGTGCATTATGAAAGCATTTGTATTTGAGCAATGTATTACAATTTAAGATAAAAGTAATAGGCTCTATGTCTGCCAAAGCTGGTAACTTTTGAGATCCTAAAATAGGAACCAATGGATATTTGTGGCTATCTTACTATAATAAAATGAAAAAGTAATATTTGGTAACCACCTTACTTATATTACAGAGAATTCATGTTTGTAATGCAAGAAAATTTGCCTTTAGATTCATTCCACCAAAAAACCCAAATTTTCTAATCTGCTCCAAGAAACAGTCGTCTTGCCACAAAAGTTCAAGTCATTCCAATCAGTATAATATGTACCACTTCACAGTTCAGAAGCAATGTTGGCCAGAGAGTAGGTACAAGACCAGTATTTATCATATATTTCAAGCACATTATCCTTTTGCTGCATGCCTTATAAATGGGAATCACAGTCAAAATGCTCTTGTAGTTGCAACACAAAATGCTGAACATTTGACATCCATCTTTCTACATCTTTATTCTCAGATATTTAAAATGGAAGTTAGGGCATACACTCTTTTTTTTTTTCCCTCTTTCTTATTTTTTTTAAGATTTGTCCTAAAACTACAGAGAAAAGAAACTTATTTAAAACTTTACGTTTTGAAGTTTTATTTTGGAGTAAGGAATAAAGAGTACCCTGCAGATGCTCATGCATGTAAAATGTTTCATAGAGAAGTAAAGAATACTTTTAAGGCAAATACTTCATAGTTGCTGCTAGCAGAAAATTCAGCTATAAAGAAATGGCGTTTGTGCAAATGCATATGTTTTTGGTCATCTAGAATACTAGAGTACTACTGATTTAAAATACTATTTTTTATTTCAAAAAAAAGAATGGAACCGAATAAAATAGAATCGCCTTTCTCTCCTGACCCTTCTAACGCACTCCAAGAGACCCTTTAGCCAATAAGCAATTGTTTCCTGTATTTATTATGTGGCCTAGAGTAGTATAGTGACCCTACTATCTGGACTTCTACTAACATCTCTTTTAGGTACTTCCACCTTTTCCAAAATGTCATCATTCATCTGGGAAGAGTCAAGGAAGTAAGGAGACCTAACAAGAGGCTGGAGGGAATGGAATGAAGGAGCAGGAGCAAAGTAGGCTCTGCCCACTGAAGCACCTGACCTTTGAGAACCAGAATGAAATTGACAATCAAAAGAAGTCAGTAGAACCACACATAAAATTTATTCTCTGTACATTGACATTGTTTGTGAACAAAATGGAACAGGTACTATTTACCATATTTCAATGCTTTTACAGATCTTCAAATGTGTCACTGTTTCTTACACTAAAAAATTCCTGTTGGGAAGGGCAGTGATTCAGCGTAATCTCTAAGGCTCAGGAAATTATACCCTCAGCGTTCCCAAATTAAAAGCTTCAGATAATAATGTTGAAAAAGACAGGGATTACTTTTCTGCCTATTTGATATTTAACTTGAGATCCCCTTTTCTGTTCTTCAGGGCTCTCAGTCTATACTCTCCAATATCCACACTAGAAGAAAAAGATGTCTGATATGCACAGGCTTCTTTCTTTTGGAACACCCCTATTTGTGTACTTAATGAGCACCAGGTAAGCCAAGCACTGCTTAAACACTTCTGTTTCTAGCATTTCCTATCCTTTGAGGGCCTCATTAAAATAATTTTGACAGTGATCTTTATCATGGTATTTGGTGTATTTATACTTGCAAAAAGATATTTGTACATGCTCTTGCTATTTATGGTTTCATATTAATATATTTCATTTTCGCACAAATTTTATCAAGGATTTTATGGAAATGAAGACCAAGTACTTTAAAGATACTGCAGAGAAAAAGAAAAATGAGTACTAGATAGTCTGAACAACTACCTGACATGGTTGACAGCCTATTTCAAAATGAATAGACAAGCCTGAGAAAGCATCACTGGATCCATTAAGCCAAGCTACATTGAGGTCCATACAGATACCTGCCTCTGTAGCCAAACTGAATCTTAATAAAGGTCCATCAGATACAAGCTTTTAAGACAAAAAGTTATCTAGAAATCTCCCAAATATGAGGTTCTCAAATTTATATAAAATATTTCTATTTCAAACATAAGATTAAACTTCCTTAAATTGATTCTAGATTTCAGAAATGTAAATCTATTATACAAGAAAGTTGAAAATATGTATAAATATGTTATCTCAAACATTACTTACATGCATCACTTATTATAGGCATACAAAAAAGATTTCACAGGACATTGTAGTTTAAACAAAGTAGAGTCATACAGACTTATTAAAGCTACACATTACAGCTTACAGGACAAAGACTTTTCTGGGATAAAAGATACTATCAAGAACAATTTTGGATTCAATTCCACTCTAATCTACTGGATAGTATGTAAGTATAGTTTGATAGAAATGCAGAAGAAAATTGTAGAGCTGAGTCAATTGGAGTTTGGGGATAATATTGGGGTTTTTGAAATGTACAGAAAGTCTAATGTCTACTGTTTTTTCCATCTAGATACTGCATAAAACTTTGTCATTAATAGCACATAAGTACCTGTATTACACCACCATCGCTCTCCAATATGCCCTTATTAAAGCACTTAGTTAAATACTCATGATCAAAAAATTTTGACTGACATCCATTATGAAAAGAATAAAACTCTGAACAAATTCTTTTCAAAGAGGTAAGTTAACAACAGTGGCCTTGGACATTAGATAGTGTTGTATTATTACTGTTTATAAAACCACTCCTTTTGGGTCAGCAAACTGATGCTCCAAGGTGGGACATGATTTTAAGGACTATTGAAAATTCCATTCAAGGATGGGCATTTCCCTTCACTACTACAAGTGAAATGCAAGCAGACTTTCTTTTGGAATAAAGCACACATCCATTTGTATTTCATCACATCAATGTTCAAAGGTTCAGTTTCACATGAAAACTTTATCTAATGCAAAATCCATAACAAGAAATTTAAACACATAACAACAGGACTCATAGAAGACAGTATTCTGAATACTTACTATAGAAAATAATAAAGAAAGGGACGCTGATAAAGCCTCAAACCCAAAAGGATAAAAGTACCTAAATCCAGGCTCCAGGGGAGCATCAGTCTCTGTCCAAGACCTGTAAAAATGAATCTTCTTGTTCTGCTGGCTCCTGAGCAGTCATTCAAAATGCACCATTCTTCTTATTACAGGTAGCTGGGCCGTTAGAACAGTGTGAGGAAGCATGGAAAACTGAGTCCCAGGTTTCTCTACTGGCTTCCTAAAATATGCCCACAAAGTTCTTATCAACATGCCCCTGGTTATTCCTAAGGGAATTTGTCTTTGCTGTTGACACTGTTCTCTCTCCCGTAAAATAATTAAATATTGAAAGAACTATTTAATTCACTGAGTTAAACATTAATCAAGAATGGAAAAGTGATACTGATTTTAATCCTTGGTAGTCAGGTCACAGATCTACAACGGAAGATACTGAAATTCCAGCTAAGAGAGCAAAGCTCGTTACAGAAAATATCCACTACTAAAGTATAGTAATGTAAAAAAAAAGTAAATTCATCCTCATCTCACACCATAACATACTGGGATTTTTTCTTGTGTTTTATTCTCAGCATCTTCGCATTTCTTTATTTCCTTTTTGAGGCACTCCATTTAATTCTTCTCAGTATCCCTCTTCATAATTCTCCCATGTAGCCATTTAAATTAATCATACTCTTCCTTTAGTGTAATTTACACTGTTTGGACCAATTTGAGACTCAAATCTGGACAGTCTGTTTATCCCTTTTTTCCTTGATACTACCATCTATCATCATGACTAATATGCTTGAGGAGACTGGGTAATTTCAAAGGGCATAAGTATTTATATAGTTAAATTCCAGCAATCTCTGTGAAAATTTATGTCATCACAGGAGGACAAAGACCCAAGTCAGTGTGCGTGGAGGAAGAGTGGGTAGAACTGAGAGCCATTACTCATTGACTTTTACAGCAGAAAGACAGTCAGAGCATGGTCAGCAAATAGCCACAACACTGCCATCTGAACTTTGGCAGAATCATCAAAAGTGACAGGAAAAGTTGCTTAAGTTATTGTGGTCCTCCACCACATCACAGAAGAATTAGGATGAAAAAACATGATACTCCACTATAGGCTATACTGATTCTGAAGCTCATGGAATTGCCTCCCAGGTGTATTTAACTCTCCCTTCTTCATTTTTTATCAGATTTTCTATTAGAGGCATCCCATGCAGAAAGGACTCACAAAAGTTTATCTCCTGTTCCACCAACATTAATATTGAACAATGAAATAATAATAATTTATTCTTAGAATAAGTTTCAAAAAAGAGTTAATTATTACAAACCTTGTAAGCATATTCTCCATTAAATGCTCTAGGATATGAAGCTTAAGTGATGTGATTAAGGTTGCAGGTAAGAGAAATGTCAGTAGTCCACGCACGAAGTGTGGACCCCAAGCCCTTGCCTAACTTGCTGTGTAGGATTCTAGAACTTTGCCATTCCAAAGTCTGTTGAAATACATTCCTTGTAGCATTAAGTGTTAAGTAGCCTGATTCCAGTGAAATCAGGGCTAACACTGCATGCCAACAGCCTTTGGATTAAGGCCCAAAAGCGCAGTTCAACACTGCGCCTCTAGCACGTTCCCAGATACTGGAACTGCTCTAGTGCCAGCGGAAGCAGCCTGTGCTCTGCTCCTCAGTACAGCAACACCCAAAATGGTAAGGAGGATGCTCTCATTAACCTACTTACATTGAGGATAAAGTAAGCTGTCAGTTTACCTTTAGCACCTTTACAGCTATCTGGATATTCCCATCTCTGAAAATTCTCAGTACTTATGTCTTCAACACACAGAGAAAAAAGGTAAACAACTGTCTATTTTTTGATAAAAGACAAAACTAACCTTGAAATCTATAGATTCTCAAGGAAGTCAAGTACACCAGCCCAAAAAGCGAAGTCTTGACAGTAAATTCCAGGGCAGCTTAGGACTCCCTAAGTAGAAAAGTGCCAGCTGTCCTTTATTAGATGTGCTGAGTTCTGTGAGGACACAACCCATTTCCCTGCACCTCATCATGGTCTAAGTAAATGAAAGAAATAATCATGATCCCCTGATCAGGACGCCTTTTAAACTTCCTAGAAAGTCACCAACATGTTAAACATCATCTTTTGCCTGCATATTTACTACTTAGGAAAGCATATATTCTACAAATAAAATACTTGGAAGCTGATATTTTGCATTTTTAACCAGCTTTTGAAATAAAATTTTAAATCTGTGAAATGAAAAAATAAAGACTTGTGAAAGTTAAATGTCAGATGACTTACAATAAATACTTTTAATGATAAAACAAATCTACATTTTTTAAAACTCAGATAACACAATGGTAGGTCTAACTTTGTTCCTTACACAGATACTAGGAAATGTGCCATATGTTCACTTGGGAAATCCTACTGTTAGGGCTGGTATGGACACATACAAAAGCTGGCACTGACCACACACAAATTGCGCACTTGAGGATGAGTAAGACGGGAAACAAAACCAAACAAATTAGACAAAGGATATAGGAAAATTATAATTTGAAAACCTATTGTTACTTATCATGATAGACCATACCACAACAGTACTAATTCTTGAAATGAATAAGTAAATACGCCTCACAACTGAGTATACCTCCCAGTATAATTATTTTTAAGACATCTCTAACATGAATAACTTTGACTTATTCAATTTCCTTAGCTCAGTATAGATTATGGCTTCTCAAACCTCTCTGTGGAATTCTCTTTAATACATTAGCTGAAAGGCAACATGGGAAGTATTATTTAAATATGACAAGGCATAGAATACTTGCAAATAATTACATAAAATGTATAATTTTAATTATTCCTCATATCTTTTTTCTTCTGAATATTACACAATATATACAGCTTGCTTGGTCTGCAATAAAGTTCCAGTGCTGCCTTCTACCTCATTTGCCAGTTCTGGGCTTTTCTAAGTATTCCTTGCTTAGGGAAGTCTATGCTTAAAAATGAAGATGTTACTGATTTTAGGCAAATTCAGAGGTTGAATTTAGATTGTTAAAAACAAAGACACCCAGATTCATCCCACCTAAATGTAGATGACTAAGGAGTGCAATATGGAAAGCTAGCCACCTTTTCCTTCCTGTATGATTAATAGAAAGAAAAAGGAACATGTAGGGGGGAAAAATCATGCGACCCAAAATTGCACGAGCACCCAAAACCAGATTAATGAAGTGTTCTTCTTCTTGTCTAATTACTTTATTTTTGGTTTTATTTCTATTTCTAGATCTGAGAACACTTTCCAGTTCCTGCCTTAGCTGTGTTCTGACACCAAAAAAATACAGGTGTGTGCATCCTCTCCCTTTTTCCAACTCATGCATTTTCCCCACATATAACACAGGTGTTTTAGGGATCTTCACGGTTTCTAGCAAAACTCCTATTGATGGCAGATATCACATATAAAAAAGAAGCCTTCCAATCTAGGGAAATGGGGTTTTTCAAACTATCCTGACCTAAGACATAATTTATATAAAGAGCTACTGAGGCAGAAATTGCATTTGACAAACAAGAAAACTAACCTGTTTTTCTAATAAATGTACAAATCACTTCTTCAATCTGCAAGAGCATGATTCTACTTTTTACTACAATAACTCATAAATGTTACTATTTTTTTTAATTTCTGCAGGGCTGATCAGCTTCCTATAGGAGAAATACATCTCCCCAAAATAAATTTCTTGAAACTCTGGATCAAATTATGGTTCCATAATCAGTTCTCTGCTTTCCCAGAGTTCTGACAGTTTACTGAAATGGCTAAGCATCCTACCTTTTTGGTGTGAATGTATGCACTTGTCCATGTCCATACATGTAGTATACAATATATAAATAATATTTCTAAAAGTATGGAAGGGGTACTATTAAGGTGAAAGAATCAGAGTTAGAAAAGATCTAAGTGAGACCTCATTCCCCTCGCTAAAGCAATAGCTCCTTTTCCAACAGGAACATCAAATTTTCTATATACTGGTTGAAGAAGTAGAGAAGTCTGTGCAATACTCAAGGATGCAAAAGCTCGATATTCAGTAGATGCCACACCTTGTAGAACATGTGGTTTAGAACAGTATATTTCAACCAGTTTTACCTTCAGCTGACTTACAATCAATTGATATTTTCTTGCACCTCATTATAGTACATGAATCCTGCTTTATGCCTCATTTGCAGTTCTGGATGGTTCACCAATAAGATGTGTCTCACTAGACAAGAATTGCTGGCCTAGAACAGAGATTTGATTGATTTTTGAAACAGTGCACTGAAAATTTCATCTGCTACAGAAGAGATTTCTGTTCCCCACTTTTATAAAAATTGATCATTTTTCATGTTTCAAAAACATAAAAGTTGATTCAAACACTACTAAAAAAGTATTATGCATGATTAATAATGTAAAATACTAAAAACAGGATCTGAAAATACACACTCACTAACAGTTTGCAGACACCTGTCTTTCCTCTCCATTTCAGGATGAAGTACTTAAGGTGCAAATTAATTTCTTCAGTGCTCACAGGCAGATTGTACTTATACCCGTTATTCTCCAAGTTATAGAAATTTAAGCAAACAGTCAGCAAAAAGTAAATCCTACAACAATCCAACGATGTTTATCAACTATGTAAATGCCCCCAACAGAAATTATTCCAATATATACACTCAGATGAAGAGATAATGTTTTCTTCATGAAAGACACAGTTACCACAGTTACAACATCCTTAACACCAGCGCTTTTTTGGTGAGCAAGCTGATCATAAAGTTCCATGTTGTATAAAGAAAATAACAATTGCATTGATCCTGAAATCCATGGTAGTTATACATTGCAGAAATTATTTCTCACTCACAATGAATTTGGGAGTTTAATAAATTTTAGAAATTACTTTTTTTCACTTGGAAAATATCTTGAGATTTATCACCATATCTATTTTCAGATGACTGATTTGGTCCTTAAAGGTTCAAACTTGTGTTGGGTGTCAATGTGTCCAGGTGGTCTGTGATGGAAACAAAGACTAATATATGTGCAAACTGAAAGATAAACCATTGTCCAAATGACAATAAGATTAAAATCAGTCTTTTTATTTAGTATAACAGAGGCTATGACAACACATCTATGCACTGGATTGTGTATTAATTTTTGCTGCTCAGTCCACTAGTTAAAAATTCGAGCCTTCCATATCTTGGGGATGAGTTCAAAGAGACTAATTTATCTTCCTTTCATGTTATTATGAGATTTATGGTCTCCTGGGTTGCTCCTATATTCAGCTGATTGGAAAACCAGAAGAATATTTTCCTGATGATCACACACTTCTGGAATTCAATTCCTTTGACAGTGCCATGGAGCCTGGATTTTATAAGCATTAAGGCTGTATAAATATTTTACTTTGGAAAGATTTCCATTTAGTACAGAAGTTCTATTTTAGTGGAATAAAGGCATCATTGGTCACTTGGGAAGGGAGTAGGGGTTAATTTCATAATTGATTGTTGTAACTGTAAGGTTTCATGATACTTGGTGACATACCACAGAATACATTCCTAAATAAATCTCATTTTCAGACAGAAAAAAAAAAAGTGCTTCTGAAAGAAATATCTGTATGCCACACAGAGAGTGAAATTTCAAATCCTTCTCTTGAACAAAATCTCCTGGTTTGGTTGGCTTTGCCAAGCTTAACACTGAAAACAACTGACAGCTTTTGGGAATATCTACCAAAAGGACACTAACATTCTTATATATGCTCTTAATCACCTGAAGGAGAAGTAAAGCAAAGTAGGTGAAAATTATCCAGATCTATGTTAGTGCATCAGTCATTACTGCAATGCAGTTTATCACCATCCAAAACAATTTTTTTGAAAAGTTGAGACACTATAAATACTGTACTTAATATCCAAAGCTCGAGAGTTTGAGTTCCATCTACTAAATATTCCTATCTTTTCCATTATTTAAGTGACATATCTTCCTCTTTTCCTTCTTAATCTGGTTCTCAGTGTCTTTAGAAGAGACATTCTAATTTTGGAAAGAATATCTGCATTAAAAAATCTGCTGAATAGAAATTAAATTATATTTTACTTCAATTTTACTTTATTCAGAAGATCAAATTTCTTGCTTCAGATATTGATATATATTTTCAAAATGAAAATCAGTTCTTCAGTCTTCATTGCATGTACTTGAGACACAAGAAGCACCCAAATTATGCATTGTTTTATAAGAAATGCATATTCAAGTTAAATTTGGTTTCTTTCAAGAATAAGTTTTTGTTCTAGACCCTGTTAATAAATGGTACAGGAAGATTAATCATTACATGTCCATTTTAGGAATAAAATACAATTATCTCATCCTAGTGAGGAGGTGGAATTACTGAACTAATCTTTGAGTTGTCAAATTTCTTATATTCAAGGGTTGACATTGTTGAACTAATTTTGACTCCTCTTCTAGCTTAAATATTTTTCACAGTTCTAACTGCAGCACAAAGATGCAACTCAAGCAGGTCATTTTTTTGTCAGCCCAGCACCTCATGCCAGATTCAAAAAGATTCAATTAAAATTAATCTACCTCTTCAAAAAAATCGGGTTTGTGCACTGATTTGGAACTTTAGAATGCAATGTCCTTCTGAAGCTTAGCAATTTATTTGGCATTATAAAGCAAATCAGATGTTTTTTGCTTTACTCTCCTTGGCCTTGCTAGGTATTTTTAAAATTTTTTTAAGTGATCATCAAGAACTTATTTAAAGTCCAGTATTTTCACAAAGTCATTACAAATGTAACTTCTTGCAGCTAAAATGCATTTCTTTCTATCACAACCTTACCATAAGAACTCTTCTTCTTGCCATTTTCTTCTTACAAAGAAGACGGGGTTTCTGCAGCAAAGTTCATGGTTCATCCTATTGCATGCTGCATAATGGAAACTTGCTTAGGCAGATAAATTACATCTGGGGGCCAATTCAAGCAGATAATACCAGCTGACAAAACAGTGGAGCAGAAATCCAGAAAGCTGCGTTTGGAGCATCTTAACCTCTTGATATTCTACGAAGATGATAGACTTTCTGAGGTCCCTAATAGCATTTTCAGGAAGCTCAGCGCTGCAGAACCGGGCACTTGCTGAAGTCATTTTCTAAAAACATCAGGGCATGGTTACAGGGAACAGAGTTGCATAGTGCAGGAAGTCAGAACAAGTTGCACATATGCACAACCCACTGCATATCATATACAGATATTACACTGGATTTTAGAACACCACTTTAAGAGTCACTGACTTCAGGTCACCTACATTTCCTTCTTAACTGGAAATGACATTGTACTGCACTACTTTGCTGCAACTATTCCCTTAAAATGTCTGTGGCTGTCTTATTCTTGTTAGTAAAGAAAGGAGACCTCTGTTTTTTCTGAAAAGCACAAAATTATGATTTCTCAAAGCTTGGGAGAGAAGTATCCAATTAGTTCACCACGAAACTGAAAGGACACTCAGGAATGATTTCAGAATTACTGGTTGTGAAGTGAGGAAAAGAAGTGAACTACATCACGGGGAAAGAAAAAGAAGCAGCATAGAGAAGAAAAGAATGTCTGTCTTTAGGGTGAAAAAAGATCATGGCTATATCTTTGAAACCATTTTCAATGTCTAGCCAGAGTTTGGTTTTGTTTCTCACACTGGTGGAAAAGAGATAGTGATACACAAAAAAATAAGTTAATAAAATAACTAACTAAATAAATAATTCTATAAGGACATTCCAGAGTAGGCAAAGGGATGAAAGGATCTCTCTTGAAGAAGAGGAGAAAAAGAAATGGAATAATCATGCTAAAGAAAAGGTACAAAGAAAATCGTATGGCTTAATAATATAACTTTGAATTATGAAAAAATGGTCACCCTGGTCCTATTACATTCATTATTGTTACATTTTTTCCTCAAATCTGACTTAATAAAATAGATTGACAGGTACTAAAATTTTTAATCTTACCATCTAAAAGATAAGTGACAACTAAATTGCACTACAGAAGTGATTTCTTTATCATTTGTGACTTCTAGAGACACAAAGGAAAAGCCAAAGAAATTGCACCAGTCCATTTGGACCAGACCATTTGCATGCCATCTCACAGTTCTAGAATTTTCCTTTTCTCTTTCTCTCTTTTACAAACAGATTATCTTTCTCAAAAATAAAAGGATCCAAAATTGTAGCTGACATTGGTTGGAAGTCCAATGTTACTCAGTATAGGTTCTACAGCTAGATAAAGGTTCTGATTAAAATAATCATAAAAGGGATATTTTAATAAATCATAATCAGTTCGAAAAATAACAGGGGAGGAAGGGAAGCAAGGCACAGCTCAGACAAACCCCACAGAAGTCACAGGGTGGCTGCACGTCCTGAACATTGTGTCAGAGATGACACTGCCCATGCCAGCAGGAGATCCACAGAACCAATATTAGGAGACAAAGAACTGTACAAGGAGTTTCATTTTTCAAAAAACAGACAGTTCTGCAAAGGTAATGGAGAGAAAAAGCTACACCTCTTTTTCAGAAGGTAGAACAGAATGAATATGCTACAACCTGCCGCAACCTAATAATGACAGGTAGAAACAAAGTGTACCCACTATGTGTAATCTGGACTGTTAATGGACAATGTAAATATCCTTCAGGAACTCCTTACAGAGACCTTGCCTTACAAAAAATATCAAAATCCTTACTCATCTTCATGAGTGGGTGTAGCTTAATCCTTGTCGTAAGTGTCTAATTATTTAATTAAAATTTCTGCACTGAAGGATTTCTGACTTTCTTAGACCCAAGGTACTTCTTCTCAATAATTAAATACTGTACTTTCTCTGGCTCTCTTCCCACAGATTTCAATTGCTTCCTCTGGCCATAGTTATTATTAAATTATTTTTTAATGTCATGTGAGATTGAGACTGCAGATCAACTTAACTTCAGTTTCTACCTAAAAACTGGAACAGCCATGAAATGCTGATCCACACCTATAATCCTTTGTGTAGATGAATTAAATAATTAGAAGAGCAGTTTTGTGAAGAAAAACCTAAATTATTATTTGTTCTAAACTATTATCTCAAGAATCATAGAAAGTCTACAACGAAATGAAAGCACAAGAAACACAAGAAACAAAAGCAAAACTACTGAGAGCAGTTTTCAGATTGACATTTTACTTTACAGCTCTAAGGACTACTAAAGTGATAAAAAATGCTGGATTGGGAGTAGGAAAATGAAAAGAAAACCTTATTCAGATGCATTTCCAATTCTGTAAAACTTAAATATTTAGTCAATATGTTAAAAATACTGTAGAGTACCTCTAAAGACCTTTGCATCCCATTCTAGCACCAGGGAAAGTCATTGTGAGGCCTTTGCAGTCATGCATGGAAAAGAATACCGATTCAATTTTAAACTCAACCTGCAAATTTCTTGTATGGAGTACTAGACTAATTCATTAGGTGAAAGAATATAATTATGCCTATCAACAATTGTGGGGTTTTGCTCTTGTGGTAGTTAAAATGTCTAAAAAAAAATCAGTTTTTTTATGCCTTACATGAAGAATTCTAAAATGTTTAGAGACACTGTTGTCTGAGCATGAACAAATCTGAAATCTGCACACAGCTTTATCAGTCTGACTCTTGAATGCCAACTCAATTTAAATACATTCTCTACATAATTATTTAAATATTTCTCACTGTATTTAAATATGCCAGAAGCTAAAAGAAATAGGTTAAAAAATTTAAAATACCTCTATTTTATTTGAAAATCAGGTATAATACTTTGCTTTCAAATATGCTTAGTCTCCACGGGTCCAAGTAAAGGGGTTTTGACACATCTGGCCTAGAAATCTATCAACTCAGGTACTCAGAAATAGAAACAATCAAAACCAGAGGTTGCACTACAGTGACATGTCATAAGTCTTGCAGCAGAAAAATAGTGATCATCTCGAGAAATGGGCAGTTTTCAGCTTTTCAAATATCAGTATAATTGCCTGACTTTAATGTTACACTGTCATATTTTAAATTGCAATAAACTACCATCAGTGCTATTCTCAGTGTCAGCTGTTCGTGATCCAGCAATTAAAGAAGAATCATTTTAAAAAGATATAAACATGAAACAGATGGACACACATTTTCATTTTCAAATTCATGCTGCTCTTTCATGTTTCTTGTCTCACTTATGCCTGCTTTTTTCCTCTCTCCTCCTTTTTCTCTCTTGTTTCGGTCTCTTTCTTCCTCTCTATTCACACCCTGACATCCCCAGCTGCAGTCCCCAAAGACAGATCCTACGCTGCCAGCTCATACTGGCATTCCTCCCAAGAATGGAAGGAAAGGGACACAGGAAACCACTTTCAATGCTGCTGCTATTTGGTGACCCAACAGAATAAAGCCTTTATATGTGGGAAGCACGTGTATGCATTTCATAAAGAACACATGCACAAATCCTTCAGACCCTAGTAGCCTCTTGTTTGCATTTCTCACTCAGAATAAAATACGTCCTCCAAGCCTCCTATATAGTGTGTGGAAACCACCCTAAAAATCCTCTTTTTTTTCTGAAGTAATAGGGTTGATAGAATATAATAAACCCCAAATACATATGTATCACTGAAAGGAGAAAACAAGGGAGAGGGAAGTAGGATATATCTTTACTGTGTCTGCTGGCCTGGAAAATAAATACCGCTGTTGTGCAACTCTGCAGCTGCTCACTCTCTCAATTTGTTGTTTTCGTTCTGGTTTTTATGATTTAATCTCATATCCTTACAGTTAATCTGAAAAGGGTTCAGGCAGCTTTATTTATTAGTCTTCCTTCAGATCATGAGCTTACAGATCATGATCTTTTCCTATACCAAGAACCAATTCTCTCTTTGTGACAAGGCTCAGCCTCTGATAGATGTAGCAGGAATAAATTGACTCATAACACATTAAAATGAACATTCTCACAAAATTTTCATTTTCTTTTTTTCATTGAATTTCATGAAAAATATCCTTGAGGAAGTTTTTCTTCCATTAATATAATGCCTGAAAAATATATATCGTAAAATTAAAGTCATCATTTTCAAATTTTGAAGAACATTTTGGATTCTTAAAATACAGACTGGGGAAAATAATAATAATTTTTTGAAACCCTCAAAAATCCACATCTATCTGAACTACATAACACCGCTTCAGATATATATTAATAGCTGTGTCATTGTAACCTTGCTTTGGGAAGATGCATGAGTCGTTTACTACTTTTAGAGAGCTATGTATATGTACAGAATAAAGGTTTGTGAAGCAATACTTCTGGAATGTCACTAAATATTTACAGTTTAAAACACTGAGTACATATGTGGAAAATTACTGAAATGGCTTTTCAATGGATCCTACTGAGAGGGAAAAAATAATTATTTTAAAAGCTAAGTATGGCAACACCACATAAAGATCTAACAATTCAAGCAAAGAGAATGACAAATAAAAGTTTCATAGGTTCCTTGTTTCCCAGATTTTAATTTTAGGGTGTTGTACACATTTTAATAGGGCATTATAAACATGGGCTTGGAATGAAGAAAACAACCATTTCACAAGCTAATTGCCTCCTGCAGAACGACTGAAAAAAAGAGATTATGTCTGTTCAAATTATTTTTCTGCTAGAAATAAAACACATATTGCATGATGAGTAGTGTAGATCTTGGAAACAATATACTACATGAAAGATCTTAATGAAAATAAAATAAAATCAGACCCCTTGGCCTAATCCAGAATTAACGTGAATCTGCAAATCAAAGAACTGCAGCTACAAATCTACCATCTGTGCTCAGCAGACCTCAGAATAGACCTTATGAATCTATGCATTACTTAAAATAATATTTCACATTTCTTGGATTCACATCATTTTGCAGTTTTCAGGGAATCTGGTGTTACACTGTATCAGCATTCCTACAACCTGCACACAAGGTTAAGTCTGTGAAAACCACTACATATGATCACAGTTCAACTGTCCTTAGCACACAAGATCCATGTGGGACAAATTCCCTTACTCCCACCCCAAACAATGTCAAATACACCGTGGCCATTTAGTGAATCATACACATGTGCCTGCTGGCCCTGCCCTACCCACAGGTTTACTACATAAAAAGCAGTAAAAGCACCATGGGCCAGATTGTAAACACTGTGGTAAAGAATTTAAACTGAGAGAGGGTAGATATAGGCTAGACATAAGGAAGAAAAGCTTTACTGTGAGGTTAATGCCACACAGGAACTGGTTATCCAGAAAAACTGTGGATGGCCCCATCTCTGGAATGTTCAAGGCCAGGCTGGGTGGGCTTTGAGCAGTGGTCCAGCAGAGGCTGTCCTTACCCATGGCAGGTGGGGGGGATCTAGATGATTTTAAAGTTGCAGTCTAAGCCATGCTATGATTCTATTATATGGACTAGAAAAAATAAAAATGTCATGGAAAACTGTTCTGCTCTTGTTAAGTACAACTTACTTCTGAACATAATTTTTTTTTACATTTTGCTTTTTTCTGTTATAGATCCCATATAAGAAACATGCTCCTGGAGAATGTGTAATCCAAAATCATTCATTCCAGTCTTCTTCAGGCAAAAAAATATAGATCAGCCAGAGAAGAGCTATAAACAAGTACCTATCTATCTGTCTAAAAATGCTGGTATCTATCAATTGCAAATGGGACTGTTGCTTACATCAAGGAAACAGAATAGTAGTCTAATGGTTGAAACAATAAAATTTTAATGAAGAACAATACTAGTAAAGAGAACAGGAAAAAAAATATGGTGAGTACTATTCAAGGATGGAAAAACAACAAAGCACAACCAGAAAAGACACAGTAAGGAGTGAGACAGAAAGGACATTGATGACCTTGAGATTAAAGGAGTGAATGTTGCCCTTTACTCTGTGACCAACATGTTTCCAGATGACCAAGATAAGATATATGACACTTGATTTAAACAACTTCTAAGCAACGATTGCTGCAACACCCACGGAAGCTACAAAAAGATGTAAAAAAATTTGACTAAAAGAATATATTTTACCTTTATAGTCAAATCAAAACCCAAATGTATAAAGTCTTAGCAATACCTTTCTTTTCACAAGTGGTTATTGATTTTAACATTTTTTAGTTATTTTTTTCTGTCAAAACTAACGTCCTTCTGATGAGAAATAAGACAGAAAATACAGTTCTCACTTTCTACTTTTGTTTCTATTTACATACTTCCATTATTGTGATTATGCGAGGCAAGCAACAACCACTTCTAAATACTTGAGATATTTTGTTTATTTCATTATTATGTTGGACATTTTGAATGGCCAAGTTTTTCTCAAAGAATTCCTTCATGTAAACAAATAGTCTAACATACTAGTTAGTGACTCAATTTCTGCAGATACCTAGTTGAATTCCGGGATAGTCTTTCTCGGAACTGTCAATATTCTCCTCTAAAAGCCCATTTGACCACTAAGACTTTGAATGGGCATCACAGAGGAATCTTTTAGACCTTCCATTAGAACCAGAAAAAACATATATGTGAGGAGCATTAGGGAATAAAATTATTCAGAAGACTCTCTATCCTTCAGTAGCATATAATATATATAATATTCTAAGCATATTTGTATATGTAAATTAGGGAACATCAGTATTATTATCCAAATAAAATATGAAGAGGCAAATGAGTGAAAAAACTATCTGAACTTAAATAATATCTCAAGTAGAAGTAATCACCATCAGCAAAATAGTTCTGATTTCAGGCACAAAGCCTACATTCATCCTGTTGGAAAGTATCACTTTATATTATCCATGTTTATCATTTAAGTCTGTTTAGGGTAAATACATATTGCATATCTCAATTATACATTTATTCATATATTACTCTCTACCTCCATATTTCTGTGTGCATATAATATAAAAACACTTTCAGAGTTAAATTGCTGCTGCTAACAAGGGTTTGGTATTTTTTTATTATCATGTTATCTATGATACCAATTTCCTGGCAAAATTAATGGGGAAAAATGAGCCACAAGAGAATCAGCCTGTCTCTCCTGCTCTCTAATGTCAGGTTAGGGTGCCACTTGTGTTTTTCAGACACTATACATGTAACTGAGGAGCACTCAGGACAACTAAATACTGAATCCAACAGCCGAAATCAGAGCAAACAGCCATAGGCACAAGACATTAAACAAAAAATGTTAGAATCATTACATTCAATTTGCGCTCATCTAAGACCAAAAATAAGAAATAAAATATGGGGGAATACAAGATGTAAAGAAAAACGGAAACACTTTTCCTTATACTGAATGGAAAAGATACTATATATGTCTAACTTGTTTCAAGCTCACAGAATAAATGCCGTAATGAGGTCATTTCTGGGCAGCAGAGAAAAGCTGCCAGATTATACTGCTCTGGCTGCCAAATTCCAAGGCAGTTGGAGGTCTCTCACACACGCGTGAGGATATCATTTCCATGGAAACACCTGAGCAACCGCACTCTCATCTTTCCCTTCCCACCATATTTAAAGTTCTATAGCAGTGTGGTTTATGAAAAAATTAAATCAGTTCAATGAAACCATTTTTACTTTTGTGTTCCTGTAAAACCTGGCCAATGAGATTGAGAGTTTTCTGGTGCCTCTTGGAATAATCACATAAAGAAAAAGAGAGGGAAGTTCTTGTTCCAGTCTCTGGCTAAACCAACTCTTACTGCATTAGCACTCAGAGTTACAGTTTCAAACAACACAAGCAACACCAATTTAAATCAGGGAAGAAAAAAATATTTATACTAATGACAGTAGCTAACAGCAAGAAACTGAGAAACCATGAAAAGACTCAGGTCATTACACAAGGATTTCACTATCCTCAATACCATGTACTGCAGGTACAATCAGATGTCTTAATTCAGTAGTCTGAACAGATGCTGTCCTCCATTAACCTGCCTTTTTCAGTCCTATTTTGGGTTTGCTATAGTGACCACAAAAGAAATATGGCGACATTCTGCACAGCACAATTACTGTAATTTGACCAAGTTGCAAGCACATGGACAAACTGTCACACTGTAACTGTCATGCCCCACATTTTTTGAGTAAGAAGGAATGAAGAGCACAAACTGGCTATGACCATCTGAAACCAACAAAAGGTTTCTCAAGTCCTGCTTCAAAATGCCAATATGTATTTTATACGCTACAGACTAAAAGCAAGACAAAATTATCAAAGATAAAATCAATTTTGTAGCATAAATTCATCAGATCTTATCAGAATAATCATTAAATATTTTCTTACCTGTCTGATGTGTCACTTGTTACTGGATGCTTTACTGTTGAGCCATTCTTAATTGAGTCTTGTCTTGTGAGCCCTTGAGATCTGTTTTTGTCCAAAGCTTGTGTGGATATGTCACCTGGTGGTCCCTGGTACTGCGGATGCTCCTGCAGTTTTGCTTTTTTCTCCTGAGGTGCTTCCTCGTTCCTCAGAGCTCTCCCTCCCTCCTGGTCCGGCGGCTGCGGCGCGTGCGAGCCGCTGTTGTAGAACCAGGCTCCCGATTTCGTGAGGATTTCCTGTTGCTTTCGGCACAAGTTACAGACCCACATTACCTGTGCAGACACATTTAAATGCAAAATCCGTTAGCTCCTGAGCACTGTATGCAACCTTTCCAGCAAGCACACATCAACTGACTGTTACCATTTCCCAAAGTAGAAAGACTACAGCTTTACTTCTATTAAAATTACAATATCTTAGCTACAATATAATAAAATATGTCTGTACAACCTTGGAGTAACTGGTTTTCAAAAAAATTACAAAAATACTTTTATTCTTTTTTTTTCATTATTGGTAATGCAAGGAAAAGCAACAGGTAGTAGCAACAGAAATGAAAACGTTCTAATACTGAGGTTCTAATTGTAATAAACATAAGCTTTGAGAACTAACACTATACCTTGAGGATGACAGAAAAAATGAATTAAAAATTATTGAAATTTTAATCCATTTTAATTCTCTCACTAAGGAAGGAACTTTATAAAAAGTCATCTGCTGTTGCAAACAAGTCATTTTATAATTCTCCAAAATGCTCTGCTAATTTTCTTCCATGGTGCTCTATAGCTAGTGCTTACTTGAAGATGCTGACTTCAAGATGCAACTTCAATTCCATAGCAATTTTAACTTAAAGCTGTTTTATAACTAAAATAACACAATGTGTAAGGCGGTGTTTTTCTCCACTTCCCACCCACAATTTAGCTTGCACTATATGCTTACTAAATTATAAAAGTATTACAGCTTCCCAGTTGTGTGATCCTGCATGTAGTAATGAGATTTTTTTAATATTCTAAAATGTACTTCTTTGCAAAGCTTTTGACTCTGATCACCCTAGTCACATGGCAGTTCAGGAAATCAACACCAACTATCTGTAAGCTAATTTCATAATAACATACAGTTATTATGCTATATGAGAATAAATCAGAATGCAGTGAATCAAAAACAACACACCAGCTATGAACACAATCAAACTGATTACTGTGTTACTCTAAAATTTGGATTGTAGACAGTATTAATTCACTGCAAGTTTCCTCCTTCGCTCTTTAATCTTCATTTTTCTTAATCCTTAGTTTTCTTTTCTTGTTCTTGCCTTTATATATTTTTGTTTAAGTTCACAGACAGAATTGTACTAGTTTTACAATACATTCCTTGAATGTCTATGCTCAGCCTTCAATCTAGTTATGCCTCCAGTTTAAATTCTACAGCAAACTGCCTTTTTCCCAGTAGTTTAGAGTTTAGGACATGCAAAGGCTTACATCAACATTCATCACTCTTTTAAACGCAGCCAACTCCGTGGAATCACGTGGAAGATGCAGTTTCTACCTCCACCATAAATCTAGCTCAGTCCTCCAGAAAAGATTTCAGAAGTCGCAATCTGTATCTTGCTTTCATTCTCCAGGCCGTTATCTAATAGATAATTTGGGCCATGCTCTCTAGCCAAGTCTCACAAAAAACCTTTCAATGAGAGCTTCATGTAGAAGGTTATTTGGGTGCAAGGGTCAGACTCAAACTGAAGCCACCAACTGCCTCATTCTCAAACTGTCGGGCTGGGGCAGGAAAAGGAGGCATCACTTGCCTGTTTAATGGTGGTGGTATATGCCCCATCCTAGTAAACTTCCTTTGTATCTTTTTAGAGGCCTGTTATAATTTATGAGAACTCGTGTCTGCTTACATCCACAATATAGAACAAATCACCAAAGCACTGAGGGCAAAACAGAGAGACTCCTCAAGAAGCAGCTTGCTCTCTGAGGTACATTTGATGTCCTTAGGGGACATTCAAAGGACAAAAATGCGTTTGCTTCAGGCCTGGACACCATTCAAATACACATTTAAGAACAGGTCTGTATTAGCTTTGCTAATTAAGCTAGAAAGCAGCAAAGTGAAATTTCAGACCCCAAGACAGAAGTACTTTTGCCCTCTTCAATCAATAGTAATTAAAAGACTTTAATATTTCTGCTAGGTCTGTACACAGCTGAAAACAGTTCTAAACTTTCCATGTATGTGTCAGAGCAATGAAAGGACCAGATGTGATACAATTATGTAAGTATACAAACATATAACAACTTGAGTAAGAATGAGATAAAATCCCCTGAAGTTCTCATTTGCTATTTTCACTTCTTTTAGTAGATGTTAAAATATCAGAAAAGCTAGATACTACAGTCAAATCACTTGGGCAACTTTTTCCTTGGCTGACAGTCATAACTTTGTCCCCAGACAATGGACTCCAGTATGACCAGTTTTATTCTCCTTTACCAAACAGAATAAAAGTTCCCTCTGAATTTATATGATTTCCTATCCCCTCCTCTAAAAGCAGAATCAGGAAGAGTACTCCTGATCTAACCTGATTCCTGAAAAGTTTATTTAGGGTATTTCAGATTGAAAAAAAAAATCAAACACACGGCATTTAAAATACAAAGATGTATGAATTTTGCAGATTTTTTTTTCTGCTTTTCTAGGAGCGCTTAATAATTCCAAGTTACACTTCTGATGAAGCCTTATTTCCAACATAACTTCAACATGCAGGATTTCATAGTGTTGACCCTAACATAATTTTAGCTTCAAATATCACACACAGTGGGAAGAATGGGAACTGTCACAAAGACACAAATGTTTGTGCTTTCAGTGAGCACAAAAATTACAAGCCCACAAATAGCTCTGGACAAAATTGCCTTCCCCATCTTATTGCAGGACGTAGAAGTATTCTCACAATTTAAAAAGTACTGGTAGTTTATGGTGCAGACCTCTCAATTAAATCCAGACACATCTGTAAGAGGGTGTCAGAAGAGCACAGAGGGCACAGTGGCATGTTCCTGGACAGGATTGCTCCGCCTGGGACACAATGCTCAGCAGCTCCCACACATGCGGAGCAGCTCTGTCCCTGCCCGGTCCCTGCCAGGCCAGAGCAGCCACTGAGACTGTGACACTGCAGAGAGGCAAAGGCCACACCAGTGGACTGCATGCTCAATACAGCCATTTTGGCAAACCTGGGAGGAGAAAACATAGAATTTTCCCTTCTAAAACTGAAATAAAAAAGGACTAACCCCTTACATCAGAAATCTGCACTCCAAGGTAGGCACGTTATCTATTACACACATTTGCAACTCTGCTAACCACCCTCCTAAAAACTGTCATAAGCACATTTTGTACACAAAAATCAGCGTTGCAATTTGCGGGCATCAATCGTCCACACGAGAACAGTGCCAATTTGAGAAGGAAAATATGGGGGAAAATCTCCTCTCCAACGCTAAGTACTAGTTCAAAACTAGAACCTCAGGTGCTAGTGGCACTGGATCGGGATGTTCTTCTCCATAGGAAAGGTTGAAACTCCACCTAGTGCGTACATGAGGCATTGCTCAAGTGCAGGTAAACTTTTCATTGCTGAAAAGAATGCACTAAACATACCTGACATTTTCACACTACCTCTTATAGCCATTTTTTCAAAGAATAATTTATTTTTCCCTATACAACACTGAAATAAGTATTCCAAATATGGATTAGACAGATTTACCTTAAACCTTCCATCTGCTTTCCATTCTCAAAGGTTAGTTCTATACAGTGAACTAATAAATTCTAATTCATTTTTGATTTCTTCACTATTTTTGGTAAAATTATTCATAATATGTTCCCACTTCTAACACTGCCCAGCAGCTTTCATCACATATTATTAGCATTTATTATTACATTGGCCAACAAAATAAATTCTGCAAAACCTACAGCAATCAGTCATTTCCATCTACATATCAGAAATAAATAATGCACAAAAATCACTTATTTGTATTGTCCTAAAAAAGATACTAAAATTTTTTGTTCTTAGATAAAATTCTTCAAAACAGATTTGAGATACCACTTTAACTTCAATAAATGCGAAATATATTTATCAGGAAATTACATCCACAGATATTTCAAGAGAAAACAAAACACAATTTAGTAAAAGGATATAGTATGACACTCATTTTAGTATTTTCATATGGATCATGTGAAAAGACAGCTATCTTAAAAATCACTATTCACTATCCCTGTAAGTGCAGTTATTGATGGTCTAACCCTAAACCCTGAGAAGAAAATGGAAGCCTTATTTTATTGAAGATGAGATTAAAAGGCTCAGTATATTTGATTATGGATAAGCTTGAGTTTGATAGCTGTAACACTACAACCTAAGAAATAATTACACCAAATCCTCATCAGTCTTTAGAACATTGCTTCGAATTACAGGTGTGCTGAGGTGAAAAATTGTAGTGCAATGCTTGCACAGTATTTCAACAAATCTGTTAGAGTCACCTGCTTGGCAGAAGCATCTAACATATATCAGCATTATATTAACTGCTGCACTTGCTGCTAGTAATCTTAAGCAAATTTCATACGTTTTTGTTGGGTTTTTGGCTTTCATATTTCACATAGGATACAATTCTTTAAAAATCAAATAAGGTAACAAGACTGCAGCACTGAAAGCAAGAAGGGCACAAAAGGAGGAGTAAAAAAACTCTGCTTGGGTCATCAAGGTAATTAATCATGATTACAAACACATTACTGCTTGTCCTTTTTTTGTTAACCAATTTGTCACCAGTACAAAACTTCATTACATCATGGAGCAGTGCAATGTTTGAAGCCACCCTGTACTAAGGAAGTTTCTTTAGGGATGTAGTACATCTCTCCATCAGGCACTGTGTTGATGAAAGGTGCACAGAATCATTAGGGTTGGAAGGGACCTCTGGAGATGATCCAGTCCAGCCCCTCTGCCAAGGCAGGGTCATCTGGAGCAGGTGACACAGGAACGTGTCCAGGTGGGCTTGGAATGTCTCCAGAGAGGGAGCGACATCCTTGAGCAGCCCTGTTCCACTGCTCTGCCACCCTCAATGTTAATAAACTCTTCCTCGAGCTGAGGTGGAACTTCCTGTACTTTACTTTGTGGCTGTGGCTCCTTATCCTGTCCCTGGGCACCACCCAAAAGAGTCCACATGCCAGCGTGGAATGGACACTGCCAAACCAGCACTGCCACGAAGTAACCTGAGTCACCCTCCTCTGTGCAGTCAGGGAAACTACAACTTACTGTAGCAAATCTGTCCATCTTCAGGGAATACAGACCCAGTATCAGTAGGGGTCAATGGTATCTTCTTTACTTCTAGCCCCTATTTCTGCTAATCTTTCTTCATTTTGCCTTTTTGAAAGACAAAACTGCTTCCAAGGAACTGTAATAAGTGTGTGTCCTGGGTTTAGGACTGTGAGGATCCCTTTGAACATATCGCCAGAAAATGAGATGGAACTGCTTTTCTGGTTATTGGGGTTTTTCAGAATACACTAAGATCTCCCAAAAATTTTCAGCAGCATTATTAGTTGTCCCTGTCAGAAGTAAAACTTTTTAGTACCCTACTTATTACTTAGAATTCAATCTTCCTCAAATCAGACTAGAAAACTTCTAGAAGTTAGCTAAAACTTAAAATCTTACCTACTTGGTTCTATACACTACGAAAACTTGTCTCGTGTTTGCATTAAAAACACAGTAGTTCCCTTTTGCTATCTAAAGTCTTTGTTCTCTCTTACAGCCAGAAGTGCTGATTTCCACAACTGCTGGGGGAAAATTTGCTGTTTTCTATAAGAAATTCTTTAAAAATTTCTGGGTTGACATTCCTTTTTAATCCAAGTGTCTACAACTGCGGAAGATTTATATATAGATTTATATATAGCATGTGCAATCCATAGCCAACATTTATATTTTTGGAAAACACAGAGCCTTTTGCAATGTCTGTACGATCTCTCCATAGAGATATAATTCTAGAGGTTTGGGTCCAGAATACAGATGCATCTTTTGCAGCTGCTAAAATCTATTTTAAAGACACAAAACCATTATTTTGAAGTTATTGGAATAAATCTTTATGCTCATATACTCTAAGCAGCAGAGTCTGGTTATAACTTTAATGAAAAAGAAAATCTTCTTTCATTTTACTGTTCTGACTGTACAGACAAGTCCCCTTTACATTTTCTTCTGTTACATTAACACATTTAGTCAGTGCAGTGCATTACATAAGCAAAGGTAATCTCTGAATTTGTGACTTTTATAAAAGTTGATAAAGATTACATGTTTTTTCAATATTTTTCTATGCCACTAGTCTGTGCTATGGTACTGACTTTCATGTTATAATCAGTTTGCCTGAATATCAAAACTGCTAGGATAATTATCTGTCTTATATCTGTAATGACAAACAGATATCTATCCCTCAAATTTGTATTAAATACCACAAGAATTCCAATACCAGCTAAGAAAAGTGAGAATGTTTACTGGTATGAGACAATCACCTTTACATATATTTTAAGAGATACGTGTATTTGCACGACAACAATTCTTTGTACTGGGGGAGTGATTACATTTGTTCTTGACTTTGTAGTGAATGGATACATCATGTATGAAAAGTTATAATGGCTGTAAACAACCAAGTCAGAGTGAAATAGGCATATCATATCTTGTGCATGCATGTGATACAATATATATTTACATGACACTACCCTTCTAGCAGAAAATTATATGACTAAAATTTTTAAAAGGTACACTCTTTGGTACAAATGGTGACCTTATTCTAAGGGACAGTGTATCTCTTTTGTATCACTTTTACTATCCTCAAAACATATGCTAATAATTTTGTTCATACTTTTTTCAACGCCTCTACATGCACAGTAGGACTAGAAACTGTTAGAACACTAATCTAGCTGGGTTAATAAAAGTCAAAGCACATCCTTGCTAAAAAATATTGTATAAAATGAAGAAGTTCATGTATAAAATATTTGATATGCTTCAAGGCCTGTAAAGGCAGTAATTTGGGTTTTTTCATTATGGCACAGGCACAACTCAAAACTGTCCAGTCCATGCCAATGAAGACAGTGCAAAATTCTTATACAGTGCCATATTTACCATACTTAGCTCCTTCATGAGCTTTCATGATTTCATTAAGAACTGGAATGCTATGCAGACTTCCAGTGAGAAAATGGCTATTGTGACATGGGGTGTGCTTTGGACATGGCACAAACTGGTCAGTATTATGTCTCAACAAATGCTGCTGCACTCCTTCCAAAATGGAATCCATTAACCTACACAGTAGTTCAGAGGGCCATGAGGGTTTATTAAATTAGTGCACTGGGTTTGGCATGAAATAAACCTGCTCTAAGTGAACAGAGTTTACAGCATGGTTCACAAAGAATGTGTTTAACTTTGGAAATTTAAATAATTACTTAATATACTGAGAATGTACAGTTGACCAAGTTACATGTTTACCAAACTTTCAGATTTGTAACAGTCTCAGAAAAGCAAAAGAACTGAGTACACAGTTCCTGCATTTTTCTTAGTAGACTTAAGCTCATTAAGTGTACTGAATAGGAAGAAACCTCATGGATTTCTTCCAGTTGCCTGCTGTTTCAAAGAAGTTTTTAAAAAACTTCATAATGTAATAAATTTTCTTAAAATTAACTATAAATAATGAGCCCAAAATCTGTCAAAACACTTTTCCAAGTCCTACAGCTACAATGGAAAGAATGCCTTTCAACTTCCAGTGCTCACATGTTCCAAACTAGTTTATTGCTATTTATTCTTGTACCAGTATTGGCACTGGCATTTCTCTCCAGTTTGCTGCCTGATGTTTTTACAGTTACCAATCACATACCCTCTCTGCTTTCATTTTTCAAGACCAAATAGATTTTGCTCTTTGAGACTACACCTATACTAGGAAGACATAACCCTGTCACAGGGCCAGGTGCTGGCCCAGGATTCCTGCGAATTCTTGTGCTTCCTGGCACAGTCAGGCCTTTGCTAACCAGCATCCCCCAGACAATGCCAGCACACAGTGTAGGAGAACAGCATGGAGCAAAAACTGCTCCTAACAAGCAGCTTGGACTCAGTTACGCTGCTATGGAAAGCAGAATTCAGGACTGTTGATCAAGACTGAGCCACACAGGAGTGCCTGGCCTGTAGTTCAGAGAAGAAAACCTTATTAGTCCTTAAATTCCTGATTTTACACTTAGTGGTGTTCTATTGCATTCATTTTCACTGTGGGAGTTCAGAAGGTCATCTGGTTCTCTAATGTGCAGTATCCCATTGTTCTCCTGTGCTGATAAGTATCCAACTTTTTGTAATGTATTTAATTACAGCTTTCTTGTTCTCTATGCCAAAGCCACTAGTGACAACATTAAAGGTCTTCCCCAGTACTAAGGCTTGAAGAACTCATGTAGGAAGTTGATTACAACACTCCCCTCTTTTTCTTTATTCAATTAATTCTCATAGTTTCAGTTTAACCAGTAATTACTGTTGTTCTTCTATAATTTAAGCTTCTGCAAAGAAGTTAATTTTTTTTACACTAACCCTTAGCTGTCCCTGCACAAAAGTTATTTAACCCCTCAGTCCAATTGTTTTTGCCTATTTGTTCCCTTAATGCCTCAAAAAATAATTATCTCTGTAAAGACTGTTTTCAGAGCAACTTTGCCCATTAGAAATTAAGATTAGAAATACGTGATGGAGAAAAGGCAAATTTTTTTGGTAAAACATACAAATAGGCAATTATGATTGCAATAAGGAAATACAAATAGGCATTAGAATTACTATTATTCAAAATTTTTCTAGCAAAGTGGATGCTATTAACAGCTTTTACACAAATACTGAATGTTCAAAAATATTAAGGGTTTTTTAAAAATAAAATATTATTAAGATATTTTATTAAAATTTCAATAAAATTTAATTATCATGAGCTATTATTATACTAAATACTTGTTTTCCACCAAATTTGGCACATAGGAAACAATCCAAATGACATCTCCAAGTTGTTTTATTTTACAAAGACTTTTGCTCTCAAAGGCAATGTTAAATAATATTCAAGTATCATAAAATTATTTCATTCTGAGACTTTTGTTTCCTACAATTCTCAATTAGATGTTATTTATGCATCTTCATGCTCAAAGAATCTGTAATGTCACAGCTTCATTAAGGGATCAGCTAATAAAAATAACAAATCATCTACAGCCCAGAGGTGCTGAGCATATTCGTTAATTAACACGTGTAAACTGTCTGAAGATGAATGCACTAAGTGTTCACGAGTTATTCATAAATAAAAGACACAATATCAACATCAACAAGGGACCAAAAGGGAGGAAATGTGACAGGACCACAATAAGCCTGGGGTCTGTATGCAGATGGCACTAAATTGAAATAAACAGAATTACACCATTTGCATCATCTGTGTCATCATTCATTACTGAAATTGTCTGAGAAAAACGAAAGATCCAACTCTAATGAAGTGTAACATAATGGCAATAGAAAAATTGAGATGCTTATCATGTAGTTACTGCTGTATTGAATCCCACATAAACATTCTTCAACTTCACATGAACTTGCTGCCTGAGCTCTAACGATGTAGTCACAGCAGCATAGCTCTCAGACAAAATGTAAAACATTTAAAATCATAGAATATGCTGAGTTGGAAGGGATCCATAAAGAGCACAGACTCCAACTCCCTGCTCCTCAAAGGACTGCCTACAACCAACGCATATGACTGTGGGCAGTATCCAGATGCTCCTGGAACAGGCTTGGTGCCATGTCCAATTCTCTGGGGGGACTGTTCCACTCAACACCCTTGCTCTGGTTGGAGAGCCTTTTCCTAATGTCCCATCTGAAGCCCCCCAGCCCACCTCCCAGTGCCTGTGAGGAAGCCATAGACTGCAGTGAGCTCACCCCTCTGCCTTCTCTTCTCCAACCAGGACAAGCCAAGTGACCTCAGCCACTATCCTTAAGGATTGTCACCCCTTCACTCTCCTTCCCCTGGACTCACTCTAACAGTCTGATGTCCTTTGTACAGCGTGGTACCCCAACCTGCACCCAGCGAGGCCACACCAGCCCATGGTACGGTGGGACAATCGCCTCCCTGCACCATTCTCAGTGCTGCTCTCTCCAGCCTGGAAACCCACACCAAGCTGCATGCTACAACAGCTGCACACCTTATGCCTGCAATAGATCCAGCCATAGCTAACCCTGAAAGAACAGCAAGAAAATCTAACATTTAAAAAAATTATATGTATGTCAGTATGTTTGTTTCATGAATTTCAAAATAGAATAGACTACAGGTAAAAAAGCAACAGACTTAGTGACACCTTAGGTGTATCTGCCTATCAGTATGCTGGAGAGAACAATTGTATTTAACAAAAGGAAAAAAAGAACAATGAAATAAAGCTCTTTTTTGTTCTTTTTTTTAATCCAATGTCAAATAGTCCCCTTTGTTAGGAAGCAAATATGGTTAACTGCCTATACTTCTATTTCATTTCAATATACTATACTATACATCTATTTCAGTCGTGCACTTCCATAATTACTTCTTCCTTTAAAATAGCTACAAATTCCACATATGCAAATCCTTCTGCTACTTCAGCAGTGGCAGATTGGTGAATGTTTCCCCTTCTCTGCTAGTATAAATTAGCAGGCTTTGAAAGCATTATTAGTGAGAATTATCACCTTCCCTAAATTTAGTTCTATTTTAACTTCTCTCAGATAATTGTATCTACAGTTTAATGACCACTTCCTGCTTTATAATTCTTTTGTATCATTCCCTCTGGCAGGAAAAGTTAAATATATCATGATAGAACCTTCATGCACATATTCTGTGTATGTGAACTGACAGTCCAAAGGAGTCATACTTTAATAAGTCCTTCACGTTCTTCCAAAATCCTAGTATAAGAATCCAGATGAAGCAAGAACAGCGAAAAAGCCATGGACAAAGTGTCTTGAAGAACATCAATCACTGAATTTCTCTTCAAAAAACAACCCACACTACAATTGCAATTTGCAGCTAAGTAGTAGACTTTCCAAAGAATATTAAAGAAAGAATTTTGTCCTGAAAAACTTTGCATCAGTGTTTGAAGCTCTCAGAAGAATAAAAGGCTTTCTAGAAGTATATCCTGGAAACTATGTCTGAGCCTTAGAAAGGACACAGAATTTGCCTAAAAAAAACCCCATGTAATTTGCTGGGAATTCTTTCTAAATAGGCTGTGTAGTTTTACATTCCAACTCACAGCTGGAAGCTCCTATCAATTTACCCTGTTAAACCACTGAATCTTACTATTGATACATCTCCACGTGGCTTCCGCTTCTCCCTTCATTTTTTCAATATTCACTACAGACAATGTCAAAGTCAGCTCTGTGAAGACACCACATGCAGCCTATATAATTGGGCTAGACTAAATGTTTGAGGCTTTAGAAAGAAAAGTGGTTAAACAGCCACTCTTGTTGAGATTAAATCCTGACACAATGGTTTCTTTATGCAAGAATTTTTCATCTCCTCAGAAGGTTAAATTATATTTGGCTGAATTCTCAATTCTATTCAATTCAATTCTGGACCAGACCTAACCCACGTTTAAGTCCATGGAAAGTGAAGATGGTGGTCTGCTTCTCTCTGACAAACCCCTCTGTTCCTTCCCTAACTGCTAAGTGCAAGGTGTAACTGGTGGCAGGCTCTCCTCTGAGTAAGGGTTTACACAGCAGGCAGCCTTTTGGTGGACTTGGGGCATGAACAAACCCTTACCTAAGATGGTATCAGAATCCCATTCATAATATTAAATATATCTACAGCATTTTTTTAAGCTTATGACACAAGAAAATTACAGAAGTCATTCTAGGATCATAGCTATTCTATTTCAAAGTCTCTTATAAATAGCCAGCTAAAATCAATACATGAATAAGACATAAAACAGAAACAACCATATTAATCTAGAAGGAATCCGGAAACACAAATTATGACCAAAAAAATCTTTTGCAATGTGGTCAATATTAATAAAGTACTTTCTCTTGAGCAAAATATAGCTTTTTTGACATTTTTAAATGAGTACTTGAGATTGATATCTGAATCTCTACACTACATTTTTAACTAATTTTCACTTTTTGCTATACAACAACGTTAAGAACAATCTAAAGAATTATGCTCCTCCCAAGTTACTGAGGCCAGACATTCACTACATGGAAAGTTTTCTTTGGCCACCCACAATGATGTCAATAAAAAATAGAAGTCAAACAAGGATTAGTTAAAACTAAAAAATAATTTAAAGCAAAGTAGGAGGAATTTGCTTCTCATCTACAGAGCAAAACCAATTTGTTAAAAAAATATAATCATCATGGTGTTATAATCTAAAAATTAACTAATATTGAATGCAAGGACACTAGGCAATTGCACACATTGGGAGAAATAGGCATTTAAATCCTATCTTAAATGTAGAGGTTAAACTATTCCAATCCCTTAGAAAGATCCCATACTTTGTCTACCTAAAATGGTAAGAAATCCAAATCTTCAACAGTAATAAATATCATCTTTCATAATCACACGATCAAGTATCTGAGAGCAAGAGCAAGAACATCTTAATTAAACAGGTCATTACGCTGAAGTTATGTAGCAATTACACTGAAACTGAAAGATGAACAGGTTAAATGAACACTAGTGACTAATACTCACCAACTTTAAACATTTACAGATAAATGGGAGGTATATGTATACATAGGAAAAAAAATTACTCAGATGCCCACTTAATAAAGATACATCTGGATTCTATCAGTAATAAAACATTGTAGGGATTTATTTTGTGAAAGTATATTATCCCCCATATCAAACAGAAATCCTGTTAATATGTATTTGGTTTACAAACCTTAGGTATTTTATTTCTTGCAGATCTAAAATGCTAAAAAGGGCTTGTGAACTACATGAAAGTAATTCTCAAATAGCCACAAACATTAATACATATAAATTGACTGAAATTGAATTAGCTACCTGAAATCCAGGGTTTTCTGTAGATCTTGATGCTGAATGATGGCATCTTTATAATAATTCAAACCAAGTTTTTGGTTTTAATTTTTTAATACCCCATTTATAGTTCATAGGTGACATCTAGTTTTAACACAGAATTTTTCACATTTATTTAATGTTTTTCTTGAATGTACTGAAGTTCAACATCTGCTAAAACTGTCTACATAAGTGCACTCACACTAAGCTGAATAACTGTCTTGTCTGTGCATACAGTATTTCACATATCAACAGATACTGGCCATGCAAATTCCATTTTTCACACAGGAGATCTACAGAGCAAACAGATATTAAACCAGATGCAAGGCCTTTTTCATTTAATTCCTAAACCTACCACTAATCTGTTCCTTGAAGGCTCCAGCTAAATAAAGCTCTAAATAAACACCTTGGGAGGTTTGTTGCTTTACTCTATTACTAGCAATGTCTTCATTATTTATATATATAGGCACTGGTTTCCAGCCACTGAAGCTGAATCTAGATAATTAAACATTTATACCATCCCCTGCTGTGCCATAAAGTCTAACTGTGTCCAAAGAGTCCTAGGTGTGCTGTTACACACCTGGGACTGAAATGAGGAATTTGCTGAGCTACCTTTGATAAAGGTCTACACCTGGAACTTAATAGCACATGGTAATGTTTCTGAATATTGCAACAGGTGGCAAATAAAACTTACTGCTCAAGAACTGTTTCATCTTCTGGTTCCAGAATTGCTATTTGTAACAGCTCTTGCTCTATTAATTTGAACAAAAGTGAAAATTTATTGATGTGCTATAGTTTTTATTGTTATAGCAATGCTTCCATACATGTTTTAAGACAAGATTATTTTCGCATAGCTTGAATAAGAATTTCAATGGAAAATTAATCTATTTTGAATAATTTGAAGTTAAAAGATAAAATTCTATTGCTACCAGGATGGGAAAAATAGCTGGCAAAACAAAAACAGGTCACTCTAATTTCACCAGACTCTCTCTAAATCACCCCTAGGGCTTTTCATAAATTCAGTACACCCAAAACCAAACCAGCTACTTCTAATTTCTGTACTGTAAAATTATACCACCATAGTATATATGTAAAGGACAAGGTTTATAGGAAGGACTAGCATCTTTTACACATACTATTGTGGGTTAAAAAAAAATTATTCAAATTTTTGGGCATTTAAACCCTTGCTCATCTAGTACAGAAGTACAAATATGACTGTAAAAAGAATTTTAGACTCACTGTCAGTTTTTTTCTGTATTTGCCTCTGTCCTTAAGCAAGAAACATATCTGAGTGCGTTCTTTAAGCACGGAGCATGGATAATGAAAGAAAAGTCTCCTTACATGGATCTAAAACCCTATGTATCTATTGGATTGACATAGCTAAGATCATTTTAAAGCTACATCATATGAAGGAGTTTCTTATTTTTATTCTCCAATTAAATTTCAAGCAGAAGCTGTAAAAGGAGATTGGCAGTTCATAGGAAGACATTCCCCTTTCCTTGAACCCTTCCTTGAAGCCAATGATCTGTGCATGAGAAAACAGGGCAATGGGCATTGCTGAAAAGGCAAAAAAGAAAAAAAAAAGGGGATAAAAATAAAAAATTAAATCCTCCAACATCTTCAACTCAAAAACTCAAAGAAGTTAATATAAAGTTGGACTATGGACTACAATGTAGTGTAATCTCCCTGTACTTTGACTGTGACGGCCAGCTGACAGTGTGTTTTGGTATGACAGTAAGGCCCTAAAAGTTACCAACACATGAGATCTAATTCAGAGAAAACATTTGTATGCCAATTTAACCATTAGTAGGAGGTATTTACTATGTATTGTCTTCACCAGGATTTCAGGCAAGTTTAAGTCTGCTACTTGCAGATTTAAAAATCTATGTATACTGACTACATTCTATCATGTCACATCACGGTAGTCCTGAAAACACTGAAAATAAAGCTGTATAACATATTTTGAGTAGAAGACACGTCTTGATTGCAGGATAATTTTGATAGGCAAAACGAGAACCTAGTATTGAAATATGTTTGGCAATCCAAGTCCAATTTCAACCAAGAAGTTTGTTCACCTTCTGCTGCTGGAGGTGCTTTCTGTTAGTGATCAAGGAAACAAGAGTGCAGTCTGAATGCAGTAAGATAAAGGAGAGCAACGTAGACAAATGGATATGTGAGAAACAGGATCAGAGAACAGGCTGGGACAAGTGGCCCAAGTGGATTCAGGAAGATCTAAGTTGCCAACTCTCTGAATGACTTTTAGAGATCCCAATCTGAAAGACAATACTCACGAGCTGAGGAAAATCATTAAGCTCCCCACAGCAGAGATATCTCAGAAAACAATCCTATGTAATAGCTGGTACAAGAGACTTTTCTCAGAGATATTCTAAGTATAGGAAATATTATATATTTTATAGTGAGTCGCTGTCTAAAAAATTGATTTTTTCCATATTTCAGTGATCTGTAAATTAACATATTTATTTGTTTAAAAAAGATACACAGAGCATACACAGGCCACAAAAACCTTGATGAGACTCTGAGTCTGTTTCTTCATAAGACAGAAAATCAGCTTGAGTCAAGTGTCGAGAACAGGGCAAGAGTTTCCCCAAGCAGATATTTTCCAGAAGCAAGAAGGCAGAGGTAGGAGAAGCAACCTATGGCTTCTGCAAATATTTCTTGCATTCTTTCTATTCCAGATGAGAAAGTTTTCAGGTGCTGTGGAGGTATAGAACTACAACACTGATGGTTTAGAAATAATACAGAGCTTGGTAGGGCCCGAGACCTCTTCAGAATGCCAGAAGTAAAAGGAGAAAAACTTTCTTTTTTAGCAGTGAAATTTTCACAAAAGTGACAGAAAATACCTAGGTCAACACCTAGGTCTCTCCTGACTGGAATAACAATGTTGATTACTTTGGAACATGGTGAAGTAAAGCTGGGGAATAGGAAGTTTTAACTGCAGTAAGATAAAGGGATAAAGAACAATGCCCTATGATAATTGCTTTTTTATCCTTTCTACTGTAATTTTATATAGAACTGTTTTAGGAAAAAAAAACAGTTTTTAGGACTGGTGGAGGTTTCAGAATAGATTTTTAAATACAAGTTATTTGTCTGTGTCTTAAGTATTTCAAAATTAATAACATTAGAAAGGTAGAAGACTTACATCAAAGAAAGTGCCAAATTCTTTTATTTCCTTGCTCAAGAAATAAAGACAAAACAAAAAGCAAGTCCCCTTGCATTCTTCCTCAGGTTTATCCTATACAAAATTATAAACAGTTTTGGTGTAGTCTTTGATCTGTAGCAGTTTAAAACAGATTCTCTAAAAACAAGATCCTGAATCCCCTGGAAAAGAGGAATGAACCAAAAAAGTATCAGAAGCTCTTAGGGCCATGCCACTACTGATTTCATGTCACTACAAAACTTCTAACTTGAAAACAAACATTTAAAAATATAAGTCAATGAATCTAAACCTCAAATGTCCATAACAAAGCACTCCACTTGAATTTTATCAGCTTTAAAAAGCCAGATAATAACCAGCAAAGTGAAGGAACCCTATTTTCTCCTGTCAGCTCTTTCCAAAAATGTATTAGGTTGCTTACTTATTTGTTGTCTCCAGAGTACCAGTGGTTACATTAAAGTCATAGTCTCCAATGAAAGGTAATGCCTATAATTTCATTTAAATCCAGGATAAAATTCAGTAAAAATTTAGAAATTCTACTACTTTTGCATTTCCTACTATTTAAAGACATTTTTGCCCAAACTGCATTGCACTTCCTAGTTCCTCATCAGTTTAATCACACTTTCCATGATTTTCAGTGATATCATCACAAAATTTCACTATTCTATCTAATGTGTTGCTCATGTCAATAAAGTTATTTGATTAAGAATACAATTGTCCAAGTATAAGTAAAAGGGAGATGATCCTGTATACCTTTCTTTTTTAAATTAACTTCATTTTTAACAGTCTTAATTTACTCTAGTTTCTCAAAGAAATCTCTACCTCCTAGTCACATTTTGACTGACAATTAGTGATTGAAATGCAGGAAACCTTTTTAAATGTACCTTTGATTCTTAAAGAAAAAACATCCAAAAGTTGGAAAAAATTCACACTATTTTTCAGTTTTAAAACATTACCTGTTTCCTTCTCAGACACTAACTCTTTTAATCTTAAATTATTCCTTTCTGGCACACTGGGGTCTCAATTTTGTAAAAGTACTTCTTTATATACCTGACTAAGGAAGGACTGAGACATGGATGAGTCACTCCCATGTTCTGTGTGGGAAGAGGCACAGTGAGCTGCAAACTCTGAAGTGATATTTAATCTCATAGAACCAAAGAATGGTTTGGGATGGAATGGACCTTTAAATCAAAACTAGTCCAAGCCCCCTGACAGGGACAGGACCAGCTTCAACTTGACCAGGTTGCTCAGAGCACCACTCCACCACATCTCTTGCCAACCTGTTCCAGCATTTTACTTCCCACACTCTAAAAACCTCCTCCTGTACCTAAGTAAACCAACCCTATTCCCCTCTTCCTGTTGCAGCAGGCCCTGCTAAAATTATTTGTCCTCATCTTCCTTGTAGGATCCTTTTAGGTGCAGGAAGGCTGCTATAAGGTCTTCCCAGAGTCTTCTCTTGGGATGTTCAGCCTGGAGAAACATCTCAGCCTTTCCTCATAGGAGAGGGGCTCTGATTCCTCTGATCATCTTGGTGGCCTCCTCTGGACTCACTCCAAGGTCCATGTCCTTCCTGTGCTGAGGAGCCCAGAGCTGGATGCAGCACTCCAGGCAGGGTCTCACAAGCGGAATAGAAGGACATCTAGTCTAAGCTCCCTTCTGTGTGTGTCTAAGGGTACAACACTAAAACACAACCAGGATCCATGTCTAACTCCATTCCCCATCACCATTAATAGCACCAGTAAACTGCTTTATGGTTGTCCCAATTATTCAACTCCATGTGCAGTCCCAGCTTTACCCTGCAATATTATTCAAAAGATGTAACAATTACTTCTACACTAAAATATATTTCTTACTCTTTACAGACCTGATGCTTTGAATACATCCCATTTTCCAAAGCTATTTTTTAAATTGGGTCAACAAACCATCAACAGTCACAAAGTATCTATAGCTTTACCTAGGAGCATTTTCTATTGAACTTGCCATTCTATTGTTCCAAAATACAGAATAGGCCTCCTAAGAAATACTGGAAATCAGACCTTCTACACTAACACTGGAAAACAAAGGATACAAAATAATATTAAGGCTTCACTGGGTGTGTTAATCTCCTGGTAAGTGCTGTAGCATACAAAAATCACTGTTTATATTGAAGGTACCTATTTTGATACATTACACTGCATTCAATACACCAGGACTTTTAACCTTACAGTTAGTACTAAAATATAAACAAAAATACCCCTGCTGTTCTTTCTTTACAATGTTATAGCTAAGAAAAAGTTGACTTAATGTATTGGATGTTTTTTCTGCCTTCTAAAATATCTATTTCAAAATCAGCAGAATCAGACATTACATAATGCAACTTAAGCCACAGTCCTTTTTCATGGAAAAATCTAACTAGTTGATTGGCTAGAGAAGTTCCTGTCCCTTTCCTCCTTAACACATGCACATGGTAAAGTCAGATAATAGTATAACCTTCACATGTTTTTTTTAATTTTATTTTCCAGGTGAATTTAGTATCTGACATGGCTCCAGCATGGATGATATCACAAGCATCAGTTGTTGGACTGACTGGGAATAAGCACTGTTAGGATGCATCGGTTACTTGCAAGGTTATACAGAAAGGGTACATTCTTCAAGGAGAAAATTGTTCCTTTTCTTCATCTGCTTTTTCTATTCAGCAGCTACCTCTGTATTCTACAAAATGCTGTTACTTCACAGCTTTTGAACTTTCTCAGCCTTTTAACTGTGAGAAACACCGATGAAAAAGGCCAAAAGAAAGCTGTGTACCCTCCAACAGACTGGGCCACCAGGAGATGGCCCACCTCAAATGTCACTTGCCTGCTACTAAAGATATGTATGTCCTCAATGGTATCAACAGCACATGGCTTACAACTTCTGTGTGAAGCAAAGTATTTCTGAATCATATGTGCAAGTCAAATGTGAGCCTTGACACTTCTATCAGGAAGAAAAAATTACATTTTATTGTAGAAAAAGCCATTCTCTCAAAGTATACTAACTTTAAAGAATTTCTTTACTCCATTTCAATCTGGAACTTATTTTTCAAGCATTACAGGGCAAATTGCTTTTGTAATTTAAGTTATTTAGAATGCAGCAGAGAGTTTGATGGACAAATAGATTTACACCAGCTCATGTAGTTTTCTCAATTCTCTTATTTAGAAACCATTACACTTATTTGGTGAAAATATTGAAACCTACCCAGGCTCATTCCCAAATTCAGATTTATACTACCATTTAAACCTGGCTAAACTGAAAGATTAAGGTAAAATATTTTCTCTATGTGCATTATTATCAAGACAAACAATGTCAGTGACATGCATAACATTTAACATTATTTTGACATTATGCTGAATACAGTATGTGCACTAGATTTTAGGAAAGCCTACAAACCAGTTTGGAAAATAATTTATATTAGTGGATAACTCTATGACATTGCTGGCATATTCCTAAATGTTTAAGATAGATATTTTTTCTTAATATTTACTGGTATCTAATTGTATTGTCATTGACAATCAGAACTGAACTACCATGCCAAAAAAATTACAACCTAAAATGTGGAGAGCATACATATCAGTGATACAGAGTGTAAAAATCATTTTGATCACTTTATGCCACTTCTACAGGAACACAAATGAATTTTATCAAAGAAACACCTGTGACACAAATGACATTTAACTATTTTAAGCTGTGCACATATATTGCAAAAGCAAAGGAAAGGCAGGGGCATGCTCACAAAAGCTGCAAACAGAGAGGAATATCATGCACACTGTTCACAACAACTCACGGGTTATTAGAAAGCCATTTGAAAAACAGTTAAGCCTTTTATGCCAAGCATTGCTTTCATTTTAATGACAGTAATTCCCCTTGCCTTCAGTGGGAATTACACCTGTGTAAATGAGAGCAAATGTAGGGCAGGAAATAATTTGACCATAAAAGAAAAGAACTTTAAACAGAAAAAAGGCTCTAACCACTTTGTCCTCCTGGAGTTCATATCCACGAAAGCAAGAAAGAAAGGACAGGGGGAAAAAAACACAAATAAGGAAAGAGTCACATCCATTTTAAAAGTAAGTACTAGAATTTTTTAGTAAGATAAACAAATAAATATCAAAGGAAGTAATATATATATTTCTTATTTTCCCTAGTGGTGAAGGAGATATAGTGAAAATAAGTAATTTTAATAATTTTCATGATTTTTTCATGAGTGAAATTGAGACTATCTTATAATAAAAATTGTAGAAAAAATGCTCAAAGGAAGTGATGATCATAAAAATAATTTGTGAGTCATTTCTGAATTATCTTCACAAAAGAATGGGTCATCTCATCAAAAGGATGCAGCATCTAGCTCATACCTTGGACCCCAATACTGCAAATGATTAGCATTCATCAATCCTTTGCACTTGCAAAGAGTTCAGTGAAATTAAGAATGTTTATTTACTACAGACAACTTGAGGGTATTCAAATGGCAAAACTGCATGTTAGTCACTCAAGATATCTGTAAAATCCTGGAGTTATAAATCACAAGGAGACAGACTTTGTCACAAGTGTTTGCTGCATGTCATGCCAGGTCTATAACACATATACTTTCCTTTTCATACCCATCAATATTATATACAAACATTCCTATTGGCTATTTTCCTCAAAGAAATTGTCTTCTTAGCTATCTAAATTGTAAATGGAGCAATACTTTAGAAAAATAACTTTTAATATTTTTAGTCAAAAATATTCCCTCTTCTACTGAATGAAGAATGGTGATTTTTATCTGGTATTTTAATTTCACACGCCAATACAGAGACTAAATGAAGGCACTTGGTTAAGCATTGACTGTGCTGGGAATACAACTGCTTACCAAAAAAGGGTGACAATTAATTTGTTTTTCCAATACCTGTATGAAATGTAACTTTATAACACCTAACTCTCAGAGAAGGCTTAGGTTCCCTCCAATCCTAAAGTTACAAACAAACAGGAGAGAATACAACAGAGGCCAAACAAGACAGTCAGGCAATAAAACACACAATATACAAAGAGAAGCTGAGGGAGATAGGATTGTTTAGCCTAAAGAAGGCTGGGATAGGGAAGGATGTGGGAAGACAGGAACTACTTGCATCCCTCAACTATTTGAATTTTAGCTATAGGAAACACAAAGACAGAATTTTCTTGAAGATGCACAGGAAATGAACAAACTGTAACAATTAAGGTATGTATGGCATGTAAGAAAAACAGAAAATCACAAGAGTTGTTAATCACTGAAAGAGGTTGTCTCATGGAGTTTGGGATTCACTCTCTTAGGAGGTTTTTACAATTCAGTTGAACAAGGTCCTAAAAACCTCATCTGACTTTGAAGTTAATCCTGCATGGAGCAGGAGATTGGTCCAGAAAAACTTCCACGGGTCCCATCTGACCCAATTTATTCTAAGATCCTATGTTCAGTGGCAAAAGATTAAAGCATTTTAAAGATGCTATGGGTTTTAGTGGTGTTCTCAGTTATACAAATTGTAAATAGCATAGGAAGCGATCTAAATCACAGGACATCCATGCATTATCACTCTGTGGGCAGAGAAATATTTTTCTGCTCAGTACCAGGTGGTCTCATACTTTCCTAACAAGGTTTCCTGTCCCATTGCAGTAAGAAAGAAAGCAGTGTTCAGAGACATTTTGTATGAAAACATCTACCTTGATTTCTCATGCTCACCTCTGAAGAAGTACACTCTACTATCCAAGACAATTATAATCCATAAGCATAATTCAAAATACTGTCATTCGTACTTTGATCATAACAGTAACCAAGACTTAATTCACACAATCAACCTGTGTTGAATAATGTCCAGGATTAAGAATCTCTTTTCAGAAACAAGCTACAAAATATAAAGATATGAGAATTAGTTCAAGGCACGCCACCACACTTTACCAAACACCTATGACTTCCTCCACACACACTGTCAAACATTTTTGAGTTCATAGCAGTACACTGCAAGCAATTATGTTATTGAGAATCTGAAAGACAGCCTAGTCAGGCATTTCAAATAGCAAGGACATTAAAGAAATCATTCAATTCAGTTTTCAAAGAACAGAGGTATTTGTCCTGTTCCACACAAAAATGCAGGTATATTTTAACAGTGGTTTTAAGGAGAAAGGTCTTATCTCCATGAGTATTCAGTCACACAGAAATGTTAACAAAATAAGTGGAATTCCATCCTATACTCAAAAAAAAAAAATGTAGAATGAGTCAGTATTTATCCCTTATCCTTTTTTTAAAAGATCTATTACAAGGTAAATCTGGCATCTGACTGCATGAGCCAAAGCTACTCTTCAAGACTGTATGTTTCTCACTTTAATTGCCTAAAATTTTAAGTCTGGGTAAAACTTTGTGTTCTTCACTCTATCAGGATCATAACAACCTCTAAGGTTTATGAAAGCTTTAGAGTAAAGAGTTCAAACATGAAGCTTCTGTTGAAATTGAGACCATCATTTGCTGTTTATTGAGATCAAAATAGCTATCCAATTTAAATAAATAAATAAAACTAATAACAGAAATAGTTTGTGCAGTTGCCATTTGAAGGACTGATAATATCAACAAAGCTTGTATTAAAATCACAGGGGTTTTTAACAATCAAGAGAATCCAGCGAATCAGAACAGAAATGCAGATTCTGAATATTAGTTCTGCTAGGTATAAGTTTGCAAGCAAAGTAGTTTTTAAGTAAAGTTTACAGACTGGAAAGGAGCAATATCTCTTGGTTCAAAATGGTAGTTTACTGTTTAGAGGAATCCTTTCCTCATGTTTGCAGAATTATGTGTCTTTTGTAGAGAAATGCAAACTCAAACCATATTTCCTAAAGACCAGCTTACTCGTATGCAATAACAAATCATGGAGTTTATTCCAAATCCTAGTGACTTAGAAAACCTGATTGTGACAGACTAATTCTTCAGTGCTTGCTAATTCTCAACAGAATGGAAATGATTATGCATTACCACAAGTATGCTACAGTCTCGTGTTGCAGCTCCACACAGATCCCATTGCAAGTCCAGCAATTAGAATCATTCAGTAAAGGGAGCTTGTTTTTTTCAAAATCAAACCACCCCAAGGAAATTATCAGAATGCAAAGCTTGCACTGAACCAGGGGAACTGAGAGAAGTTCCCTACCTACACCGTGCATGTTTCCCATGGTTTTTTTTGGGTCCTACAAAATGACTGAAAATCTCTTACGATTGTTCTTCAAAGACAAAGAAATAAGGTTTGTTCAGAGGCTCCAAGTGCTAGTAAGTTGCCAAATACTCTGAAAGAAGGTATTCAGCATGCATTAGGTTAACTTTCTAGACAAGCATTGTTTCCTTTCTGTACAAGTAAAAGGTTGGTTTAGTGAACTGCCATTCTGAGGTGCTAAAATTCATATTTGCTGCACAAAATGTTGTATCAGATCTGGAGGCTGTATTTTAGCATTTAGATTTCTCACCTGCATAAACCTCATTCTGCTGTCTACTGACTCATTCAATGTGCATTTCCCTATACAAATTAGTATATAATAAAAAAAGAACAGGAGTATATTTAATATTTCAGTGGCACTCTTAGTAATAATAATTATTACTGCTTGCTCTCACATGATTTATTATTTAAATTTTAATCAATCTGAAAGTGTTCATAAACATAAAAGATGACTGTTCAAGGTTTTTTTACTCCCTTGAAATTTAATCCCCATTTAGCTAAATACACCATTCACCAAGATAATAAATTGTACAGAAGAAGTGCTACCATTATCATTTTTATTTGTTTGAGCTAGAAGGAACTCCCACATAATGATAATTTTGTACAGCTTGAACTGAATGCTAATGCTCACATATTGAAGGCACTTTAACAAAACTGAAAAAGGAATAAATCATCCAAGCATTTTGAGAATCCTAATCTAATGCTCTGACAACTGTCAAAACATTTCCACTCCCTGCTCCTACTCATGGCCATGAACCATGTAAGCAGTAGTCAGCCTTGAGACCTTTGAAAGAGGAGCATTCTTTGCAATTCTCCATCATCTGAGGTGCATGCTGCTAATACTGGTCTGTACTAAACAATTTAGGAGGAGAATCTGGAGTAAAAGGCAAGAGTTTTGCTTGAAACTTGATATTATGAAGATCTCAAACAGATCCACCAAAGAACATTTCAGACAGCATAAGTATCACCTTTTATAAGGTCCAAGGCAGACATTAAATATATATATAATGTCTACAGAGACCAAAAAAAGCAAATTTAAAATATGAAGTTAATAGAAGTCATCTTTCCAGAAACTGAAATTGTATTCAGAAGAGAGATAAGGATGAATTCTGGTAGACCAAAATAATTTTAATAGAATAATCAGTGTAGGCATAAAGAAAGGAGATTGCCACACCCTTTCTGAATTAGATCTTTTTTGTTCATATTCACAGTGATTAGGAAGGTATTTACTCTAGAATATTATTTCATGCAGAATAAACTGGAGGACATACCTTGAACTAATATTTCAGAAAGAGAAGCTATAAAGTGAGTCAACAAAAAAACTTTTAATTAATTTATAGTTAGTGTAAAGAATCTCCAGTCTAAAATAATTAGTAACTGTAATACAGTCTTTCACTGATAAGTATAAAAGTTGGCAAAAATCCCAAAATGTTTTTAAGGAATTTCAACATTATATCAATTGAAGAATGGACAATTGAGTCTGACACTGGACAAAGTTTTAGAAACTCAAATACACAATAAAATTACCAGCATGTGAATAAATTATGATAAAACATGGAGAAGTCAGAATGGATTTCGTAGAGGGAATTCACATCTGTTACATGTATTAGAATTCTTTCAAGTAGTCACAGAGAAAGTAAGAAAATGGGATTTAGTCCTACTGCTCAGCTGAAATTACATGCTTTTAAAGAATCTCAGCTGCCATGGAATAGGAATGAATTCATCCATGAGAAAATTTAATTATTGAAAGGACAAGAAAAAAAAACAGCAATAAATGATCAGGTTTTTTTTAAGCAAAAATTTCACCAGCAAAGCCTCACAGATCAGTCCAGAGATACTCTGTTCACCTTATTCACAAATTATCTAGAACAAAAATGAATGAGGTGCAGGGAAGCCTCACACTACATTAGCAAAAAGAAGAAATAGAAGAAAATGCCAGCTGAGAAGTGTTGCAGAACAGTCTCAGACTGAATGGAGAAGTTGACTTACTGAAAGACAGATTTGGGTTAGACAGCAAGAAAAGCTATCTGTGGTGAGCATGGTGAGTAGGAATTACCTAAGACTCTGTGGAAGAATCTCATTGGAAATCTGTCAAGAGAAGTCAGACATATATCTGTCTGTCAAGTTCAAATGATCCCTCTCAAGGAGAATCTAAATGGTGTATCAGAATGTGTCATTAGGAAATGAAGAATTTTTCCTAGCGCTATGTTTCTAAGGATGTAGGCATAATGATATGCCTACATCAAATATCTGTCCTAATTGGTTTTTGTAATTAGTTGAAATGAATACAGAAATTACCTCTCTTATTACTAGCAACATGACTTAGTTATTTAAAAAAAAAATAAAATATGTAAACATACTGAAGGCAGCATTTTTAAGTTACCTTAATGAAAACCAAGGGGATTTCACACATTTAGACAATCTCAGTTACTTTAATTATCAGGAACTATTATTAAATTTTATTTTTTTTTATACTTTGTTAATCAAACACTTCAGTCTGTTATTTAAACCTACTTTTCAATCTTAGGCCAAGAAATACATAACATGCATACTATTGTCTCCTACCTTACAAAAGATAATATTTACCAATTGCATGGTACTTGTAATGAGCATATTACTGAAAAAATTGACTTATGTAACTAAATTATATAAAAAAATCACATGAATAAACATTAAAATAATAAAATTATATTGTTTACAAAATACATATTTTCAAAAAAGACTAGCATAATACTTCCTGAATATTGCCTTAAGTCTTCTACAACTATGTGTCAGAATCTGAGAAAGATTCTGTGTATCAGATATGAACATTTTATCTAAAATGTTGAGTAAAATGATCTCAGAGGAGTTTTCTGTGATTACATCAGTTGTGCTGAATTTTATACCCTATCCTTCAGCTTTTTTAACAATTCAGATGGCTGTTTACCACTTGTTATACTATAAACTCCAGCATATACAGAACAATATATCTTAGTGCATTTAATTATTTCCCAGAAATAGGTTAACATTTGCATATGTATGCACATATAAATATGCATAATATGTGTGGATATGTACAATAGCTAATAAATATTTTAAAGCACAATATTATATTATATAAAATTTTCTAACACTAATTCTACAATAATCTTGTACAGAAGAGCCTTTGCAAGCAGGAAAGAAACAAATCCTTGCTCTACTTTGTAATAATCAATATCTCAATATTAGCATCACTAGATCACTAGATATACTTCTGTTTCTCAAATAGAGATTCATTCTCCAATCAAAAAAATTTACTTGCTTGTTAGTCAAAAAAGGATATGTATTAACATAAAAGCCATAATCACAAATTCATATGCAATTGGAAATTACATGAAATGAGGCCAGGTATCTTAAAAAGCCCTGGAGTAGATTTCTCCTTAGAGGAAATCCATTTCAGCAGTTATGTGATTTGGATTCATAAGCAATGAGTTTAGGAGGAGCCTGCTGCCCAGCCCTCACAGCGCCGTACCTTGTTGGAGCGCAGGGACACTCTTCCTCCGCAGCGCGCGCAGAATTTCGTTTGGCAATAGGAACAGTTATGGCCACAGCCATCAGCAAACTTGGTTTTGTGGCAGATGCCACAGGTTGGGGCATCACCCTTCTGCTCCTGGTGCTGCTGTGATTCTTCACCCATCTTCTTCACTTGCTCCTTATACATCTCAAACTGCTGATGTAATTTTCTGCAGAAGAGAAGAGATCATTAGTTGTTGTTTACTTTTTCCCACAAATACTTCACAGTCACTAAATTATAATCATTTTTACAAATCAGAGAGAAATACTGCAGTAAAGAAAATATATTTAATTTATGGTGTTCCAGAAGTGCTACATTCAAGAATTACTTCATTTTCATTATAACTTAACTCTAGGAGGAAGCTCAACATTGACAACACTGAGCTCACAGTCCAGCTATTACAAAGAGATGAAACTTTGCTTTAAGTGGGACCAGATGTTTGCTATAAATACAACAGCTGGAAACACAGGACAAGTGATTCAAGAGCTCAAGTGTTAAATAATAAACTAACTTAGAGGTGGGAAAAAAATCTAATTAATTCTTTAAAGTATACCTTTATCTAATCGCACCAGATAGATGCAAATATCTTCTCTTGATCTAGCTTATCTTCATTTATCTAACGACACTGCATAGAATAATGATTCCAAAATTATTTTCAATGACTTTCCAATCACCAGGTTTAAGCTCATAATAAGTTACCTCATATTAACAAAATTATAAATCATTTAAGCCATTCATATCATTGGATAGGAACTCTCATCTCAAGTAAAATGTAAAGTAGAAGACAGCCTTAGATGTAAAATCCAGGAAAAATTGCTTAAGATACACACAATACATTTACCATCTATTTCCAGAACTAGAAACAAATGCAGTCAGTGGCCATGAGTGTCCAGAGCTGCAATGTTAATTTGTCATGTTAATCCATCCATATTTCTGAGTCCACAATCATCTAATCAATACATGATAATAGGAAGTGTCTCATGCTGACCAAACCTACAGACACATCTAATGCTCTATAATGGTAGTTTTTCTCAAAAGCTCTCTTTCAAAAGGTGTTGTAATGTGTAAAGGTAAATTATGTCATAGAAAATTTAATTTTCATTGCAAATAGCCATAATATTTTAGCTTTTGCAGATTCTGAAAAAGATGGGAAGGGTGACATTGCATATCACAAAAGTTTCAAACCCATTGAGAAAAAAAAAAGAACTTTAGAACTTTTACTTCACTTCTTTTTTTTATCACTGTGATTTAAAGGGGTCTGAACAGTGATGTTTAAATTCTTAGCATGGAATTCAACTTGCCTAATTTTGCAATCAAGACTTTAAAGTTTAATAAATTAGACATTACTTATCTAATTTAGACAGATTTTCTAGTTCCCTGAATAAGTTCACACAAAACCCAAAAAATTAAACACTTTTTATGAAACATTAAAAATGTAAAGCAAGACCAAAAAAAAATTGCAGAAGGCATTTATTTTTCCTTAGAATTATTCTTCTTGAAAATATTGAGATTAAGTTAATAAAAAAATACACATGAATCATAAGATAGAACAAAAAATGACCTCCTAGAAAACAACTAAATCCAGGAGACCAACTTCCTTTGGCATAAACATGCCATTTATGTAGATCACATATAAATTAATGATGCAAAACTATTTCATCAGAATTTTCAGAGGTGCCTACCAAAACAAATATTACCCAAGTCAGTTAAAAATTAACTCAAGCAGTTATTTACCATGGATATTCACACATATGGCAAGAATTGTTGGGATTCACTTTGTTTTTCAAGCAAACTCCCCTAAGAATGTACTTTACATTAGACCACAGAGGAATTGTAGGAACAGGCAGGCAGCTCCCTCTCTCCAGCAGGAAGGACAGGAGGCTGGAGTCGTGCCTCTCCTCCCTACTAACCTGCAGCCTGAGCTCCCAGCTGCCACCAGCCCTTTCCCAACAAGGGGCAAAGAGGGTTACTTCACCTGCTGATGTGTCATTTTTCTGTGTACCTGCTCGTGTCACTTCAAGATCAATCCTGAGTCCAGCAGTGTGGACTCCCAGCAGCAGTGGCTCCCTTTTCCCTCGCCTTCAGCCCTTTCCCACCCATACCAGCAGGGAGAGGGGCTCATCTGGGACCTCTGCAGGAGGGATAGAAGGGTTGGCATTGCCCTAAAAGCCATTTGGGCAGTCCGGAGTGAGGAGCTTCCTCTGCCTTCTCCCTGCTTCCAAAGAGCTCGCTGTTGAGTGCTCTTCATTGAATGGGGCAAAACACAAGTTACTAATAAGCAAGAGCTGAATGAAGTTGAAAAAACTGGAAGTCTGGAAATGTGGCACATTTCAGTTTTTACACTGACAACACTATATAATTGGTAGTTGGTAGTCTGGCCTGTTTCCATCAATAACACATGTAATCTCTGAGACCTTGCCTGCCTTTTAATTTTGCTTAACACTGCATTCTTCATTTAAAGCATATTATCTATGCTGAACTCCAAGTTTATTTTTAGGCTGCATTCAGTTTTGTGGCTTCCTTATAATCTACAGCCTTTGTTTGTATGATTACTTGCTTACCAGTCTCACTGATGCATAAAAAGGACAAGGCTTTTGCCAAATCTTAAGCCTCATGTACTGAAATAATTTCACTTGTATTTCCTCTTGGGCACAAGAATCTATGTAAAGGTCATAACTTTTCCTTTAAAGTATAAACTTTCCAAGGTTATACAGAGTAGTTTTCCAAAATCCTTGTTTTGTAGGAGACACATAATCTGCCAAAATTGTTCCTTATTACATATTTTTCTGTTTTGAGAAAAATATTACATGCATTGATAGCTGTCAGAAAAAATTAAAACAGAGAAGACCAGAATCTATGAAATATTCAGTTAGACACAATATGTGTTCTATTTACTAAGCAGAACCACCTAAAATGAATATGTACTCAAAACAAAATACAGAGTATTCATTTTAGGAATTTCATTTTTTAAACGTTGATCTGTTTTGTAGATAAATAATTTTTTTATCATCTAGCCTGTACATGTTTAAGCCAAAATTTAAGCTGAAAACACATAGCAATAATTAGGTGCTTAGAATAGCACAGTATCTGAAACACATTCAGCAAAATGTTTTCTTTTCAGAAAACATAATACAAAATAAAATTCCATTTTGTTCAAGCTGTCTGCAGTCATTGCTGCCTGAGGGGCTTGGAAGTTCACTTACTAGGGAAATGAAAGTAACCAGTACCAAGGCACACTTCAGAGACTGAAACCAAACTCAAGTATCCCAGACTACAACTTCCAGTCCCGACACCCAGTGAGTTACTCTGTTAATGCAAGAGGTGAAGATGGCAAGAGCCATCCATGATAGCTTAGCTTGGAACAGACTTCTAAGATCACTGAGTCCAACTGTTCACCCAGCACTGCCAAGGTCACTGCTGATCTATGTCCCCAAATGCCACAGCCACACATCTATTAAATGCCTCCAGAGATGGTGATTTAAACACTTCCCTGAACAGCCTGTTCTGATGCTTGAAAACCCTTTCCATGCCGAACTTTTTTCTTAATATCCAATCTACACCTCCCCTGGTGCAACTAGAGGCCATTTCCTCTCATCCAACCACTGGTTACCTGAGAGAAGAGCCTGACCCACACATGGCTGCACCCTCCTTTCAGGCAGAGAGCAACAAGGTCACCGCTGAGCTTCTTTTTCTCCAGGCTAAACAACCCCTGCACCCTCAGCTGCTCCTCATGGGACTCCAGACCCTTCACCAAATTCATTGCCCTTCTCTGAACACACTTCACCACCTCAATGTCTTTCTAGTAGTGAAAAAATGGGTTCTGACCAAGAGTTATATTACAGGCCAAACTTTTGTTCCACAATGAAAAGCCTTATTTTTAGAAATTATAGAGACTCTCTTTGTTAGCAAATCCTTATAGTTATATTAAATCATAATTAACTGCTCATTTAAGTAGAAAACTCAGAAATGCATATCCATGACCCTTATATAAGTGCAATTTGGCAATGGCCCCTGTAGCACATGCCATCTAGCTATACTGATGCAAAGCCTCACTCCATTACTACACTTGTTTCAAAAACACAAGTACGTACTTTAACAGCTGCTATAGATTTTACAGGAAAAGCAGAAGTTGGCATGAGTTTACACATACACCTAATGATACTGAAAATTTACTCTGGGAAACTGGTAATTAAGTTCTGTTCTTGTGAGAATTACTTCCCTGAACCACACTTGTAATTGGCTGGGAGTTACAGTGGTGAAGTACATGAGGCTTATATGACCAGAAAAGTTTGTTTTCTTTAAAATAACATATCCAAGATAACTTCATAAGAAGACATCTCAGTGTGAAAAGTAACTGTTTTTAAGAATTAGGATTGCTCTGCCAGCATCAAGATATAGTTCACATAGGAATGCTTGCTTTATTCTGGAATGGAGTTAATTTAATTCTGCTTTTCCTGATTGCCCACACCTCTCCAGAAATGAAAAATTTAATGTCAGTCAAAAATTCAATATTAGCGAGTCTCTCCTGATCCATGCCAAAGGCCAGTAAGAAATCCAAGTTTATTATTGACATTTTATTACTGTCCTGAAATTTTAATTTTCTCCTCCCTTCCAGAAATAACCCTAAAACTTTCAGCATTTTACCAAAACTAAAAAAAATTTACTGTCAAGAAGTTCTGAAACCATACCTACCTCCCAAAAGTTCACATAAATGTTTCTGAAACTTCTAAATCTGCTAAAAATCTGCCACTAAAAGGGCAACTGCTAAGAAAGAATCCAGGATGTTGGGGCCAGATGTGAGCATAGAAGCCGCTTCTCATTTCCTCATTTCTCTCTCAAAGTTTTATTACAGATGTAGCACTTGACTCATTTCGTATTCCCAGGCACAGAGCACGGATGTGGCTTTAATCCAGCTTCAAAAAGGGTTTGTTCACTTTCAGTTCTGCCAAGTGCATTCATTTAACAATTTTTCTGCTGGTGGCAATGACTGGTAGCATACAACATTCTTCCTGTACTGTACTCTTGAAGTTCTTGTTTTCACAACTGTGCCAGCTAACCTGTCACTGCCTACACCCACTTCTTAATGGATATTACTCTTATATATAGAACCCCATGTGCTGGTAGAGGTTGGGAAACAGCAGGCTGAACAGCAGTTCTGCTGATGAGAACCCCTGGAATGGGTTGGAAATGGGCAATGGGTGGAAACCAGGCAAGGAGCCAGTGGTGTGTGTGCTTGCATTACAAATTGGACAAATTACATATGGTCCATATTAGCAAGAGTATGAGCAGCAGATTAAGGGAAGTTATTTGTTCCCTTTGACTGGCAGTGGAAAGGCTGCACCTGGTCTACTGTGACCAGGTTGGTGTCTGCCTGCTATTGATGGATGTGGAAAAATATGACACATTTGACAAGTCCAGTTTGTCAACAAAAAAGAAAATTATCACATCTTAGCTCAATCCAGTGAAGAGGAATAGACTAAGGAGTGATTTAACACCTGTCTGAAACTAGCTATCTAATCTAAACATTACCTGAAAAGAAAAATTACAGAGCCAAATTCTTCCTATTAGTCAAAAATCCAAGTCGAGCAGCAAAAGGCACTAACACATCACTTAGTGAGGAGGTTCAGGCTGGGCACTAGAAGCAGCATGTACATTTGGAAGGCAATGCAGCACTGAAAAAGTTGTCCCGAGACACTGTGGGATCACTATACTTGGAGCTTTTCAAAACTTGCCCAGACAGAGCACCAGTTGCCTTAAATGAGTCTTGGCAATAACCATGCTCTGAGCAGGTCAGTTCAGAGACTCTCTTCAGAGAGAATTCCTGTTGTTACATCATTGGCAAGGGCTTTATGGAATCAGACAAGAGATATGAAGGATAAACCCAAGCAGAATAATAAGGAAAACTATTCAACAAGAACTATTTGGCTTAGCAGTGTTGAAAAGAAAAAAGTAACCACTTTTACTAAGAGAAAAGCCCCAGATCTTTGTGTTTCTCATAAACTACTGTGAGAATAGCTCTCTCAAAGCCTGACCAATGAACCCACATTTGCTTTAAACTCTATGAAGTGCAAAGGGCAGAAAAACCTGGTTTTGCTTTATGCTTTGATATGGATATGCAGAGGTGGTAAAATAGAAATGAAAACCAAAAAGCCCAACAATGTCCAGCAATGCAAAATAGGACACGTATTAATTGAAAAATTATCATTTTGCCAGTATTCAACTGAAATGAGAAAGGGCACCACACAAAACTCCTCCTCAGAAGACTGTGATTCTGCTCTAATTCTACCAGATAAAGAAAAATTATTAAGCAACCAAAGACTCAAATCTAACTTCAAACAAAAACCTTACATCTAATTATACTTGAAATTAACGGGTTATCACATCCAGGCAGATAACACAACCAGAGTATTGAAGCCATTCACAATTCAGAGTTTTCAGCTTTCATATCAGTGAAAATGAAATATTGACAGAAAGCAGATATCAGCAGAGATCTCTGCAAACATTCACTCAATTCACAGCACTTTAACTTTCTTGCTGGCAAGATCTCAACAATCTCATTGGAATTGACGTAGGATTTCTAACTGTGTGACTTCCTCAAATAAACATTAATTATTTTCTACTGTCAGTAGGTTTAAGTTCAGGAGCACGTAAGTGAAATATCTGAGCTTGGACCTTAGATTAAAAAAATATATTTCAAATTGAAAGGGCTTAAAAAATACAACTGTCAAGTAAAAATGCTGCTTTTTAATCTATGCACTGGGATTTACAATAAGTAGGAGAAATCTAAGATATTGAAAAGAGCTAGACAAGTGCTTACTTTGATTTCTGATCAAAGTACCAGTTTTAGCTAAACTTTCACCAACTTTTTCTTTTAAAACAGAAAGATACCATAAAATCCAATTCATTTAAATCTCTACCTGCCTTGAGTCCAAGAAATCTATTCAGACACAACAACTCCCAAGCTTATCTCAGAAGTGCGCATAGTTTCTCCTGTGAGTTGTAATTGGCATAAATATTCTGATTTTCTTTTATTTAAGCAAAGAATATAGCAGAAAATGAACTCTACTAATTTTTTTCAAGCAGGAAATGTATTTTCCCTACTTGAAAAGTTAACAGGCAGATTTTTTCCTAGCATTTTCAGTATTTTGTTTAGAAAAAGAAGGTTAAAAGCCATATAATGACAATATTTACTGCTATTCAGCATTCTCAAACAGTGAGATACTTCATTTTGACATTTTTTCTTAACAGATTAAATCCTCCTGAAAATTTCAGTGGAAACAAATCTGAAATTTTTAGCTTTTTCACCTATTATGTTTTGAGTTGGCTTACAGGTGGAGCTACCTAGGAAAAGACCCATGATTTTCATGTCTTCTAATCTCTAACCTATTAAGGAGTTATTCTTTAATTATTCTGCGATATTCATTAACATGAAAGAGACACAGAGGAACAGTGATGTAATTTTAAGTGCAGAACATCTTTAAAGAGCCTACAGATTTAACCACTCAGAGAAAAAGGCGGCCCTAAGCATAGTAAAATATTACTTACAAAAAATTAAATTTGTTCACAGCAAGAAAAATACTACCTGCCTCTCAATCAATGAGGTATTTATTTTTCAATATCATATTCTTAACAAATTCATAAAAAAAACTTTAAGAAACCAAAAAAACTCAAAAAAACCCCTCTCAATATGGCCAACGTCTGGACCACAGGTAAAAGGGGCAGAATTAAAATAAGTTCACACATATGGAACTTGATGTCTTTGGATACTCTCCCTAAAAAAATACTGTAAAATTCATATACTTTTAGTCTAATGCATAAATATATTCTAAATCTAAGTGAATTACACTGACTGTGCCAGAAAGGCTGATGAGTAGAAAAAGAGCTAAGAGAAGGGAAAGGAAGCAGTGGCTGCTAAATGATCTTGCCCTTGGTTCATACCAGTGCTGCTGCTCACTCACAATTCAAGTGGGAAAAGCCAACTATATCAGAGCTATCGAGCATCCAAAACTACCAGATCTCTCTTTCCGTGTCTCTTTTCCATGCAGGGGAGCAGATGTAAAGATATAAAGATGTAAAGAATGTAAAGATGTTCTGGTTTGACCTAACATCATTTGCTTCATGCTGGAGAATGAACCCAAATATTCTCTGTTGGTGGGAACCTCATAACAGGCTGCTCTTAGAGGTAAAATACACGGCCAATATGATGACTTCAAGTTGGCCTGGCTCCATTCTCTCTTTTCCCCACTTACTAGGGCTTCCTGCAAAGGCTTACAGGTCACACTGCATCACATTTTGTTCACAGTTTATTTGACCTCCCTAACAAAATAGAAAACATTCTCCCATTGCATTCTTCCTGACATCAGAATGAATTACTTACTTTGGTATGATCCTAAATAAATGTTTGGCTACAGATGAAGTCACATCACTGACTCTAGTTTAACTTAAAACATTCAAAGTCATTAAAAAAAAAAAAAAAAAGACAAGCAAGAATGTGGGAAAAAAGACCATGCATTTTAATAAATGAGGATATGACTGTAAATGAATCAACAGAAAACACACCAGCTAGACAAACAGCCTACCTGGAACAGACAGGATTACTTTACCTATTTTTTTTTCCTCTTTATAATGCTCAGTATTGAATAAAACTGCAGCCTTTGTTTATTAACTTTGCTTATTAGCAGAAGTCAAACTGCTCTTTATTAACAGGGGAGCAAGGAACAATAGCTAAGTACAATAGTCCTGTGAACACAAGAAGTGAACATGAAGAAGATTAACATATGGACTAAAAAGGACTGACATAATTAATGCTATCATATTTCTGTGTGGGTTTAATGATATTGAGATAAGCCAGACTAAATGCATAAAAAGGAAAAAGGAAGTGGGCAGCTCCTGGCTGTACCTGTTACTCTCAGTTTTCCTCAGAACAACAGACACTTGCTCCTAGCTTTTCCTCAGCAGTTCAAAGATTAAATTGCAAGATTGTTTCTTGTGTCTTTCTAATTGTTTCTTGTTTATTAAAATTCATCTTCTACTGAACTGGTTATTCTACTTTTACAATCTATAATAGACATAAAGCTAGAAAGTTGCAACTAAGTTTTAAACAGACATAACAGAATAAAACATCCAATTTATCAAGATCTTTTCCAACACTTGTTTGGTTATAAGAAATATGGGCATTTAAACTTAAAGACAATACCACATTGCTCCAAAAGTTTAATGGCCAAATCATTCAGACAAAGTTCCCTTCAGACAAATTTCTCCATAGCTGATAGTTATAAGAGTAACCACCTGTAAATAAGTAAGGTTCCTTCGTAAGTCCACATGGAAACTACTTTACACCTTTGAATATTTTCACACCACTCTGTTTTATTTCAATGTAACCAAGAAGGTTGTAATTATTCTTTTCTGGATCTTATTTAAATAATTCTATGTTACAACAGAAGTTTCCACAACTTTCATGCAAATATTATGGTGATTACACTGTGATATTTTTCCTCATGCTCCATAGCTGCTTATGCTGCTCATAGTTAAAAAGAAAATAAGAAAAGCATGGTAGGAATAGACATGCTCACAATGGTTTAAGAAAAGATTTTTTTATTTGACTCTAAAATAAACATTCTTAGCTGCATTTTTGATTCTTTCCCCATAAACAAAGTCTTCATTTTTCCTCTAATGGATTTTTTCATCTAATTCTTTACCCTCTCCAGCTGTACTGGAAGTATCAGTGTGACTCTGGTTTTAATGCCTAAGAATCAAGAGGATAAGCTAAATCCATACTGTTACACATAAAAGTGGTAGTTTTCCTTCTGCTCTTTACCCTTGCAACAAGGCCAACACTTCCCAGGTAATTTTAGGTCTCATTTAGAGTAAGATTAACCATGCCAGTTGTAATTGAAAAAGTGCCTGACTCTCCAAGGAAACTCTCCAAGTTCATTCCACAACTGCATTCATGCAGTTAAAAATATTTTATCTCCAGTTCCATGGCCTCGTCCCTGTGTTTGTAATCCACACTATCCCAAAGGAGCTGCTTTGATAAAGTGCTGAAGCTGTAAGAACTGAACCTCAGCTGACAATGAAGATCAGGAGCAAGCAGTTGAACTTACAGCAAAAGTAGGCTTCCAGGAACTGTAAAAATTACAAATAATTATGGGCAATTTTTTAACTAACCCATTATAAAAAAAATATGTAAAAAGTCAGTCTGTACGCTTTACATATCCAGATACCTTCAACTTCACGTAAATAAGTTTTGCCAATTCTGATACAAAAAAAACCAATTGGCTCAAATACAGTTGTGTTTCAAGTTTGGAAAAATAGTCCTAGTGACAGAAGGAACCTTTTAGAACTCTCTCATTTAACAGTGACAATGCAACATGAGCTCAAGCTTTACTGAATATTAAAAAGGGCTCCATCAGAGACACCTTACAATAGGTGATACTCTTTGAATCTTCAGTTCTTCTGATGCCATGGTATTATCATGCACCACTGCTGTTAAGCACTTTGGACAACTGAAAGTGGAGTTTTCAGAAATTGTGCATAGGAATAGTGAATCTTTCTTTCTGCATTCAGTCTGATGACAACCAGCAGCTGTCCTTAATTTCTATAAGAAAAGGTGAATGGACAGGGAAGATCTTTAGCCTTATATTGCAGTAAAAGAAGCACATCAGGCATAGCATTATTCACATCCAGAATCATGACACTCTCAACTACCACCCCTTGCAGTTGTCTATCTGTTAGAAAATCCCAACCAGAAACCAAAATGTCTCTAGACCTACAAGTCAATCAACCGCAAAAGATCCCCAGGTTAAAAAAAAAAAAGCAGAAAGGGTCAGAGCTCCTTGCTGAACAGAAAGGAAATAACATCTTGTGATGTTTTTTTTTTTAAACAAAAAGACAGAAAAGTGTTTTATTTTCTAGAATTATGCTTCTTTTGCAGCTGTTGCAGCACCCTTAATACATTATGAGCTTTATGCAAAACTCAAGACTCCTACTGGGATATTTTCCACACACAGTTGAGATAGGATGTATACAAACTTTCATATCCTATACAAAAATTCTCACCTGAAATCTAAACTCCTAGAAATACACTTGGCTCCCATAAAAGTTTCCTTTTACAGTCTATTTTTATACTACCATTCTACTTTTTGTATCTATGCTGATAAAAACATGCTGATTTTTATAGTTAGAAGTTTCTTCCTGATTCACTTGAATGTTGTTTTGAAGCAGAAATATTACACTAATAGAAAAGCATGAGAAATCCAGTTGTCCCTTAATTATCTCTACATTTTTGCAGATACTGCTTATTTTAAGAATTGTATTAATTTTAAAGGAACCTGAGGCACATTTATAAATATTTTAATTACTAGAAGTTATTTTTATACAGCCTTATTATTTAAAGTATACTAATTACTGTTCTAGCTAAATTATTCACTCAGAAGAAGTTTCACAGTTTATCTTATATTTTGTTTGCCCAAATGACACTTTTATTAACTTTATTCTAAATTTCCTTCTAAAGGGATACAGTATTTACCAAATGTGACAGAAAAAAAGGTTAATTCATATGTTGGCAATTAAGCACATTGCAACATTATTACATTTATAAAGGGCATCTCCAGCAGAGATAGTATTTCTCATAGTAACTCGGGTTACTTTTTTTGGATCATCTGTTGACTTACAGTAGGAAGTCATTCACTTCACAACTGTAGATTTAGAAAGGTCCAAAATAAGTAACATACTGTGATCAATGTTTTTATCCTTACTATAAATAGAAAAATTACTTTTTCATTGGACAATTACACACATAGCCAAAATAAACACATGCTAAATAATAGGTCAGACTGTCTCGGCTCCGAAATGTAACACCTCCTGACATTGCAGTATCATGATTAGAATGAGTTCATTCCACATTGTTTACAACATTCATGAGCATTTTCAATTATTAAGTAGCCCCTATCTTTTTACTTCTGTGACAGGAGTGTTCCTATCTTGATGATTTTCCTTTTCTAACAAACAGGAAATAAATGTGACCAATGCTGGGAAAGCCAGTGTAAGCAAGACTTGGTTGTGCTCAACACATGGTTGTCTCAACTTCACCCAAGCAAACTACATCAACATGTTTGATACTGAATAATCACCACCAGAAGTGGAACTTGCAATTATTCCTGATGCATCTCAGTTTTGACTGTGTCAGAATTCTTACTGTAAAAGTAGCACCAATGAAGCCACATTGCCAGCAGCACTCTAGGGGGAGAGCCTCTTGAAAGCTTGCCAATTCTCAGAACACTTATTTTCCATACTGCTCATATTTTTAAAGTAACAGGAAGTAAGGCCAAAACACAAATTAATTTCATCATGCTAATAGATACATAATTTTTTTTTAATGAGGAAGGAGCTCAGTGAGACTGCTCACCTGCAGAAGGGTCTTCTTGTAAGTGTGTGAACAAGGTGTGTAATGATTTTTGCCACACTAATTATATCTAAATCCATGCCTCCATACCTCCCCTTTACTGTAAAAGCGCACTGAACTCAAACTTCGCTTCTCAGAAGTAAAATATGTCAGTTTAGGCTGCAGCAGTATTTCTTCACTTAAGATTAAAAGTATTTGATAAAAATTATTTGGTAAAAGATAAGAAATTTTGGCATCAAAAACTGAATAAATAGTAGTAAATCTAATACTATTTCTGACAGATAATGCTTGAGTTTTCCAAGTAAGCGTAGTTGTACAAAACCACCCCAACTAATCAGTGTCAGAGAGAAGATCAGAATTTAATCCTATATTGAAATCCTTTAACCTCTTAATTAAAGCCTATTAATTAACCATTAAGAGCTCAGAGTTTCTGGGTACACATGAGGGCTGTAAGAGAATGAAGCCAGGCCTCCAGCTGCCTGCTGCCCATAACCCCACAGAGTGAAGGAAGCAGCAGCAGCAGGCCTGGGAGCTACCAGAGGGAGCAGGGACACTGACAATTCTGTGAATATCTGCTTTCCTACAAAGCTTGAGTACTGCTGCAAATATAAATAAATTTTACTCACATTTGTATAAGCACAACTGCACTTAAACAAGAGTAAGTCTTAGCCTTTTTTTTTTTTTTTTTTTTTTTGGTATTTTTATTGCTCAGTGCACATAGATTACTATCTTGTTATGCCATCATGTAAATTGCTGAGAAGCCTTTTTTTCCCTTTTTTTAATAATAATATCTGCAGGCCTAATCCCTGAGTGGGTTCAACGCAAATCAAACTTTGTAGACTCTGGCAGAAGGAAAGTCTTACTTTATTAGGAGATTTTCCTTTTGGTCTTTCTCAAAGAGGTACCCTCAACTGCCATGACTTTGTAAAAAATCTACTATCCTAATTGTAGACATTGTGGAATAAAATCTAGGGGGAAACAATATTTATTATCCTCCCTACTGCAGAACGTGGTCAATTCCATCCTGCTCAAAATCAATTGCCACTCTTATTTTGTATGTCTTTTGTATGCAGGACTGACCAGACATCACTATTCAAAGATGAAACAATATCAATACTGATACACTACCAATTTTTTCTGCTATTATAACTAAGCTGCTACAACAGGATCTTTGTAACAGTCTGTTTCCAACCTTGGGAGAAAGAGCCTTCTTTAAATATGGACATCTGAAGAAGCAGTTTATTATACCTGCATCTTCTGGCCCCTGAAGGTAGAGTCAAAAGAGAGGCAAAGGCACAGCTGGGCTATCACAGCCAATACCTGAACAAATCACCAGAGAAGATAAAGTTGTGATCCTAGGATTATCACAACTCATCAATGTTGCATGTCTAAGCAAAGAAAGAATATTCATTTAGTGTACATAGGTAACTAGTATTGTAACAGCCAGGAAATGGGAAATGTACACAATAGAGTCCCAAATCCAATAGGTAATCTTTCAAAGAATAGTTTCCAACAGAGCCCACAGCCTAATATTTTCTTAATAAAATTCAATATAGATACTGTAAAGAGAAGACAGCAGCAACATCACTAGACATGATTAAATATGACTACAGTATATTTGCAAATTTAAATTCACATTTAATCCTGAAACAGACAACATGCTGCTGTTTCTGAAGTTACCTGTTAATCAGATTTTTGTCATACAAATATTAGTGGTTTTCACCCTGTTGGTGAACACTGCACTAGAAACAATAAAACATGTTTAGCTCTTAGGTACATAACTGTGAGAAGGGGCATCCACAATTGTTCCAAAACTGTTTTCTGACATGGTCTGTATACATGGATAAAGTACACCTGAGATTAGAGGCCTGGCTCCTCCAGCTGACAAAAATCTAAGTTCTCGCTGCTTCATAGCCTCACACTGAAACAAGAAAATCCATTTCCTACAACAAACCTATTCTTACTAATCAGCAGTTGAGAAAGAGAATATACACACGGATGCAAAACTTCCTAAAGGATGAGAAAAAGGTGACATGTGAAAGAGTAACTTGAGTTACTGATCACCTTTCAAATTTTGGAGCGATTGAATCATGTCAGTGACAAAACCAAATTCCAAATATTCCTCAGTAAAAACTGGATTTTTGTTTCTGTGACAGTGACATTTTTTGCTCCGTGAGAATCTTCACCGTCTGTTAATGTTATTCATAGATGAGACTTTGTACCCAGTAGTATTCCTCCTCACCCCAGGCTTCTGATCAACTCACTCTGGTACCATCTGTGTTTGTTCTGAGTCCAAGATACTCCAGGAGCCACATCGCTATGAATTTACTTTCTCTCTCTACAGAACATAATCAGAAAAACATTTTTGGAAGAGATAGGTAAATTTGCTACTTTGTAAAAATCTATATTAATTCTTCTATCATCACAGAAAGCACCCATGAGTGCACAAGTAAAAGCAAATGGGAATGATGATGTTGAAAAAGTAAAAAGTACACTCATCTGGAAATAGAAGGGCTGATGGAGGGTTTCATGACACAAATATTCTGTGGACTGGCCTCCTTTTGGAGCACACCTGAATGTTCTGACTATCTGTTCAATTGTCCTTAAATCTCTAAAACCACAACTAGAGTGAAGACTACCATCACATAAAAATCTTCTCCTGGTCATAAAGGACAATTGTCTCATCTAGCATGTCTTCTGTAAGTAAACATAGCAGAGCTCCACATCCTGTAGTTAGTCTTTCTAAATCAGTCTAATCCTTTCCTGCCTTAAATAAGGGAGAATAGACACTTTTTTCCTCCAGCCTTGCTGCCCGTCAACAACACTTCAGTTAATTATACAAAATATAATTAAATGTTCATTCTTTAATTGAGAAAATACTACAACTATTCCTTATCAAAAGGCTAAAACAAGACAACAGTGATAGCACTTTACTCATCTCCACTCTGAAAGTTATATGACAACCACTGCAAATCCATCAAAATAAAAGTTCACAACAGAGAGCAAACCTTCCCAAAGACAAACACAGCATTAATTCACAGGTTTCAATTTAACAGAAAGAAAGGCTGTTGAAAGAAGTTGGGAATTTAAAAGCATGTAACCAACATTACTGAACTTTCACTTGAAAAGCTCTGCAGCTGGGAAGCCTAATTGTATTTTCAGCAAGCCTAATTGTGTTCCCTGACTCCAGGGGACAGGAATTCCCCAGATACTCTTGACTGACAGGTCTGGTTCTGCTTTCAACCTGCAAGTAAGCAAAAATACCCACTGCTATTCAAACAAAGTATGAAAAGCATTGCTGTTTCCACTGGTATCATTAGCAGCTGCAAGTGGCCATATCAGCATTCAGTACTGGCCACAGCTGGGTCATTTGTAGAAGTCATTCCAGAGATACAAACCAGTCTCAGCACCAGAATTCAGTAGTAAACCTTAATATATATGGCTTAGGCCACACAGGAAGACTCTGTGAAGTACCAAACATTTTCCATATGAAGAAACTCCATAGAGTTAAAAGGTGTCCACCAGATCCACGTCTAGAGTTACTGGCATTGTTCCAGAACTTGCTTCCTGGTTCTGAAATTTGGTATTGTTTCATGAACCTAGTTGCTGATTTTCCAGGAATTCAATCCAACATCTTGAGGGTATTTATGCAGTTATGGTGTTATAATTGATTCAACCATGGTTACTGAATCTCTCCTCTTTCCTGAATATTTATTCAACATTTTTGATTATGCTTTTATCATGATATCACTACCTGTGGTGCAAAATAGAAATATTTAGAATATTTTTAATATCAAATTACTGTCCATTAAAACTACCCATTGAAAGTCTTTTTTATTGCACCAATCACTACTGATTTAAGAAGCCTGATGTATTTGATACAAATAGTTAAAAGTAATTAGTAAAGATAGATTGTTTCAGGAAATGTATAAAAGTTTATTTAGTGGTAAATATAACATCTCTGATTTCAAATCTGTCATCAGAATTGTCTTCAATTAATCTTTTTGGATGAATTATCTTCCCAATTCATCCAATAATTAAAAAACTTCTAGTTATTTCCAGAAATTTTTCAATCACTCAGTAGTATGCACAGCAGAAGAAATGAAGGTATCTTCTGTTCATATTTTCTTACTAACAGTTTATATGGGAAAAAAAAACCCACACCAAACCAAAACTGGGATTACTCTGGATAAAGATACTGCTCTCCAAAAATTGTACAAGTTAACACCTTTACATTATTCATACCCTTACTCATGTGTGATCCCTCAATAACCTCAATACCCTGGGAGGTTATTCCTCTTTGGTAAAAGCCATGCGGAGATTTTCCAGGTAAAATGTCAAAAGGATGAAACAGAAAGAAGGAGATAAGGAGAAATATATTGAGGAGAGGAACCAAAGGAATCATCCCTGGAGAAAGTAGCTCTTAACCTATAATACCAGGTGAGCCTAATTACAAGTACTGAACACTAAAAAGCTCCAGTCAGCAATTTTCGTAAAAAACCAGGAGCTGTATTGCCAAAGCAAGCCCAAGTCAGTCACAATTATTCTTCCTAAGTGATGAAAACAGACACTCATAACTCTGCTGTCTTGTGTGAGTGCATCCTGAACATACTCTTTACATCTACAGTACTACGAGGGTGGCTGCATGACTCACAGAAGCATGGCTTCAGGGAAGAGAGAGATCAGTTCCATTAAAGTCTAACTAGTTCCAACATCCTTTGATTTCATGATTCTGACTGCTAAGCTTATTTTCTCTTGGAAAATGATACCAAAAAGAAGAACACTAACCTATAAGCAACTATTTTGACATATTTTCAAACTAGATAATACAGAAAACACTATAATGTGTTGTTCTATTCTCCAAATCCAATAATATTAAATTAAATTTAAAATGTTTAGAATACAGAAAATCCTGACAAAATAACAAATATCCATGGTGAGGAAAACTTCACCAGAATGGAGTAGCACAGAGAACCAAAATAAAATACAAGGGAAACTTGCCAAAGAGAGCTAAGACAATCTTTAAACTAGGAAAACAGTAGTCTTGAGTTTGAAGAAGACAGTCTATGAAAACAATTTTTGTACTATTAAAAGTAATTGTCTCAACTAACTGGCACCCAGAAATCATGTACACTAAGCATAGCCTGGCTGGTTCTCTGTTAGGTTTCAAACTAGGATTCTGTCTGTGCACAAAGGCCAGAGAATTGCTGAACTCTCAGGCTTCCCTTCAGCTTCAAGCACTCTAACTGCTGCTCTACAGCAGAAAGCTTTTGTCCTGGGCATATATTTCTAGTGGGATTATTAATTCAAAATGAAAAATTACCAGAGGGCAAATACTGACATAAAACATGCCATGCAAAGTGATTCAGATAATATAAAGCCCATGGAAGTTCAGATTTTGGTATTTGCTATGTTCACAATGAGAATCATAGACCTGACCACAATTCATCAGCATACTATCACATATGTATTTTTTATTTTCCCTGAAGACAATTGTTCCCTGCTTGAAGAGAAAGGCAAACATATTCAAAAAGCTGATGAAATTTTCTACCAAACTAACAAAACATTAAAAATAGAAGATCTTCTCTTTTTCTTTCCTTTTGCTTAGTCTCTGCCAAGTCATCTCCATGAATGTGACTACGAGGTTATTTTATCAAAATAGAAACTCCATAAGAAATCTAAGAATGTCACTTATTGCAATATTTCCTTTGTTAAAAGAAAACACAGTTATTAAAAAGATACTTCCACAAACCTGAATTTCCCTCAAATTGACATAAATAAAAATTTATGTACCGTGAATGGTTAAAAATTTATAGATAATCCATTAAAAAAACCTCTGTACATCATAGCAGCTGTTTGTGAACTGAATAGTCACTTCTCATGAAAGAAAAAAAAAAAGATTTCCTTTAGCAAGTCAAAACCATCTTATGCCACCTCTTGGAATAATCTTACTTGGGACTAGTAATATTCCATGTAAAATAGGGTTCACATCACTTCCACTCACAGAATACAATATTTCCAGCCATTTTAAGGAGAATGACATTAAATTATCATGAATAATGTAGAGCCAGTAGAGTACAGCAGCTGGGGTCTGATTTTCTCTAGAAATTTTGACCTTCCTAATATCAAGACTTGATAAATCATATAAATTGATGCATGATTTTTAGCATCAATTCTTCACAGAATGAAATGCATGATTCTTCTTTGGAAAATAAAAATTAAAGCATTCATTAGGGTTACAGTTAATGCCAAAATGAGTGTATATAGAGCCTCTATGTCTTGCAAGAACACCTTTTGCCTCTGTCCTAAATGTTGCATTTGAAACTGAGTTCACTGATTCAGCGGCAGGCTTAACACTGTTTCCTCTTATCATAAGAGTATCACTTCTGTCTTGTTTAAGTTAAGCTTAAGCCAGCATTTTCTAAATCTATTTGCTTATCTCATTCAGACAACCTGTCATCCCTCTAGGGGTGCTGTCTATTTATTTTTGAAAGCAGTTCAAATCAGGATGTTGTCAGCATATTAGTAGTGCCACAGCCTGTGACATTCACAAACCCTGAGAAATTGCAAAAATAAGAGTGAAAATATTTCCCACAAAGCTTTCAGGAGCAGTTCTATGTTAATATATTGTCTAGAAATCATCACTTTACACCTTTATGCATATACATATGGAAACATTCCCTTCTTCAATCATATTATATGTTTTACTACTTCTGTTATATAACACAAAACATCTAGAGATTTTAGTACACAAAATAGGTCAGATATAGCTCCAATTCAGCCCTACCTTATAAATACGTTGATATTTTCCCTTTTTATTCTTTTATCCAGTTTATTATTTGAGTAAGGTATATAAACACAGATTATGTCATTTTGGGGGACTTCTTTCACCTTTTCCTTGCCCCTAATGCCAACTGCTGGCCAGGTAAGTACTTCTGATTTTATTCTTTCTATATGCAAGTCTGTTTTTATAACCCCAGATCCTCAAGGAGCTCTTCATTATATCATACTACCTTGTTTTTGGTTTAAGTTTAGCTCTTTCACAAACAGACAATAGGTTTCTTACATTTTCCCTGATCTTTTTAAAATTCTTTATTAATTAAGTTTATTTATAAACTTCATTAATTTTTTAATGCAGCATCTATTCCTTTTTAATTAACCATATTCTGTGGTTCTACTGAATTACAAAACCATGTATGTTTCAGGATTTACACAGATCAGTTGGGTTACAATAAGAAATATATTTCTTATGATTACTATATTTACCTGTACCAAGCATTTATTATTTATATAATGTTTTATACATGTTTGTCAGCATGTCTGCTGATGAAACTTAGTTCTACTATATTCATAGAGTTGTTAAGATTGGAAAAGACCTCAAATATTGAGTCCAACCTCTGACTGAACACCACCATGCCAAGCACCACATCCAGTCATTCCTTGACCACTTCCAGGGATGGTGAGTCCATCTCTTCCCTAGGCAGCTTCTTCCAATGCTTCACCAAAAGGGTATCCTAACCTCATAAACACTGTGAACAATCCAAACAACATAGACAAGTTTTTCTTGTATTAAATATTTTGAGAAAAAGGTCCAGGGCAACCATACAGTCAGGAAACAACCATGTCATGTTGCAAATGGTAAATTTAATAGTGTCAGCAAGATATGTAACAAGCCATCAAAATGACCAAAGCAACAGAAGTTCTTTTGGTACCTCATATTTACTACATTAAGGAGACAAAACCAGTTTCATAGTTAAGAGGTATTTTGTGGATTTCTATTTTCATTTACAGTAGCTACAATCTGCCTGTATTTTTTTAATATACTGCAAATTATAATTTTAACTCACTTATTCTGTTTTCTTTCTATCTTACTGCCCAAGAAAACACAGCAGAATGTTAGACTTCTCATGACTCCAATGTCACAAGTATTGGCTGCAGAGACCTATTTTTCTCTTTCCTGAAATTATTTTTTCAAGTAGAGTGTTTTAACAGGTTCTATAAAAAAGCAGCCTGAACAGGAACTGCACTGACTGCAAATAAACCCACTGAGTATATATATAGTGTAAATTGCATTAAATAATGGTTGATGTGGGCTTGCTACCACATGCCCATTAGATAATTTGAAGACATTCAAAACTACCTTGTGGTTGGCAGACATTTTTTATGCAGTAAATTTAGAATTCAAAATTAATGATCCATTGATTTCTGTTAAGTATGTGAGAAAAGTTAATCTAGTTTAACTAGAATTCATTAGAAATTCTCACAATTGAAAATTTTACTGTTTTGCTGATGGAGTCTACCACGACAGAAAAATTAATTTAATTTACAGAAAAATATGCACAAAAAGGTTTTACTAGGTGTCATCTTACAGTAATTTTCAATCTTCACTTCCTTAAGTGATAACATGACTTCCAGAAAAAACATATCTATTTATTTACAAGCCAGTTTTAGTAAAAAAAATCCCTGTTGTGCTAAACAATGTACACTTTTCAATCTCTCCCAGAATTAGTCTAGTAAAAGTACAAAAAGACAATAATGTATTTATTTTGAAATTATTTAGCTACAAAAAGCATTATGTTTAATAACTTTTGATGCTGACTGTATTTTGTCTACTGTTCATTACTAATGTGCTCATAACTACCAAAAACTGAAGAGAGGCTCAACTTCTGCTGTCAGATTCAATGATGGACCTCTTACAGTTCTTAGCAATTAACCAAACTTTCAGCCTGAAAATAAAGAAAAATGTTTATGGGAAAAGGGATAAAACCCACCATCTTTTCAATATTTGGCTATCTTTAAGCAGCAAACATTAGAAACTTTCCTAAATCACTTCTTAAAAACACAGAGCTCTCATATCTTGAATGCTGTGACACTGATCACTGTTAACTAAAAATACCTAATTGGGCTTTTAAAAGGAGATAAGACAACAATGACCATAAGCAGTTCCTATCTTATCAGCAGTTTTTCCTTATAGAAGGAAAAACTCTGACTCTGCAGCTTAAAGGGATAACTATGAAATATAATAAACTGTGTGGAGCATAATAGAAATGTGGAAAGGTTGTCCATTTCATAGATAAATTACATAACACTAGCACTTCCCATTGAAAATATCAGAAAGTAGTTTTAAAACAAAAAGGTGACAATTTCTCCATACAGATAATTAAGTTGAAGAATTCAGTTTCACCAAGTTCTGAAACCAAGAATACAAGTAGGTGTAAAACAGGACTGCAAATCACTGTGGCAAACAGATTCCTTATTGCCAGGGAATAAACCCAGCAGTGTGCATTCAGCCACTGCCTCAGGAAGCCACTAAAATACCTGTATCAGAACCATTCTATGCACACCCTTCTCCTTATGTGTGTTCTCAGGTATTCATTGCTGAATACTGCCAATATTCAATATTACAATAGTGGAATCTTCAGTGCCTTCAAGCACTGGAATTCCTTTATTGTGATTGCAGATTAACACCATTACATAACAGTCCAAGATTCACTCTGAAGATATAAATCCAAGTCAAACAAGACCACCACATCCTAATGAGAAACAACCCAAATACACCTTTTACAACATATATACCCTATAAATCTGAAGAAATAAAAATTGGTAGACTGATTGTTAAGCATCAAAACAGTTGCTTCAGAAGGCAAATAAGAATTTCTACTCTTTAAGGATTAAAATAGGGAAATATCTCCAACACTGCTGATAAAACTCATGATGAAGTACACACGTGCTGGAGATAGAAGTACTCTTCATCAAGCCAAGCTATGCAAGACCACTCTCAGTATCAGAATGATCACAAAAATTGGGAGAGGTGCCAAACATCTGTGGAAAGGAAAATGTCACTTCCATCCTGAAGAAGCATAAGGATCTACAGAGCCACAGACTGGTCAGACTCATCTCGATTCCTGGGAAGGTGATGGTACAACTAATCCTGGGAACTATTTCTAGGAACATGAACTACAAAGCAGTGATCAGGAGTCAGTAGGCATCAACCAAGGGAAGTCATACTCGACCAATGTAATGACCCTCCACAATGAAATTACTGCAATGAGGGGAGAGCAGAGAATATTGTCCGTCTTGTCTCAAATAAAGCTTGTCCCATTGGCTCCCATAACATCCTCATAGAGAAGCTGATGAAGTACAGACTGGATAAGCAGACTTGAAGTAGAACTGGGCCCTGGCTGAATGGCTGGGCCCAGAGCAGGGAGATCAGTGGCACAAAGTCTAGTTGGAGGCCAGTTCCTAGAGAGGTCATTATTGAGTCCAGTTCTGTTCAATAATTTACTTACCCAGAGATTTTCTAGAGTCTTCATCCCTAGATATAATCAAAATCCAGCTACATGTAGTTTTAAACAGTGTCCCTAGGTGACAGCATGAAAAGAAAGGTTGGGCAAGATGACCTCCAGAGGTCTCTTCCAACCTCAACCATTTTGTGGTACAGAACTCATGTCCAGGAGCATCAGACTAATCCTACCTTTGCCCATAGGCATACATGGTCAATGGGCCTACAAAAATACCTTTTCCAGAGCAAAAGTGAAATCTATAACATGATACCTTGTTTTCAGACACTACTTACTCCTATTCTGCTATTACTCACCACATTTTGTCCTTCTCAGATTCACTGTAAATAAGCTTTTTCATCAGCAAAGGTGGACAATCAGTATACCTCAAAATTAGACTCAGATTCTAACAGCAATTTCAAGTGGAAAATACCCTAATATGTATGAATAGTAGTAAAAGTTTCTACAGACATTTATTCTCCTCCTCAGCGTCCCACAGCGCTCCCCAGTACACTTTTTTGCAAGCCATTAATGTCAGAAAAATAAATAAAATTTAAAAGCTGCACCATTAGTATTCCTGTTCAATTTTCTCCCTGAATGTTTACAATAATCACAAAACCAAATCCTGATAATTAACACATTAATTAAATTATCACAAACACTGCTGGAAGACACTTTTAAAAGTCATTTAGTCCATTCTCTTGTTCCAGCACATGACCAGCTACACTTGTGTCTCTTCTAACAGGTATTTGCCAAACCTGCTCCTTAGGATTTTCACAGCTTCCAAACAAGGCTTAAACAAAGTTTGCAAGCATTTTAAGTTTTCTTTCCACTAAAAAATTCTCCCTACCAAGTTCAGTCCTCCCCAATGCAATTTAAGTTTACTCCTTTCAGCTTCACCATGAGATGAACATGGAAAAGCGATAATTTCCTTTCACTTGTCCATCTCCTTCATTCCCTGGGATTTTCTTTTAGGAGGCTAAATTAAATCATGTGTTTGATTATTTCCTAACACATAGCATGGTTTTTAGACACCTAATTATTCATTCCTATTACTCTCTACTGAATTACAACTACTCCACATAATTTTTGAAGGCTATGCTATTCCAGATGAGACCATAGGAAAGCCTAGCAGTGGAAAAACTTCACAGTGCTTCCTGGCCAGTGTCTGTACATTCCTGTATGACATTAATCTCTTTCAGGATACTGGCTATAGCTCAACTTACATACTATTAGGGCTCCCTGATTCTCTGCCAAAGATTATTTCCCTACACAATTTTTCTTTGTCCTATGTCATCCACATAAACTACCCCTACAGAACATCCCTTTGCAATTTTCCTTTTGAATAGCATCATAACCATTGTTGGGGGTTTTCAGGATAATTTTTAATATAATCATGCCATGAGTTGTTAACACAAGAATGGGAGAAGTATACCTAAAAATTCAGTGAGTATACCAATTAATTAATTTCTCAGTAATATAATAAAAACACTGAACAAAACTGGTTTCCAAAGAGGTCATCATTCAAAAAGATCCTTCCATTCTAACAGTAATAGTTTTTTAATATTTTTTGTTAACTATAACTCATCTGTTTACACTGCCCATATAGTATTTTAAGTTTCTTGAAAGCCATATGCTTCATATTCACAACACTAGTGAGCAGAACAAACTTTTACTGTTAAGAAAACAGGGAATACAAAGTATTGTATAAAAAATGTAATATTGCTAGTTTCTAATAGTAACCAAAAAAACAACTATTAATATGTACACAATTTTATAAGCAGTTAAGTGAGAATATCAGAAAGAGAGCTCAGAATAATACATTGCTTTACAGAACATCAATTTTATGTCCTATTTTTCCATTTTAATTCATGAAATGTTTTCACCATGTATACTCAAAAAACATCACAGCTTTCATGACCCACAAGTATGAAGATCAATTTAAATACATATATTAAAAAATAAACAAAAATTGATTCTGCTTGGAAAGTAATTAGCAAGTTATACGCATGCTTTAAACCAGTTATGCATGAGTTCAAAAGTAAACATTTCTTTTATCACATGAACTCCCAATGTATAAACCTCTAGAAGAAAGAAGAGAGCAACTTAACTGTTTAAGGCTCAAATAACATCCAAAACTCATTTTAGCAATTTGAAAATTTACAATAATATTTTTAGTTTCTCTTTATGAAAGCAATATTTTCCTCTCCATGCTTTGTTCTACTCTAAGACTCAATGCCCTAGGCTTTGCCAGGTTCAGTTAAAACTTAAGATTTTCAGATAGCAAAAAAAATCATAGAAAAGGTTCACAGATGAAACACTGGCTCCATCAAAGTCAAAATTTCTTCTGCTTTGATTGACCCAAGATTTCACCTTACATCTGTTGAAATTCTGAAACATTATAGATATTCTAAAAGCATAAAAAAAATGACATGATATGTTCCTGGTACTTAGAAAGCTCTTCTGACATATTATGTAGATTCATATAGCATTCTATGCATGACCACACATATGCATAGACATGCTATAATTAATGCTACATGTCTTAGCATTCCAGCTTCTCATGCACAGAAAACATATCACTTGACCAGAAGTTTCATTATAAGGAACATTTGCCAAGAGACAGGAGAAAAAAAAAAAAAAAAAAAACAAACAAAAAAATAACCACAGTAGCAGTAACTCCTTAAATTGTACTCTAATGCAATCACTTAAGTTACTGATAAGGAGAGTAAGACCTGATTTTCAGTTTTCCCTTTGCAAATGAAGGGTTGGAAAGCAAATGTTGCTCAGCTTGTAGAATGCCCTCACCTGCATGTTCTAAAGGGGCAATTATTTTAAACATACCCTCCATCATGTTCTAATGCTATACAGATGTTACTTAATCTACAGAGAGCAGCTTACTTACGTCTGGGGCTCCTTTTCATTTTGCTGTTTTTGCTGTGGTTGAAGAACGTTATTTACCAGCTCAGTGATCCCACTAAAGGGAAACCACCTGTTTAAACAAGCAAATAATGTGACTGAATAACCAACAAAACCACGCTAGTTGAAATGTTTTCTTATCCAACATTAGTAGAAATAGACAGGCGGAAAAGCCAGAGCCAATGGGAATGTGAGCTGCAGAACTACAGAACTAAGTCAGCCACTAAGGGTGTAAGGGAAGTAAAGTTCTACAAGCCACCAGTTCACAAGCAGGCAGCAAGAACCTACATCCAGCTAACATGTGGATGGAGTAAGAAGCTACAGGCAGCTCTCTTACAAGCCAGTCAGGAAGCAGATGACAAACTACCTGCAGCCTATCAGGTATCAGTGAAAGCTAATACCATCAAAGGTGCAGAGAGCAGAACATGGCAAAGGTAGAAAAGTCAAGCCTAGTGCATCTTGAAGAGACTTTACTTACTGTGTCGGCTGTGGTTTTTGCTCTTCTTTCACCCTAAAAAGATAAGTTTGCACAGCTGAGTGCAACATGTTGAAAACAACTACCCTGAAGTACTAACATCTGTATCAAATGGGAAGGGAAAAGTTCCTATTTTGAATTAAAAGGATTTGCTTTAGTATTTGTTGCATGTTTATATTAAGTTGTACTATGGGTTTGTTTTTATTTCCATTTATTTTTAAAAATGGGGAGTGCCAAGAATAGAAAACTTTAATATGCAGCTAAAATTAAATCAGTCATGTTACCTGACTTCCAATCTTTTCGCACATAATACCATATTAAAACATTCCCAGCAACACATTCAGCAACAAATACAAAGGAAGGTGCTTTGATTACGTGAACTACAATCTATTTCTCTTTTATTTCCAACCAAACTGCCTGTCATAGTTCAAGGCAAATTTATAACATCTAATATGCTGTTTAAAATACAATAGATTAAAGGAAAATCTGCATTATATTTATTAAACTACAGTGATGTCAGAACCTGAAGACAACATAACTAAAAACTAAGGAAGGAAAGCAAGGAATTTTACTCATCAGTGAACTTTACTAGGACTTGCTTAAAGAAATAACTGGATAATACATACACTAGGTCGGTTTTGTACTGATTAGTAGTTGTCCACTGTCTTAAGCAAAATATTCCAACTAAAATACATGCTTTAACTTAAACGAGCACACTGATGTTCTATACCAAACCTGTGCTGGTTTCAGCTGGAGTAGAGTTAATTTTCTTCCTAGTGTCTGTATGGGGCTGTAGTTTGACTTTGTGTTGAACACAGGGTTGATAATATAGGGATGGTTTTGCCATTGCTGAGCAGGGCTTACACAGAGCCAAGGCCTTTCCTGATTCTCCTACTGCCACTCTGGGGAGGAAGTTGGGGGTGCATGGGAGGTTGGGAGGAGACAGAGCCAGGACAGGTGACCCAAACTGAGCAAAATTATATTCCAGACCATGTGGCATCATGCTCAGTAAGTAAAGTTGGGAGAAGGAGGAAGAGGGGATGTGTGGAGTGATGGAGTTCCCCTTCCCAGGTAACTGTTAGACCTGATGGGGCCCTGCTCTCCTGGAGATGGCTGAACACCTCCCTGCCCACGGGAAACACTGAATTAATTCCTTGTTTAGCTTTGCTTGTGTGACTAGCTTCTACTTTCCCTATTAAGCTGTCTTTATTTCAACCCACAAGTTTCCTATCTTTTACCCTTCTAATTCTCTCCCTGATCCTACTGCTGAGGGTGTGAGTGAGCAGCTGCCTGGGCCTTGTTTACTGACTGGAGTTAAACCATGACAAAATCCAAGGAGAGGGACATTTACCCACAGGAATATTTACATCCTCTAATTGCAGGTATTCATCTCAAATATCAAGTTGGGATCTACTTCCCCTATATGTTCAAAAACCCAAAAAGGTTCCTATATAGATATTTTGAATGTCTCTCTATAGAGAATACTCTCACCTAACTAAAGAGGAAGAACAGGCTCATAATGTTAAGCGGATGCTTGGTGTTGCACAGAAAAATAAAGCTCACCAAAATACCTCCATATCTTGTCCATCACATGATATCACAGGAAATAACTTCGTAAACAGGATTCAGTGACTAAATAAGATTTAAATAAGTGGATAATGAGAAACACTAATATCTTTCCAAAACTGAGTACCAAAAGGGAAAACTGAATATGCAAAACACAGTAAAATGTCTTCTAACATGGTTTTGCCTCTTCAGCACTTTAGAAATGTATATTAAAAGTAACATTCCAGTACAAAAACCAAAATAAATAAACAAATAAACAAGGCCCACAAAATCAAGCAGGTATATTAAACAAAAAAGAAAAAATAAAAACAAAAATGTCACATGCCATTGCAATTCCACTCTACCATGCATCTTAATCATATTATTATCTATAATCAAGATAATCCAGACTTGTTTTTCAATGTAGAAAACTCAAAGCAGGAGAAATGGGAGGGATAGGAAATCAAAGCATGCCCATACTTTTCTCACTAGGTAGCTCAGGACATTTAATTTAGATCCCCAACATTATGAGCCTTGAGGCTCTGCAGTCAGCTGTGAGGAGAAAACTCCTAGATAATGATTCAAAATACCTCAGTTGCCTACACAGAACTAGACACTGAAATGTGACCTGCCTGACAACTGGACATTGAAAACTGAATATATCACTGATCTAGGCATTCCTTTCCATACATGATTTCCAAGCCTTTGTACTCAACTCTTTTATTGCTTCATTGTGAATTGTTCTATAGAACTAAACAAAGGAAGTCCAAGCCCTTCACATAATCAGATTACAACCAACATCCTCTTTTTGGATAGTGACCATGGTCAATCATTTTTCACATGTGGAACTGAGATCAAATTAGTGTAAGATCCTAAGTGTGCAGTTTGAAATGTTTGGTACACTTTTTCAACAAGATCTAGCATATTTACGTTATAGTATATATATATATATATATATATATATATATATGATGGCTTCAATTGCAGCTGGAAATCTTTGGTAGTTTTGAAAGTCTTACAATCAATTTTTAGTTTTCCACCATCAAATAAAACACATTTTCCATTATCAGACATGTTGAAAACCTACATTTAAAATTAATTTTTCAGCGTTTTATAGAAACACTGTGCTCTAAGTCAGGATATGATATGACCCTAGAATTCAAAATGTCTTCCTTACAAATTAATCTTTTTGCCTCCTAGAATTTTGTCTCCTTCACTATCCACTTTCCAACACTGCAGTTATGTGAGGACAAGAGCTTCCATTATTATATAACAGTGACGCATTCCTCGAGCACTCTCCATACATCCTTCAGTCCCTGGATTAGGAAATTATCTTCCTTGACTTTATAACAAGCATTGAAGACAAACTACAATTTGAAAAGAATTTATTAAGAAATCTATTGAATTAATAGATTCTACCACATGATTTTAAATTAACATTAACCTTGTGGATCAACAGGCCTGAAGCCTTCAGGTGTGCAGCCAGGTATTTATCTTTCAAGGTCAGAGAATGGATACAGATTCTGGATCTAAATAAAAAAACCACTGACTAATTTCTGCTTCTTTTTTTTCAGAAGACTTCATTTAGATGAAATTACAAGTTGTAGCAACTGATAGAAATAATTATATATTAGATGAAATGCACTAAATGTATTTTTAGCATTGCTGGGGTTTAAATATCTTTTTCTAGACAGAAAAGGACAAAAGAGACTCCAGATAACTTGAACCCTGCCTACATGTACACATACAGTTGTATTTCCTTTGGTTACAAGCGCTGGTTTGTGTTTCACTGGATTGTGTACTCCCATATTTGTGCATAAATATTTAAGCCTTTCAAAAAATCGGCAACAAACAACTGCTTAAAAGAAATGCCTTGCCAGGTCAGCAAACCCCCAGACTTCCATTTTCTCAACAGACCAACTGAAATACCCCAAGCAGTATAATTCTGCGTTCTGTAGTTTCATAAAACTACATCCTGCTCCTTCCAGGCTACCTGTCTTCATTTAACCTTCCTATGTCTTTCCAGCTCTATCCACTCAAAACTCTACCAAGAACAGTGCCAGTTCTCATTATTCTCTAGAAACAAATTCTGCTCTAAAAACACCAAGGGGCTGCAGATAATGTGTCTGATCGACAGTAACTGAGACAATGTATTCCAACAGTGCAGAATACTAAGTATTTTACCACCTACTCTAAAACATAAGAGGAGTTTGAACATTTTGTCACTACTTATTTTTTGAAAGACCACAACTCCATTCACTACTCCACTTGAAAACAAGCCAGGACTTTTCTACTTGCCAACAAAGAATTTTTATACCTAGCACTTTGTTATGGGGAACCTCTGCCCTTTGAAACACGCACAGCACCATTACTCTTGTGTTCCTCTGCAAGCCTACACAGTCCAAGTGCCAGACCCCTTTGATCTTTTCCAGTAGCTGGAATCATTAAGCTAAATCTCAAGTTACTGTGAACAGTTTTTGATGTTAGATCCTCTCTGTGTACTAAAAATTTCCTCAAAGATTAAGGTTATTCCCACTGGCACAGGAAATGAATATGAGAACAGAACAGAAAGAAGAGGGAAGAGAACAAGAAAAATGGAAGCAGGAAACTAAGTAATGAAAACATCAATATAAAAATTATTATCCCTTTAAACTCCTAATACTTTTCTATTTTTCAATCTACTGCCACCAGTAAAAGCTTCTCTCTAAAATCTACTATGACAAAACCACAAAATATTTTTTCTACAAGGTGCTTTGGAGACAGGTAAACTAAAAAGCACTCTGTTACCAGAGCTCATCTCTATTTTCACATACTTCACATGAATTGCCACAAAAACATAGGGGAAAAACTCAAGTGCCTCAATCTATGAAAATAACACTTAAAACAGACTCTACACCTCCTAGATATTTCTATTAGTTCTTCTCAAGTGATGTTTGGGGAATCTGTATTTTCGAATCAGTCATCCTTGGCAGGGATAAACATAATATTTACCTCTAACCCAGTAATACTCACAAGATTCACAACTTGCCATCCATGGACCTACAAGCACAAGGAGATCAAATGTTCAGGAGTAAACTGGGTGTACCTAACATGTCCTAGAAACACTTAGTTGAGTGTATAGCATATAACACTCTATATCACTGTCATTTAAAAATACACACGTCAGTAATTTCAATCTTTTGCTCAATAATAGCCTATGTTTTCCATATTTCCTAACCAACTCCATGGATTAGGATGTACCAGGATAGAAGTTTTTTCTAGCCCTTTTGTTGAAATTGAGAAGATTGGAAAAGCAAGTCAATTTTTTGCTTGGAACTCATCCATGAAAAAAACCCTAAATATATTATGATTACTGTTAATGCTGTAATGTTGTATCAATTTAATGAAGCTGTTGATGCTTCTACAGTAGTTATTTTTATTAAATATATGGTCTAGGAAATCCAGAGAGTTGGACACTTGTATGAAATGTTTAAGTTCAGAGAACGTAGATCCTAATGACAAAGCAGGATATATGTGCAGTAGTCTCAATGAGCAATGCATGTTGCACTAAACTTAAGAATCAACATGAGATTAAATATTAATGCACCAAACTATCTGGTTTTCCTAAAGCAAATCATACAGGAAGGATGAGGGACAGTCTCAGATCTATATAAAGAATTGTCACATTTTGCTTCCTCTGCAGATATCATACTGACATTGACCTCCAGCTTTATTCACAATAAAGAAATAGAAATAGTTGAGAGAAGACAGCAGCAAATAATTTCATTTCAAACCCAGATTTATATTATACGCAACAAAAATGCACAAAGCTGCTATTTTTCAAATAAAAACAGCAGCGTGAATGCTAACTAGTTCATAACTAACTGTATTATAAGGTGAATTAAACTGAACACTATTCTCAGGATTAGTATTTTCATTTATTTGCATTCTGGACCACACTAACCCAGAGGAGAGCACAGAGACACAGTTTTCTCAAGAGTCAAGGCACCTTTGAAGTGTTCTCTCTCTCTTCAATAACTGTCCACAATTTTAAGCAGAATTTGAACTAGTCCAGAATCACTTCATAATTAGCAAATGTCTTTTCAATGCAGAACTAGTGAAAAGATTTTAAGGAAGGGACGAAACTAGCTTTACCTGGAATTTATATATTCCCATTGTCATAGCATATGACATAATCTGTAAAAGTATTTACCATTGGCAATATTTCTTAATTTAGAACAACTTCCTCCCCTGGAACTTATACCCTTGAAAATGGCACTGAAAATAATATAGATTTAAAGAAACAATGATAAAATTCTAACCTCCCTTCTCTCTTGCTTCCCTGTGCCTTCCATTATTTCTGTCAAAAAAATTGCATTCCATGCATAACTATATCCAAACCACCAAATGAAGATACCTATTCCCTCATTTTAATTTTGCTGAATGGGAGAGATCATCAGCTCCAGCAACATTTAGAGGTTTCCACACCCTGTCTTAGAATGCAAGGTCCATTAATCCATTTTCCTAGATTGCCTGCTGTGGACTCTTTCCTTTTTTTATTTTTCCTAAATCTTCATAACAGTATTTCAATTATATGCCCTGCACCAAATGAACAAAAAAAAAGGGTTACTTGCAGTGACTGCACTCACACATTGGAAGTCAAGGCACGACACAAGCACAGTATATAACTGTGCCTGCATCCACCCTTGACAGAACAGGGGAGGTAACACAGACATATATTCAAATACAACCAGCTATTTTCTTGAGAAGGCATCTCTACAGATTAATTATGTTAAATTACATAAGCATGTTTAACTCCCAGAAAGGAGGTCAAACATAAATCCATGCCAATTACATAACTTTAAAATACTATATATTACTGAATTGATTCTTTGCATTGATTATGATCATATTTAAGAACATACACATAATAACATGCAGTTTAACTATTTTGATCAAACAAAGTCTTTAATTTATATTACTGTTCCAAGTGTTTTATTAATTTAGAGAGTATCAACAGTTGAATTGAGGAGGATCGCATTTTGGACAACAAAGTAATGTCTCAAGGAATATTTTCCTGAATATATACACAGGTGATTTTACTGTAATTTTCTTCTGTTTGTAACAAACATACCAGTAGTTTCCAAAAAAGCACTTCCACAATCAGTAGATGAGTGGTTATTGGATATTTGATATAAATGAACAAGCAGGTGGAGAAGTTGGGTACTTGGGCTAGAAACAATATTTTTCCTGGTACACAGAAAAAATATAAAACCTAACTAAATCCAAGCTTAAAAGGTCAAACATTGCTTGAAGTCCAAACAAAATTTACTTTGAAGATATATGACAAACAACAAGAAGGCACCATACATCCTTTACAGATAAGCACAAACATATACATGCTCCTGTATAACAGTCTAAGCTGAATGAGGTCCCTGAATGAGCCTCAGATGAACATCATCCATAAACATAACAAGTTCTGTGTTATGAGATAGGCTTCTGAGATAAAGCCTACTCTGACATTTAGATGTTAATTAGAAATGGGATGGTTTAATCTAAGGTTCCAGACAAGGTGCAAAGTGATATTTTGACACGAATATTTTTATAAAATATCTACTAAAATGTGGTTTACTGTGGCCAAAACCAGTGCTCAACAGCCCTGTACTTTTAACTCTAAAACTGAAGAACTGACAGCATGTTTTGATTATTTCAGAATCAGCAAAACAAATCAGATTCTGCTTATCTTAGGATAAGAACTCCTCAGGGCAGAACTGTTTCGTACCATTCATTTCTGGGATGGGAAAAGGAGACACTGTGTTCTACAAAAGAAAACTCCCTTGCTTCTCACACATCCTAACTCAGCCAGACTTCTTCCCTGCTCTTTGTTATGGTGCTCAGAGTGAAATGATAAAAATCAATGTCAAACTCACCAATCAGCACATGAGAAAGTTATTATAGCAATATGAAATAAAAACTGTACTATTAAATAAGTACTACAATGAACAGTAGCCATTATATTATATACAGTTATACATACACTGTATGTATAGTACATACACATACTATATATAGCTATACATACATTATATACAGTCCCAATAATTCATTCACCAATCAATGCTCTTTTGAAGGTTATACAAAATTGCAAGGAGGAGGCTTATACCAGGGAGGTGATATTAAAAGGTCTATGGGTTTGTCCAAACCTACCACAGTTTAAAGTAAACTACTGCAGCTTTTCCCTATATTTAGCAAGGAAAAAAATATTTTAGTTATCACATATTAAGTGGGAATTTCTAAGACAGATTTTGAAAGCCCTCAGCATTATAATTTGTTGCCCAGTTGCAGCAGGCCAGCTGCTTCCCACATAGGCATCGTGTCTGCTGAGGGAACAACGCATGTAAAACATGTTTCCAAACATTTTGGAAAAACAAAATTTTAAAGTAAGAAATAGCAGAAAGTCATAGATCACACAAAATTTTCAAAGAGGGGCACCAACCAGAAAACAATATAAACAACCATAACAAAGGAATTCTATTGGGTGAAATTGTATCTTTCAATCCTAAAACTTCAGGTTTTTTTCAGATAGTCACATTACTAATATTTTTGAACTAGTAGTCCCACAGATTTGCTTTTTTATCTGGGTAAAGCAACCAATATCTGTCAGCTGTTCATCTCTACCATCATAAATAATAGCTGCAAGATTGGATCAGCTAACTTGCAACACAAAGCCAAAAATCAGCCTGTTTTAGAAATGCAGTAAGAACAAAACAAAGATCAAATTCATGCATAAGAAGGATGTCAAGATCAGCAGACAAAAAAACACACACAAATTTAAGGAATCCTTGAACCATAGTAGATACTTCTTTAAAAGTAGTTTACCTGTTCAGTTTTTATCAGCTCATTTAAAGAGCAGATAATGTTGCATCATTCTTCACTATAATGAATTTCCAAATCCATTTCAAGGATGTGAGATACAAGTAAATACCTCCTTGAATGCAATCAGTTTGTTCTGTCAGCAGACCCCTTTTCAGACAAGAAAAACAAAGGGCAATGTTCCTACAAATAACTTTCCATTTCTGTCAAAAGTTCAAATTTGAGACAACAGTCACTGTCCTGCTGTATATTTGGTCACACTAATGTCTCCCTCACACAATCTGAAAAGCTCTGACTTCTCTCTGATCTCCATTCTCATATTTTAAACGGGCAGAAACACCTCACATGGGAGCCTGACGCTTGTTCACAGCCTCTAGGTAAGCAGCAACTGCCTTCACTCAGGATGTTTGAGCTGATTGAGCTTTAGGCACGTGCATATTTCAATTCATTGGAGGAAAACTGTTTTATTTGGATTTAATTTTTTTCTCCAATTTAGTAAACGTTACTCTCCTAAGTCCCGCAGATATGGGGATATTTCAGGCAGATGACTAACAGAGAATGAAAGAAATCACTCTGAGACAGCAGGCATCAAATCTGAAAAACATGTTGGACTTTCCTCTAATTTTCCAAGAAGGCATAGAGACAAAGTTGTCCAATTAACACCTAGCATTTGTTATTAGATGCAATTTTCTGTAATTATAAGGACCTCACAGCAAACCTTGGGTGAGATTTGCATTGAAAAAATGTTGAAGTTACAGATATCTTTATAACCTAAAATCTAGCAAAGATTAATTTTTGACAGCTAGCATTCATTTGACTGCATCTATTTTCAAAAAGTCAGGTTTCTCCAAGGAAGTGCTGGAATAGCACTTGGCTCTGCCACAAATTTTGTGTAAAGAGGAAAAAATATTATGTGTATTTTTTTACACATTTTGTGGAAAGAGAAAAAAAAATGCTTTACATTCTTGCCCACAGGATGTGTGAAATGCACCGCAATAGCTGCATTACAGTGAGCCATATTTTACTTCTGGAAATAAGAATGACTGTAACAATGTAAATTTTATAGTCTTTTTCATGACCAAAATGCAAACATTTCTCACTGCTATAGTAATAACACATCCATAAATATATCCAAATGTAGCATATACATGTACAAGACTATTCAAACTTCAGTAAATTATTATCTCCAAACACAGTTTTACCAGAGTGAACTTCAGTAATGGATAATCAAATACCAAATAAAGTTTTGTCCAACAGTTTTTCTTAGAAAACACTCAAAAAAGGCTTAAATATTTTAAATTAGAATTTTAATCATAAGGATTTCTAAGGGAGATGTATTTCAGTGTCTGGATCACAACTTCCCTTACTTAATGCAATTTTTGTTCTTCCTGTATTGGAAAGATGAGACTATTTTTTACTTATGCTTCAAAATGTTTTGCAATTAACCAAAATTCTCAAGGAATTCATAAAATGAAATAGAATCCTAATTTTAAAATTAATACAAAAGCTACAACATTGAAATTAAACACATTAGGACCTTTCTAGAACATGAGTTGAATTCTAATGTAATAAAGTGTCCATTAATATAGAAATTTCTCCTAAGGGCTTTGAGTTACTTTTGGATTGGATTTTTACTTTTTCAACAGTAGATGGCATTCCAAGCATCTCCTGCAGAAAGTGCTTTTATAGATTCTTGTTCTGTCACCAGCTGCTAGTGAAATATGCAACCCTGGGCTCAGATGCTAGCAGGTGAATTAAAAACAATTAATTTTAATTCTGTAATTAATTTTAAATGCTCTGGTAATTACTTTGGACTTGATATGTTATTTTGCCTGTTAAATAGCTATTTTATAATATTATCTCTGAGATATCCACCAGCTGAAAATCTTATACACTAGAGCTTAAAAACTACACAGCACACAATAAGCTAGCATTTCTCAGACTGTGACATTTAATTGTGTGAAATAGATTCCAAATCCTTCCAGAGTTCAGGCAATCCTAGAGAAGGGTTATTGCACAGGATGAAACAGGAATAGAAATAAAACAAAATCATGAATTTGCTCCTGCTCTCTTCCAAGCCAGCTTTAACAAAGAGCCCCTTTGTGGAGCAGGCTTGTGTCCTGCAGCCCCTCTGCACACGAAGCTCTGGATCACTGTTGCAGAACAAACAGGGTGTTGGCAGGACAAGGGCTTCAGCTGTAAGGCTGGATTACTAAAGGGCTTGAAAAATTCAAGTTCCCTACCAAAAAAGAGACACAATATAACTTTTACTACAAAAAAAAAAAAATTACATTTCAAGATTTAAACAAGAAGTGAAAAACCAGGAAAAGAAAAATGAGTGAGAAATACAACAGTAATGCATACAAATTCAATGACAATACTTTCAAATAGTCCATTTATCAAGAAATCATCCATTTTTTCTGATTTGGTGGTGTTGTTCACATAAATCTTGAGAGTTAAAAGGACTTTTATCAAATATATTTTATTTAATATTTTTTGAGGTAATCATACCTATGTTATTACCTTGTTCTATTATATATTCTATACAATAATACAGAAGCTATTATACATTATTATGCTGATGGTGGCATTATGATGATAATATCATTATAGTATGATGCTATTATAGTATTAAGACCTCTTCTGTGAGACTAAAACATAAAATACTGGAGTTTTTCCTGAGAATATATTTAGTTGAATAAAAATATAAATGGGAATACTTGCAGATAGCATTGAATTCTCTATTCACATATTCTATATAACTTATATTTCATATCTGGAGGCCACAGGAAATTACTGTGATATGATCTTACCTGTGATGTAATGTCTCTGATCACATGAGATACTAGAAGTAAAAACAATGCCCAGTTTACATGCTACTGAGAGAAATCATGAGTGGTTTTCTTTAAAACCAGATGTTGTCTGGTGATTCATTTGATGACTAGAAAATTTAGAATCATAAATAGAATATTATTATAAACTGACTGCATGACTAGTTATAGCAACACAGTTACAATAGTGGAAATGTTCTTTTCCATTGGTTTTATATGCCTGAAACAATGTTCCACTAAGAAAGACAATATTCCCGAATTGTTTACTATTTCTGTCTACATTTCTCTTTTTATCAGTATTCTGCTGGGGTTTGCTTGCTATTTGCACCTTTTTTTTGAAATGAACCAAAGTTCAATGATACTTGGAAGACCATTTTCCTAAATTTTTTTCTGATGCTTTGTTTTTTATGCCCTTGTCTTCTATTTTTTGCATGAGTAAGGCTCCCCTAGTTTGAAGAGCTTATTTTGATCATTTTTGTGCACATTTTTCTTTCCCATATTGTACAGACATATTTACAGTGAGCAAGCAAAGTGATTCTAGAGCTGCATCATGGATGCCAACTAAATTGGGTCTTGTGTTTGTTTTAGTGAGCAAACTTTGGGCTCCAGAGACGAACGTAATCCAAACCCATGAGCACAAACAGTTTTGAAACTACTGACAATTTCGCATACATTCCGCTCTCTCTGCACTTAAAACATCCAACTCTTAAGGTTTTAAAAGACAGATGGTATTCCCTGAATATGGGTTTTAAAAAAAGGAACTACTTTAGCAAATGCCTTCTAAACAGAAAACAACTAATCAATAAAGGAAATAACACATACAAAAAATACTCATACAGAACACATTGGCAAAATTTATCTTTAACAATTTTGATTTTTTTACCAGAATTAAAATTCTTTCAAATCATTTCTATGTCACAAATAACACTGTAAGCAGAAGCTTAAAAGCATTTAAATGACCTGCTATTAAAATTAATTAAAATATTTTCTTTCAATCTAAGCTGTAAGGGCTTCTGATCAAAATATCTTGTCTTGGCTGAAAATGCCAAGTTTTAGTTTTAAAAGCTAAAACTATATTAACAATTAAACTATATTAATAGTTTTCATTAATTTGCATTAGGTCCTGCCACATATGATCCTCTGTAGCGGCCAGTGGCTGAATCAGAGACATTTCCAGGTTGAAGGAGTTGTGGATTTACTCAGCCTATGAAAATCTTGGGGTTTTGGGTCCACTGGGTTTGACATTCCAGAGTACAATGCAAGTTGATGTATCAAGCTGTTCTAAATTTCAATGCTGCAGTGACATTATAAATTTATTTTTGCTTTGTGTGCTAATTTCCTTCAGTGTCTTTTTACAGTTTATTCAGAAAATTTCTTTAATAAACAATGAAAAAAAAGCCTTAAACTGCACTTCTACCTGCATCATAGAATTAAGAATGGAGTGAGAATCTGATCTGTGTAACTTCTCATTTCTCAGTGAAAACAAAATATCTATTCTCTAAACAGGCTCCAGGAGAGAACTCTGGATTCAAAAAAGGCAAGATCACAAACAAATAAAAATGGTACTACTATTTAGTAAATTCCATGTTTATTTAAACTTCTTTAACTGACTTTCATAGGGCAACTACTCAGAAATTACTGTAACTATTCCTCTGAGCAAACTATCCAACCTCTGAGGTTATACATAAATTACAGTTTAAATCAATATAAGTTGTTGGGACATTTCCTTCTTATTCTGATTCAAAAAGTAAATCCCAGTGGTTCCTGAAAGTAGTACATTCATTTCTATAAATTTCAAAATTCTCCCCCAGAATAAAGAAAAAGATTGATTGTGTGATTACCTTTAACATAGATTCTGAAATCAAATACAGTATCCCTGAATTTGTTACAAACTTACCATTTTCTATCAGACTTTTTTCTATATTTTTACTAAGATTAACTTTCCTAGTCAGGCTGCAAAAAAAACTTCAAACAATCTTCAAGACACAAACTCAAGTGCTGGTAACCTCTAAACCTTTTCACCAAAACTAATGGAAATTTTAATTGTACAATTAAACTTCATACACTACTTAAGAGCACAGTATTCTCTCAAAGTTCAGCATTTTGATGTTGAGTCAATGTCTAAATTTCCTGAAAGGATGCAATGTCATTTTTATGACATTACAAAGTAGAATCTGAAGTTTTCCCCCTTTGTTTTCTATTTCCTGAGAATAAATTTACTAACAAATTAAGAACCCAGAACGCTGTCCCTGACACACATCTCACCTGAAATGCTCATTACTCCTTTATAAGGGTGATCAGTCTGGGATTCCAGAAACTTGGGGCTGGCTACAACAGGTGAAAGGCATTTGTAGCAGGGGGGAGGCAGGGATAGAAAAAATAAACTTCAGATCTCAAATTCCTCCTTCAGGAAGACTACACCTGTTCTAGATGCATTAACAGAATGCTACCTGTAGAAATAGTAATTTTGTGAGCATCATTATTTCTAAACATATGTTATTCAAACTCTTATCTGAACAGAAGTTCTAAATGTTTAATAAGGGAATCCTGCATAGCAGCTCTGAATGATCTTTTAACTCCTAAATCTTTATTGTAATGCAGACACTCATTGTTCTCATTCCTAGTGAATTGCAAACATTCATTCATGTCTGTTTGCAATTAGAACACATTTAAAATTAATAGAACTGCCATTTGTGAAGACAGTAAATATAAATGAAAATTAGGAAACAAATGACATCAAAACCAGCTCAGATAATAGTTCCATGATTTAAAATAGAGCACATGCTAAACACCCTTGAAGAACTCACAAGTTAACAAATTCTGCAGAGCTACAATATCAATCTCCAGCTGGGACTATGAAACTAAATTTTGTAGATTCAGTATTTCTTTTATACCTATACTAGTAAGTATAAACAAGAAGTAAATGCAATCTACAGAAAACAAGTTTAAAAGCCATTCTCAAGTTCACAAATCGGTAAATTTCTATGTTGCTGTTTTGTAACAAAAATACTCAACCCTTTCTTCTGAGTAAAGATGTGCACACATTTTTGTTTAAAGAAAATGTATTTCTTAGATTAAAAACCTATCCAAAACAAAAGGAGTAAATTTCTCAAAACTGCAGAAATTAATGATGGAAGGATGAGAAATGGGTATTTTCATTAGTCATTGTCTACCCCAATCATAAGTTCAATGCACTAAGTTGTGTGAAAGGCAAATGAGAAAACAGTACATTAAATAGCTGAATATCTAATAAAACTTAGATCTTCTATTTTCTATCTTCTCTGAATCTCCCAAACTGCAAGTTGAGCTCAATACTTCTTGTCCCATAATCGACTCAGGGCATGAAAAACAGCAGCCTTTCATTTCTTTGAAATGTTAAAGTTCCCCTAAGTCTTCTGTCCTAAAGCTTATCTGAAGTGTTTAGCCTTTTCTCATGGCCTGTTTTCTAGAGATCTCACCTGGACTTACTGTCAACTTACCCACGGCTATTTTCAGCTGCAATTTTGAAAACTAAACTCGTTCTAGCTGGGCATTTAGTGATGTTCATTATTGCCTGACAGCATTGTAGGACATTGTAATGTTTACGCAACTTATGATAGCAAGTATCCTTTCCATAACCACATGTGCAATTAAAGCTCATTTTCAGCATAAGAGGCAGTTTGAAGCCTAGATACTGAACTTGGGAATAGATCCAGAGTCAGTAGCTAACTTCAATTTCAATGTGTCATTACATGTAAGCATAGTACTTACTGAATAATGTCCCTGTTGAATATCATTCAGTAATTTTAGACCATATCTCTATTTTCTAAAAATAATTTATAACTTTTCTTACATGCTTGTAAGTGCACTCTATTCCATCATTCTTAACATTAATGGATGTGCTTGACAACGTCAGCAAAGTTTAATTTGGTAAATCTTTGTTGAGACAGCAAAATCATCCATATATAGGAAGTAAAACTTTCTGGTTCATTACTCATGGGTAAATATTACTATTCTGCAGTAGTTTTCTCTGTAGCACCTGCCCTGGATTACTTAGGAATGTGTTTTTCAAGAAGATATGAAAGCCCTCCTGAAGATACTCTATTACCACTTCTCTGTCTACAGAAGCTGATATATGTAGCAGAATCAAATTAGATTTTTCTGGCATGATTTGTTCTTGATAAATCCACATTGACTACTATTCATTTATTTCTTATCTTCTAGATACTTACAAAAACTTAGCTTATTTCTTTCCCCTGGCTTTCTTGGAATTTCAGTAGACTGATTCACTGCTGAACCTTGGCTCTTCTTCCACTCACACCACCCCAGTTTTCTAAAGGGGGATTCTGTTCTTGTTGTTTTCTCATCTTATATAAGCGCATACCCAGAAAAGTGATTCCATCACTTTTTCTGAACTCATAAAATAGCTTACAATAAAATCCACAGGACCACGAAAATCAGTAATTTTATCTTTGTGACTTACAAATAAATTTAAAGTCACAATTTTAGAGACAATCTTAGCATCTCAATTAAAACACTACTTCAGTCTATTTTCCAAAGCCCTGTCTTGTTGTCATTATATTGCAAGAGTTCTATTGTCATTACATTGCAAAGGTTCCATATTGCTGGAGTTTCACACCTCCTGGATGTTTCTTGTAGGCAGCTCCTCCAGGCACCGACTCCTCCTTATCCTCACAGCAGCCACGGACTCCAGTTCCCTCAACCACCCAATCCACTCTTTTATAACACTCTTCTGATTGGCTACAGCTGGGCCTGTTAACACCAGGCCTGCTCCTAATCCTTGATAATTGGCTCAGCTGCAACTCTTTAGGGGGCAAGATTACTTTCTGTACTATCTTTATTTTCTTATATTGCATCCCCCTACACTGTCTATTCAGATAGATACCTTGATCTGAATAAAAACATTAATAGGAAGCATGATCTTGACCTTCTAGAATAAGACAAAGTATAGAGTATCTGCAACCACTTCTGAAATTTTTCTCATTCCCATTGCAGAAAAAAAAATTGCAATGGTCCTGTGTAGGTACAATGTGCTCTCTCTGAAAACAATCATTAACCAATGAAAAAAAATTTAAAACTGATTAATACTTTTGGGCAGCACTGTCTTGGAAAGCACAATGGTTTCATATTTTTACATATGATCCCTACTCACCAAAGACAGAGCAGGCACATGTATCATGACCCTGTGAGGCCTGTCTGTGGCACAGCTTGCCTGTACAAACATTCTAGATTTCCTTTAACTTATCTGGTCTATTCCCTCATGATCTCAGTATTCTTAGTCAAAGTTGAACTCTTACTTGAAAAGCCAGCCCTGATTGAGAATAGAAAATGCAGATTTATGGATGTGCTTGTCACAGGTGCAGAAATAACACATTTTGAAACTGATAGCCTCAGTTTTTTCATATAGTTAATAATGTACTTCTTTTTCCCTTTAAAAGAGATCTTAACTCTAAGAAAGACAATGGCATCTAAGCTGAATCCCAAAATTCATGAACAGTGTACACAATTCAAAAATTTACTTAAACCTTTTTTTCCAAACCACGTACAGCAAAACAGGAGTGAAAACTGACAAATAACATTAAAGAGTTCAGAAAAGATGGGCAAGAGTGACATGGGAATTGGGAAAATGTGAGACCTGAGTTCAGAATTTTTTAACCTTATTGGAAAATTGATAAAAGTATGGTTTTGATTTCTATCTTGTCAATTTTTATGTTCACAGGAGACACAGGCACTTTACCAGGCGTTTTGACTGTTGGTTCATTTTCTCTTTGGCACTGTAGCCCCCTGACCATTCAAAGTGTGCCCATAGCAGTTTGTAGCCAGCCCCATTATGACTGAACCAAGCTGCTGCCTTGACTCAGGAAAAGCAGCTGTGGAGAGAAGATAATGCAGGTTGGTCTGCATGATGAATACAAGTCCTAGCTGGGTTGGATGCCTGGGTTTGTATCCTAACATATAGAACAGAATAGGATTGATATAAACTGAAATATCTGTTCGTGAGGAAGAGACATTTTGAGGAAAGAGGGAGGAAATTAGAACTAAAATGCAAATTGTGAAAGTTTAAGTTTTGTAAATATTGAAACATTTTACTTATTAATAATAGTGAAACTTTTAAGTCAATATTGGTTGTATTTCAAAATATGTCCTATTTCAATCTCACGTTCCTGAGCTTGATGCGATTGCTCAAAGAGATTGATCACATTTGTGATGCAATCAGATCTTAATGGTCCCTCAACTGACTTTAAAACCTACTCAACCACTCTTTCCTCCTCTTACTATGAACTCAGAAAACTTCCTCTGTGGGATTTCAAGTATGCAGCCTTTTTCAATTCATCACGCCCTCTCATATAAGTCATATATGTCACCATCTATGTCCTAATGATAAATTAACAGCTATTTAACTGAAAAGTGAGATATATTTGAAATTACCTGTATGTGAGTACTTTTCACAGCTACTTAAATATTTAGACGGTAAAAAAGATGCACTGAAAACAAAGATTGCATTCTACACATGAGGCATATGTTATGTTAATACAATACCACCACCACAAAATTTAAATCCATTTCAAATGCATACTATATAGATATTTTAAAATTATAATTAATTAATAATATTATGTAAAGTTATATGGGGGTTTATGTGCCCATTTTTCTCATGAACTATCCAAACAAATCTTTGTAGTTTGCATAGCTAAAACTATGAGAGTCCTTTTTTTAGTTTGCTTAAAATTGTTTCAGCATTTTACTGATAATAGTAATAATTTTATTACTATCAGCATAGTAATATGCTGATAATTTTCAGCATGTTACTGATAATAGCTGTAGTACAAATGATGTAATACAAACAATGCCCTTCCCAAATAAATGAAATATTATCTCACTGCCTGCATTGATTAAAAACAGTAGTACTACACAAAAGGAAGGGCTACATTTAATAAGACTATAAAACTACAAAACTACTGAACTTCAGAAGGAGAAATTAGCAAATTCTTCCAAGTTATGAGAAAAGAGATCTTTTTACTTTCTGGAGAACTTGCATACAGTGGCTCCTATTGCAGCTCAAAGAAGAAACCACACCTGGTTAGCATATTACTTTAGATAATGGACCTGACTTCTGCCAAGAATATATGATCTATAAAAAGCACAAAAAATTACTACCTAATTAATTATACATAATGTATCGCACTGCTAATACAATAACACTGCAGAATAACACTGATTTGCAAAATATTCTTAGAACAGAAAGCAGTGCTAGAAGTACTCTGCCATCTTCCACAGTTCTCAGAAGGAAATAGCAAGCTCTTTTGATTTCAATAAAAAGACATTCTATAAATAAAATGTATTTATATCTTTGCAAATAAGCAGAAGAGTTGCACTGATCATGGCTTTAGAAATCCTGCCTAATTTTTTAAGATGCTTCAAAGCTCAGCTTAGCATCTGGATGTGCTGATTTTTATCGCTTTTATAGTGATAACAGGGTTTCATTACTTAAACAAGATCACCTCAGGAATGAAGAACAGCTGGTGCAAGCTGAACAAAAAGTAAATGGGCACAAGAGACCACTTTCTGTATCTCTATTTTGTTGGACATCTATATTATTAAACTGGTAAATTAATCAATTTAGCCAATCAGAATTCAGAATTCTCTTGGAATTCCTCCTGACAATGGCTTACCATACACAACTCCAGCAGTTTTCTCCTTTCCTCATCTGCTAGGAAAGTTTGCTATTCATCTTTGATTGTGCCAGTATTTATCAGCTACCATTATCATTACCTACCTCACCACAGTAATCCAAAATTCATCAGCAAGAAGCCATCAGCCATTATCACATTCCCTTTAACATTTTTCCACCATAAGCACTGTGGCCTACTTTTCTACTCTCTGCATTGATTTTTAAGAGAAGAGAGCATCAAGTGGGACATTTCAATTCTTATGTTCAAAATGCTCAGCACCTTGTGTCCAACATGTCCAAGATAAAGATCATGGTCAGCAATTTCCCTCCTCAGGCATAATAATGGTTTTAGTCTATATAAATGGAGACAGAACTTTCCTACAACAATCCCCCACTCCTAAACCATTCTGTCTTTTGCTGTATGTGCAAAGTGCATGGATCTCACCTCCTCTAATATGAACACAAAGAAATAGACATATTTTTTAAAACCCCCCTCCATGTTATAACAAACCCCACTAACTGCCCATGAAATTCCTCCCCCAGGGAGAGAATGTGAGAGAACAAACCAAATGTAACAGATGTTAGTCATATCATTTAATGCATGACTGAAAGACTAAAGATATATGTGGATGAGGACAGCATAAGAACCTCTGCAGAACAGAATGGGATCAGCACTTCAGTATCTATTGTTAAAATAAGGGAACAGTATAAAATAGAAAATAAATCCAAACCTCTTTTTCACATTTAATTAAATTGAGAACTACAAAATGAGCAACAAAGGCACATCAGAACTTCTAATTTGCTATAAAGCCTGTCAAAACCCCAGAAGCCTATAATTCAAAATGAACATTAAATCTGCCACAGATGACCAGACCACAACACTGTGGTCAAACTTACTGACACTAATAATACCCTTTGTCTTTTGTTGTTCCTGTGTATAGTTTCAGGATGTAAATGGGTAGACTTCATCATAAGCATTACCTTAATTTGTTACTGAAACAACAAGTGAATACCAAAATTCCTATAATTATTGTATCATTAATTACGGATATTATTACAGCAGGTCAAAAAAAGGAAATTTGTTCTTTACAGCAGTAACAGTAGCCTTGAAAAAGGTATAATTAAATAAAAAACATTAAAAGCTATGTCTAAAAACCTGTATAATAATTATATTTATTGGCAGTTACCTAAAAACCTCGGAACTCAACATGAACACCCATGAAGAGAGTACATAAATTTTAAATGTCTTTAAATATCTTTAAGAATTTTTTAAATGCTAGCCATTTTCCAAATATTAGTTGAAGTTAAGAGAATTATTAAAGCAGGCGGTCAACCAGCAATTAAAAAAATATGTATTATGTCAAACATCCCTGTGGAATAGCCACAGTAGCCTTTCCTGTTATGAAACTTCCAATAGGCAGGAAATGTAAGCTATTTTCTATAAAATGAGCCAGAATAGTAACATCTGTGATGACACTGTTATAATTAATGTATTTTATCTAAAAATGCACCTTCATGATAACTCTACAAAAATATATTCTGGTTGGAATGTCAATGACCACTTAAAATTTTTATAGCTCTTTAAATATAAATCAGTTTTGGATACGGCAAGTCCTTCTAAAACAAACAAAACACAAATTATCATTCATTCCCCAGGAAAGAAGGGCAAATTCCCTGTAATCATTCCTGGAAGGAATTCTACCCCAGGATTACTAGTCTTTTATACAATTGGCAGCTTAGAGCTTTTAAGCACTCAGAGACAAAAATCTTACTGCAAGAGCCTTACACTTTTCAGGTTTCTCATTTTAAAATAACAGCATTATTTTATACATGTCTGGTATTTTTTACTCCATCAGGGGCATGCCCATATGCTGTGGCCATAATACAGATATAGCTATCAGGCAAGCAAATACAAAAGCCTTACACGAGGCAAGGCTAAATTAACCCTCAAGAAACAGAGCTAGAGTTCCAACAAAAAAAATTATTTCTCTGCATAATGATACAACATGGAGGCCACAGGCAACTCCTTTCCTCCACTTATATGTTAAAGCCCATAGATACAGCAAAAAACTGCAAATATTTAGGAACATCCCTAACTTCACACAAGTGCCTTAACAGACAAGGACTAATAGCAAGATTTAGCACCTACTGTGCTGCACTCTTATGAGGCCTAAAGAGTACCCAAGAAAACTAAATTATGCACTAAGTATAATAAAGGAAGTATCCTCAAAACATAATGCAGACACCCAAAATCCGACAAATAAGCTTTATAGATCTAGCCAACAGAAAGATAAGGACACTACTCTTCTGAATTTCAGTCTGAATTTCCATGAATTTGGATATCTGACTGAAGCCTCCCTACATGTATGAACTTTTAAATTATGTGCAATAGTACCACAGATTATCTTTTCACAGAATATTCTTGTAGAAGTCAATATTTAACTGAAGAAATTAATTTGTTTTATAAATATGGTATTGATCCTTTGGCTAATAGCTTCTCTGGCCAGAAATAAAATTAATGGGACAGAAATCTGGATTGTTTAGCCCTCTCAGATGAAGTCTGTACTTGTAGGACTACAGAGCTTGCTTTCCTGTCAGCCTCTGCATTTTCTACATAATATCATACGTTCAACACCTGGGAGAATGAAGGTGCTATCAGACATTCATGGGGGGTTTTGGGACATATCCTGGTGGATGCCATTCCCAAGCACAGAGGAGTGCAAACGAGTTTGAATTATCTGTCTGCCACCTCTGGCTGTGTGAGGGGACTGCAAAGCCGTTACCTGGTCTCCCATGGCATCCTCCCAGACAAACTGGGGACACATGGGTTGGACAAGCAGATGAAAAACTGGTTGGGCTGCCAGGCTCAGGGGGCAGTGCACAAAGATTGGAGTCCGACTGGTAGCCCAGAACTAGTGATGTTCCCCCAGGACCTTTTGTTGTCTGAGCTTGTATTCTGGTCACCTTCTTTCATTTCCTTATCAAAATACCTTTTATGACAGACTCAAAACCATAGGTTTTCATAGGGTGAGCCTGCTGTATGTCTGATGATGCTCAGACAGAGTTTAGGAAATTTTCTGGCTGTTTTTTGATTGTGGCAAGCTGAATCTACTTTTTCTTCCTGTTAAGACACATCTGTGCACATGCTAAGGCCCAAAGTTAGACACGCAAGGAGCTCTAGAGCAAACATCAGGTTGCATGGTGATAGGTAGGCATAGGTCAGAAGATAAATTTCTTAGACATCCTAATCTTGCAAATATTCCTAGGACTGTGAGTAACCTTAGAAATTTTGGAGATTATTCACTTTTCTCAAGTTAATCATGGCTGTTCAAAGCAAAGTAGCACATTCATTGTTCCCTGCTACTATAAGCATTGCTTTCATTCTATTTCAACAGAAATGGCTCATTCCACAAACAAGTATCAGCTCCACTTTTTAAATTAAAATTTTTTCTGTCATCATTCATTACACTACCTATCCATTTCCAAATATTATTGCAGTCTATAAAACCAAATATTTGAAGGAGGATTCAAAGAAACTTCTAGAAAAATAAGATTGGCCATTTTTCTAAATTCTAGATAAGTACTAGAATTTTAAAAAAAGTTATTGTGCTTTTCATTTAAGTACATACTGTCCAAAAGAAAGAGTTGAAGTATCAACTTTACTTTGTCATCTGAAAAGCTGAAACAGCAAAATCTATTCAAGCGCAATTTTTTTGATTGTTGGAACTTATTACAAAAATGTACTAGCTGTAAAAAAAATTAAATAGGGTAATGAATATTTGTGCTGAAATGTGCAAACACAGTTCCTGTAACTGTTCTTACCTAAAGCAAAATGCATCTAACAAATAACTATATCCAGTAACATGACAGGTGGGTTCTAACAAATGCCGCTGATCCTTTTTTGTTTAATACAGAGCAAATTATCACTATGTGACAAAGTGAACATAACATTCTTAGAATCATTTAGGTTGGAAACGGCCTTTAAAATCATCCGGTACAACCATTAACCTAAAACTGTCAAGTCCACCACTAAACCAAATTCCTAACATTTGCTTTGCAAAAGATTCACCATAACTTAAAGCAAGTGGACTGGCTACTTCCATTTTTAAATTATTTTTATTTTCAAAATCTGCTGTACAAAAGGGATAAATTCATCATCTTGATGTTATGGATATCAAACAGGCATTTCATCTTTGGCTGTTCACAGAAGTTCACACAAGTTATCTAAGGTGTTTCAATTAGTTGATATATAAAAGACATCTTCCTTTCTAATCGAAAACAAGAGATTTAGAGCTCCAACAGTTGTCCCAACTATGAAAAGTTGCTCAAACCTAAGGATTAAAATAAGCAGGCAAATGAAACATGCTCAGGAGATCTGGACAAATTTTTAAAGACTATGTTTCATGATTTTTTCAATTGACCAAATATGTTTAAAATATGGGCTTACACTAATACCCATTTGGAAGACAAGAGATCCTGTGATGTGTATTCATAAAAGGATGAGTACTGGCCTTTATCAGTATTTCTTTTTGGTTTTACAATGAAAGGACACAATTCTGCTTGCAGTTCAATATCCAAAAAAAGGTGAAGATATAGAAGACTAGCTATATAATTTTTAACTAGCTCTCATGGCCAAAGTTTTTACCACAGACTACTACAAAAATTCTGCAATATGTTATACTGAAGTTAGACCATATGGTCATAATGACACCTCTTTAGGAGGATCTTCTCATAGCTGTAAAATCGATGACCAAACACTTTAACTACGAAATGTTAGGATGCATGATGAATTAATTTTACAGCAGCTTGACATTTTTTGAGTAGAGCTGACTAGCGATAGCAATTTTGTATTTCTTTCTGAAAAGGAAGCCTAAAGTGTCACATGAAAAAAAATTTAACTATGTCCAACAATAACTATTATTTCAATAGTGATTTTTTTTAATAAAGCACAAAAAATTCAATTCTCTCCTAAAATAGAAGTCATTCTTAATTTTCATTATGATTTAGTTATGACACAAAAGGATACTGATCTTTCATTATGAATTTATTACAGAACTGAATTTTGAAGTAATAACACTGATAAGCAGAATATTTAGAAGTTATACTAAATAAATCAGTACAACTATTTGCCTCTAAATTTTGTTTGAATTAACTCATTTCTATCAAACGTTTTTATTTCCACTAAAATATATTTCTTTTTGTTTGTAATTTTTCATTAAAAACAATGGAAATCAGCAAAAAAATTGAGTTCCACCTTGATTAAGTAATAATTACACTATTTATAATTAATGTACACATTATTTTGTTCTTCTTTTATGTTGACTGGTACAAGAATAAAAAGAAGGTACTCTGAAGGACGAGAAAGGTCTGCTTACACCACTGCAAGCATGCAGTTTTCTCTGTCTTGAGTAGAAGGTTTATGTGACAACTAATACAACGACAACTTTAGAGTAAAAAAATACAAAAAAAAAAAATCTAGGTGTAAGAGTAGTGTAAATATGGATCTGAAAAGATATGAAGACCTAAATTTCAATTTAAAATAACCAGTTAGGTTATTGTACTGGAACAGTGCTTCTTGAAGTCTCAGCTGTTCTGTCACTGTGCTTCATTCCTAATCAACTCAGAACATGAAGTTACTGTACAAGAAGGAATCCTACATTTGCAATAAATCTTAAGTCTTCCATATTGAATTACTCTTAAAATTTCAACTGTCTTAGAACAATTGATATTGACAGGAAAAGATACAGTAGACAGAAAAAGCAAGTTAGCAACTGAAAAGAACTTTTATTTCAAAATATACTTCTATCACCAAAGGACAATGTGTTAATAATGTATGGTAAACTAAACAGAAGATCAGAAACTAGCCTTAAATGATGGGAAAATACCAGCTGAAGAATGGGCTATGTTGGATTATGTCTTTAGTCATCATTTGCCAGAGGACTATTTGCATCCCTTCATCTCCTGCGACCCACTGACCAAAGCATCAGTAACAAGCATTCATTGGACTGATCCTAAGAAATATCCCAGCCAGTCCAAAATTGTCATAAAAGGCATCTCAAACAGGTGTTCATAAATCACAGAAAAAAAACATTGAGGAAAGACATATAACCTGTCCATCTCCTCTTTGCCTTTTACTTGCTCTTTCATTTCAGCTCCCATTGGCAGCAGGTCAGGAACCTCCTGCAGAGCCCCAGAGTCATGACTGGAGCACCCCCATGAGCCAGCACCGAGTACAACAGCGAGTGCCACATACTCCAGGCCAAGACATGGTGCTCTGCTCTGCTGTCAAATTATTTGCTAAACCCATTTATCCCCTCAAAACTGACTGAACATCACTCCTCTATGGCAGCTCGGCTAGTCTGTTATTATTAACCTCTGCTCTGGCAGCTTCCTGAGTGTTGAATGTTGTATGAAGTATAAGACAGCATGACCCCTCCCACACCAAATCACGATTTTCAATCACTAAACAGAAAAAAAAAGACAGGGGAAAGTAATCCAATAATCAGTAATTTAGTAATACCATATGAAAACAGGGTGGGAAACCACCATCAGATCAGAAACAAAACTTGCTAACTGAAGAACAAGCAGCAAACTGATTGATTTCGTAATTCCATTTGAGAAAATCGACACAACTCAGTGAACAAAAAAGTGAAACTGAATTTATTCTTCCAAGCAATTACACTGTGATGTAGAAGTTATTGGTTTTCTGTGAAGACAGCAAGGCCCATGAACTAAAGTTATTTAAGGCTTCCATTTTATCAACAACTACAATATTAATAAAGTATTCAAATTATCTATTTTTACACTGATATAAGACAGTGTAAATACAAAATACACAGTATTATTTAATTTTTATATAAATACTACATATACTTCAGAAGGCTAAGTCCTTTAAATAAAATTTCCATCTCAAAAATAAAATATACCTTGACACACTGCAAAAACTTTTCAATAAAATTTCAGAATTATTTAGAATCTTAGAAAGAAAATCTGGAAATACATTTAGCTGGACATACTGGTTCTTTGTGTGACTTAAAGGCCATGTGCATCTCAGCTGAGATACAGCACTGCCCCTCTAACCAGGAGCCATCCATGGGAAGTGACCATTCCCGGTCCACATTCCACAGTGCACGTGAGCACATGCCAGGTAAAACAGAACCTCTGTAAGCACAGGCTGCTGTGAGAGTGACACTGATATGTGTCCTAAAAGTAAGAGTCAGAAAATCAATTATTTTATTCCATGTTTACATCAGTGAAGCTAAGTGCTCTTTTAACCTCAAATCTCATTATACCTCTCTCACTTGGCATTCTTTAAAAATCTGGCACACTTTCTTGCTTTGTTCTCCTTAATAAAACAAGAACATTTTATATAAACATACAGAATTAATGAATTTAATGCAGAAATTTAAGTGTACTATCTTACCTACTCTCCATAAAAATGTATTTCGTTATGCAAAAGTTTTCTTCAATGCACAATTGAAAACAAATTGCAATTCTCTTTTTACAAATGTACATTTCTGTAATATGTGAGGCATACCATGTTTGTAGTATTAAGTGTACATTCACAGACAACAACCTCCCACAAATACATTTAGAGTGGGAAAAAAACTCCCTTTACAGTTGTGAGTAATTCTAGAGTTCTCCTAGTGTTGTCAGAGACCATGAAAATGGCAAATTTTTGTTAATAATGTATGATTTTTTTAAGTTAAAATTACTGTCTTAATATGTTTTCCCTCTGTTTTAAGTCACTTTCCTACATTAATAAGTATGTTTTCATGAATTTTTTACCTCCACTAATTTACCCAGCTAATTTATTTCTGACAATGAAATAAATTCTATTTCAATTTACAGCCTAATTTTTCACTGTGCTATATTTTATAACCTATATATTTAATAACTGTGATATATTTTATATATTTTAACCTCTATTCATTTTTAGGAAAATTATTTACTGACATTCCTTTTCCCGACACAGGAATTTTCATATGATAAAGAACATAAGTGAAAAAAGCCATGAGTTTAATTTAAAATTCCCAGGATTTAAAGTCTAGCAGCTATAAATCACTAAGATTTCATTTCAAAGGTTTTGTTTTGTCTTTTTTCTGTTTCCTTAAAGGCGACAGACTCCACCACACGTACGTGGAATTCCATACTGTCATTTCCACTTAGCCATTTTTCAAACATAACCACATGATCGGTTGCCTTTAGCCTCTCCTGTTCTCATTCACTCTGCAAAAGAGATGCTATTTCATACAGAGAACATCAGCCCCTACATCCTACCAAATGTAAAATTAATCTTATTGAGTGTTCAGAGTAGATCATGGACTCTTTTTTTTTTAGCAACGTCTGTGCCCTGCCCCTAAATTATTTTTCTGTGTAAGAAATCAAAACTAATACACTATAATTTTAAAGGGAAATATATATATATATATATATATATATATATATACACACATACAAATTCAGGTATGTTTAGTTTAGCCAATTAGTTTAACAAATATTCTTCATTATTAATAGACAGGATTGATAATGAAGATTGATTGAACAGAATTTTATAACACTTCCTGTTACAAAATACTGTTTTTGATTGCATAAAACTTTATCACTTTTCAACCATTCAACCTGACATTCTACATCACGGGTTTTAATTCACCCTTTCTTTAAATACCTCTATAATGGCCTGTATTTACATAAATAAAGTTGCAAGATAACAAACTGCTTTATTTTAAAAAAAAATTAAATTTTTTAAATATTATATCATATTGAGCAAAAAATCTCTTGTGGAAGGCCTTAATATTTAACAAAGGATGTTCCACTGGATATCATACAGAAACCAGGGGGGAAAAAAAGTTACTCTGAGAGTAACTTCAGATCACACATACTAAAGAGAATTCTTATATTTTAGAAGACAAATCCTCCAGACATTTTGTCTGCAAGGAGAGGCTTCTAACCTGGGCTGAACACAACCATATCCATAATGATAGGTCTGAGCTTCTGTGAGTCATGTCAGGTTTTGATCCAGACAGTTGAAATAAGAACAGAAAGACTTTTTCCTGAGCTTCCTGCTGGGTTCAGGCATCTTACAGGAGATGCATTATAATCCTCTATAAATCCTAATGTGTGTTACACTTATGTCCCAACTCAGCTAAACCCAGAACCCACAACCCAGAGCATTCCTCTGCTAATACTGTTGAGAGTCACTGGCCAGATATCCCATCACATGATTTCTGTGCATTCAGGAGAAATCAAAAACAGTCAATGCTAATTCTTCATTAGCTCCTGTAACAGAGATCAGAGCTGTCATTCTAAAGGTTCTATCCTTATGAGGACCAGTGTAAGGCAACCTGATGTAGCATCTTTGTACACCTTCACTTTTCTTTATAAAAGGAGGACCTGAAGAGTTAGAAAACATATTAGAAAACCAGTGGTTTTTCTGTGTTCTTAGTGCTTTCATACTTGTCAAGAATTTTTATGTGCTTTACTGTGAGGGTCTTTGCCTCCAGTTCAGAGACAGAAGGGCAAAATAGTTTTGTTTAATATATATAAAATGTAAATTATTCTATACAACCCATATGGAAAGTGACATCCAAGATGTGAAGCCATGTTCCAGTTTGGGAACAATATACAATTTTCAATTATCTTAATTAAACAAACACTTTAGAACTTATCTTGGATCCTTTTCTAAGTGAGATCTTATTGAGAAAAACCTATAGGGATAATCTTCTATAAGACTTTCTACATTTCAGACCAAAATTGCAGGCAAAAAGCAGCACTGGTCCAGAGATGAAAGAATTACTGTATTGCCCGAGAATAAAACACAGTGAGGCACATGGGCACCAAATGAACCCACCATCACTGATACGATTTATCAATGTCTAAATGGAAGAGAAAGGTCACCTCAGGGTATAGTAAGGAAAAAAGAACTGTTGGGGAACTGGAAGTAGAACAAAGGAATGTTTCTTCAATCTCCAAACCACCTGAATAGCTGTGTGTCACACGTAAAAGGCACAATTTGTTCTACACAGCACTAGGGGATTCCAAATAATCCCCTATTCTACTGTTCCTTTTGTGGAGTATTTTTTAGATAGATCTCTGCAGGTGTACTGAATTTGGCTGGGATAGAGTAAATTTTCTTCACAGCAGCCTCTATGGTCCTGAAGTTTTTTGCATTTGTGACTAACACTGTTGATAACACATCAGAATTCTGGTTATTGCTGAATGGGGCTTGCACAGTGCTAAGGCTTTTTCCCAGTCTATCACTCCAGAAGTAGGCTGGTGTTGGCAAGAAACTGGAAGAACACACAGCTGGAAGAGCTGATCGTATTGATCAAAAGGATGTTCTATATCATACAATATTTTTCTGAGCCATAAAATCCCAAGAAAGAGGCATGGAAGCAGGGAAAGTCATGGTTACACCCTGAGGCCAAACTTACCAGAAATCGGTTAAATATCTGGCTGCTAGTGGAAAGCAGTGAATAAATTCCTTTATTTTGCTTGCAAATATAGCTTTTACTTCACCTACTAAACTGCCTTTATCTTGATTCACAAATGTTAATGCCTTTCTTTTATTTTTCCCCCCATTCCACAGGAGAGGGGAAGGAGTGAGCAGCTGTGTTTAGCTGCTGGCCATGGTCAAACCACCAAAACAGAAGAGAGAGTATCTACTAATGGCTATGTGCAATGGGAAAGAACATGATAACAGGGTCAAAACTATGCTCTAAAGACTAGTTCTGTGGATGAAACACACTAGGTATTAAACTAATCTTGAAAATTCCTCACTTATTCAAGCAAAATTCCAGAGAGAAGCCCATATTCCAATTAATAAATTCATTTCCATTCTGACCTAAGCTGCCAGAGTGGAAAATATCTGCTCAAACTCTCAGACAAGAAGTTTTGAGATTTTTTTGCAGTTCTTTCCTATTTCTGAGCTCAAACATCCGGCAATCACTGAATTCTTCCAAACATGTCTGCTCCCAGACACACATCCAAGAAGGTAAGAATGGCTGTCTGACAGAAGGTTGCTGTACTGCATGCCAAGCAAGGCCAGAAGCCAGAGCACTTTTTTAAGAAGCAGATTTGTGAAGAAAGTAAACTAAAGTCCAGGGAAAAGTTGCAAGAAATGAACTTTCCAGGGAAAAGTTATAAGAAATTAACTTTCCCACTGTTTATGAACAGATAGGAAAGGAAAAAAGAGAAAATAAAACATAAGTAAATAGAGCAAATACAGGGGGGGAAAAGTAATGAAAAAAAAAAAAGAAAAAAATTATCAAAATTAAGATAAATTTTCCAGCTTAAAGACATGACATCCAGGATGTGCCTCATTTATTTGGATTTCTGAGGAAAGTATATGTCTGAAGAGGAGTATGCTGCACATAAGTCACTAAGGATAACAATAAGTTCTTGAGACAATTATCAAAATTACTCATGGCCAGGGACACCTTCCATTAGACCAGGCTGCTCAGAGCCCCAACCAGCCTGGCCTTCAAGTGTTCCAGGTGTGGGGCATTTACAGCTTTTGTGAGCAACCTGTTCCAGTCTCTAACTGCCCACACACTAAAGAATTTCTTATTAATATACAATCTAAACCTTCCCTTTTTCAATTTAGAGCCATTCCCCCTTGTCCTGTCCCTACATGTCCTCATAAAAAGTCCTTCTCCCTCTTTTTTGTGAGCCTCGTTCAGATACTGGAAGGTTCTATAAGGTGTCTCCAGGGCTTTCTCTTCTCCAGTTTGAACTACCCCAAATCTCTCAGCCTGTCTTCCAGCTCCAGAGGTGCTCCAGCCCTCTGAACATCTCTGTGGCCATTCTCTGGACTTGGCCCAGCATGCCCATGTCCATCATATGCTGGGGACTCCAGAACTGGTTGCAGTTCTCCAAGTGGGGCCTCACAAGACAGGAGTAGAGCTATTGACCTGCTGGCCACACTTCTTTAGTTACAGCCCAGGATACAGCTGGCTTTCTGCTCTGCAAGATCACATTGCCAGGCTGTGTCCAGCTTTCCATTCAGCAACACCTCAAAGTCTCCTCACAGTTTCTCTCTCTACAAGAGACTTCTTGTAGACTTCTTGCCCAGTCTACATCTTTGCATGGGGTTTTCCTGACCCAGGAGCAGGATCTTTCACCTGGACTTGTTGAATTTCATGGGTTTAGGAACTATAGAATCACAAACTAAAAGGAAATAACTGTTTCCTCAATCATCAGTATTATTCTGACGTGGAGCTGCTGGAGCAAATCCAGAGCAGGGCCACAAAGATGATTAGAGAGATGGAGAACTTCTCCTATGAAGACAGGCTGAGAGAGTTTGGATTGTTCAGCCTGAAGAAGAGAAGGGTCCAGGGAGACCCCATTGCAGCCTTTCAGTATTGAGGGAGGTTTGTAAAGCAAGGAGAGCAATTTTTTGCACAGTAAGACAAGGGGAAACAGTTTTAAAGTAAAAGATGAAATATTTAGATGTTAGGAAGTTTGTTAGTGTATGAGTGGTGAGACACAGCGAAAGGTGAATTATAGAATTATAGAGAAATTATAGATGCCCCTCTCAGAATTGTTCAAGGTGAGGTTTCATGGGGCCCTGGGCAACCTCATGTGGTGGGTGGCACTCCAGCTCTTGGCAAGGGGGTTGGAACAATACACCAATGATTTTGAAGGTCCCATCCAACCCAAACCATTCATGACTATAATCTCTGCTCACAGGGGACCATGTAAGGAACTGCAATGCTGACCCCCAGCTTTGCTCCTAGGCCTTGCCCTCTACCTGGTGGAGCAGGGAGGTCACATAATTCATTAACATCAAATATACCTGTGATCAAGTGTGCTGCTTGTATACAAGATCATTTAGTCTCCATGCTCCTAGTTCCTTCTCAAAGTGCTACAGCCACTTGTACCCAGTACAAGATCAAGTCTTTGGAAGCCAATGTACAAAAGTCATTCATACCAGACAGCAAGCAGGAATGGCAAATAATTTGCAGAATAAAAGAGGAGAGCAACTGGAGAAAGAGAACTAATCCAGCCACTTATGGTAAAGAAAGAAACTAATCCACCAACACAGTGGTCCTGTAAAAACTTTGCCTTGAACACCACATACAGTCCTGTTTATCTATCTTCAAGAAAAATGAACTTAACACCTGGAGAGTTAGCAGGATGATTAGGGGATACAGAACATGTTTTAAGAAATAGGAGACATCTGAATTGTAGCAAAATAAGAATTAAAAAGTTGGAGTAAAGGTACAGCCAAATATCAGAGAAAGAAGAAAAACAATAAAGAACAGGCATAAATTGTCTGGGACTGGTTTAAGCCGGAAATTAGAAGATGGCTTCTAGCTGTAAAGAGAATGGTATTCAAGTAAGAATAGTGAGAGCAGAAGACAGTTAAACTAATCAAGCTCTACCTATAAAATACTTATGAAAGAGGCTATTAAGACTGCTTGACTGAGAGCTAGGGTTTGAACCTTATGACCTAAGAATCACCCATTCTGTCTAGGGATTCATCTTCCATTCATTCCATACATACTAAAAGAACAGAAATAGAGAATAATTATCATGTTTCCTCTTAAAATCAAAAAAAAAAAAAAAAAAAAAAGAAATTTTTATTTGGTACCAAATATGTGTATACCAGTAGAAACTTGGCATTTCTCCCTTTTTCCTCAAACACTTCCAGATATTTTTAAGTACACATGTCCTCACCCACCCATCCCAAAAAATCTACATTTTCAAGAGTCAGCAATAATGGTGGCTTGGATATTTAAACATACTGGTGAGACTTAGGGAATAGTCTTCAATGGGTATTTCTGTGTTATGTGGAATCCTCTGGTTGTAGGAACCTTGTACATTTTTCAAGCACAGCTCTCACAGAATGCAGTGTAAATGCAACACAGCAAGTACATTATAATCTTCCCAAAACTATCAGAAAGCAGTGTAATGCCAAATTTTCCAAATGTCACCAAAACAAACCAACCAACCAACCAATTAAAAAAAAATTCTTGAAAACACAGAGATGAAAATGGATATTAAATAAATAAATTTTAAAACTTTAACCTGAAAAGAACAGCACTCCATCTGTTCTGTTATCTAAATTACAGTCACATATATCATTTTAACAGGAATTCCAGCTAAGTAAATAAATCTTGTACTATGACCATATACACATATGTCTATATTCTCTAAATTGTTCCACTTAGTGGAGCTTTGCTCTTTTTAAGGCATACCAAATACTTGGCAAAAATTCTAAACAAAAAAGGGGTGAGTTTTACTGCATAAAGTCATATTTATGTTTAGACCATTTTTTCAGAATTTCCCTTACATTTGCATATATAACTATTAAAGTCTAACACTAATAATAAAATGATGTTTTGCAGTTCTGAGATACAAAACTATTTATGTTCAGTAACTGGATCATTAGAAGGCAAGTGAGTAATATTTGTATTCAAATCTACTTCAGGTCATATCAATTTAATAAAATTATCAAACTACAGGAATTTCTCATCCAGACTGTACCTAGGACAAGAAAAATCTGAGAAAACCTTCACTGGGAGCATTACAAAGTTTTAAATTAAATATATGGGTTCAATTCCATATCTAGTACATTCTTATTTCAAGAGGGCAGTTCTCAAAGCATGAATATTGTCATCCAAACACAAGGCAAATATGAAAATACAAGTTTTGGTGAATGAATTCCCCAATGGTACAGACTTGCTGTAATTTTGTAACTAAATGCTACATAACAGTCAGTGTGGGTACATAAAAAAGTAATGCATGTGACAAAAACAACCCTAGCAACAGATGTAAATCTCTCTGACAAATTAGCTATTATATTTCAGGAAAAAAAATCAGTTTCTAGTAATAATCAAGAAAAGCAAAAGCAATAACTTTGGAGCTTATTATGAAAGCCAATATACTACTACATTACTTGATTAGTATGTGGTATTCTCATATCTTTAACCTTTCAGATCTAGTTACCACTCATCAGAAAAAAAATGCATTTAAAAAAACTTACAAGAAGGACAGTAAGGGTGATCAATAGCAGAGAATTATTTCCACACTGGAAAAATCTATGTGTGGAACTTTTAAGAACCCAAGATCAAACTGAGATAAACTGAAAATATCTAAACTGTAAAATCAAACAATTCAGGGGACATGTAGAAAATTCTATTTAAACACAATGAATTTGGTCAAGGCAAATTTGTTTTCATATACAGCAAAAAAGGCTATAAGACTGCCTGGTGAGTTATTCTTTCTTACGTATTTATGCATGGTCCCTGTCAAGGATATCAGCCTGTATATGAGTGCTGGGGACCAGTTTGGTCGTTTGGACATCTTAATCATTTAGTCTGTCATTGTACATATTAATCTTTTAGTCTCTCATTCACAAATAAAATTATTTCGTCTGTCTTTTGCATTACTGAGAAGGTGAGGCAAAACAAAGCATTTATTACAAAAATTCAATGAGGTTTACAATCCACAGGGCAATCCAGTTCATTCTCCACTCTGTAATTGACTGTAACACCAGTGTAGATCAGCCTCATTTATAGTCAAGATGGACTAAATGATATTTCATTCCAACTCTTACAGAAAAACTAGAAAAACATTGAAAAAATATTTTTATTCCTGTTCTGTGGAGAGGGGGGAACAGACAGATCACCTCTAGTATTTAAAGATTTATTCCTGAATTCCACTGTAGGTTCTTACTACATCAGAGAAATCAGGGAAATTGGGGTTTCTCTTACTATTTCAACTCTTGATGTCTCTGACCTTTGCAAAATGTACATCAGAAAACTGAGAAAGGCACAGTGCACCATTTCTTTCCCAGCATATTTATTAATGAATGATCAATAATTACTTAGCACAGGACTTCAGATATTTATCTACATAGTAAATCACATCTGTATTAACCTCATTTTCCTATTGCCCATCCATTATTCACTCAAGAGAATGGCTAACTTAGCACCTCATATTCCTGCAGAAGTTGACAAATTCTACTTATTTCTTCACCACTATTTGAGGTGAAAATATTAAAAGTCTAAGGATGCACTCACATGACATCCCTCATGTTGAAGGTTGTTTATCTTGGTGCACAAGACTGTATCATTTACTGAATTACTGAAAGCCTCCTTTGGCCCCAAGCCAAAACAAAGTCATATCTGATTCCTCTGCAAAACCTCACTTTCTTCCCCAATACATCCGTTATATTCTATAACATTTCTTTTGAATAAAATATTCCATAGCAAATAGCATCCCACTATTAATACAATATGTGCTTCAAAAATCATAAACAGATGTCTATATTCCCAGCTTCAATCAAGAGGTTTCACATTATTTTTAATTCTATTTCTCACCAACCAGGGGAACAACAGGGCCTACTGTTACAGGCCTGTTACCAAATGATATTGCAAACTACATGACTCGTGCCCAGAAAAGAGATCTGTTGATAGGCATTACCAAACATAATTGGGTTAGAAACCCCTTCAGTTGTAGTGCCAAATTGTAAAGCACTGTAGGAAGTGAAAAGAGCAGTCTGGAATTAGCAAACTTTTTCTCAGCATGCATTTACACATCTGTGACTATTTTGCCCCATAAATTAGTGTTTTGAATCTCACCCATGTTAGCTTCTTCAATCCCCTTTACCACAGCATATCCTACAAAGTTTGAGAGATGTCATAACATTTCTTTGGTGTCGTGTTCCTCAAAACAATGGCCTATAGCTTTCCCCTTAGATTCTTCAATCTCTGATTTTACTATATCCCTTCTCACATATATTTTCTAACACAGTCCTGGCAATATTAAACCAAGTTCCTAGCTTGTCACAGCTGTCTTGGGAATGCATACTAGCAAATGTGACTGCTTTATCTATCATCTTATACCCTTAGCTTGGAAAATAATTACTTATAAAAATTAGAAACTGAAATTCCTGATGTTCCTGAGACACAGGAGCCTCATTCATTTACAATTTTAAATTTATAACTATTTTAGCAACTGGGGAAAAATTAATAGCTTCATTTTTCACAGGTATTACAAGCCTATGAAAGCAATCCCAACTCCTACATTGTGGATTTGGCAAACAGAAAGGATTTTCTGGTTCTGTAATCAGACAGAGGTAAAACAACACATCCAATCTGTCAAGGCTAGAACTTACAAGTGAAGCTACGTCCATAGGGATCCCAGAAGTGGCAAAATAGCATTTAGGAAAGACCCACAGAGTCATTCAAACATGACTGGCAATAATATGCCAGTTGAGCTTTGGATCAATAAAGTAACATAAAGCAAACAGGTGAAAATGGGCTAAATATAGGCATAGCTATAGCAAATAATAAAAAAAGAAATTATAAAACATGGTGGTGATTTTACATGGCCATATTACAACAGACTTTCTGATCTATGCCACTTCGAAACACAACAAAACAAAACAACCCAAAACCAACAATCTCTCTAAAAATCTATCTTCTGAGAAGTTCTTTAAAATATTTGTGCATAACATAGCATGAAATATTCCTTGTAGCTGGTTATGACCATAACCTTTTGGGTTGCCTCTTTTCTAAATGTTCTGTAGATGAAATAGAAGACACCAGATGAACATAAAATTAAATAGAAATCCTGATTTCAATAGATGTTCTCAAAAAGTAAGCCTATAAAATTTTATTATGCTAACACTTCATAATGATTGGATATCCTCAATTTCTTCATTCTCTTCCTGGAAATGGGCAGTGACTAGACTCTGCAAAGGTTTTTGGTGAAAAGCCAGAGATTTCCCACTGTACTTCTTTTACCTTCTAACTTGTACCTGGAGGAAAACCACCTCCTTTCCAAAACAGTGGAACCACAGAATCATTAAAATTTAAAAGACCTCCAAGATCATCAAGTCCAACTGAATACCTTAGACTGAATATGAATACCACCAGACCCACAAAACCACATCATGATAATATCCAAACTGAACCTCCCCTGATGTAACTTGAGGCCATTTTCCCTTGTCCTGTCCCTAGTTGCCTGGCAGAAGAGGGACAACACTCACCTCAACACAATCTCCCACCTCATTGCAACAAAAAAGGACACAAGGAAGTTTCAAATATTTTACTTATTCAGAATTCTCCAAATGTCTCTTTGTTCAGCCTAATCTTCTGACATTTACTCCTTCAGACTTTTTGGTTGGCATGCCATGTTATAATAGAAACTAAAGAAAAAGGAGGAATTTAAATAACCAAAAACTGTGAAGGACAGAAAGAACATGATTTCCGTTACATCGCTACATTGTTGTCTAGACAGAAGCCCTGAAAATCTTCTTGACAGACTTTCCATCACAGAAGACACCATCAGGACACATAGCCCTTCCCAGAAAATCCAACTCTTATTTAGAATGAGCAAGGAATTCCAGATGTGAATTAAGTGTCAGGTTGAAAGGTGAAAAGTCCAGTTTCATCCAAAATTTCTTAGTATGTTTTCAGTCTGCTATGGATATCAGGGAAAGAGATTAATGACAAAAACTTTCAGAACATCCATACTGAACATCACTCCCCAAATTAATTTCAAGATAATAAAAAATTCCTCCAGTTTCAAGGATTTCAGACTAAAACCCACTTTTCTTTCCAAGAAAATTGCTTCTATATGTATGAAACAGTCTGTCAACAGCACCATAGCACTCCAACCTTTCATGCAGATTTGCATGTGCAGCCTGCAACACAGAATAAATACAATTCTGGAAAAACACGCCATAAAATCATTCAGGCTTAAAGCAAGAATGTTGAAAAACAGAGGGAATTAGTTATATTCCTCCAGGTGTAGATGAACACTTCACTTCACCCACAAGCCAAGCTTCAAGATTTCTCACTTGGAATATTAAATAAACTCAGAGGAAAAAAAATGAAAATAAAAAAAAAATCTTCCAGTTTTTTAGGATGTTGTGATCATTTCCTCAATGGAAAGAGTCAGTAGACTGCAATTTATTTTTTATCATATAGATGTAAGATCACACCCTCAGCATCTTCCAAAGCATTTTTCTGACTAGAAAACTTGCTCTTCATCATTTAGAAAAAATTCCAAAGATAGTACAGAAGAATTTTCATTTTTCTCCAAACTGTTTATCTGTGAATACCTCAGAGATCTTCCTCCTATTCTCTTGCTCTTTTACCTCTTCTTGTGCAGCTATCTATTCTTTTTTCAGAGGTTGACCCCTGACTAAAAGGGCAGATGTCTGAGTGTGTGGAACTGCTCCAGGAAAGTAGTCCTGGGAGAATAACACAACATGAAATTCAGATGGTAGAGGAATTTATAAACCAGGAAACAGAAGGGTGTTATTCTCTGGCCCCAACCTTTTTTAGTGAACAAACAAAAGTAAAACCCTTAAACTAAAAAATAAAAGAAAAAATAAACAGAAACCACCCCAAAAAAGAGGTGAAAGTGTGAAACTACATACTTTTTATCTTAATGTCTTTGAATATCTGATGATAAATGGAAAAAGAAAAAAAATCCACCATGTGTCTGACTTAGCAGTTTGCCTCAATCATATTTTAAAAACTTTAACATGGATTCACCATTCGAATAAATTTAAAGTTGAAATTTGTGTTAATTTTGTTTACTATTCTCCTATTACATTTATAAATTTTTATTCTTATCTCTTTGTATACTTTCAGAGATCTTTCCCAGATTGCCCAAAAATTAATGAAAGCAGAGGCTTATTTAAGATTAGATCCTTTGGGGAATGCCAATCACAGTTATGTTTAAAAAAAAACCTTAAAGGCAAATGGTTACCACAAATTTAGCATAACCCAGAGTAGCCATGAACATCTAAAATAATAAAAACTCCTGAGAGCTGGCCCCAAATGCTAACAATATAAATTAGACAAGGAAAATAAGGAAAGGTAGGCAATTAAATTTTTTCTCTACTATTCTGTAAGGATGGTACTAATTTAGTTTTCTGAGGGGTTATAGACATTTCTAGTTCTAAATTAGACAACAGAAGGCTACTTGTTCAGTGATAACAATAATTAGAAGTACGTTTTGTTTGTTGTCTGTGTTGAATACACAGAAAGGTATATTTAAATACTATATGGTATAGGAAATATCGAAGTTTTCACAGCAGAGGTTTAGCCCACTATGCTGCCAGATTAATATAAGAATGAACCATTGGTTCATTTTAATAAAATATTGGAACAAAATCAATTTAACATTTTATGCCTATTCAGGATGAAAACTTAGTTAGTTTATGCAGCTTCAGTGGTTATTTCAGAGACTTCAATTCCCAGTAAAGAGAGAAGCAGTCAAACTTAATAAGAATCTCTCACTGTATAGACTAACAGGGCTGAAATTTTCATCTTATCTGAAAAACATGTCAGATCATACATTCTTATAATTTGAATATTTCATTTGTGAAAGTACTCTTTAACCATAAACATTGTTCTGCCACCAACAGAAGAGAGAAAGGTAAATGAGAGAAATGCATTACATTCATTTGAGATACCAAAAAATCCAGAGAGGAGAGCACTCAAAATTCACATAAGGAAAGGAGTATACAAGCTGCAAGCCTAGCAGTGATTCTGTTTTATGAAGAATCAAGACCACATATTTAGAATTTTTTCACAAACTGGAATTACTTTTTTTTGCCCCACTTTAATTGGGAGTTCGGGTTTTGCAAAGCTGCCTGACATGCTGCCCAGAATTCAGGGTCCTGGAAGCTCCAGCTGTCTCTGCTGCTGAAGAACCAGGGACTGAACAAGTCAAAGGATGCAGAATATGGCTTCCCACCAGCCTGCCAGTGAGGCTGCCAAAGAGCTGGGGAAAGGACCTGGCAGAAATTCAGGTTTCTTCCATCAGAATCCAGATATCAAAACCTGTCTGGCTTTTAGCATCACATGAAAAGTTCCGTCAAAAAAAAAAAAAAACCTGGCAAAAATTGAAAATAATCTTTCATTACTTCAACGAACACACAAATTCCCAAAAAAGTTAAGAAGTAGTAATGAAGCTTTGAGTACATCAAGACTTTACTGAGGATCTGAAAAGATTCCAATGAGCTTAGAACATGCACAATACACTACAGCAGAAAAGTCTGTCGGTAGAATTTGAAGATAAATAAAATCCTGAAAACTCTACACAAAAGAAAGGTGCTTTCTCCTCTTAAAAATTTCCTAATATCACTTTTTACCTGGAACTGCCTTTCAGTGGTTGCAGTGAAAAAAACCCAAACACTTCTCCTCCTGCCTTCCTGACATCTCCCAAATGCCATATGCGATGCTGAATTCCTTGTCACTGTAGGAGTGGAGTAACACCTGCACTAGACAAAACCTACCTGTATCATGAACAGCTCTTACAAGGAATAAGGACAACAAGGGGAAGAAAAAAATCAACATGAGAAAGAAAACAAGTGCTAACAAATTCTTTTGAAGTCAAAATAGACATACCCATCTACTCAATCCCTAAATATTACGAGTCAAATAAAATCTTGTGTTTATCCTATTTAAAAAGTATACAAAGAATTTTTGTTCCTATTTTAACCAGACAGATTTAGAAAAATAATATACATTGAAATTGAGTGTTAGCCCATAAAAGAAATTGACAAATACATGGAAGCTTCCAAGGCTCACTGATGAGATCAGGAAGGAGTAATACTTTGTCACAGATCACTTCTTTAGTCACTTCAAATGAAACCTGAGGAATTGATAGCAGCTGAGATTTCTCCTTTCCTTGCCCTTTTTTCTTTATTTTTTTCTGTTTTATTTCCTCCAATGTTATATCACCTTTATTTCTGAACCAAGGAAATTTATGACAGCAAGCTAAATTCATCTATCATAAATGTCCTTGCAACAAATTTCCTGACATATTATTATTTTTTTCCTGGAATGTAAAAGGCCTGAAAGAACAGATCAAATAAACCCCACCTAATAGTATTCAACAGCAAAACTGTTGAAACAAGAATAAATGTCATTATTTGCTCTTAGATTACAGCTAGGGGCAGAGCAAGCTGATTGCTTCATTACAATGGACACATTAGATTATTAAGAGTGAAATGATTATCAAGTGCACTATCATAGAGTTATACGGGATTCCTCCTGGTGGCACAGTTGTACTGATGGCAAAATAGTGTTTTTAAAACCATAAGTATCCAGTAGGCTGAACTTTCTGTTTTCAAATGAGAACAATGTCACCTTTTTTCATGCTTTAATCATTTCCTATGTAGAGTATTTCAACATTTCCTTAAAAATATGAGAAAACATAACTTGTATAAAATTCAGCAACCTCCATGTCCAACAAGAAACAAGAACAACCTGAGAGAACCACATCACCACACACTACAGTTAAAAACATGACTGCGGGGCAAGCTACAGGTTTTGCTGCAATGGATACTGCTAGATTACATGGGTAGGAGATGCTACAATGCCATGCACCCTGCAGGTAATAGAATTTAGGAGGGGATCGAAGGTAAACCTAAACAAATCCTTTGTGATGCATCAGGACTCAGATATCCTCACCTCTGTGATCAGCTATTTTTTATAGTATATTGTAACTGCCACAGAGAGGCTTCCGTTTTGTGGAAACCAAGACACAGGGAGCCTGGAGAGAATTGAAAGACACTTTAATTTTGTGCTATTATGGAGTAATACCTCAAAGTTGAGTTGCATATCTGAATCCAGAGAACATGGAAGATGTACCATGCTGCAGGTACTGGGAAATGTGTTCTGAGAAGCTCTTGGACTCTCAGTACTCAATAGAGAATAATATTCTACCTGAAACACAAGTTTCTCAACTATATTTTCAATCACTATACTTCCCAGTGAAAACTTTTGCAATAATAACATCCTTCCTCAAGGACAGAAAATAAAAGAAGCAGAAAGAGAGAGACAAAGATGAGCACACTAAGATATGAGTCTCGTGGATGATGTGCTTTTGCTCTATTTTTACCAAAAGCCCAGAGAAAGGAACAAAACCTACTTGTGCTGCTTCAGGGGCAACATTTGTTCAAGGCAGTAAAAATGTATTTTGGGAGTGCAAAAGGATAATCTAAGTCAGATTTGTTCTTGTTTCTAATCACCTCCTTCTTTGTCAGAGTGTAGACAATTACAAAACTTGTTAGCAAATGCTAAGGTCAATTCCCTCTCCACTTTTGTCCAGGAAACACCCACATAACAGCTGGAGATGGAAAGTACCAGTCCTCAAAAAAACTTCGCATTCTTCTTCAGTACGGGCAGAAACAGGACTAGGTGATTTCACTGTACCTTCAGCATGTTGGTGTCATTCTTACAAGCACCTTGACTCAATCTACCCACCCTCCAAAGAACGTAGATCAATCTGCACTAACCAAAACGGGATGAAACAGATTGTTAAAATAAAGAAACATGGGGAAACAAAGCTAGGGTAGAAAGGTAGAGTACAACTTCCTTTAAGTGTATCTGACAGATTGAGAAAGCACAAGTAGGTTGTAGCAAAGCAAGGAAGTGAATAAGCAAAGGAACAGAAACTGATAGGAACCAGGCTCACGCATTTTGACTGGCACGGCTGTCTGTCAGAAGCAAATTAAAAACAGTACTTCAGTTGGAAATGGTGCAGCTGACAGCACAAAAAAAGCTTCCAACTATCAGATGCCAGCTCTTAGAAATAACATTTAATAAATAGGCCCTTTTAGGATATTGTTACTTTGATGCTTACTTGACAAAACTGGATAAATTTATCAGGACAGCAGTTAATTTTGTTAGCACCCATTTCTTTGGTAAGAGAAATATAGGGATTTTCCACCAAAAAGAGCTAATAGAAAGCTGTAGGTACAAAGATCATTCTAGGCAATACAACAGCTATATTTAAATATTGTCTACTACAGATAAAATAGTGTTAAGACATTTTAAAAGGTAAAGTAAAAAACTTTGGATCAGAAAGATTTTCTTAATGAGACCCCAAAGGATACTGAGTAGCTATTGTTTATTTTTCAAAAATAGCTGTAGTTTGTTATTAAAATTATGTGAACAAACATACAGAGGATATTTCAGATTTTTAGTAATAGTCAAGTGCATTCATAACTTCTACTTTGCACTTTATTATTGAAATAACATTCTTTTAGCTTTAAATCAGAAATGTTCTTCAAATATTTTTTTTATTTCCAGAAACATTTGTATAAAAATTGATTCATGTAACTCAAATAGTGTGTGTGCACTTAAAGGTGAGCTAACTGTAGAGAGACAAGAACCACCGAAAGCCCTACTGTCCTCCCTTTATCTACTGTAAACAAACAAAAACCTAAACCTAAGTATCTACATAAAAGCTGATGTCATAAGTGAAAATATCAATTTGCAATTTCCTTCAGCTCCTTCACTTTCTATTACTGTAAGCAGAATACTTGCTACATATGTGATTATTCTTGAACTTTAACCTAAAGCTTTATCATGTTTGTGAAACACACACTAATTTCAGTTTATTAAATTCTGAACCGTCATACTGTGTGTATTGCACAAATTAATGTTACACAAAAATATCCAGAGGCAGCAGAGTAGTCAAAGATGTATGAGGTTAATCAAGTAATTAAGTCTAAAAAAAATAAAGGAGCATGCTCTAGAACCAACAGTGAAAACCACTGAGCCCTGATACTACAAGGCTTGCTAATGTCTTCGCCTTTTACAGGTACAGTGGATAGCTGGATGAATTTCAACAGTTATAATGGATAACTGTAATTTTACTCTTGATAGGTTATTTCTGGACAAGGGGGCTCAATTTTCATTTTATCTATTTTATATTTATCATACAAATATTTACATATAAATTTATATAATAAAATTGTATTATCATATGAATATTCACATATTTTATCTATTTATCTACATTCGGCAGAACACTAGATATTAGGATGTTTATCCACTTCTTAGAACGGGAAATAATATCAATCTTAACAGAAATTACCAGAAAACACCTTACTGTGTAAGAAAAATAAAGACATCTGCAAAATATTAGGAGTCAGTCTACAATCCATGCTTTCACTACATGCACCTCCTGCTCCAGCAATGGTAACAGTACATGTTAATTTACTGCTAACAGGAAACTTCGAAGCCTGTACAGTGAATATGAAAATGAAATAAGTATCCTTTTTATCAAGTAAGAAGGCAAAAAATCTTACAAAACCAAAGAATACAATTCCAGTGTGACAGATTGTGTTTTCATTTGTTTCAAGATTTCACCAGCATGGGCACTACACCTCACTTCAGATTGCTGTTCTCTTCACTCTTCCTCAGGCAGCAAAGACAGTTCAGGAAGTACAAATTCATGGCTTAAATTCTACAGGGCTGGAGCAAGGTGGTCTGCAGTCTCTCACTCCCACCTGGCCCTTATAGGTTTTGACATAAATGATGAGAAATGATGGGTGTAATTTCTTTTCTTTCACAATAAGATTAAATCAGAAGTGATCTAATGACATTAGTAGACTTCTAACAGAATAAAAGAATTCAAGTTAAACAAAAATTCAGCTCTATTGTTTCATTATGGAAACAAAATTTTCAGGAAAGCAAAACAAGAAAGCCATGAAGTGTTTTACTTGCCAGTGAGAGGGTCTAAACCAAATATTTTCTTACAAGCTTCACTATATCTCTATAAAATGAGTTGGAGGAAGTGAACAACTTTAAATAAGTGTATTAAAATACAAAGAACTGACAGACTTAAATGGTCATCTCCCAGAATTCTTCTACATACAAAATGGATTTTAAATGAAAAAATTTGGAAATCCTATCTTGTATAACTTAAATGAAAGTCAAATAAAAATATTAAACTAGAATTTACTGTATTTAAAACTTATTTGGAGCATTGGAAGAAATATATAACTTCTTCTGTAGAAAAAATTCTTGTTAAACATGTACATGTCTTTCACAGCATCTTTCATTTTTCAGAATAATCCCATTATCATCACAGCTAGATCTCTATAGATGTTCTATTCTCGTTCTTTAGAGAGAAACATCCAATATAAGTGCTCCTTCTTTACATATAGCATTAGGAGGAAAGACCTGTTGGTATTTCACTTTACACTAACACACACATTCTAGGCACCAGTACTACAAACCAGTAATGGAGTCACTGTACAGTCAGACTCTGGAAATTTTTAACCAGCCACTGGAACAGTCCAAATATTAACCTGTGAGAAGGTAAAAGCTCATTATATCCTCCGGAAATGTGTATCTGACATTCATAGGAATAAGTTCTAAACAAAGTTGTAGTAAAATTACTGGCTTCTGAATGAATATGACCTTTTTGAAATGTATAATTTATTCAGATGTGGGGGCAGCAAATCTTTCCAGAAGAGTGGGCTTTGATTATGAAAGGAGGACCATCACAGTCATCTGGGGATATTACACATGTTAATATGTTAAAATATTGCTTTTGTAGTAATTTTTACCAGGACTCTGGAGGAGAGACATAAGAAAGGGGACAGCTGTTTTATTTTTTAATACAATGCAGATCAAAGATGAAAGTTCCAGCAATCCAAGAGAAAAAAAATTCTAACCAATAGTAGAATGTAGATCCTTATGAATACTGGGCTAATATTAGCAACCAAGTAGTACAAAATATGTGAATATTTAATATTCCTACATAATAGTCCTAGTTCTGATAGATTCATTTCTCTTCTGAAAGAATGAAATGTCCTTCTAAATATAGCATTGCTTAAAAATAAGAATGCTAGGTAGGCATTCAGAAAATTGCAACTAGCATGGCAATATTTTTAATTGCTACATTTCTCAGACATTTTTTTAAATTCAATTAAGCCAATGAGGCTACATCTCAAATGCACAAGTAAGTCTGCAAGCCTGCAACTTAGGAGAATCAATTACTTTTATTGCGATTATAAAAAAAATTAAATGCTTTGATGCAAGGTCTATCGTTATCTTATGTGTCGGCATAGACAGCAATGGTAAGTTCACACCTTGTATTTCTCTAAGTAATCTTAAAAACATTCAGTAATTAATGAATTCATGACCCTAGCATATTTAAAGTCAATCATAATTTTTGCAATCTACAAGATCTCTATTTAAAATTATGTTTCAGTAACAGATTAAATTAGAACAAAAACTATTTCTGTGTCCTCTTTTTAAAAATATTGATGCAACCTATATTTCAAGTAAATTGCAAACTTAGAGCCAAAGCCATCACACAGTTTAAATGATCAGAAGATCTTCCCATATATAATCTGAAATACTAGGGGTGAAGCCGCTCTCCCATTTTACACAACAAAAAGACTGCCCAGTCACCTGTGAAAATACTAGTGTGCATGTGTGCAGCAATTACAATTATGGCCTTTGCTACATATCTTTCATTATTTATGTCCCAGATCATACTGGAAAATGCAACAGCTTAACCTGAGTCATCTGAAGTATTTTATCTCGCCTTTGTTTCTTTTTCCTAAGTGCTGAACTAACTTATGCCTGAAAAATCATAGATTTAAAAGTGTTAAAGAAGAAAACCTGCTGTTTAATATGAAGATACAAAACCTAGTTCTATCTAAAGTAACAACACTAATGACTTTCCAACTCCAGTTATTCAGCAGAAAAATTTTATGAACATCTTGTTTTCTTCACCAAAAATTTTTTCAACAATAATTTTGGTGGCATTGATTCACAGACCTTAAACAGCAACTTCAAAATCAAAACTTAGTTTGTACATGTTTGTCCACTGGTTTTCTCAATGACAGCCACATAACCAGTCTTTGCAGACTGTGGAAATAGTGGTAGAATAATTCCATTGCTCTCAGAGACTCCAAAAGTACTGCAGCTAATCTCTCTCAGCCCCTCAGCTGTGCTATCTCAGCATTTTGTAGCACTGTACAGTAAATCAGATGAGTTCCTTTCTGTAACTTAAAAAGATGCTCTGCCAAAGTGATGAAAGGGGAAAATATTTTTTCATTAGTTTAACCTCCCTGAAATAGTTTCACTAGGCAGCTCAACAGATACTTGCACCAGGGCCATGATGGTGCCATGGAGGCAGGAAGGAGCAGCTGGGCTGGCAATGGAGCCGCGGGTGCTGCACTGACAGCACGGAATTGCCTGGGGCTCTGGAGCTCAATTTAGCCTCTCAGATCTGTCTTCTAGAGAAGCCTCTCTTTTTCATGTATTGATTCCACAGGGACCCAGGAAGAGTAGTATCATCTATGCTCAAGTTAGACTTTGCAAATAAAATTGCTAAATAAATATTGTGGTGGATTAACCTTGGATGGCTGCCAGACACCCAACAAGCTATTCTTTCATTCCCTTTCCTCAGCAGGACAGGGCAGAAAATATAATGGAAAAGCTCATAGGTCAAGATAAAGACAGAGAGACCACTCACCAGTTACCAGACTCCAATTTTGGAAGATTAATTCAAGTTATTGTCACTTAATAACAGGGTAGGACAGTGAAAATAAAAAAATCTAATAACGGCTTCCCCCCCTGCCTCTTCCTTCATTTCAGGCTCAGCTTCACTTATGAATCTTCTACCTCCACGTGGAGCAGTGCAGGTGGAGAGGGCAGGGACATTGTGGTCAGCTGAGAGTTCTTCATCTCTGTGACTCCTTTTCCCTCATACTTGTCCCCTGCTCCAACATGGAGTCCTTCCCATGGGATACAGTCCTTACTGAACTGCTCCAACATGGTCCTTCTCACAGCCTACAGTTCTTCAAGAACTGCTCCAGGTCTCTTCCACGGGGCACAGTCCTTCAGGAACATCTGCTCCAGCTTGGGGCCCCTGGAGAATCAGAAGTCTTGCCCAAAAACCTACTTCAGTGTGGGTGCCTCTCTCCACAGGCTGCAGTACCTGCCAGGAGCCTGCTCCAGAGTGGGCTCTCCATGATGTCCCAGCCTCATACAAGGTGCATCCACCTGCCCTGGCACGAGGTCCCCCACAGGCTACAGGGGCACATCTGCCTCACCGTGATCTTGACCTTGGGCTGCAGGGCAATCTGTGCTCTGGTGCCTGGAGGCACCTCCTGCCTCTCCTTCCTCACTGACTTCGGCACCTTCAGGGCTGTTTCTCCCATATTCTTCTCACTCTCTCTCTCTCACAGCTGTTGCGCAGGATTCTTTATCTTCTCTTACACATTATCCACAGAGTTAATGTATGACTGTCCAGCAGTGTCACTAATGGACAATACAGCCAGTGACAGATCCATTTTGGAGCTGGCAGAAACTAATTTTTTCTGACATGAGGGCAGGTCTTGGTGTCTTTTGCAACCCCTGCAGCTCCACCCCAACACCTGGACATGTCAATGCAGCACAAATGCTTCCTTCACACCAGAAGAAGTGATACCATTTTTAGTTATGAATCTAGTGAATTATATGCTTCCATATAGGTTTTTATATAAGTTTCCATTTATTATAGCAATATAAACTTAACTATGAATTAAAAGGCAAAGAATAGTTGGTTTGGTGAGCATCAGTTCAATAACTCCTTTCCTTCCTTTGTTTCACATACTGAGAAACTTTTTGAAGAAAATCTTTATATTAAAATGAAACTAAGAGTAAAATACATTTCGGTGATGTAATTAGAAAAACTATTACACAGATGTTCAAACAGTCCCTAAAAAGATATTAACAATGTCCAAACATACCAAGTAGTAGAAAGGCACTGTAGAATTTAAACTTCCTTCCACATCCTAATACCATTCAGGAACTAAATAAAATATACTTATGTCCAAGATAGAAGATTTTTAATGGCAATTTCCCTCTTTTAACACAAACCAACATCTTTCTTTTGGGCAGCTTTACTGAAAATCCAGCAGTTTCAATGGCAGGCAAGAGCTGTTTCAAAATAGGTCATCATGTTTAGTCTTATTCATGTTAGGACCAGCAGTCCCTTTGAAATACAAATTTTTTGTGGATTACTATAATAAAACGCTCCTAAGCCCTTATCAAAGAAAAAACTTGTGGCTATGAAGAGTGACAAAATATGTTACCAATTCTAAATTGCTCTTTCTTATTTAACCTAAAAATAAAATCAGGAGCATATCATTAATTATTTTAATAATAACAAGAAAAAATATACATCAGTGCTTTTACTTATTATAATGACCACATGATCAATACCTATTGAATTATGACTTAGTTTCCATAGTGAAACTCCAGATTCAGTGAATGATTTTTGATTATTGAAGTTTTATTAGGAAAAATTATAAATCTAAACAAAGGCACTATTTTAACCCATATTCCTTTTAATAAACAAACTTCTTACTTGTAACTAACTGGTCTTAATTAAGCAATAGTTATTTATGTTGAGACATTAAGTTAGGACACAGTGTTATCATTGACTAATTCTATCCTTTTTATCACTCTTCTTTGTGCAGAACAAATACTAAAAGTTAAAAATGTAACTAAATGTTTATTCTGTCTTTCTCCAAACAAAACCTTCTTCTATACATGAGAATATCTGTGTGATAAAAAGCTTGGGAATATATAACTCAGACCAAATTTTAGACAAGAACACTCTGCAAATTCTGCAGAAGACAAGCTCATGTAAACTCTACACAGTAGCTAAAAACACTTATCTTCCGCCTTGTCTAAATAAATTCAAAATACATAAATGTACATTAGTGCTCAGCTATAGCACATGCAATTTCATTCAGCTTTGGCCACCTGCATTTTCATATATCAAGCAGACAGGATTCAAGGCTTTCAAATAACAAGTACTTTCTCTGTACTCTACCCTGAAAGCACCTTTTCTTGGCCCAGTGCCTTCAGAGCATCCTCTACACCGATTTTTCAGATGAACCATAAACAGAGCAGGAAAAAAATAGATCTGGATTTTTTATACATATTTTCAAACTTGGAAGCTACAGTTTTTAAAGAGAAATATGGATACTAGGTAAACATACAGTTTTCTTTCAATCATATTGGGATTTTGCTTAACTTTAAAATCTGGTGGAATCTTTGGTAAAGTTCCACAAAGAAATTAGAATTACTGCTTCACTTGAAATGTCTTCTGATGTAGTATGTAATAGCATGGAAGTAATATCAACACTTCAGAAATATTTGCCATTCACTTAAACTTAGCCCATCAGATTTACTACTTATATGTAAATCAGACTGTCACCAAAATATCAACAGGAATAACTTTACTACCAATTCAAAAAGCTAATACATTAATAAAAACCAGAAAAAGTTTCTGCTTCATTCTATCCATAGAATAAAATTAAATTCTTAATTTTAAATTCATAGTGTTTGCTATGCTATTTCATCATTTCATTACTGCAATGTTACAAGTAGTTTGAAAAAATATTATATTTTCCTGAAGCATTTTAACTTTAGTAAAAAATATATGTTTGATAAAAGCATAATCCTCAGCCTTCTAGAAGTGACAGTGATGTTATTTTTCTAGCTGTTGGATAATACATAGTTCAGCTGTCACTTACTGTGCAGCAGTCGGTTACACAGAATGAAATGAATCATAATCACAATGACTAGCCAAATTAATGAAAGCATGCTGAATCAAAACTCATGCTCCCAAACTGTCTTAGGGCCTGATTCAGCAAAAATATGTTTGATTTAAACACCATACAACATATTCCATAGATACCTGCTTATCAAGATTTCCAAAGCAAGTAAATGCTGAATTCAGAATGCATAGCAGGACAACAGTATGTTTTTAACACCCTACCATCAAAAGAGACTTATCAGCTTGTAAATACACAATAGCTAAACAAATCCCATTAAAACAATACATAGCAAAAGAGAGATGGTGTGTGACTTAAGGAAAGAAACTGTCAAACTGAGTTTATAGAGCTTTCTATGGGTCTTAATGTTACATTGTTTTAATCCTACAAGTAGTAGACAAATCCTGTTTGTGACTTCCCGTCTAGCAATCTGACTAGCTTAATCTATGAGATTCTACCTCAAAATATCTGTTAGTCATTCTTATTGGGGAATGACATTGGAAGGTTTTCTTTGCAATGTTCTTTTGATGATGGGCATGCTTAATCCCACATGCTGGAAAGATTTTATATTCCAAGGTCTTCTTTTAGATCTCATTCTTCAAAGGCGTTCTGAATTCAGTATAAAAATTTACCAAATCCTAAGAATAACCAGGGACTAGAAGGGAAGCATACTCAGGTTCCCAGCAGTGGGTCTCAAATAGTAAAGTTATAGATAAATGAGCATATCCTAATTAATAATTGATAGAAATATAAGCAAAATATGCAGATTCACAAACAGCTTCTAGGGAACCATAAACATCAGTGTCAGCTGGCAAAGTGTCCATGGCATTCTTACAAGACCAAATATATGATGAAGAGTTACTCTCAAAGGCAGAACTCTGCAAGGCAGACTTAACTGACCTAGCTCCAGAAGTCTGTGAGATAGACCTCTACATCTGACATATTCACTCTATCTTATTTTTAAGCCCACAGCCAGAAATAGGCTCTGCAATTCATCTGGCCCATTTGAAATGTCTAATTTAAGATGAGATGGATCACATCCTAAAGGCACCTCTTTATTTCCATTTGCTTCAAATTGAACCTAAGTGATTTCAGAAATGGATGTCTCCCTCTGTAGGTATTCAGATCTGGTCAGAAGAATCCCAAAGAATTTCTGGACTCAAATAATATAATCCAAGCTTTAAACAATGTAGTGTGGAAATTAAAAAGATATCAAAACTGAGGCAATGATGTTCATTAGCTGAACAGTTCTATGCATGCTGAAGTTAAAGAAGTCTGATTTTGTGGGGACTCACACCTCATGATAGATTTATTTTGATGCCCGTGGTGGTTCTCCCCTGTAAGAACTCCTCGGTATGTAGAATGGTGTGAGTAGATTTTTTCAATCAGGAGTATGGACAATCACTTCCATTATCCATCTTATTATCTTCATTAGACCCCTAATAATTATGTATTTTTGGGACCTCAAATTTTTGTCAAATTTTTTGTAAGTCAACCAACATCTTGCACCTACTGAATAAATATGGCAGCAGATGCAACTGTTTCCCTCAAAATAATATAGCATTTGTGTATTTCCAAGTTGGTGAACGACCTCCTTTATCAGGAATAGATTTGAACACAGCTCTCACTTCCCAGCTGAACCAGTTATGGGTTCTGGAAAAGTTTATTCTGCATCCTAACAGTGAAGGCATACAAACATGCAGTCAGGAGTGAGAATGGACAGCCAAGAGGAAGTCAAATATCTCTGTGAGTAGGATACTCTCTCTCCAGAGGCAAGTCCTCATTCCTGCTCCAAGGGCTGTTTGCATTTTATTTAAGCAAATGGAATGCAAAATTCGTAAGAGGCATCTGATATAGACAGAATACAACTCAATGGCACTAAAGACAAACACTGCATAGCTGAGGTAATCAAATTCAAAATACTAAATGAGGAATGACTGATTCAACAAGAGCTCTGCAAAAAAGCATGGTGTAAGGATAGTAGATCACAAGCTGACCATGAATCCATAAGTGCTGTACCACAACAAAAAGCCCAAACACATGTGACATTGTCTATATGAGGAAAGAGTTCCATGCAAGACAGTTTTATCATCATGCTCTCCCCATACTTTTGGAATATGCGTCTGGGTTTGGACACTGTATTTAAAAAAAATCAGTCAGAAAGTATATATAAAGACTAGCAGCAAGAATGGTCAGCAGTCTAGAACATATGACTTGTTGAATCCACAGAAAGGAGCGATGAAAATACACAGGAGGAGATATTATCACATTTATGAAATACATAAAGGGTTGCTGCACACAGAAAAATAACAGACTGCATTACACTCCCATTGTGGACAGAGCAAGCAGCAAATGGCAGGAAAGAGATTTAGGTTTAACAGTAGGGGGGAAATTCTAGTGGTAAGGATAAGGACTTTGAGTAACTGAGACAAATTATCTAGGGAATTCAAGAAACCTCCATCCCTGGTTGAGTAGGTAGTGTAGTATTCTTCTCACACCTTTCCGTAGTAATCTATCATTTGAAAAATGTAAAATTTTCGTACTGTGTAGAAGAGCTTTACCCTAAGATCTGCTTGGCCCACTCTTCACTTTCTGCTACATAGGCAACACAGCACTTGCAGAGATGCTTAGCTTGAATTCAGTGCATTGTCTGCTATGTGCCCTTGCCTCGGCCAGGAAAGCTATTTATTTCACTGGTTAGGTGTGGTCTCACATTTGCAAATCACTACTTTATGCAAATAAGTGTCAGAAACTTCTGTCTTGAGAGCCGGTCATGCCTTGAGGCAAAGGATGAACTGGATGATCTGTTGAGGTCACAACCAGCTATGTTTTCTATTATTCCATGTGTTCTCTGGGCTTTAAACAGCTTTAAAATCACTTCTTCTCACTCCTCCTTTCTGTAATCAGAAAAATGTATAAATGCACCAAGAGTTAGATAAACACTATATGGAAAAGAATTTCTTGATAATACACTGGAGTACACATTTCTGAAAAGTTATACAAAAGATGGTTGTAAACCATTTTCCAAAACAGGTTAACTTCTTCTAACTCACAATTTTATTTAAAGGTGAAAAATTTTTATGTCCTTTGTATGCTTAAGATAGTACACATTCTAAAGTAAGTCTGCCCTCAAAAATACACAGAACCAAAATGCCACATTATATTGAACACCTAGTGATGTTATGACCTGTTAAATATTCTGAGTACAAATATAATATTATATTTGCTATAAGAAATGATTCACCTTAAAAATATTAATGTCAAATAAAGAATAGGTCATCAGGTAGTATTTAAGCAACCTCATATGAAAGAAGAAGAAAGAACCAACCCCACAGAGACAGTAAACAAAGAAAATAATAAGCTTTATGTGTTATTTAAAGTTTAAAAATTTTCTTATGAATTTTCAAAATAGAAGCACTCAGACTTGTTTGAAACACGAGTTCAACTCTTGCTAACTGCTGCTGGAACAAACTCACTATATTTTTAATAAAAAGGATATCTCACTATATTTTTAATAAAAAGTTTAAAGTTTAAATCAAAGATATTATTTATGGCCTCACATCAAAACTTAGAAACTCCTAAAGATACAGATACATAAAGTCAACTATTATGACTATTACTTTTCCTCTATCAAAATGCATGAGTTTGATTTCTTTATCAAAATGCAACTGAGATCACTCTGCAAGCATGTACTGTGATGACAGCTGATACTTAAACTCAAGACTATAAAAACACTGTCTGCCACTTTCAATGACATAAACCAGCAGAAATTGCTTTGAACTCTTACTATCCAAAAATTACATGCATTTACTTCTTATATGCTCTGCTATTCCCCTACACAATCTCTTACTGTTTGTCACATTAACTCTTACAGTGTCAGTCCTTACTGACATCTTCACAGCTTCAAGACCATAGCTTGGAAAAACTACACGAGGACACAGCCACCACATGATATCATGCACAAGCAGCTGTTGAGCACAGCACTGATTTTGCAACTGAATTCAGTGCTTTGTCTGCTATGTGCCCTTGCCTCAGCCAGGAAAGCTATTTATTTCACTGGTTAGGTGGGGTCTCACAATTGCAAATCACTACTTTATATAAATAAGTGTCAGAATCTTCTGCCTTGAGAGCTGGTCATGCCAGCTTCTGAATGACCAGAAGTACAAATAGCTCCTGAGATGAAGTTATTGGGGTTTACTGAGTTTACAAATGCACTACCAGATTTGGTGTAAACTGTTTTTATTAATAAATTATAACAAACCCTCAACTGAGTTACTTCAAGGGTGTAACAGCTCCTCCTGTTACACCATGTAGTCCTGCAAAAGAGATCTAAACTCAGTAAGCATTGAAAACAATATAGGTCAATATGAATTTCAGAATAATAATATGAATAACTTTGCCTGAAAAACAACTGCTTTTAAATGCCATTTGTAGAAAACTAGTATTTCAAGAGATTCTTCCTGCTTATGAGTTTAAATTAAAACTAAGACTTGGCCACTCCTAGAGAGATGAGGGTGTCTAAGGTAAATTGTAGCAAATAACTTTGATATAGTAAAACATATTATTAAAACAGCCCTTGTGCTCTAAACTTAACTTAAAAAATCATCCTCACCTCAAAGCTCATTGTTAATGTATAATGCCTGTTGCAGTAAAACAGGAATAGATGAGATCATAATGTGTTCACTTAATGTGTTCTTGGGATTTTATCTCCCCCAGTTTCTGTCAAAATGCATCATCAGTGAAGACATTGGGGGAAAAGGAAAGATCATACCAAAATAATCCTTCTTGGAAAAAGATGGTCTAATGGTCTTAGAAACTGCCCTAGCATTCTGACTGACTGTAAATATGACAACAAAACTTGAAGGAAGCCACTAAAGCAAAAGGGTGAGGGGTGGCATTGAGCTGAAGAAAATCCCATTCCCCTGGATTAAAATTGCAAGTTCAAACTATCAGTTTACTTTTTCCTCCTTATTATGGAACTTTGAATATGTTGCAAGTATTTTAAAACTTCACTGGCAGGGTAAAACCACATTTTACGCCAGTTCTGCAGTAACCAATAACTTCTGTGTATTTTGACACTTACAATATATACACTAATTAGCCATTGTTTCAATGGAAAAATCAATTATTTGACATTCTCAGTTATTTAAATGTTACCCAGCTCAGAGATGCTGAGATGCAGAGATGTGGACAAAATCCAGAATGGACCACTCAGTCTCCTAAACTCACCTCCAGAGACCACTGCATTTCACCCAGTCACTGCTTTCTAGGATACAGTCCTAGCACCTTAAAATTATGATCTTCACTCCTCTCTTTCAGATGTAAAATTAAATGGTTTTTTTCTCTTTTTTTTTCAAAGAAGTGCAAAAAGATATTAATTTGACAAGACTGCAGAAAGCACATACTATCTGGCAATGAATGTATATTTTGGGGTTTTTTTTTAACTAAATCCTGTATCTGTTAGACTATTTCTCAGCCCCATATGATGTCAAGCCTTTCCACATCCAACTGATCCTCCTTGTACTTCCTGAATGTGGGAATGTCAGCACTATTGCAGTCTTCTAAAACTTTACTCAACATAAAAATTATCAAGCCAAATAATTAGTGTAACTGGCACTCTGTATAATCTCCAAATAAATTCTGCTTAGTCACTAAGAGGAAGTACTACTTTAATCACTTGTAGACAGTGTCTGAAAGTGAGTTAGGTTCTTTAGAGAACAATTGTAAACACTGAGTCTTCTTGAAGAGCAAATGGTACAAGCCATAACAAGCTGACAAGTATTATCTACAGTATAAAATCCGTCATCAGTCTAAGCACGTGATAAGAGTGAAGAGCAAGGAACAATGACAACTTTGAGAGAGGCCCAAAAAGCAGCACAAATTATTAAAACAGAAGAAAGGGGAGACTATAAAGAATATTACAAGAGAGCAGAATAAGGTGGTTGGAAGGGAAGAGGACCTGGCAGGGCAGGAAAGAGGGCAAGTATCCTCCTCAACTACATACATACATATATATATATATATATATATATATATATTTGTGTAACTTTCACTATCACTTATTTTATACTGCATAAAGTTATAACTTTTAATGTCATTTGGACCATATTTGATTTTATAATACACAGAAACAAGAGCAAAATTATGAGTGGTGTAGCAATGAACTGTTCTAATCAGCAGTTCGAATTCAGACAAAATGTGGTGCAAAATTATGGGAGCATAACATAACTAACATTGCCTGAAGTCCTAGTTTACTTTTTAGTCAAAAGCAAATCTTTTTGTCTTTTACTCTAGAAACTTTAGGAATTCCTATACATATCTCTATTTTCCAAAAGCAAAATCAATAATCACCACATATATCTTCTTTCCAGCCCTGAAATCCAAATCCAAAACATACAATGCTTTTAAGACAGTGTAAATCAGAGCTGATTATTTATAAAGTAGGATAATTATTTATAAAATAGTACAATAGCTTTGTGAGTCTGATATTTACACTTCTGTGAGTCATGGCCATCAACTTATTGCTTCCTCTTCCCCAGGTGAGCATCCTGCCCCACACCTCACTCACTCAGTGTCATACAGAGCTCACAAAGCCCAGCTTCCTTGGTTGTGTTTGTCAGAGGTTTTGTTTCATTCAGTGTAGCTACCCCATTTTTATCACATCTGTGCAACCCCTGCCACAGTAACTGAGCCTGCAGTCAGTTGTGCCTTCCTAAAGTTGACTCTGGGCTTGACAGTGGTGGCTCACAGAGAGCCACCATCCTCTAGCTAGCCCACTATGTTTCCACCTTTCTTAAGTAAATCAGCTGACAAAGCCACACACTTTTAAAAGAAATCTTTTTACCAAGACCTCATAGTAAACCTGTAATGCTTTGCAAATATATGAAAAGTTGGATGATTTCATTAGAAATTTTTTTCTTGGGAAAATTTGTCTACTACTGAGCCAGACTCTTGTGAAAAGTTGAAATACATGTCTTTTCAGAGCTATGACTTTATGAGGAGAGCATTTTATCTTTAGAATTGCTCAGCAAAGGAGATGGAAACTTGTGATATTTCAAGTAGGAAGGTGTAGATGCACATCACACAGGCTGAAACAGAAGTCTTAATAAATAATGGCAGCACCCTAACGTCTATTTTTATTCCTGTGTGCATTCTCTCAACACAGTTCTTTGATACAAAAATAAAGTACAAATTAAAAGTAAAAAAGCACAAGACTGATCCCATAAGTCAGTCCGTATGGAGGAAATGTGCTGTCTAAAATCTGTTAAAAACCTTACACACATAAAACCAGATTTTATAAGAGGAAGGATGTGCATGATTTAAAGGAAAAGTGATCATCAAAAATTCTATCCTCCATCCAAGACAGTAAAATATCCACAAAGAAAAAAGTTGAAAGTATGCAAATACTCTTTAAACAGCAAAGACTTACACCCAGAGTACAGACATAAATTCACTCTGTCACACATTATGCATATTAAATATTATGCAAAATATATATTCAATAACCTTGTCAAAAAGACAACTTCTTAGCCCATAACACTCAAAAGGCACTCCAAGGGTCCCAAAAATTCCGGAAGAGAGACAGTCAAAGCAGCAGAGTTTACCACCCATCCTTTTTAAAGCAGAAGCTCCACCTCAGGAACACTGTGCACAACTGTGGCTCAGCGTATTTCACAGACCAAACCAGGCCAAAGGACAGAGCAAATCTGGAAAGCTTCTGCTTTCCATGCCATCATGTTCCATCAAATCCTGGCAAGAATTCATGCTGACCAGATCACTATTAGTTGCTACAGATTACAACTCAATACCATCTGTATTTCCCTTCCCCAAAAAGAGTAAAACAAGCATAAGGAGAAATTATGTATCTATTTTAAATCCACACATCTTTACCCCAGGGAGTGAAAGGAAAAGAATAAATAGTCCACATTACAGATGTGAGTCACACTACTTAATGCTCTTTTGGAAAATGCTCAAATACCACAGTGATGGGAACAGCATAAGAATTTGAAAAACACAAGATACAAACAGAATGGAGAAAGGAAGTAGAGCCCAGGGAGTAGCCATTCATACTGACAGTCAATCACCATAAATGATTTAAAAATAAATAGAGGGAATACATGCTTGCTGCTTTCTTCAACATTTGAACAGTTCTTGTGTTAATATCTCTAAATGTCAACTCTTGTTTTCAGCATTTTTTTAATCCTGCTATATGTCTCCATGGAATGAAATGACACAATTTTATTGCTGAGGCAAAAATACCTTCCACTTCAAAAGAAGCTTGCCTTCGAGGAGAATTACACTTGAACAAAGACTGCAGGATTTAGCTCTATATTTATCTCTATGCAATAACAGTAGTTCATTCATATAAACATGGGAGGGGCTTTTTATTCTTTCTCAGAAGGAAAATATCTCTAAAGAGAATTAAACTCAGTAATGTCTACATAAATATGCTGGTATGACTTTGGTGGAGGGTTGTGCTTGATAAATCTGTAGATATTTTTAGATTAAACATGTACCTGATGGCTCAAGGAGACACTTCATTTTAAGAAAAATGAAACTGATGAGTTATTCATCTGACACCAGCTCACTTCTCACTACCCTCTAAAATATTGTGGTCCATCTATTCAAATTCCATTGACAACAGCATTTTCCTAATAGCACTGCTTTAGGCTGTCCTTTATGTATAAACTTTACACCTTACCATCTCCCTCGTAGCTTACACAGAACTCAAGAGGACACTTTTAGTGAGACATAATGGGAAACTAAACCCTACATAAATTTTATCCTAAGATATGATAAAGACCTTTTATTTGCCCATTGTCTGCTTCCAAGATTCTCACTATTACAAAGGAAAAGAATTCTGCTTCATTTCTTAAGTTAGTTTTACCTTACCATTACTTGAGAACAGTTTATTCTTCATTTGCAAGTTTAACCATTCAAGCTGATCCTAGTATTGTACTGATGTTTTACTTCACATTTGATCATAAATAATACTCTCCACAGCAAAAGTTGACAGGAGCCTTCTTTAAAACTTTAATGCCATTATTATATATTTAATAAAAATAAATGAAACCTTAATTCCTTGAATTCCTGCAGCTTCCAATTTGAGCTTCTATTTTTATTAATAATTTTTAAGAGTGCAAAAATTTTAGACAAAAATTTGCATTTGTTTGGTATATCATGTAACTTAATAAAATAGTCTAAATTGTTTCAAAATAAAGTATCCCAATAGCAAACAAACTGTAGAGCAAGAGACTAAGATGTGGTGACAAAAGAAGGTATGGTAATTTATTTCCAGTGCTCACATTACACTGTTGTGCTTCAGAATGTTCATCCAACAAAAAACCTTTTTAAACAGACTTTGAAATGTTTTTAGGAGATCTCCTCAACATTTAGGAACTGTCACACAAAGTATATTCGAAGTTTTTGGTATGATGCAGTGAATCTTGGAAGCAGACTTCCAAAGTCAGCAACTAAAGCCCAGAAGACAGCTTCCAGGTGCTGAGTGTGAAAGACCAGCTGCAATTAACATGTCCAAGACACAACGCTAATTTTGGTACAAAAAAAAACCGCTTAGAACTTAGAGCTTCAGCTTCACCACACTCATCAAAGTCACATCCACGACAGCGGTAGCTTTGCTTATTTTTAAACCACTAGAAGTCAGCAGGGTTACTCCATCACTAAGGGAGAACGGTTTTCTCGGCTTTACTCAGAGTCTGCCAGCCGACTGAGAAGGGCGTGACCCATGCCGTGCACGGCAGCGGGACCCCCGGGCCTGCAAGGAGACCGGCGTCACCCCGGGAACGGGGCACGGCGCACGGGGAAAGTTCGGGCTCCCCGGGCCCCGCGCTCCTGCCCGGACACTCCCGGTGCAGAACGGGGTGGCTGTGGACAGCTCCCGGGGCTGAGCTGGGCCCAGGGACTGTGGACAGCTCCCGGGGCTGAGCTGGGCCCAGGGACTGTGGACAGCTGCCGGTGCTCAGCCGGGCCGGGTGGCAGTGGACAGCTCCCGGGGCTGAGCCGGGCCCGGGGACTGTGGACAGCTGCCGGTGCTGAGCTGGGCAGGGGGACTGTGGACAGCTAGCTCCAAATGCTGAGCCGGGTCGCTCCGGACAGCTCCCGGTGCCGGTGCTGGGGCCGGGGCAGCCCTCACGCCCGCGCCGGGCAGGCGGAAGGCGTCCTGCTTTCCCCGGCGCCGGGGCTCACGCTTGGAAAGAGCAGCGGGGCGGGGGCGGGCGGCAGACACGTTGTCGGGGGAAGATGGCGGCTGTGGCAAACCCACCCAGCCGGGCGGCCGGAGCCCAGGCCCCGGTGGTGCCGCTCCGCCCGGCAGGGCCGCCGCCGCCAGCGCGGAGCCCGCCGCGCCCCCGGCACCGGGCCCGATGCTGCCGGTCCGCCCCCTCCGGCGGCGCCGACCGCCGCCCCGACCCACCCGCGTCCTCCCGATGGAACACGCCGGGTGAGGACGGCACCTGTGCGGCCATGTTGGGCGCCCGGTTCCCGCCGGCGCCGGGGCGTGCGGAGCCGGAGCCGCCCCGCCGAGCGCGACTAAGGCAGGCGCCGAGCGCTGCCGGTCCCTGGCCGCTCCCGCGGGTCCCTCCCGCCGTGCCCCACACTCGCCCGGCGCCGAGCACCCCTGCCCGACCCCGGCAGCCCGACTCCTCTCTCCCGCCCTGGCCGTGCCGCCCCCGGGGCCAGAGGAGAGACTTTCGCGGCCCCGGGCCCGGGAGGACGAGAAAGGGATGCGCCCGCCCTTACTTGAGCACGGATTGCTCCTTCTCCTCTTCCTTCTTCTGGCGGTCCATGACGGCCAGGATGATCTTCCGCTCTTCCTCCGTGAGGTGGCTGAGGTCCGGCATCTCGGGCTGCGGGGCCGGAGGAGGCTGAGGAGCGGCGGGGCCGCTCCGGGGCCCGGCGGGAGCCGACATGTTTAGTAGGAGCTGCCGCCGCCGCTACGAGAAGCGCTGCCCGAACTCCAGCAGCACCAGCGGGAGCGGCCGGCGCCGGGAGAAGCACATACAAATCAATACCCTGTAATCAACCGGCAGCCTAATGACGGCCCCGCCGGGGAGGGGCGGGGTGCCCGGCAGCCCCGACCTCGCACCCACCCGCCGGGCCGCCGGCGGCAGCGGGAGAACGGGGACGGAGGGGCCCCGGGGGGCGAGCAGGGGGAGCGGGGAGGGGAGAGGGCAGCAGAGGAAGGGCCGGGGGCGGGGTGGGGAGGGAGAGGGGAGAGGACAGGATTAGCCGCGGGAGCGCTGTGGTTTGGGTGCGAGCGAGATTATCCCAACCCCGAGCGCCAGGCAGGGAGAGGGGGGACGGAGCGAGCGTCGGGAAGTCAGGAGACGGGGGCAGCGACTGCCGCCGTACGAGAGCGGAGCCCCGGCGCCCCGGGGCGCGCAGCGGGGAAAGCCCCAGCGGGCGAGCGCCAGTCCCGGCCGCCGGCCGCGGCTCATAATTCCTCGCCGCCGTCCATGGAAGGGGCCGCGGGGCGCCGCGCTCGCCTCCCGCCGCCGCCGCCTCCCGCCGCTCCTCTGCCGGACCGCGCCGCTTCCTGCCGCCGCCTCGCTTGGCTGGTGCCCTCTCGGCTGCGGGATGGAGTCCGCCTAACCCATGGCATGGCGGAGAGCCGGAGTCACGGGAGGGGGCTCCGCATCGCCCCGCTGCCTCCCTCTCCTGAGCCGAGCGGCGCGGGGCGATGCGGGGCCCGGCTGCCGCCCCTAGCGGCGCCGCGCGGGCTGGCGGCGGGGGGCGGCGGGCGGCAGCTGCCCTTATTTATTTATTTATCCCCGCACAAAAAATGGACGCGATAAAAATCACGCGAGGAAGGACAAGGAGGAGCCAAGGCGCCGGCGACGCGCTGGGAGGACCGAGCCCGGCGGCCGCGGGGGGGCAAGGGGGAGGGCGGGGAGACGCTGCGCGGCCGCCGCTCCCGCATCTCCCGCCGCTCCCGCTGCCCCTGCCGCCCGCAGGGAGGCCGGAGAGGGGCACCCGCTCGGCCGGGCCGGTCCCCGAACGCAGCCCTAGGGAGGAGGATCTGGCGGGGGGGGAGCGCCGGCTCCGGGAGGAGGAAATGGAGGCAGAGGGAAAGGCGAGAGCGAGCCGCCCGGGAGGCCAGCAGAGCACCCATATCCCCGTCCCCTCGTAGCCCCACGGCACGGTCCGCAGATCGGGCAGAGAATCGCAGAGCAACATCAAGGGCGACGCGGGGTGTGCGCCGGGCCGGCCTCCGGTTCCCCCGAGCCGGGAACCGCATCGCTGTTCAGCCGTGCGGATCCAGCCCAACAGACCTGCTGCTCCACCATCGCCCACGTAAGGTCCTGCTGGAGTGTCCTTCACCCCACGCTGGGGCGAAATCTACCACAGCCTCTGTCTGGATAGATTCCTCTAACCCAGAAGAGCAAGAATGTGACACCCATTAGAGAAGACTGGAGAAGAAAGTCCTCCTCCCACACGGGCGCCAGGTAGTGGTGAAATAAACCTCTCAAAACTCTTTTGCTACCTATAAATCCCCCATCTGAGCAGTCATTTTGTGGCAAGAAATAATTTCTGGAAAAAGCATCCTACACTACCCAAAATGCCATTCAGACCAAATAAATGGGAAATACCCCATCCAAGAATGCCAAAGAAACAATTCAATCCAAATCTGTATGTTTTTACTCTGTAAGAGACAATATATTTCTGCTTGCAATTCTCTCACTTTATGAGACATAACATCAGTGCTGAATAACATGGAAGTGTATACAGCAATAATAAAGTGATTTTAAAAGGTTTCATTTTAGCAGTTTGAAATCTCATCCCTGATCATATAGTCTTGGAGCTGGTGTTGTTATCTGCCATGACATCAATTTATAACCAAGTATAAAGACATGGGAGGAAAAGTAATCTTTTAGAACCTATTGTGGTCCTCATTAGCTGTATTTCCACAAAGAATAAATTCTAGGATATAGGTCCACAAGCTAAAGAGTTCTGCCTGCATGTGAAAATACCATTCCTTTGTGGAAACAAATTCTGGAGGAACAGATTGTTGGAAAGACATGAGACGTTTGCTGTGGTAAAGCAGGTCTTAACAATTATCTCTACCTATTATCAGGCACATATATTAATTGAATTTTAATTTTTTCTAAGAAATGTCACGGCATCCTTAGCTAAAGGAGACCATTCTATTTCTTGATGTAAACTTGTTTATAATAGACCCTATGGTAAAAACCATAAACCATTGTGTAAGACACTGAGCATATTATATTTAATCAGATATCCTTGTAAAATAAACTGTATAATTTTTCATTCAGTCCTGAAAGCATTCTGCTCCTCCAGTTCACATCACCTTCACCTTTCAGGCTGGATACCAGCCAGCTGGCTCTCACCGAATTCCTGGTTTCTTCCAGGCACTAGATAAATCTGGCATCAAAATCAAAAAGAAGAGGAAATTTAGAACCATGTGTCATCAGATTCCCAAAGATAGTACATTCTTTATCAATCTATGAATGTTGAATGGAAGAATTAACTGTAGAGAAGCCTTTGAAAAATACATTTTATCCCAGGGAAGTGAAGAATATGAGAAATCAGTCAATCACTTCTAAGAATGATTACAAAGAACCAGACCTATTGAAAGTAGTCACTCCAGTCAGGTTACACAGTTGGTTCAAAATTATTTAATGCCATGCCTCAACCATAAACACAAGCAGTATTCATGCTGTAGTCTTGTTGCAAGACATCACTACAGTTTTTTGTGCATTGCCTCATTCAGCTGAGATTCTTTCCAATGGATATTTACCTTTGAACTCTCTGGATTTACAGTGCCTGCTTCATTTCAATGTGCCTGTGATGTTTCATCCACAAATGACAAATACTTGCTCTCAACATTACTGTAGAATTTCAGAGCTTTCTTTTCTCCTTGGTATTTGCCTTGTTTCCACTAAATCCCCTGCCATTACTGGGTAAGTGTAAACAAACAAATACAGGGACAGGAACTGTAATCCCCATATGTTATCTAGCTATTTGTTTTGAAAAGAGAGAGCAGATTCAGAGTAGAAGACATCCTGTCTTGATGACAACGAAAAAATGGTTCAGCTTGACCTTTCTAAGCTTCTACCTTCCTTTCTCACAATCAGTTCCACCTATCATTCCTCACATTTTTCCGCAATTGAAAACAAACATTTTTTTCCACATTCCTGTCAGCCTGCACAGAATCGTCTCATGTTGTTACTGTTATTTACATTACTCAGGTGATATATTAATGAAAATATACAGCACAGACTTCCCTACCCACTCCAGTGTAATGGGGTCAACAGCAGTTTATAATAAACCAACAAATGATCATACTATAATGCAGTATGATCATTTACAAAAATTATTTATAAGGAGCATTCAGTTTTAATTCTGACCTTCCCATTCATGTTTCTCCAGTTTCCCTGCCCTCCCTGTTATTTTCATTTCTCATTCTGAACTGACTAACATCCTCCAAAAAAACAGATTCCCATTCCTGGTTTACAATCCTCTGCTGAAATTGTTCTTCACTGCAAAATCTGTAAATGAAAATTCACTCTAATTGTATATCAAAGTCATGTGATACTTTCTTTTAGTGGCTTCTGTAAGTCATCTAAATGTACTGACACCAGCAGTGTTATTAATATAATTTTTCTGATATCCTTTTTTTATCTGTTCCTTTTCAGTTCTGCTAGACATGAGGGGTTCCCAAGGAAACAGTGATATTGTAACCTAGTTTTATATATCATCATAAAATGTCTTTCTCTAAGGGTCTCATTATACTTACTCCCATTTCCTTCCTCATAGCAACTACAAGAGTAAATGAGTTGGTAGATTCATTGTTTAATCATGTCAAGTGTAAGTCTTCTCTGAAAAGGAAGTGCTAACATCTGCTTTATAATGTTTTGTATAATGGGAAAAATCCAGTGTAACTAATTATTTATTATTTCTGTCCCAGTTTGAAGCTCAGAAAACATTTTTATGTAGCTGACATGAAGAGAACTTTAAAATATTCTATTATGGATCAGTGAATGGAGGAAATTAAAGACATATTCTTGGTTGAAAATGACCAGTACTCAGACTCTCAGTGGATCAAGTCAGGTGTATAACCAGCAGGAAATGTTTCCTGCAGGACATTTCATGGAAGCAGTCTGCAGGGAACTCCTCAAAGTCCCATACAGGAAGGAAAAACTACACTGCAACAAATTGTGTTTTCCAGGTCCTGTACTAAATGCTATCCAACTATCATGGACTGGTTTTCTGGTGCAGTCTTGGATCATTCCCAGCTTTCTCCTATCTAAATTGAGGAAACATATTATATAATATCATCAAATTGTCATTTGATTGCTTTCAGGAGGATTTTGCTAGTCTCTATGCAATTTTTTTTTATGCTCCAAGCTAATTTCTATTAGTTGGATGCTTCCCCACAAGTGATTTGAACAATACTAGATATTTATGGGTAGAAGTTAGATTTTTTTATTTTGTTGTTAATCTCATTCCCTATAAAAGAGTGTCATCCGTAGTATACACAGTGCTGGCCATAACCAACTATATTAGTGGAATACTTCCTCCCAGTTTAACTGGTGTTAAAGATCTATCTGCAGCAGATGGAAAGGTATTGGTCTTTTATCTACAGAACACATTTTTTCCTCTAGACTATGAATATGGTCAGTATCTTCACTGAGTCAGAATGGTAAATTTCTTAAGTTGCTCTGAAATGTGTAACTTAATTTTTACCCACTTCCAAACCCTTTCCCTGCTCAAGGAGAACCATTAACAAAACCCTTTTGGATTGGAGGACTGGGGGCTCTCCATGGGCATCATGGGAAGTTCTTGGGTTATGGAGGATGTCCAACCTTATTCCTAAATTGGCTTTACTTGGAAGAGATTGATTTCCCTTCTCTCAGTGGACTGAGGAGCTAGGATCCAGGCTGTACTTTGAAATGCAATATAGTAGAGGCCTTAGCATGTAGGTTTTCTGTAAGCACTGCTGGTTGAAAACTGAAGAGAGGTTCAGATCAATTAGATAGTTTTCTGGTTTAAGGTTGGGAGAGTTAGGGCAGCTCACCCTGGAGAAGATAAGGCTCTGGTAACGTTAATGTGGCCTGTAAATACCTTAAGAGGGTCTGTAAGTTAGATGGAGAAATATGTTTTAGCCTGTTGTAGACTAAAGTAGATATATAGAAGGAAGAAATTTTTCTATCATAGGGATAGTAAAACTGGAATGTGTTGCTCAGAGAGGTGGTGGGTTAGATGACCTTTAAAGGTTCCTTCCCACCTAAACTATTCTATGAATGGGATACTTGCTAAACATGATTTATGCAGCTTGGATGTTTTGTCCAGACAAGTTGTACACAGACACAGGGTACATAAGTTTGTAAATATGATCAATGCTATAAACTTTATTATGTCTCATTCCTGCAGTTCTGTTTCCATGCTCAGTTTGAAATATTCTGTCATATTTGTGATATAAAACATGCTGAATTAAAGGTGCAGGCTAAAATCTTTACAGGATCTTAATCTCAGTATTTTCTGTCTGAATTTGACAGTCAAATTTTGATTGTTCTGTTAGTTGATTGAAAGACATAGGAGGAAGTTTTGAAAGAACCTAAAAGTTCCTGTGTAATGACAGTTCTTTGGTTATACATTTCTATTTGATTCTCTACATGAACCAGCAATGTTTCTAAGTAACTGGGCAGAAGGTTTATTCTTATAATCTAACAATCCTGATTGTAATAAATCAACAGTGTTGCAATTGTCCAGCTAAAAGAATTGTAGAATCGAGAATCCTAACAAAACCATACAAGTCTATTTCTTTTGGTCCCTTACAGATCATTCCTTGATATTTAATACCTTTATTGGTATTAAAAATTGTCCCCAGCTTGAGCACTCTGGTTTCTTTTCAATTGTTCCGAGTTGTCAGATACTACACTGGTTTCTAAATTATGAATATATAGGCATTATTCAACACATAAAGCACAGGCTAACATTAGCACAGCTGGTGCTTAGAACATTATCATATGTTCCTGTAAGTTATGGATGCAGCATTGTCTTCCCTCTTTGCTGCCTTCTAATGCCTCTTCCCTGACCCTTCCTGCACTTGTGAAACTCAAGCTGTTTCAGAAGAAACACCAGTATTCTTAAGTCCCATGTGATTTTTTTTTTAATTCAGTCATAAGATTGTCCTCCAGAGTTGGTACAGAATATCCTGTTCCAGATCTCAGGAATATATTCATTTCTATTGTAGTGACATCTTGAAAGTCCCCAATCTCCTGGTTTTATACAAGATAGAAATGACTGTTTGCCCTTTTTCTTTTCTTCTTTTTCCTTTTTTTTCTTTTTTTCTTTTTTTTTTTTCCTTTTTTTTCTTTTGTGGACTGCACTATGTGATTCTATCTCTCAATTTATTATTCATTATTAAAAGTATTAATGGTATCCTGAAGAATTATTATTACTACTACTACTAGTAGTATTACTACTACTACTACTACTACTACTATTATTATTATTATTATTATTATTATTATTATTATTATTATTATTATTGTCATGCTTAGAAAGCCTAGTCATGTATGAAGGGTCTAGTGCCCTAGAAATCAATAGAAAAAATAGCACAGGCAACAGCCTATTGCCATAGAAAACTCAGAGAGCCACAGACAAAACAGAATACATGGGTAACTCAGACAAATGCAATCAAAATGAGAAGACAGCAGTAAGATAAAGGTAGCAACACTAGAGAAATGGAAGATGACTGTTTTTTCATGGACATTATTACAAGATGGTGTTAAACTGATCTTTGAAGAAAAATAAGACACAATTTGGGAGACAGAGCATCTTTGCTGGAGTGGAACTGTTTAGAGTTTTCCCAAAGTAGCATTTGAGAGGAAAGTTTTCAAGGTAACATCCATTAATGTAAAACCAGTTCATTACTGAGGTTCCTTTTTTACTGCATCCAGTTAAGTTCTGACCTCTCTGTTGGGAAGAGATAGAAAATACTGGTTTGACTTTTTGTTTTCCTCAAAATCCAAAGGCAGCAGGTCTTTAGCTGTTTGGATTTTCAACTACAGTATATTCTCACAGACCCGGACTATAGCAGTTTTGATAATGAAAACATGCCTGAAAGGGATGATAATTAGAGTTTAGCATCTGGTATTTTGTATCTAGAAATCTACCTTTCTAGGTTGCACATCTGTCAAATGACCAAAAATTATCAGGAAGTTCAATTAATTCAAATAATAGATAAAGGCAGAAGGGGTAGCCTTGTGAAACTGTTCCTAAAACACAATGATACAGGCAACTTAATTTTTTTTTTTTTAATTCAAGTAAGCATACATTACAACTTTAGCTCTATACATGAAGAAAGGAGCCAGTATCTTGTGAAAGTTCATTTTACACTCCAGAGACAGAAGGCACTAGAATGGCAAAAGCTAAAGTCTAATTGGAAAACAATTTCTTTCTTGCACATTGAAATCATTAGCACTTATTTGACACTTTCTAGCACTGTTTCCCTGAAAAGGCTCCCCATGAGATCCTAGTTGACATGCCTCAGATAAAATCAAACTGTGCAGCATGAAAAGTTTATGAACAGTCTTAATCAACATTAATCAACTTTGGCATTTTACTAGGCTAAGGGGAAAATTGCATTAGGCCAAATGAGAGTCAGCAAACGCATAGTAACATGATGATGGCTGCTTTGTGCTCTGCTCTCCAGACCAGGATTCTGCCATACTTAGAAGTACAAGTATGATTAAAACAAGATTCATTCACTAGCTACATTAGTATAATTACATTCATAATGATTTTCTAATAAGTAGAAAATCAAAACATTCTGAGAAGGGATTCACATGCACAAAAGCTACCTATTTTTACTAGCAATATTAGTCTCAGAAAATACACAACCTTTGAGTACAATTATTACCTTTCTCATGCTACAGCATCTTACAAATTGATACAAAAACTGTATGTTAGGATTGCTGTGAGACAAAGGTATTCAAAATATAAATGGATTACAAGTTACAATTTTATTTCCAGCTTTCCTGATCATAGTGAAGTATAAGCAGCTGCACTTGAACAAAGTCTGTTTTTATAGTGGACAGGAAAAAATTCTCTATAAAGAAAGGTCTTACAAAGGAAAGATGGAAGGGAAGGAATAAAATATGAGATCATTTTTGACATTTCCTCTTACATTTCAAAGAGGTATATCAAAAAAAGGTGTAAGGAATCTCCTACTTTGAATGCAAAATGAGTTATTCCACTGTCAGTGTGCAGAGAATCTTTTAGAGAGACAATATTTTAGACTTATCAGCTGCTAAAGTCTGCCTTGTCTTTTATAAAAGGGACTACATCCACTATAAAATTAGTGGATGACACTTTCAAAAACAGGGGATTTATGAGTTGGAAAAGAAAAGAACAAGACCAGTAACTATCCTAATAGCCACAAAGTATGAAACACTGACTTAACACAGCTGCTTAGCCTAAATGTAATTAACCACTATACTACAGTTCAGGTTAGTGCTACAGAATATATATAGTACAAAGCCAAAGAGGATACACTTGTGCAGAAAGACTTCCCAGCCTTGTCTCTACTTTTCCATATGAAATATTTTCACAGCAATTGTTCATGCTCTCCCATAGAGCAAACTGAGCTGGTCTGATGAGTAGCCACGTTCTGTGTGCAGTCTCCCCTGTGCCAGCTATTTCAAAAGCTACCAAGCAAAAAAATATCAATAACAGCTGATGGCATTTTGTTAGTGATACTGTGGATTTCATAGGTATTCATCCATCATTCACAGTTGTTTTCAAAAGTATTCATGGCTGTCAAGAGTTCAAACCCTATAAAAAGAGTCTGTAACACATTCAAAACTCAGCCATAAAATACAGAAAACTAAGTTATACACTAAAATAAAGCATTGCTTCTTATGTGCAAATCACTGCAGTCTGCGAGGTGTGTAGGACAAATCAACATTTGACAATTTTGGATGCAGAGGGAAACAGTGACATAGGATGAGGACAAGGCTGAGGTGCTTAATGGCTCCTTTGCTTCAGTCTTTGACAGCAAGACCAATTGTTTTCTGTATATCCAGTCTTCTGAGCCAGAAGACAGAGACTGGGAGCAGAATGAAGCTCCCATAATCCAGGAGGAAATAGCCAGCAACCTGTTATGTGATTTAGACACCCACAAGTCTAGGGGGTTAGATGGGATCTGTGGAGAGAGTCCCTGTAAGATCTATGTATTGGAATAACTGGGACCCACTTATCCAAGACATAGATCTTACAGGGACTCTCTCCACAGGGATCCACCTAAGCTTACTGATGGATCTGGCAGAAGAGCTTGCCATGCTGCTTTCAGTCATCATCAGTAGTTCTGGGTAACTGGAGAGGTCCCAGTTGACTGGAAATTAGCAAATGTGTACAAGAAAGGCTGGAATGAGGTTTCAACAAGGTTTCAGCCTGACCTCAGTGCCAGAGAAGTCATGGAACAGATCATCTTGAGTGCCAACATGCGGCATGTACAGGACAACCAGGAAATCAGGCCTGGCAAGGTTGGTTTTATGAAAGGCAGGTCCTGCTTGACCAACCTGATGTCCTTCTGTGATGGTGTGACCTGTTTTGTGGATGAGGGAAAGGCTGTGGACATTGTCTGCCTGGGCTTCAGTAAAGCCTTTTAGCCTGGCCCCTAACCTGCAGCAGCAGACGACTGCAAACAACTCCAACACTGCTGACTCACGTCCTGAGAACAAAGAGGACTTGTTGGACACATGGCTGCTTGCTTCTCTCACAAGGAATTACTTTTCAGAAAGTTGCTTCCTGTGACTTTGTCCACCTGATGTAACATATTCAGCTTTCATAGAGTTACCTGCTATTGCCCTACACTGGTATTGTCCATAATTCCATATCCAGCAAGCATTTAATTCCATTGTTTTATGTCATGTTTCTTTCTATCAGTTCATAGGATGAGAAGGACATGCAAAGATGTCTCAGCTTTGCTTTACTCTCTCACAGAATATCTTAAAAAGAGGAAAGGAAAACCTGTTCCCTAGCTGAGGAGAAGTACTTTGTCTCCCTAGTGGATGATGTCCACGTGTCCTTCAAAAAGATATTTTGTTGTGCTCAGACCTTCGAAGCAGGAAAAAGGTAACATGAAGAAAGCAGCACAAATTATTCTGTTCGTGTATACATTTTTTTCATATTTGGTTCTACATCATGTATATACTGACTGCCTCTTGTACTTCTCCAATTTTGGTACAACGAATTCTACGCTATTTTTGAAAAAGAAGAAAAATTAGCACAGTATCTTTTCCCCAAAATGGTGAAGTTAGATGAAGTAAAAAAATATATGACAACAGTGTAGGGTGAAACAGAGCTAATCACTCAAGAAAGCAGTATCTGGGGTGATAGGAGACAACATTTGCATGACTCAAGAAGGTATAGAAATTTCTACAGGGCATGAATTCACGAGTCAGAATCACATATTAAAAATAAGCAATGGACAAAGTAAATACTTTTGATTTATAGAGGTATTATTCCATTGAGAGTTTCTGCTAAGTGGACCATAAATTATCTGAACTTTACTCCTGTGCTTTATAACACCACTGAAACCTCCTGGTATAGTCCATTATGTGTCTTTATTTTCCCTTATATTCTCACACACACAAATGTAGCAGTCTGCATAACCTGAAAGATTACTTAAATACTGAAAGAATTTCTCAGATTTCTAATCACATGCCATTTAGAAATATTTTACATCATGTGAAGAAAAAAATTTCAGAAAAAATACCAATCATATAATAGTCCACCGGACAACATATAACAGTTGTAGTAGGTTCTATGAAATTAGCTGATGGCTGAGAATAGGATTTTCCAAATCCTCTAAGCACCAGATATGAACAAATAGAGAAAAAGCTAAATTAACCTGCTTAATTCTAAGTACAGTAGAATACAAATTGCCAGAATTATGCAAAGTACACACACGCACGCACATGCACACGCACCCCCCACAGAGGCAAACCCACATTTTCCCCCATTTCTGAACCTGGTACCTTGCTCTGTTGGGCTGCTTAGGAGACTCTGATCCAAAGTTACGTCAAGCAGGATTGTGGAAGCTCCCAAGACATCTACCAAGGCTGGGTAAATCAAAGATAGAGGCCAGACAGAAATTTCTCTCTTGATTCTTCAAGCGTGGGAGCTGGATGCAAGGCTGACCACCTTCCTCTTCAGAAATATTACTGTGTAAGCCTTCACTTTGTCTCCATGACAATATCCATCTCGGTTCCTTGGATTAGTGGATAGCCCCTAGTGAATCTGTACCACAAGCATCAGTCCAATCCCATCTCAGCAAGAAGCTCAAACCTTGAAGTATCTGCTTCTCCATGTTATGTACAAGATCCTGGCATGTACATCCAATGCTGCAAGCTGGAGAAATCAGCTCAAGTTATGAGGGAGATGGAAAATTACAGTATTGATATTCTCAGCATGAGTGGGTACAGATGGTCAGGAACAGATTGTATCAAATTGAAGAACAATAATAAAATCATGAACTACTGAGGTTCCCCTTCTGGAGGAAAACAGATAAGTTGCACTGATTGTGAGTGACACCACATAAAGAGCCCTGTGAGACTGATGAGGAACCAATTAGCAGCAAAGCATCAGGTACACAGTTCAAGTAAGTGAGGATGAAAACCCTCCAAATGGTACCATGATACAAAAACACTTCCTAAAACATCTTACAGAACCTTTTTAACAGTAGCATACCCTCATCAACATGGCTGGGCATAAATGGGAAAGTAGAGAGAACTAATTATGGACAGAACAGGACTGGGTATCTGGAATCTGTTCACACAGCAGCACCAATAAAGACATTATTCGACTTTAGTAACTAAATTATCTCTTGATGGCAAGAGCATGTTCTTCTGCCCACAAAATCACATCAGACTGGTGATAATAAAATATGGGCACAACGTGGTTTTAACCTGCATTAATTTTTATTTGTTCCTCTGAATGTTTGGGCATGTAAGTTTTAGATGCCAACAGTGATGTGACATATATGCTGCCATTGTGGAAAATAAATAAGATACTTGCAGAAGTAAATAAAAAATAGCCACTCAAATGTATGGTGTTTAAATGTCAATTCTTTAAAAAACAACTTTTCCACTGAAAGGCATAATTTTCAGGTTTCACAAAAACAAAACTTGAGTATCCTCAGCAAAATATGTTAGTAGAACTAAGACTTTTCTGGTATTTTTCAATAAATATAGGGCTGGGTCACTGCAATGCTGTGGAGTAGCAGTGCCAGAAAGGGACCAGCAAAGCAGTACTTCCAAAATGGTCAGAACAAAGCCCCATTAAAATGGAAAAAGTGAATAAATGTTTATGAAGAAAAGACATCACATTGGCAGGTAGCAAAAAGGGGGTTCCTGATTTTAATAACAGCTTAAAAGTGAAGAACTGGGAGGCACAACACAGTGTAGGGTAAAACAGATCAGATCTGCTCAAAGGCAGCAAAAAGAATCACAAAAGGATGCTCTAAACCTTGAACTGAGAACAAGAGAATGGATCCACTTTAAAAGAAAGTAGAAGAAAAACATACAAAACTACCTGAAAGACAATTTTCGTGACTGTAAGGCTGACATAGCATCACAGTCCTCTCCAGAAAATTATCCTACATACTTACACTGAATTGGATTTGCAACATCACTGCATCATCAGGTACCTTAAGAACAGCAGATGACTTCTGGCAGCTGCTCTTGTGCTGACCGTATGTTCACTGTCAGTGAACAACCAGTGCACAGTGGGACACAGGGCACATTCCAAACATACCTAGACTGTGGTCTTTGGTACTGACTTTCAGGAAGCTTTCAAGAGGATCTCTGAAATTTTTTAGTGAATCTGTACAATACCCAGAAAATGTTATGGTTTTCATTAAGACACAAGATAGATGGACCAAGATCTCTAACCAGCTGGCTTAAAGTTCATAGTGAATTTACTGTATTTTGGAGGTAACACATCTTCAAGACAGTGAAATTCTGTGGTCAGGTCACGCACATGTAGGTCTGGACATTGCTGATGGTATCTGCTTCCTGGAGACATTTATAAAAAACACACTGCTTGGAAACTGTCAGAACTGAATAAAATGTCCTGAAGTCAGAAAGTAGATAAACAAAGGTGATAAAAACCAGTGTGACCTCAGAGAATTGTATTGCTCCATAAGACGGAAGTCTGAAGTATCATTACCTCACTAAAACAGCAACTTCTGCATGATTTCAACTGTGAGCAAATGACTCAAGTGGAAAGCTTTGCTTCGCCATGGCTGGCCTCCAGCAGGGAAATCTAACGCCCTCCATGACAAGCTAAGAGTCTTTTGTAGCTATGCATTAAACATATATCTGCAGGTCAGGAAGGAACAGATGGAAATCTGCTGTCAGCATTGGTATTCCCCTTGGCTACTCAGAAACAGTTGCACAGAATAAAGCAGGCCCTGATCTTGGACTGGACATTGTGGCCCAAAACACCTAACCTCTGGCATCCCCAAAGACAAGAAAACCAGAGACATTTTCAGCACAGTATTCACTAAAGCAGCAGTTTTGCAAGAGAATTTGGGAAACTGTGATGGCGTTGGCTTCTGATAGTACTTCCTCAAGGCAGCTGAAGTCTTATGCTTCTGGTGATATGAAAAGTAGGTTGAATTAAGACAGATAAAATGAGAACCTGACAGATTTGCAGTTTCTTCCTTCAGGTATTTCTCACTGAAATATGTAACTGGTTACTTTAGAAATCCAATGCATACAATTTTAGCTTTTCCTATCTTATGAATAAAATCTTAGGTTACTAAATATTTTAACGAATCTCATTTTAATAGGTTTTTTAAGAATTTAGTTCTGATCTGTTCTGCCACATTTTTCCCGTGTCTGCTACTGTGACTCCATCCTTTAGTGTGACCATCCGTTTGAATTTTGGCTCTGCCCAAAATTCACTATGACATTTCTTCAACATAGAGAGCTCTGTCAAAATCTCTATCTAGGGCTGTTCACACAAGATTCTCTATAGAGTAAGGCACAAGACACAAAGGTATTTGTCTTTTGAAGCAAATTACTACACATTGTCCATAATATAAGGAATTGTCACTAAGCCAGATTTCTGGTTTTATTCCTTTATTCCTGGAGGGGAAAAAACCCTCTTCTGACTAAACCTTAGCTTCAAATCACATTTGGACCCAATTACTGAATTAAGTTTATTCCACAATTTGACATCAGTATCATAATCCAGTTACCTATCCCATGCTGCTTTAACTTGTGATAGTGAACATTTTCTATTCGAGATATTGTACCGCAGCTACTGGACAGCCATAACTGATAGGATTATGTAAAAACAGCAGCTTATCATGAATGTCCTAACGTTTTCTGATGTTAAATACTCACTTGAGAATGATGCAACTGCAAATATTGCCAGTGGTTTTGTTTGCCAAGGTTATATTTTGCCTTAAGTGATGCAAAAGAACACAGGCTCTTTTCCTGAAATAGCTGGTCTATAAATATGATACCTTTAGATACCCAGCTGAGCCAATGATTCTTTTGCCTTCAGACTTAAATGCTGGATTATCCCATTTGTGAGGGAAAAAAAAATAGGTGTTTTTGATATTTCACCTTACATTCTTATAGCATAAGAGGGATTGAATTTTCCCTTTCGTCTTCATTCAAACTAAGTGAGAAAACTGCTGACATGTTCCTTTCTTTTTGATCTGTGCTTTATAGCTCCCCCATCTCCTGCCATGCCAAACTGCATCCCTTTGGCCAGTTTGCAATTATATTCTGGTAATAATCTTTCCCCTTTGGCTCTCCTGGCTTCTCACCCTCCATGAATTTTTGAGTCCAGGTTTCCTTTCCCTTAATGAATCCCAAATACTGCACACACCATAGTGTAGATTCACAGGCATCTGCAAATGATTAAAGCAACCATAGGTCTTTAAAAGCAAAACTATCCTCATTTTTGGAGGGATTAGGAGTAATATTGCCCCAGATATAATACAGTAGAAATTGCCTCAAAAAAGAAGTATTTCTATTTTCTGATTAGCAAAACCTAAGTCGTTCAGCCAAGTCAATGATAACCACAGAGAAAGCAAGAATTTCTGAGGTGCTATTTTGGGAAGCAGGGATGTGAAGAGAACAAAAACAGAAGAGAAAGAAAACCATAATGCTGGAAAAGCTGGAATCCTCAGATCAAAAGAGTTTTACAAATAGGAAGAAGTGATTTCATCCTCAGGTACTGTTCGATCTCTACCCTAGATCTCAAAGTGCAGAAAAACAGCAAACAGCTGTTCTCACAGGACAGAGTGAGAGGGAAATGAGTAATGACGAATGCTGCTGCTTAGCTACCCAGGGATGTTTGCCCCAGATAGCAAAAGCAGGAGTGCCCAGACTGGGACTCTGCAGCTGTTGATAAGGCTTGGCTCTCTCATTAACTAGTGGAGTTGTTTTAGGCAGTTGTTTGATGCAATGGCCTCTCTTAGCAGGTGTAACAGATCCCCTATCCCTTGCTACACCCCACAGCCCACTTGTATTTTACATCACTACAGCTTTCATATACTGTTTTGTAAGTAATTGGCATTTTTCAGGTTGCTGAAAAAAATTGTCATATTCTACAATAAGGCTCTTAGATAAAATCCCACATCTTCAAATAATTCCACTCTGACTGAATAGAAGTTAGAGGTTTGGATGTCAGTATTGTAATAAATACATGAACACAATATGTCTACTGAATCTATATTAAATCTGTGGGTTTCTATCATATTATGGTTTTTAATCACATTTTTACAATGACAGTCAAAATACCATCTCCATCCATTTATCTTCTTAATAATCAGCAGCGCTCTTTTGTCTGCTGAAAGATCTTTGGTTTTGCCCACACAAGCCATAAAAGTAGAAAACATGATGCGACATGCTATAAGCTCACACTTTTTGTACCTGCTGAAACTGCTCCAGTCCTGGACGAAATGAAATAATTAAATATACCAATATTCATTAGTATTTAAAAAAACTAAATTCAAGATATTCCACTTTATATTCTAAAAACTTCAGAGATAACAGATCAAACTTTGAAGGCACCAGAAAACAGCAGCTCTGCCTTAAGTTAGTCTAACAGTAATTGCTCATTACCTTTGAAAATAAGTCCTTAAGGTTGTTTCAAACTGTTATAAAGCACACGATCTTCAACTGAGAGAAGTGTATATTTTTTTCATTTATTATAGTAAGCAATGACACTTTCAGCAGTTTTTACTTGGTGGTATTTGAACTATGATCTTTGATTTTGTGCTAGAATTCTTCACATACCTTCTAAGGCCCCAGAAGTCTTGGGTGAGAACATCACAGTCTTTTCTTTCTAATTAAAGTCCCTCTTCTTCAAACACCTTTCCATCTTTCTCTAGTTTAACACTGAGCTTGTTTCCCACAAACCATTATCCATAGAAATTTATCTTCAGTTACAAAATCTCATTCATCTCTCTTCAAACATTTTTAGACTTTTAGGTGCAGAATTGCAGAAGGTACACAAGGTGTTCGTTTGTCACTGGTTCTGCTCATCTTAAACCTCATTGCCTCTGTGTAAAATTGTGTCCAAACCTAGACAGATACTCATAAGTTAAATGGTCATATTTCACATCATAATGTTAAGTATAAAAATCAAGTTTAACTAAAATACAAATGCCTGAAGCATGAAACAAACACCTCTTGAAATAAGCATTTACCCCCATCGAGTACAGATCAGGTATGCAAAGCTGTGCACTAGGTCTGCATATAGATATCTAAAGTTAAGCAAGATGAAATCTACTGCCTCCACCACATTCTTGGTCCAGTCACTGGGAAAGAACTGCAGAGATACTTCCATATAACAGAGCATGTTACCTGACTAAAGGTTACCAATTAAACACAAAGCCATGGCAAGGATCTGAACAATTAGAAAAACCAAGTGCACAGACTCACCAATCCAAAAAATATGGAAGGGGAACGATACAGATGACTGCTCCTAGTGCAAAACCCACTAAACAAGTGTAGGAAACTCCCTAGAAAACTCTGCAAACTGAGGGATTATCTAAAGATTGTAAAACTTCAGAGGAGTATGAATTTAGGGAGTGTGTAAAATTTATTGGAGGATTATTTTTTTTAGTGGATTGCATTGTGCCAAACTTCCTCTGGGATGTTTAAGGTAACCACGAAAAGTGTGTAAAGGGAGTGAATGAAGTAGACTGGAGATAAAAAGGCATAGGAAAACCAAGGACAAAGAGGATAAAGGGGACCAGTCCCATGTGGACAGCTTACCAATTACACTGCAGTGCTGCAGTCCATCCCATATTAGTATTGCACCCTATTTCCAACTAGACTTGTGTGCATGTACCTGTCAAGGCTAGCAAACCTCAAGTGAGACTAGCCCACAAGCAGGACAACAGGAGCATGATCCACTGGAGCAGGACCACATGGCCAAGGCCCTCGAAGGTCCAGGGGCCTGCAAAGGGGAACCATGGCAGTCACTGCTGGAGTGTCCCCAGAGCAGCCACCAGAGCCCCAGTGCAGCTGCGGGCACACCCAGAGGTGAGGCTCAGCCTGGCCAGCCGCAGGAGGAAGAGGGAGGAGCAGCAACACCCAGCCCGGTCTGTGTTTACACAGGTGCCAATACAGGCACTGCACTCTGCCCCTGGGATTTGTGCCTGGCAGTGTTTATTGTTTGTATTGTGTGTAGGTGTGCACACAGCTATTGTTTTATATTGTTACAAGCTTGCTGATATAGGAATCACAACAGCCTGGGGTCCTCTGACTTGGGAGGGGAAACTAAAAAAAGCCCTCATCCCAAAAGCCAGGGTATGGCTAAGGTATTGTTATCATGAGCAAAGTGAAGAAGAGTCATGCAGACACAGGCAAAAAACCCTCCTGTTGAAATTTTCAGTTGGTCTAAAGGTTTATATATTTCCACATACCTGAGTGGTCATTTAGTTTGTTTTAGGTATCTGTAACATATGGAGAGTAAAAAAAATTGCTTTATTCAAATATCTGTTTCATGACATAATTTGGGTATGATGAAATAGAAATAAAACATTGATGACTCCATAGCTGTTTTATCATGAAACACCAAGGCTATGAACTCACCAATGCTATGAATACTGTTCTAAGTATTTATGCAATAAAGAAATTATTTTTCTTTCAAACCACTTCTTAGGTATCTTCCCAAAGAAAGAACATACACAGAAGTCTGGGGGCTTTTTTAATTAGCAGGTCTGTAGGCATTGGTTTAGAAAATAATGTCATTTTCCTTTTTTTTCTTGAATCAACACCACCAAAATTTTGAAGGGAAACATTACCAGTTTCCTTTGATTTTCAGTATTTTATGTGGTACTAATGATTTTACTATGCATACACTTGGGTACACATACATGCAGATGCATGTATCCATAGTCTTTCTACATACAGTCATTTTGATAATCTAGGCAGCACCATTAAGGTGATTAAGACGAGGTCTGATTACACCCCTCAAATCACTGAAGGGAAAAAATAATAAAAACCCCTGCCAAATAAAAATTTATTAAGGGCTCCTGCTCCTTTATTTTAATTTCTAAACCATTTCAGCAATGGCCTGTAACAGACTTACATGAGCACCTCTTGCAAGCACAGCTACCACCTGGCAACTACTACATTTACATAAATGTTTTTCAGTGTTGTTGCATTATGTACTTCAGGTGGATGACCACAAAAAGCACCAGATACAAACTGTAAGAGTTTCCAAAAGGGATAAATCAACAGCAGATGGCCCAACAGCATACAAATCCATTGCCATGGATCCTCTGAACGGAAAGAATATCCGTACAAAACTCCAATTAACTGATTTCCAAGCAGAAAGTCCCAGCTCAGACCTACACTGATTTTGCACCTAGCATGTTTCAATAAGTCACAGCAAGACTTGACTCTGGAAAACAGACTTTTTCCTGGAATGGTAAGAGGGTGCCCCACTTGATGACAAGACAAATCTCTGTGTCAAACTACATCCACAGATTTTGGAGAAGGAATTCATAACCTTCAGAACACACAGACTGAGTACTTTCCTAACATTAAAATTCCTTTTTACAGCATAGTTACAATCTTCCTAGTAATTTTTAGCCTACCCTGATCATTTGAGTTGCACCACTCGGATTCTCTCTGGAAGCAGCAGTTCACAAAGGTGTTAGAACATGAGGAGATCCTTGGGACACGGCTCACACCCACTGCTCCACACCAATGCCACATCACAACCTAACCAACTCCACAACTGAAAGCTCTCACTACATTCAGAGTTCTGCAGCAGAGCTAATAAATTCCAAGCAGCAGGGCTTGTTCACACCAGGGGTTACCGTGACTCAACAAATCAATAATCAACGGCTTCAACTCACGCAGAACTGACAAGGCTGAAAATTTTTAATCACATTTCAGGAGATTAGTCTGGTTTTGCAAATCGTGCAAGACTTGACTACAGCTGTGTCACAAGCCATATTTTGGACTGCATATTCTCCCTCAATTTTTTCAATATTTCAGGAAGAAAATAAACTGTATTTGGCACAGAGTGCACTGTATTAGTACAACAGGCACACAGCCAGCATCAGCCTATTTCCTGATCTGTTCCACTACTTCTCATCATCCTACTTATAGCTCTTCAGATCTGCTTCTCTTCCTGCATCACCCCATAAAGGTAAGCGATCCAGAGAGTCAAAGATACATTATGGCCTCTTATCACCAAAGAGCCATAACTTTGCCATGATGATTCAGGAATCTTGCCCAAACAGTACTGCAAGAGACAAGTTAAAGAGTAAGAACCAGAAATGCATATGGATTAGTGTCAGCAGAAACATTAAACAGGATACTATATGAAGGCAAGTGCTCAAAGTGCTCAATTTCCAGATTAAAAAAAAAATTAAGTTTACTCTAATTGAGTTCACCTTTTTTTTTTTGTGCATAAGCTCAGGGTAAGGGGAGTATCATTACACACTGTAGTGTTAAGACTTAAAAAGAGCATTTTGTACAGATGATGTTAAGCAACATTACAGTTATTACATATCTCATATCTCTCTTCAGTCTAGACAGCCTAGTTTCATTCCAGCAGAGTTTTCTCATCACCTTGGCAACTTCAATAAAAGGCTGTTTATTGCATGGGAAGAGAAACAGGGTGTTTCCCAGGCAAACTGTAAAGGAACTTTGGGATACAGTTACCTTGTAAAGTCTGAAACTTCCATTTTTCTTCTATAAATGTAAAAGAGAAAGCTTATAATGAATCTCATACAAAGGAGTTTCTGTGGTTTATAAAACATATGTAATTTTTTAAATCCAGATTTTGCAAGTTTTAAAGAGAAAAAAATTATTCAACTAACTAATTATTAATATAGCAACTTAACAGTCTGAAATTTGGTCAGCTTATACAACAACAGTTAAAAAAACAGAGCAAAACTATAAATATTTACAGATGTCTGAAAATCCTGTTGAATTTCTTTCTGGATAAAAGAAAAATAATTCATTGTATTGTAAGAAGTATAATGTAGACATTAAGAATAATCAGTTGAAATAATCAAAATCTGGTCCATTGCTTAAGGTCACTTTATTAAATTTGTTTAAATAAAAATTTTTAAAATGGACAACATAAGGACAATAATTTTTGTAACTTTTTTTTTTTTTTTTGCTTTGACAAGTATTAACTGATTTTATCCCTTTTTTGTAGTAACAGTACCAAGGAATAGAACTGGAATTACAGATATTCTCCACCAAGTTATCTGCTTGTATCAAAAGGGTCAAACTCCACTGCAATATGCAGTGTTGGGCCAGTAAAATCAGACAAATGACAAAAAATATTACAGGGAAAATTCTCATAACTACTCAAAACAGATGATGACTTGAGAAGTCAGAGGATGAACAAACTTGGAAGAAAAGTCATGTTTCTGGAACCACATGCTGTCTTACCAAAGTCCATCAAATTTGTACAGTGTATTATTTCAATAGTGACATTTTTCTTTCATTGTGGCATTTTGTACATGTGAAAACAATTATTTCACTACTGCCACAATATGCTTCTTCCTCTCTGGCACGAGGGGCACGGATCCTGGCTTGCTGTGCTTACGACGATTCAGTTCCCTAGGAACAAAACAGAAAAATGAAACTCAGTAGTCAGCACAAATGTTTAAGAAATACTGTCTTCCTCCTCAAGCTACTAATGAAGTCATAATACAAAGAAAGCAAAAAAAATTAAGAATTGCTCTCTTTCTAATAACCAAAAGCCATATACTCCTTTGGGAAGAAGGACCACCCCTTTTGAAAGTAACTTTAAAGTTGGCTAATTTAGAAAGGTTTCAAATGAGCCTTTCTTTGGAAGCTCAGCTTGGTTTCATGTCAACACGATCAGCTGCTCAAGTTTGTGGAGTTTTTAGCTAATAAAGATGACTAAGACCCACCACTTTACTGTTAATTCAATGGCGACAGCAGAGTAAGCCACCTTCTACTCCTAGAAATTCCAACATGGCAATGATCCAGGAGGTATAAAACACCCATCCTGGAATCTGGCATTATCAAAAAAGGCAAAACCAGAAACCCACAAAAAGCCATACAAAACCCAAAAAACCCTCCCCACACACCCTGTAACAGCCCATCCTATCTCCACTGCAATGGGGCACCATGTCATGCTTAACTCAGCACTGTGGCTCTTTCCAGCACGGCATCTGTTGCCATGTCTTCACCGTGCTTCTGGGAAGCAGCCAGCCCTCACTGCCGCTGGCACTCATCTGCGTTTGCCTTAGCATCACTCCAGTAGCTCATGATCCCTCCCTGAGATGCTCAAAGGAGCTCTATCACTCCCACGGGCCACAGCAGCACTGCAGGGATGGTTTTATTTAGAGGAAGAGAAAGTGAAGGCAAGGAGGAGCACGCACTTGCGGCGCCGAGCCTCCCTCATGATGCGCTGCTCCTTGATCTGGCAGTAGATGCTCTTGGGCAGGTGCCGGTGCTGAGCTATGCGCCGGATCTGCGGGTGGAACTGGAACTTCTCCTTCAGCTTCTGATTGTAATTCATGGCTGCCTTCTCTCGGGGCGCAAGCTGCAGGGAAAGTAACACAGACAAGCATGTTATAAAGGAACAGGGATTTAACTGTCAATCTCCTCTACAAAACAAAATTTTAGCTTTTCATTCAAATGGCTTCTTTCTAGTAAATTCCCCCAGAATACGGGTAGGTAAGTATTAAAAACCCTAAAATTCCAACAATATCCCAATGCTCAAACACAAAACATTATCATTTTAAAGCTGAGTGGAGTAACCAAATTTAATTCCAGAGAATTAGATTTTAATGTGCTGTAGAGTGAAAAATGAGAACATAAATAGCTGATTAATCTTTCCTAACCTCAGATGACAACCAACTTTCCCTGTAAAACAAAGATTTTCAGGCATTTTAATCACTAGCCGGGGTAATTAAAAATGCTGTAGAGGAACTGCCCTCATGAACAGCTTTACAGAAAGCTCTTCAGGTGGCCTGAATCTTACCCAGCACCCTGATCCCTTGGGAAGCACAAAGCATGGATCAGATTTCAAGTACTAGCTTCACTATATAGCACACAGAGAGCTCCAACTTTCATCAAGCAGCTAAAAAAGTCTTGGTATCACAACCACAGGAAATACAGGTGAGCTGGTATTGCCATAAAAGACTATTTTTCAATTCATGTTTAAAATTCTGTCCAAGCCACCATCAACAACACCAAAAGTAAGAAACATGTTCTCTTGACAGTCAATCTACAGAAGATTTTTTTTTCAACTAGGCTTTTTCCCTTTGGTCCTAATGTCTATTTATCAAAAAGAAAAATATGTGTTTCCTGTGGTTTTGTTTAAAGCATGAATTGCTTCATGAGCAACCTCTATGTATTTTGGATTTACTTGGATCTTTGGGAATTTCAGCTGCATTTCAGTCTAGGGAGTTTTCATATAAATATAAAATCTGTTAATATAAATTTAATATGACTTTAATCCCATCTGCTTTTTCCTACCCTCCTGCCCAAACTATGTAACTCCAATATTTCAGACATTTTAAAAACCCTTCACATTTTCCATTAAACCATGGCACCAGTCTTTTGCCATCCCACATTTGTGTCACAGTGCTATCTCCACCTAAAACATTAAAAGTAAAACAATAGTTCATGCAACTTCTATTTATTCAGCTTTGCAAATGACTCGGTGTCACTAACTTCTCACTTTCCAGAAAAGACAATAACAAAACCAACAACTTTATTACACACACAATTGGAAATTTCACTTACAACATAATGAGACACATGATTCCCCCCCCTTGAAATCAGCAATTGGCTATTTATTCTCCACTCTGGAGATCACTTTTGTGTGTGACTTGTGGTAGAATTTTTCATGAATTCTGAATAAATAATTATCACACTCAGATTTTGGTCCAGAATACCATAAATGGTCTGAAAACAAGTATTGATAAAAATTACCCCAAAGGAGCTTCTGATTTGGGACATTAAGGAAACCAGGTACCAGATACAGAGTTGCTCATGGCTCAAAAAATTCTATTCAAACATCAGAGATACATGATGCTCTTGACCTGTTTCTCCACACCCTCTTGTTCATAAAATCCAAATCCTTCTGCTTTACTTACACTCATTGTGGCCTCTGAAATTGAAATTGAGCATATTTTACAGTCTTAGCCCACTAAAGTTACCCTCCCCCTTTTACTGAAATTCCTCCTTGCGAGCCAGCCTGTGAATAGCTGGTTCACTCTCAGTAAATCCCAGGTGTTCCCACTTTGCGGAAAACTGCCAACATAATCCAAATTAAAGAGCTTTATTTTAATTAAATGCAATGATTTTTCTTTAATTTTAGAAGGGCAAATTGCTGCCTATTTAGTATAACCTTGATGATTCTACAGACAAGAGGTGATTCTTTAAATTAAAGATACATCCAGGACATCTTATTTAAAAAAATAATATAGATTAAGAGGTGGTGGAGCCTGACTCCATTTTTATGGGTAATGTGGTATAGAGAAAGGGACACAGCTGGTGACTTCCACCTAACTACCAGATGCCAGCAGCCAATACACTAACTGTGCCAAGTGCACCCTCATCCACAGGATGGGAAAAGAAAATGCTGCAGTAATGACAAGTTTCCTTCATGAGAGGTAGCAGATAGCTCAGAAAACACATTGCAATAATGCACTGAATTCCAGCTTTCTCTTGTAAGTCACTTCACAAAGTTCAGTGTGAACAGCTCAAGAGAACTGTGTTACCTCCCATTCTTCTTTTGGGCTGGAGAAGATGCACAGGAGGATTAGAGATTTTATTTATAGGGACTAGAACACTCCAATTCAATATATGTAATAAATTAGGATTTATGTGACATCATGGGGGGAGACATACTTAAAGGTGACATATGACTGTTTTTTCCTATGTTCAAATAATGAATGTGCAATTTCTTTCCTACACGAGAAAAATGAAGAGTATGTGGCAGAAACATAACTGATTTGTGTCCCTTACACAGGAGGACTTCACAGCAAATACTTAGGGTGAAAAAAGGGAGAAAGAACTCTTAAAAGCAACCAAGTTGTCAGCAATAGGAAAATGCCTCTTCGAGTAAACTGCCCATGCCTCTTCTCCTCCCTCTTGATGACACAGACTGCTTATTTTTCCATCTAAGCAGAAGGAAAGTAAGCATTTTTGCAGAGCCCTGATTAGAAGCTAAAACCACCCTTAAAAAATTCTTCTCTTCAAGAGGGCTGTATTTAAAACTCCACACTATTAAGACTTCTGTAATTCAGCATGAGAATATGAAATGAATGTTTATCTGTCCTCTTCAGGTTGCCCTTCTAGGATAGGGCAGGCAAGAGCACAGATGTAATATATTTTTAGAATCCAGATATATCCCAGCAATTTTCTACACTATAGCTTGTCTTATTTTATTTTTCTATTGCTCTACAGAAAACACCTTCTAAATTTATAGCCATGAAGTTCATTATTCATTCTTTCCTGGACCAAAATTTTTGATCTCTTTACATCTAAATGGATGACAAAAGCAAAAAACCAGAAAGGTAATGTAGGGCAATGTAGATGTTAAGAGCATAAAATCATAGCTACAGGGCTGAAATTGAAGGTGCACTGAATCACAAACTGAAAATCACTATGAAAAGAATGCCATGACCCACAGTGTCTGGTACTGCTTGTTATCAGCATTATCTCAGAAAATGGAACCACATACTAGAAACAGAATGAAAGGATAAACAATTGCTTAAGACAGTTTTGACGTGCTCCTGCTAATGCACTTTGCTAGATCAAAGCCAAGACTTCTAACAGCACTTTCTCCTCTCTCTACTAGCCCATACTCAAAATCTGCTACTTCTGCATTTTTTAAGGAAGCAGTAAACCTATGCTCCACTACTGTTCACTCATTCATCAACAGTTTCGCTAAAATTCTAAGCATCCTAACCCACTGCTCTGTACTAATTCACAAAAGTAACAGAGACAAAATTTTGCAGCTGCTACTCACAGAAGTTAAGTTACTAAGAATTCACACTCTGAGAAGTGCAGGTATAGTTTCTTTTTTAATGTGATAGACTGAAGAGCAATACAGCTTCTACAAGTTTTACTGATGGTTCATTACTTTCAGTACAATTTGGAGAAACCCAGTCTATCCCTTTCTTTCTATCAATTACATTAATTGTACACTATTAACTGAAATCCACTATATTACTGCTGCTTTTTCAGCCTTTCCACTCAGACCAGGCTCTATCTTCCTCCTCAAAAGTCAAAATCATTTTCCTTTTCATAAATCCCAAACTTCTTCAAAAGCACAGGTTAAAAAAGCATCAAACATACATAACAAGCCATACATTATGTATTTGAACAGTCCAGAGTTTCTGAAGTCTTAACAGTCTTTTGCTTCTGGGCATGCTGAGATGTTCACTGCTTTAAAAATAACACCTGTTACATCCTATTATTAATAATACATATTAATCAATTAATAGAAATTTATTAAAAGCTAAATGTAGAAAATTATTTTGAAGCAACCTCTGCAGTAGCTCCAACACAGATATTTGGGTTTTGTTACCCCTATGTAAAACCTGTGCTGACTTAATTGTCAGTGGAGTAGAGACACAAGATGCCTCTGGCTCCTCCAGAAACTTTTCTTCTTTCTTTCATGTTTCACTGACTTTGAGTAATGAGTGCAGTGCCAAATACATTAAAACCCAAAAGAAACATGCATGTCAGAACTGATGACTGCTTGGGTACAGCTCAGAAAGTACAACTTTCCAACTGGATAAATGTTCACCAGCCACAACATGAGTATCACATATTCACTATAACTTCCTTTGAACTCAGCAATGTAAAAAACAACTAAGTACTCACCAAAGGAAAAAAAAAAAGTTTGATTACTATATTTCTTTCTCAGTCAGGATGTTGATTTCTATCCACCCCCAGCACAAAAAATATCCATCTTAAAATACAATGTATTCCAAAATTTTAGCATTATATCAGAAATACAGTGACCTTTGGATGAGTCATTCAATCAAATCTTCTCAGCAAAGAAAAACAGCAGACCAAGCAACTAAGCATTTAAGACATATTTTGACACTTCTGACAGAATTACTGAATGTTCAGCTTTGAATATTCAAAACATTCAAAAAATAGCCACAGACTGTGGAATGACTGGACACTTATAAAATAAGCAAGCATATGTCTGTGAAGATAAGAACACCAACACTCTAAAAAAGAAGCAGATACTAAAAAAACATCAGTGGAACCTGCTAAATAGCCATTAACAGTTGCATTCTTAAGAATCACAGGAACTACCAGGCTGGATCAAACAGGGATTTGCACTGAATCCAAGCAACATTCCCAAGATATATCCAAGAGCATGATAAGCCATGAGGACTCCTGAGTCCTATTAGCTACAATTGCTCTCTAAACATCTGAAAAATAAAACTTCATAGTGCTTCTAAAAGAATTTTAAACAACTATAGCCACTTCAGACAGCTTCAAATTCTGTGTCTTGCTAAATTCACGGCTTCAACAACACCACGCTTGAACACATTACCACATAAGATACAGAGGTGTGAAATGTTCTTTTCTCATTATAATGTAATTCTTCACAAATTCTTCTCTGTTTTGTGAAGTGAGAGCAATTTTTCTATGCCCCTTTTAAGTTCTTCCTGTATTTCTAAATAGTTTTGCCTCTTAAGATGACTTTTTGATGTTGCAAGGTGTTTTCTCTAAGATAGGATCATAAATTATGGGAGGATTTTCACTTCTGACAGTAAAAAAAAAAACCCAAAAAAACCCAACCAACCAAAAAAAAAAAAAAAAACACAGGAAAAAAAATCCTCCCAAGAATAATTTAAAAAACAGGGGGAAAAAATCAAATAATAAACCACATGTCCCTTGACCTGTGTCATAGATAGCTATTGATTTGGTTCTCTTGGGAGCCGACAGCCCAAGTGCTGTGACAGAAATACACACCCTTACAGACATTACAAAAACTTCATTGGAGTGATCCCACAAGAGCAGAACCATACTGTGGGTGCAGCCCCCAAGGGGCACATCAAGCATCAACACTGTACTCACAAGGGAAAACAGCAAAGGCTGTTTTTTGTAGGACTCCTGCCAGGTCAAGGAACACAAGAGTATTAACGTGCAGACCATATCCAATAGCCAGTAGTCACAACTAAGTACTGTCTTTTTTTAGGCCCATCCATGGCCAGTTTTCGCTGACGCAAATACTACAGAAAAGAGCAGAATGTCATTTACCAGTCTGTTCTGAACACTTCAACAACAGCTAAGCTGTCCTTTTGGTATGCAACATTTCTGCAATGTAGGAGTAGCTGCGCTTGCCTATTACTTCCCAGAGTCAATTATCCTTACTCTTTCATAACAAAAGCAGCCAATGCCATCTAGTAGTCAGTGCAGTGAACTTTTTGTTCACATCTGAAAATATCGGGAACGCTTCTACACAAAAATGATATTTGTGGCATTCTTTTTACCCACTTGTCCTTCACACGAAGGGCTCAGAGTAAAGATGAACGTCAAAAATACCAGACAATTCTGCTACAGAGCAGCATTTTAGAGAAACATCGTGATCTCTTGCTAAAAATACAGTGAGCAAATGGAGAAAGCGTCAGTTAATATAATAAAATTAGGTGAAAAGGGTGTTGCTATGGGCATATGGACATAACAGAAGGAACATAGACAATGTTTCTATCCAACACTGCACTATGTAAACAAATTCAACATGAACGTTAAATCCAAAAGTAAAGTCTCAAAATAAGCAACTATGGAACTGATAATTAAGTCTTTGACCAAAGCACCAATGGGAAAATACCAATAATCAATGCAGAAGAGCAGGAGGAAAAAAAAAGAAAAAAAGTATCCATTAAAAAATTAAAATAAAAAAATTCAACATAAACAATCATTTGTAATCAGAATTACTGCAGAGACCACAAAGCTGTGCAGTTTTTTTATCTACTGCTCTGTAGCAAAACTGGGAATACTAACAGGACTTCCCAGTACCTATGGCGGGCCATGGCTAAAGATATACATGTTATTTTAACTGTGCTACTCCACATCCAGTGCTTCAGAGAGCACAGCAGTCCATCAATTATCCTGTGTCCAGAGTAGCCCAAAGTACTCCTCCACTCCCTCCACCTGCCACCTCTCCCAGCTCTGTTTCACTTCCCTCCTACAGATAATTCACGTTGATGGAGCTTCAGGTAATCACAAGCAGTCCCAGACATCAGTATGCAAGAGATCCAGCATCTCAGCTGTACCACATTATTCCCCGAGTCACAGCTTCCCTTTCCTCTCCCCACAACCTTTCACAAGACCAAGCAGAAACTCCCCCAGACATTATCTGACAGCTCTGCTGCTGGGCTAAGAAAAGGCAATGCAAGCACCTCCAAAATACCATAACAATATAAAGCTACATAAAGGGATTACTCCCAGCACACAAAGTGCCAAATTCATTCTCCAAAGTCACTCAGTACTTTGACTCATCTGTGCAGATGAATCTATGCAATTGGTAACTGAAAGGGAACATTTGGGCTTTGTCTGTACACAAACATTTGAACAAGTATAACAGAGAAGTCATCTCTAATGAGGCTGGTGATCGTTCACACTAGGAACACCCCAACCACTGAATTAAGCAGACTTCAGATAGCACCCTAGTTTGCCCACTAGGTATCTGAGAGCTACAAAGGTTAACAAAAATCTCAGTGTCAAACTACACATCAGTGCAAAGAGCCTACTTTACAATACACATGCTTATCACAGCATGACTTTTTTTAAACAAACTGCATGAAAGAATACAAACTAATCACATTCCAGTCAAAATCTTTAAAAATAGTGACTCTAAACTTCAACAGAATTATCTAAGTATGGCTAAACACAATTTATTACCTTTTTCCCAGTGGTAAAGGATGAATTCTAACCATTAGCACACACGTAAAAAATTCAATTCTAGTTTAGATAGAACTGATGATTATTGTTAACATTAAACAAGACCAAAAGAAGTCATCTTGTGTAGCAATAATGAGGCATCTCATTTCCTTCTTATTATTATAAACTGCAGTAAATGCAAAGAGCTGTACTGCACGTGTCACTCTACAAATTAAACACAAATGTCATAATATAATTTTACAGCTTCCCTTCATAAACAAGTTTTAAAAGTTGAAACGGCTAACTGGTTGTAATAATAACAAAAACCCCCAAACATCTTGTGATAACAAAAAGCAAAATGCAACTCTTACCACTCCCAGTTTTTCAGAGGCATTAGCTTTCCACAGGCGAATATTCATCTCATCTGAGCCACACAGAATGTATTTGTTATCTGAAGTCCATTTTACAGTGATGACGTGCTGCATTCGTTTGGTATGATAAACCTCCCTAGAGCAGAGACACATTTTTAAATTATCTATCATCACTTTTCTCACCATTACCTTTCAAATAGCAGAGAGCATTCTGTTCAAGGCAAAATATTTTTGTATTTTCTTGCTGTTGTTTTTAAATAAAACTGACCTTTTTAAACACTACTGATCTTACCTTTTTATAGATAGAGATTCAAAAGAAGTGTGATAGATTGATAAAGGACTACCTAGGATAAGATGCTTTTTAAATAAGTGCTTTCACAGAAATCATAGTAATGAGTTAAATAATAACTCTTTTTGCAAATCATGCTAAGGGTATACAGTATGAAATGCATACTGTTCCTGAAGTAATTTTGATTAATATGCTTTTACATTGAGAGTATTACATAATGGGAATGCAGAAAAATAGGTGCCAAAGAATCTGACACCACACAGCAACGAAACACCTCCCAGCTGTCCATTTATGATATGGCAATGGATTTGCTACTCTTCATTGTGATTTCCCTCCTTTACCCAAAAATGGACTCCATTTCTTTTTTAGTTTCTGCTAAAAGCAGAAACTAAAATCAGTCTCATGCTCAACAAGTGCTGTTGAAAAATGTTTCTGCATGCTGCATTTAAACCAATATTTAAGTTAAACTTTTGTCTAAACTTTTGTTAAATTTTTGTCTAATATTTTGAAGTATGTATCAAACAAGTTTATTCTTTTATTTCTGCTATAAAAATAAAGGACTAAATACACTTTTTTTGGGAATTCTAGTTATTTATTAGCATTCTGAAAAGAAGGAAGAAGTAAGGTCTATTTATTGTCTACCAATAGTCATTCCTTTGATGCATCAGTCATGCACTACAGCTTATTCTCCTTCCTCCATTCAGTTATTTTTGCAAGGAAAACCCAAGTAATAATGTAAAAGAAACACAGAAACAACACCTATTCAAGTGGTGTGGAGAAACTTGACTGGGGTTGAGCTGAAATGGTTGCAAGAAAAGTAATCAATATATCAGAATAAATAAGCCTGAATAAGCTTAATCACCTCTTTTCATTCACCAGCAAGCAATACTCTACAAGAACAACTATGTGGAAGACTGAGCACAACTACCATCAGAAAACATGAATACTCACATCAGCTTTTCACTGTTTAATGGCATGTGTGCACATCTGCACCTTCACAAGAACTTCTATGTTTTACTTTCCTTCTACCACATGACTCAGTAACAAAGCTTTTCTTCACCCACCTTTGGGGAACTAAGTAATTTTGCTTTTCATACTTTGAATTTGCAGCCTTTGCCTATCCTGTGGCTGTCATCACAAGGTATTAAATGTCATTTTTCAGGGACAGGAAAAACTGAAAACATGGCCAAATAACCTGAATCTGTCATTTAGAAGTTTGCATAGAAATGCAGTTCTGTTTGTTAAGCATTTACTAAATTTAATCAACTTCATAAAAATCTTATTTCTTAGGGCTAAACAATTTCACTATTTGAATTTCCATTTAAAAATAAAATAGAAAGCAACTGCAGTTAGGAGTTTTTCAGACTGGGAGGACATCAGAAGTAAAAACTAGAATAGCACCAGGATCCTTATTTACAGGTATTCCTAAATGCCCTCTCACTTTTCCATGCAGGATCAGATCTTCTATTTAGAGACTTTCTCCATTCTGTGAGATTAATATGAACTGTCCAATTCTAAAGAAGCCCAGCTTCTAAAAATTTTTAAGTGTACCAGAACACTCTAATCAGCTTACATGAGGCAAAATTTTTCATTTGTAAAGCTTCTCCTCACTAGATTTATGGCTACAACACAATAGGGGGAAAAATGTGGACAAAGAAAAGCTCCTTCCACAGACCTTGGCAACAATGTGCTAAAATGTGAAATAAAGCCTTTACCTGTTGTGCTATGGGGTCTGAAAATTTCTCCTCAGTGATGTGTGTTAACTTTACATATCACCACTTCTGTGAACATTCTTAATTCATACAAAGAAGCTGCTAACCATATTTTTTAGTAATGCAAGTCAGAAAAAAACCCCCAAACCTACAAAGAAACTGCACCATCTAATTACATTTAAAGTATTATTGCAAGACAAAAAGAACATGAAAACTATCAGTAGATTAGATATAGAGGGAATGTAAATAGCCCCTCCCACTATTTAATGCAGCATAGAAGCACAAACAGTTACACAGCATGCACAATTTCATCAACCAATAGTAAAAATATACTCCTTCACCAAACCAGTATTTCAACATTTTCAACCTCAAACCACCTAGAACTTGACTCAGTAACAACGTTCTGGGAGGACAAGGTTGGAGAGAGGAAGTCAAGCAGAAGTAAAAGTTAAGAATAAAGAAAAAGGAGGAAGAACTGACAAGAAAGAATAATGAAGGCAGGTTTATGAAGATCAAATGATACCAGAAAGATCAGATAACTTGCCCCAGTTTTCATGAAACTGAAAGAAAACCAAAAAAATAATGGAGACACAGTAGATTCAATCTGAACTCCAGCAAAATATTTAATATACTGACTTATGAAACCTTACATGAAAAACAAACTCCATGTGAATTGTATTCAAAGCGCTCTATTACAAATCAAAACCAGGTTAACAAAATATGAACAAAAGGTAGTAAGTGCACTGAAACAGATCACAAAAGGGTCCCAAACTGATCCTCAGGAATTCATACAGCAATCTATTTTACATAATGCCTTCAGCAATCATCCACACAGGATGAAGACAATCCCTAGGAGAGCAAATGCTACAATGCTGTAATACACTGCAAACTAAAGTGGTGACAGAAACAGAACAAAGCAACCTAAAAACATTAAAGATGCATCAACAGGGAAATCAAATGAGATTCACCATGGTAAAATACAAATGACATGAGCACTGTAATCCACTCTAATTTTAATTCCATATTGTGGAAGTACTGCTACTTGTTAAGTAGTTCTACTCTTGATCCATACTCCAGACTTAAGTCAACTACACAGCCTGTCAGTTTCAAGCTACCAACAGAATAAGATTTCAACACTCACAGGAAGGAAATGCCCCAACGAAGATGTTAATGAATGAATCAGTAATTTTGAGGATTTGGGAGGAAGTCACTGGAATGAAGAGAGAGAAATGTGTAAAACTACTCACCTGCTGTGACCTTTGTCTACAGGAAAAATGCGGATGGACTTGTCAAAGCTGGCAGACACAAATTCTTTCCCAGTGGGTGAATAATCCACATCAAGGACAGCAGACACGTGATCCATGTGCACCATCACAGGTGATTCAAGAAAGCGCATATCAAAAGTATATAAGCTTTAAAATAAATCCATCAGTAGCTTAGCATCAGAACAAGTCCTAAGTAAACAGTACATTTTACATAAACCACACTTAAGGGTAGAGCCATATTGCAGAGGAAACTCCTTAAAACAGCTCATAACATGTGAAAAGAAAGAAAATGGCATTGTTTAGGGTTTGAAAGAAGCTTGTTAATCAAAGGATCTAGTTATCAGATCAGGTTTCTTGCTCCCTATCAGAGGACAGATAGGCTCCACCTCATCATCTGTCCATGGGTCAGATTGCAGGCATCACACTGGCCTCCTTTACTCCATCCTCCCATGTAAGTATGCACCCTGAACTTGTAAAAGCACCTCTCAATCATTACAGCAAGCCCATCAGTTCTCAAAGGTTTCCTAATATTGCCATGCTGTGAACTCCTAGTAATTCAGAGTCTACTGTAAAGTTCCATTTGGTTGGCATCCTTTGTTACTGGCTAATTATCTTAGGCAGACAAGTGCAAGGAAAGCTTGGTGTAGCAAGTCTAGGAGTGCAGGGAAAGCTTGGTCCTTACCCATGGAGATGCTAGTTCAGCAGAGCACACTATCCATAGAAAACATGGAAGGCAGGTGTTTTATGTTAAAAGTAAACATTCAGCTGCTGGACCACAGCTGGTTTCCTCTAAGGACTTGAAAGCTCAGATAAAGCCTACCTCTACTCCCTCAGAATAAAGAAGCGAGGCATAATCAATATGCAGATCATCAAATAAGCATATGTGCTTTACAGACAATGCATTTATTGGAACCTGATTAAGATATACTATTTAGTAGGACTGTTATGTCAAAAATTTAATTCAACAGTTTTCTCACCTTCCTTTCTGCAGATGAATGCATAACTGAAATTAAATATATCTTACTGAACACTATAATGGTGATTATTGCTTTTTCCTTCTAAATTCCCCAAGTATGCAGCATCTTATTCAAAATTGCTACTCCATATAACCAGCAAATACTTGCATATGCATTGTTCATGTGTGCATTTGCCTTTGCATACTAAATGCTTCAAGCTGCAAGAGAACGGTTGTCCCTGACAGCAACTTTTAGTTTAGCAAGAGGAAGAAAAAAAAATTGAAAAAAACCCAAACCAGCCAAAAACCAAATTCATAAACAAAAACCTCAAACTTATAAACAAACAGATAAGGTAGTCTAATAGTTTTACCATAACATAAATACAAGAAAAACAGCACATTGAATATAACACCATTTTCAAGGTCTGAGCCAGATTCCATTTCCTTAGAAAAACAGCCTTAAGATAAGTAATAAAATTCCTATGTTCTAGAAGAAAACAGTGATCTATTGTTAGATCACTGACTTCCTGGAAAAAAGGATATGGAGCATATTTGCAATGGCCTAGTTTTGAAGAGACAGCTTTTTCAATATCAGATTAGCTGTTCACATGAATAGTATTGTTCAAAAGTAAAAAACTGCTCCGAGACATTGAAAGGATAAGTACTGCAGTCTCCAGAACTGTCTCACAAAAGATTAATTTTTTTTTTTTTTAGAAATGTTCTCATGAAAATAGCTGATCAGTACAATGTATCAAGCTTCACAAGAGCTGGCAAGAAAATAAACATTTATATTGCCTCAGACTGGACCAATAGTACTTATTTTCCAGGGCCCATCTCAAGTTATACTTGCATTCAGCTGCATTTATTCTAAGTTACGCTGCTTTTTACCCCCCAGGTTCTGAGATACACAGAGGCAGTCTACTATCAATTCATATTTCTTGAAATCAGTATTCCTGTAATTCTCTAGGTTATAAAGCAATTCAAATTTAGAGTTTGAGTAGTCTTTTAAAAATTTATTTTAGCACAATCATAAATAACCAAGATACAGATGAAAAATATAACCTGTCCAGGATTATCAAAAATCAAGGTTACACTTACTTGTAATCTTCATTGGCTGCAGTAAAAATGAAAGCTTCCATAGGGTTCCAACACAGTGTATTTGTCCTCATGTTCAAGATAACCTGAAATATATTTACACATTGCTACCTTGTTAAAGGCAGTAAAATACTCACTGCAGTTCAAAACTTCCTACATACCCCTGAAGACAAGGACTTAGTAGATAGATAACTATGGCAGAGAAATAGCACATGACAGAATGTTTCCTCAGCAGTGTTAGAAGTGAAACCCAAGAACCTCTTGTCCCTCATTACATGCTTCTGCTTTGGGCTACACAACAATTAAATTTTCCTCTGTAAATCAGAATCAAATTCTTCTAAGTGGCCATTTAACATGGCAACCGGTTAGTGGTCAACAAGTAAATCTGGAACTTCTAAAAAATTTCACTTCTCTGTCCTATTTACAGGAACCTTTAGTTAAGTAATCTATAGACACACCTAATTAAATGGTTATTTCAAGGGACATAGTCATTAACTGAAGCTGTGAACCAACATTTGCAAAGCAATTGTAACATGTTTATGTTCTCCCAGTAATTACGCCTTCATTATTTTATGTCGAAAATTGCAGATCACCAATTCTCCTGGCCAGCTGCCATTTTTTGTGGAAGTGCCAAGCAAGGCACACAGAAGTTACTGTGTTGTCAGGTACTCAGCACTCTCCCTGTACCAGCAGTGAATCATCTCACACATTTGTAAGATTTGCTTGCTGCTTGTAAGCATATGGCCAACAAAGAGGCCAGCTGGCCCTGAAGTGGGAGGAAGGCAGCTGATAACAGATTAATAAAACCCTTCTGCTTTCTAACTGCAGACTAGACAAGAGGCACTAGCAAGCTGTGTGTTGAATGTCCCCACCTTGGAGGACAGCTGGGACCCTGTGGGACAAGGCAAGGCAGGGACAAATCTGACACATCAGACACTGCAGCTTTGGCTTCTGCCGAGTCTGAGAGGAATTACCAACCATTTATTTGAAAATAAGAGCTATACAGTATGCCTGACACAAAGTGGATGTGTAATTACAGAGCAACTGATTAACAAACTGAACAACTCTATAAACAGGATTTTCTACAATGCTCCAGGCCAGCTATAATCCTACTTAAAAATCCTGAAATTTGTTGAACGGTATAGCATTCAAATCTCATTTTTATTCTTGGCTTACTACACTGAACACCATAAATTTACACACCTATTTCAGAATATAGTTGTACAATTATAACCCTTACGGTAATGAACACAGTCTCAAAACAAATTAAGTGATGATTTTACTGAACATCCCTCCAAAAGATTGCAATGAATGTGTGTCTTTTCCTGTAATTCTCATTCTCCCTAAGTGACACCACCCTGTTCATTACAAAGTCTGTGCTGCAGAACACTGCTTAATTTCAGGAACTGCATGCAACCAGAAGGGAATGCAACCATCAGATCTCTAAAGTGATCTCTAGTTAAAAAGCAGACACTGAGATGTCCTCTGTTTACACTAATGTGACAACTAGAATTGCTCAGATTTCAGCATTCTTCTAGTTACAAAACTTGCACAAAACTGGGAAGTTAATAATCAAGGACTGTTCTTTATTCCTTCCTGGTACAAGTTCACCAGCCACTGCAAAATGAGCATACAATTAATGCTAGCCCACCATATCTATAAGTACTTTAAGTCGTTTTACAAAATAATTTCAATATTGCTCAAATCCAGCTCTTTGAAACGCAGTCAAGTCCTGTCATGCTCTGAATCTCTATTTTACACCAAAATTTACAAGCCTTCAGTTGATTTCAGCAGTGGCTTTTGGAAGTAAAATAGTGCCTAAGAAATGAGATTGACTCTACAGTTCTAGCATTAGGTTTAGTAACAAATATGTAAGGCAACCGGGCTGGAAGTGATTTAAGTTGCTGTAAATACATTAATAATGGCATTTCAGAACGATCTAAACCCATGCCAGAGCCATTTTTAACTGCTATTTTTAATCTATTGTACATCTTCTTAGAAAATGGATAAGTTTAAGTCCCCATTAAGACAAGTCAAAATTGTGAAGTACCTGACGACTTGGTTCTCTGGGTTTAATTATTTTAACTGTGAACAGTTGCTTACGAAGAATGTCAGTCTGGAAATGCTGACATTATTTTAATACAGAAACATTACCCAAATAATTAACCTGTCTTCCTTTACTATCACCAGGGTTTTTGGTTGAGATGAACACCTAAGAATGTAATAAGCAAGAGAAACCTAAGAATGTAATAAGCAAGAGAAAACACAGCTCCTGTCAGCTGCTAAAATGCTAAAGTCTATCTTTACAACCCCTTAAGCTTTCCTGATCCCACAGGTTGCACAAGAATGACTTTTAAAGCATACCAATTCCTATCAAAACATTTTCCTCTTGTCTCTCAAGAGAATTGCTTTCATTCATCTTTCCCAGCTTTTTTTAGACTAGCTCTTCTTTTGAACCTAGGTAGCATCTCACTATCTCATCCCTCCCTTTTAAACTAAAGGCTTTGAAACCCACACTCAGGACAAATGGGCAACAGAGCTACACAATGTGAAAATTGTGTGAATAGGAATGCATGTGTGATGTACTCCTATTTCCATTCATGAAGGGACTGCCACTGAGTTCCAACTGCTCTGCTGATCAAATCCCAGGAATGCAGCAGCGCCAGAAACCAGTGCCCATACATAAGTATGGTAACAATAATAAGCAAAACCAATCTCTTAGGAGTTCCAAAGCTCTTAGCTCTCAATGCAGAAATGGACATTTCACCTCCTTTCCACAGGAGAATTATCCCTATCCCAGGAGGAAACACAGTACTGTGTCCATGGAAGCAAGGAAGTCCTAACCTAAGTGCATAATTCCTACAGCAGGAAATGCATCTCAGCATGCTGCTTACATGAGATACACAGACACAAACATGTGCACAGTCTACAGTCATTCTATATGCACACGTATGTACAGTGTAAGCTAAATATATATATTTAGCATATATACATATGTAAAATTCTCATAGATTCAAACTTAGTTCACAAAGGACTCAACTGCATCCTTTGCTGTAGGTCTACAGCACTGGCTGGGCTCATTTCAATATTCAGGTCTTTAGCTGGCATCACTGACAAGTTTTTATAAGCACTGCCTCAGTGGCCCAAATGAAACTTCACTAAAAATTATTGGGGCACAGGGAGAGAAAGAAACACTGCTATGCCAACAACTTTCTTTTTTATAACTAAGTACCATTTTAATGTTGTAGTGTGTATCAGCTCAATGACACTGCAGACAGTATGTAACACTGAGTGCATACTCACAAGCCAGAATATTGCATTTCAAGAAGAATATTGTTAAAATAGATCTGGGGCTTAGAACTACTGAACTTGATTGAGGTTTGATAGGTGTGTATGAATTACCAGCCTAGCCTCTTATCTAAATAAATACAAATATTTTGTTAAATAGGAATCTTTAGGTCATCGGTATGTTCCACATATAAATATTATTTTGATTACACTGCAAAAGATTTCTGAATGTTTATGGTGGGTGTATAGGGAAGGGTTTATTTCCCTCTGAAGGAAAAAAACCTTTTCAAATACAGAGCAAGGCTCTCCAGTGGTGAAGTTAACTTGTTTCCTTCTGGTAAGGAAGAGGAAAAAAAAAAATCACACATACATAGACAGAATGCAATACAGGAACATAAAGTTCTTATTGTGAAATTGCTGTCAGGTCAGGCACTTGATCAAGAATTACAACAGAGTGAGCATGACAGCCTGTCTGAATGCAGAAAAAGGCCCTTCTAACTCTGCATTGTTTAAATCCCAACATTAATTCAAACTCAGAAGACTCAGACAATGAAAACTCAGTTAACTCAGATTTCAGAGCTTCCCATTCTCTACTGTCACCAACAGTTACATGCTATTAATATATTCAGTATGATTATTAGCACCAGTAATTAATCTTAAAAAGAAAAATATTACCTTCTTTAATGGAGTTGATTTTCTCATATCATACAGCACAATATTTCTGTCAGAAGCACAGCTTCCCAAAAGGTAAGTCTGAAAAAAAAACCAAAAACCCAAAACCAGTGTATATAGTCTTTTGAACACTTCTAGAGTGGGTTAACAGCTTACATCAGATACCTAAGCTATTTCACAAAGCTGGTCATGAGTTTCTTTTTCAGTCAAGGAAATACCTTCATCAATTTTTCTGTGCAGCTAATTACCCAGCACAAACATTTTAAATAGCTTTTCCTGTAAGATCCAGAATCCATGCAGTGCCCTCTACTTTAAAACTAACAGACAATTCCTCATAAACACTTTTTCTATGAGCACAGCCCAGTCAAGGGGTATAACAGAAGTGCTGTAAAAGATCAAATGCAATTGTTTTGCCATAGGAAGGGTGAAAAGTTTCAGTCACAGGGAGTAGAATACTGAAACAGATGAACTGGCAGCTCCACAGCCACTTAACTGCTACACTGCATGACTGAGTTACCAGGTATGTTGTTGTTGTGGGCAGAATGGAGACTGCTCTGCTTTTGTTTCTCCTCTCCCACACCAGCAGAGAAAAAAGATAGGAAGATAAAATTGTATGGTACTACATTCCAAAATAATATAACCATCAAATCTATATATGCATCTCCTTATATATTCCATTAAAACTTAAAATCTAAATTTGGAAGAAAAAAAATCAAGATGGTATAAACAGAGTTTATATTTCATATCGTTCAAGAAAAATACTAATTTCCAATATATTACACAATCATTACCTCAATGGGATTAAATTTTACACTGCTTATGCTATCAAAACCCCAAGTCAGAGAACACTTGGGGCTTGTCCTTTGTTCATCCCAAATGTCCACTTGATGGCCACAGGTAGCAAAAACAGGCTCCTTCCAGTGGTGATCAATTCCTGTATACACTGTCTTTAAGGGAAAATAACAAAAAACAAAGCAAAAATGTTAAAACCCACTTGTATGCATAAATACTCAATTATGTTCTGTTAGAAAAAAAAAATCAACAAATCTTTGCATTTGGAGTCTCACATGGTTTTTCTCATTTATATTACTGAAAATTAAGTCACCATTGCTACTAGAAACTAAGCCTTACCAGATGTACCCCTGCCAGTAGGCAAGCTTTCTTTTCCATTTAAGGTGCATGTATGCATCTTTTGGTAATTTACAGTGGAGTTGGCACTAAAGGCATATTTACAAAATCCTGGCTGATTTTAAAGCAAATGAAAAATTTAAGAGTGCAACTGTATTTTCAGTAGGGACTTGAATGGATTTCACAGACATTTCATTAACTAAAGACTTTCAAACCATCAATTTGAAAAAAGTATTTAATGTTTTTCTTAACAGAAGCTTATCATAAATTCAAAGTGCCAAAATATCTATTTTTAGACTGCTTTTGTCAATAAGGAAGATGTAAAGTTAGTATTTTGTATTGAATGTCTGTGAGATTGGTATGAAAAGTAACTTATTTATGAAAAGTAATGCAGACTAAGCACTGACAATACCCATCTGAAGAGACTACAGAGAAATGTGACCCATTTGCAGGAAAGGGATAATTAGCACAGACAGAGCTAAGCAGTCTCTGGTGGCATCAGAGGAGTCCTTTCTGGTTACATGTAAAGTAAGCACAATAAAAACATGAAGATACTTTAAAAATGCCATAATAAAATTTGATGCCAGCAAATTACAACCCATTATGATGATAAGTGATATCAAATTATTGCTCTCTCCTTCAAAAGCTAGATAAGATATGATTCAAACTAAATTCAAAAGAAGAGGTGTGGGAAAATCAAAACTCAGATTTACTACCTTTCCAAGAATTGTATGAATAGGTTCTTCTTCTTCTCCATATTCTGGGCTCTCCATTTTCCACTGTTTTATGGTTTTGTCATCACCAACCTGGAAATATTGGAAAAGTTTTATGTAAATATATTCCCTTTTATTTTGCTAGATGTGCTTTGCAATTAAATATAGGCATCCTCTCAAAAAATATTCTGTGATATACACAAATGCTTCCTCCTGCCTGTTCATTGCTCCATTTCATACCTCCAAGCAACAGATTAGCTCTCCTGGTCATAACATGTCATTCAAACATGTACATGGTCTGGCTGCAGTGAACATTCTTCACAGCAGCCCACATGGCACTGTGGTTTTGATGAAAAAAACATCAGGGCTGAAAAACATATTTGGGCTGAAACAGCCCTGATACAGCCCCAAGCCTTGGCTGTGCATTTCCCCTGCTCCCACTCTGTCTCCACGACCCCTGCCTCACCCACCAGCCACAGGCTTGGGTGGGCAGCAGACTGGGGGGGACACGGGCATGACAGATGTCCTGACCTGGCCAAAGGAGCATTCCATAGCCCAGAACAACACTCTGCAATAAAAGCTGCAGTACTGGGAGCAGGAAGAGGAGGTGGGGGCTGGCTCCACAGTGGCTGCAGCTCAGAGATTGTCTGGGGACCTGTCGGCTTCTGAGAGCAGGCGATGGATTCCCAGCTTGTCACTTGTTTCCCACCACCACCTTTCCTTCACCTATTCCACTGTCCCATCTTGATCCACAAGGCTTTTCCAGTTTCCAGTATAGATAGCTAAATAGGAAAAAGGTGAGCTGGAATGATGGCTATTTTGTAAGGCCGAATTTTGTGGTTTTTCATCACCCTAAACTGCAAATTATCTTCTGGAAGTCACTTTGGTGAGCCTGTAATCAGTTAAAAGGCACTTTCCACCTCATTTGCTCTGGTTGCCTGCCCCAAATTTTGTTCTACCTCTTGCACTAATGCCAGCACAAGCTTTTGCAGGGCTGTGCAGTGACCTGGATCAAGAAAATAGGCCTAAAAAATGTTAGCTTTACAAGTTTATCCTCCCCTCCATGACTGCACTACTACTGTTTCTTTCCCTCTCTCAATTTTCAGGCAGACATTGTCAAAAGGGAAGTAACTAACTCGGAGTCACTTAGGATTTTTTACTGTGACTTTCCCTATATCCTAACTACTGTCCCTGTGACCTAGTCCATACCTTAGAAAAAATAAATATACTGTAGTGAAAATGGCTCTTCTATGACCAGTTTAAACAAAGCACAACTTCAGGACACTTCCTGTTTTCAAAAACAGTTCCTGTTGTGTTATCTCAGAACTATTTTAATGCCAACAGGAAGACATACTATTTCCAAGCAGTTTACATGCAAGTGAATCTGTTGTGTATGAATTAATAAAGCTTTATTCACCTGGAATGGTCTTAACTTAATCAGATTACTTTTAATCATGGTATATGCAAATGGTTAATGGTTACTTTTTTACATGGTATATGTGTATGCAAACGGTTACTTTTTAACTTTTTTACATCTTGCAATAAACATAATCCATTTACTACTTTAAAAAAAAAACTAGTTTACTGGAGTTTTAATTACATGACCATCTGTTAGCTCTTTGCTGGTATTTATCCCTTCCATGCTCTTGAATGATATCCATATCCCAGCATCAGAAAAAACTTCATCCTAAATAGAACTGTCGGGTTCACCGACACATTTAATAAGTGTATTCATACAATATTTAAATGTTCTATGGCAGAGAGCAAGCTTCTCAGTGGAAAACAGATGGTGAGCAGGTACTCTGTGCTGCTGCACTGCTGAGGAGCCCCATAATACTCACAGTGAAGAATGATGTGCCACAGAAACGGGCACACATGCCTCGAACAAAGCCTTCGTGGGCTTGTATCGTGCGGATACACTGTCGTCTGGTCAAGTTCCAAATCTTAACCTGATAAATACAAAAAGCAAATATTCTGTAAGCTTTCCACAGCTGCAGTTCAGTCTTCAAATACAAGAGACCACACATGTTGTAATGAAATGGCAGAGTTGGCTTGGACACCAGTCAGATTTTATCATGTTAAAAACGAATTATTTCTTTCTTGAAAAAAAATTTTAAAAGTGAGGCTCTTTTGTTCCTACCCTCCCCCCTGACCAAAGCTGTTTACTTTCTGCATTTTGTACTCCCATGTTTTTGAACTAGAATTCTTGCTAAAAAACAGCAGCAGTTATAAAATTAGCAAAAAAATACCCTTTTAAAGACAAAAACACAAAGAAATTTGGAATCAACAGAATTTTTTCTGTCCAGCTGCTGTACTACATTGTCTATAAATGTCCACCTCTCACAGAGGTTTCTGTTTAAAAGCTTTTGGGCTCATTTAAAACCAACAACAAAGAAATGGAGCTTGCTTTTTATATTTTTATGTATTTACAGCACCCAGTACTTTACTTGCTCTATCAGTGGATAAGAAATTTGCATTAGAACTTTCACAGAAATTTGTTCCCCTTCTCTCTGAAAAGGTTAACCCCCCCTTATAATACTGCATGACATGAGCACTTTCTATAAAAAGCAGAAAGCAACCAACTGCCTAGAAGACCTTTAAACTGCCCTTCATACCTTTGAAGTATTCAAGTACTATCAAATGAGCAATGTAAGGGTGAGAAAAGACAGGTAATCCAGAAAAGACAGGTAGTTTTTCCTGCCACTAGTTCCACTAGTCCTTGATTGCTATTTAAAATAGTTATGTAAAACAATAAAATATATATATACATAGGGTTAGCCTTTTTTAGGCAATATGAAACCCTGCTATTCCAAAAAAATTTTTGGTTGTATGCCCCTTCACCCTAGCTAATCTGGCAGTTGAACTTCTTTAGGGGGAGCAGTCCTAACATGTATTGGGTTTGCCTGGCCAGGTTTTGGTAGTGGGAGTCTACAGGGGTGGTTTCTGTGAGAAGCTGCTGGCATCTTCCTCCATGTCCAGCAGAGCTTACCTCTCCATCACAGGCTCCAGACAGCACAGTAGACAAACTTTTTGGATGTTTGGCCATGCAATTAACGCCATCTCTGTGGCCATCAAGTGAACTAAGAAAGGGTTTTGCAAACACACGTTCTAGCTTTGTGGCATTCAGAGCTCTTGTGTACTCTCGTGCAACCTCAAATGGATGCAATGCAGGGTCATAGTTCCTTGGAACTGCAACAGAAAGAAAGCACATTAGAAACCCATGCTGGAGCAGGTCCAGAGGAGAGATGAGCAGAGGATGAGCAGATGGACTACCTCTCCCATGAGGAAGGGCTGGAAGAGCTGGGGTTGTTCAGCCTGGAGAAGAGATGGCTCAGGGCAGACCCCACTGTGGCCTCTCAGTACTTAAAGGGGGCTGTGAGAAAGATGGCGACACACCTTTTAGATGGTCTGTTATGATATGACAATGAGTAACAGTTTTAAACTTAAAGAGGATAAATTTAGACTAGATAGTAGTAAGAAGTTTTTTACAATGAAATGGCACATGGCCCTTTAAGGTTCTGAGCAGTCTGATCTAGCTGAAGATGTCCCTGCTCTCCACAGGGCAGAGTGTGGGACTGTTCACCACAGGGACTTATCTAGTCCAACCTTCCAACCTACTATTGGAAGGAATAAACTCTATTATTCTGTGTGTAAAATCAACACAATTTTTGGCAGTTTTAATAATGAATGTGCAAGAAGCGGAACTCGATGCACCAGGAATGAAACAGCATTAAGTGCAAAAAACTGCAAAGGGTAACCTAGGAAATATCAAGAACAATCTCGGGGTACCAAATCAGCGATTAAACCCCCAGCCTCGCACTCCTGCTCTGAGCAGGCTCTGGAAGCCCCAGGCTCTGCCGCGCCGATGGGAGGCCGCGGCACGGCAAGGCACATTCAGCTCCGCAGAGGCCCCGCACGGGAATGCCCCCCTGGGAGCGGCACCCGCGGGGAGAGCTCCCGGTGCCCGCAAGGAGGGAAGCCCAAAGCCCCTGCCCGAGCTCTCCGACTCTCGCTGCTAGCGGGCAGCGGCGGAGGGGACGGGACCGGAGCGGAGCGCGGACGACGGGCGCTCGAACGCCTTCCTGGGCCGCCGGCCTCATCCCTTCCGGGCGGGCCGTGCCTAGGGCCGTGCCGGGCCGTGCCGAGGGCCGGTGCCGGAGCCGCACTCACCGCGCTGCAGGTCCAGCTTGGTCTCCCTCACGTAGTCATCGGGGTTGCGGCTCAGCACCTTCACCCGCATCGCGCCGCGCCGGCACCGCTGCGCACGTGACCGGATGCGCCGCGCGGGCCGTTCTCGCGGGAGGCCGCGAGCCCCGCCGCGGTCCCGGCCCCGCCCCTGCCCCTGCGCGCGCGCGGCCGGCGATGGGTGCCGCGGGCCCCGCGTGCGCGGCGCGCGAGCCGCCGCTGTCACGCGAGCCGGCGCTGCGCTCCGTGCTGCGGCACGTGCGGCTGGAGAACCTGGCGGCGGGAATGAGCGGCGGCGTCCTGTCCACGCTGGCGCTGCACCCGCTGGACCTCGTCAAGATCCGCTTCGCAGGTGAGGCCGGAGCGGCCGCCGTCCCGCGTTAAGGACTCACCGGCGTGCCCGAGCTCGCCGAGCCCGGCCCGGGACCTGCCGGGCTTCCCGCCCACAGCCCGCGCTGCTCCGCCCGCCCCGTGCGCGGCTGCAGCGCCCCGGTGCCGGGGGCAGCCCCACGGCTTGGAATAAACCGGCCGTGAGGCGAGAGGGTGTCGCGTTCTCTCCCCCGCTATCCCGAGGTGCTCCTTGTCCCGTGTAGGGGCTGCCGCCGGTGCGGTGCCCCGAGCTGTCTGCGGGCACGTCGGGGAGCTCCAGCCTCTCCCCCTCCCGTGGCCGCCAGTGCCTGAGGCCCCCGAGCGCTGCCCGCTTGAGCCGGCGGGCTGCCCGAGCCCACGTTCAAAGTTCACCTCTATGCCAAACATTTTCAACACTCAGAGCTAGCGGTGGTTCTGCAATAACCTTGGCTGTTAACAATAGTGGTATTGTTTTGCAGAAAACTCCGTAACTGGTTTGTTTCTCCACAGGGAAACATGGCAACTTCTCTTGACTTTTCTGCTGATTTGAGAAACTTGTCAACCATTTATCATATTTTCTTTCAGAGAGGTAGAAACATTTTACCGTATCTTTGGATTGTTTTCTTAAATAGATACATGGATGTTTAAAGATCCCGAAACCAAACTATCACAGAGACATTTTTCAAAATTCAAAACGTTACATGTCCTAGTTGCGCACATCCTGGGCTGCATTATGAGAAGCACAGCCAGCAGAAGGGCTCTCTTCTCTCTGTTTTCCATTTGTAAGACTTTGTCAGAAGTATTGTGTTTATTTTGGGGCTCTCCAGGAAGGAAGGAAGGAAGGAAGTGACGCACTGGTGTGACTGCAGTGAAGGGGCTGGAGCACATGACACAGAACAGGATCCCTTTGGCCTCAGAAAGGAAGGGCTGAGGGGAGCTTTAAATTGCAGTCTATGACAGTGTTCTTGGAAGACACAGAGAAGGTAAAGCCAGATTCTTGGAGATAGTTAGAAGGAGCTGAAAAGGAGCAGGCACAAGCATGGATCATTCCAGTTATTTTACTGTGAGAATGGTCAAATACTGGAAAAGGTTGCCCAGACAGGCTGTAATCTCTTCAGCCATGGAAACATTCAGAAGTCAACTGGTCGTGTCCCTAAGTAACCAGGTCTAATTAGATCTGGTTTAAATACAGGTTTGGATTAGGTGGCTTTTGGAGGTCATGTACTTTCACATGCTTCTTTGGGTTGAAAATAATAATTCCTGTGTTTTGTCTTCAATGAGGGAGCAGGAGCTGATATCAGAAATGGATGTTGTCGAGATTCTTGGCAGCATCATTGACAGAAAGACTTGCATTCATTTCTCTGATTTGCGATCTTGTTTCATATGTTTATAAACTTGACCTAGTGTCTGCATGGTAAAAATTTCACAAATGTCTTTGGGAAAGGTCTAGCAGCACTTAGGAAGGAGAAAAGAGGTGTTTGTGTTCTAGCTTTGAGTGGTTGTCAAGGTGTTGAGGTGTTGTCACACTGTGCTCAGCAAAAGCATTTTGTCTTTAATGCTGAAGTCTGTCACAATGTCTATGGGACAAAGAGTTCAAAAGGAATTAGTAATAATGTGGCACTGAACAGAAGATGCCTGTTTACCAGGATTAATTTTGGTGGGGACACAAAAACTACACTTCTTGTAAAACTTTGAGATCAGTTTTCAGTACAGTTGCAGTCTAGCCATATATCTGTAGTAAGAATGAAAGCTGCTGCTATGTTGGCATCACAGAGTAATTTAGGTCAGAAGAGAGCTGAGGAGTTCACCCCCTACCCAGATAAGCTCTGCTTAGATCAGTTTGTTCAGTCTTGTGCACTGGAGTTTTGAGGAGCTCCAAAGATACTCTTCAGGCAACTTTTTCAAGTATTTGGCCATTCTGCTGGATAAAAAGTTCTGGTCAAAATTCCCTGTATTTCAGCTTGTTACCTCTTGTCATCTCACCATGGACTGCATCACATACCTCATCAGTAATCAACTTACTCCTTTGTTGTTATGGTAGGAGCAATAGTAGTCACCACTCCAAGCTTTGTGGATGTCCATGTTCTACATGATCTGTCAGACAAAAACTTGTTGTTGTCTGTATTTTTGAAGTGGTATTTTCTGAACATTTGGACAACCAGCTGTTAGGTTATTAGGTGGGAGAAGAAGCCTTTGTGTATTCTGGTAAAAACTGACTTGGGAATCAGTAAGATGTGACCCATTGCTTTATAGAACATTTTAAGGAGAAAATTTGAATTTAAGGGTTGTTACTTAGGACTTGTCTAAACAACTTAGAGAAACATGTCAAGGATGCCATCCATATCACTTGAAATATGATGCACAATTGCTGGAGTGCTAAAAAGAAGACACAGAAAACTTCAGATCTGCTGCTCATCAAAAATGTACAAAAGTGCATTTACTTAGGCTTGTCTGATTAATAGGAACTTTCCTCTTACTGAGCTAAGTAGTTATCTCTGGTTTTTATTTCTTTTCCCCCCCTTTTTTTCCTAAGTTCTTCAGCTCTAAGCTTATAAAGCTGTAAACCTCAGCTCTTGCATACTTGTGAAATAACACTCATGTAATACAGTTGATCAATTATGTTTCATGTTCATTTATTGCTTTGGAAGCTGTGGACTCCTGGGTCGGCTTGGAGGCAGTTGAACTTTATGCTTCCCGAAATGTTTTCCATTTCTGTCTTTTGTAGTAAGTGATGGATTGGAGCTGAGGCCAAAGTACAATGGAATTCTTCACTGTATGAGCACAGTCTGGAAGCACGAGGGGCTTCGAGGCTTGTACCAAGGGGTGACTCCAAACATGGTGGGAGCAGGAGCCTCCTGGGGACTTTACTTCTTCTTGTAAGTACCACTGTAAAATGTGTCACTGCCTGCACAATGCAGTGTTCAGATATACATTGCAGCTTCTTTGTGAGGTATAAAAATGTGCTAAGAGACTTACAAACTTGTCATTCTCTTAGCTAGTCCAGGTCTGTTAACGTTTATTATGGTTTGCTGTTTTAGAATTTAAAGCAATTTGAGTCAGAGAGTTGTTCCTTTGTCAGGTACAGTGCATTCCCTTGCTGCTGTGAAAGTACTAAGGAATTCGAGAGGTGGTGATACTATTCAGAAAGAATTCTCTAAAAGTGCCAATACACTGTTCTTAAAACCCCATGAAAAACAAGAATCTAAATTGATTTCTTGAGAATAAAGAGTGTGAAGTTTTCTACTAAAACTAAATGTTTGATTGTTTTTAATCATTTTAGTGACAGTTTTTTCATTGTTTTTGTCAGTTCATAGGCTTTGCTTTTAAAGCCCATTTTTTAATATTCTACTTTATGAAGTCTGTTAGTACTTATCCCTATTAATTCAAACATTTTAGGGACTAGTTAGCTGGCATGCCTATGCAAAGCTCACTTGTCAGTTGTCTAGACTCTATTATTGTTTTACTTGAGTCCTTAAGCTTTGCTGTAGATTGCTATTGACACTTCATCTTCTGTTGACAATTCCTTAATTCACAAAGATTGCAAACTGGATCAAGAGAAGAATGCTCAGTGTATTTCTGAGCTAGAGGGTCAATACCTAGCACTGTGGGTCCCACTAAAATTCTTTTTAAAGTTAATTCTGGATATCTGATAATTTTCAAGATGCAGTCCCATTGATACTGACAGTTTAATTTTACAATTTAAATATATATTACCATAGTTCGCTTTAAAGAGCTGACTGCTCAGAGACAATGAATCAATTAAATAACAGTAGTTTGGATGCCTTTTCTTCAAAGGCTGTGTACCACCATGATCTTAAGTCAGGTATGTCATTCTGGATTGGGTTTTTTGTGATGTGGGTCTGTGTTCACCTTCACTAAACTATGTTGTACATTTTCCAGTTACAATGCCATCAAAGCTTACAAGAAGGAAGGGAAGGTGGAAAGTCTCAGTGCGAGCGAACACCTCGTGTCAGCTGCGGAGGCTGGTGAGGTTAAATGCAAAAATTAATGTTCACTTGTAGCTGTTCCATATGCTACTACTTGCCTTTCTGTGTCAGTGCAGCTTTTTCTTACAGATGGCAAGGGTAAGTGTTCCAGCCCAGATGCAATAGTTTGTTGTCTGTAAATAAAACAAAGATGTCTAGCACAAATAGGTGGGTCACTGTGGTCCTCCAGTTTTGTGCAGAATTAGCAGTTGACAAAATGTCTTTTGTCCTAGTTTTCATTCTGTGTAGGCACTTTACATATTTAGTACTGTATTGGGTCCCAAAATGTAACTATGGAAATCTGCTGCTATCAGATTGTTAACTTGTTAAATATTTAACACCTGGACCTGGAAAGGAGGTGGCCTGTTGAATCATGGAATGGTTTGGGTTGGAAGGGACCTTAAAAATAATCTAGTTTCAGCCCCCTGTCTTTGGCTGGGACACCTCCCACTAGACCAGGTTGCTCAAAACCCCACCCAGCCTGGTCTTGAACACTTCCAGAGGTGGAGCATCCACAGCATCTCTGGGCAACCTATTGCAGTGCCTCACCACTGTCACAGTAAAGAATTTTTGCCTCACATCTAATCTAAACCTACTCTCTTTCAGTTTGAATCATGCCCCCTTGTCCTGTCACTACATGCTGTACAGGCAATTTGGAAAACTTCATTAGGATTTTGAAGCATTCATTTAACGTTGAAATATAAGGCATATTGTTTGAATGAAATGTCATAATGGATTCTGTCACAATGGTATTTTTAATAACCTATAAAGCTATAAGAGGTTCTTGCTATTAACCTGTCAAAATTATTAAGCAAATCTCACATCACTGAGGTGTCCATTAAATTTTGAATTATTGTATACTGAAGAATAACTCAGATAATCTGTGGTACATTAAGAAACTGCATTTACTGTCTACTCAGATTATACTACCAACTGTGGAAAGGTGAAGCAAAAAAGGGACTGAACTAGGAATATGCAAAAATACTTGTGCCCTGCTAGAGTACCACAACAGGAGTGAATTGGACTTGACTGTGAGCTTTGAAGGGGGAGAAAGGGAGCAATGGAGGGCATAAACTTCACCTGTTTTGAACAGTATGAGTACTCTGGTAGGAGAAGTAGTTTTGTCATTGTAGAAGCCTGTGTTATATTGGACTGAGCAGACTGGGACAATCTGTGGAGTTGGCATAACAATGAGAGTAACTTCTGTGTGTTCCCAGGAGCCATGACCCTGTGCATTACAAACCCAATCTGGGTAACCAAGACTCGACTTGTGCTACAATATAACGCTGGCGTGGATCCATCCAAGCGGCAGTACAGAGGAATGTTTGATGCTCTCATAAAGATATACAAGACAGAGGGCATCCGTGGCTTATATAAGGTAATCACTTTGCAGAAAAATTCCATGATTGCCTGGCACCACCCAGTAGCATGGTGAGACTTCTAAATATTTGTCTACAAAAAAAAAAATTGTAACAGCTCACTTTCATTCTGTGAGTCTTTCCCACTGAAGAACTGCAGCAAAAAGGCTTAGTCAGAAGAAAAGCCATTATACTGGTGATAAACTGCTTTGTAATTTTTTTTGAATCTTCCTATAATTAGAATTTGGATAAGCAGGTCAGCAACAATGTAACCTATGTTGCTGGCAGTGCTTCCTTGCATTTTATCCCTTATCTCTGTATTTCTAACCTCTTCTAGAAGATAACATGACTAAAGTACTTGCTAATTTTTTCTTCCACAATGGATAGTTTCACAACTGCTTATTTGCCCTCTGGTTATTGATGTCAGCTCTAGATACATTAAATTTGCAGACTTCTAAATAGGGCCTGCATATGTGTGAGGTTTTTGTTCCCTTTAATTTAGGGAAACAGATGGCAACAAGATTTGGACTTTTTGCCTCCTCTTCTCTTCAGGTCATGACATCAAGATGCATTCATCAGTGCCTGGAAGTTGTGAAGAAACCTATTTTAGTTCAGGCTGGCTCTTCTCCTGCAAGTGCTGCAGAATCATAGAATGGCTTGGGTTGGAAGGGATCTTAAAGATATTCTTGTTCCAACACCCCTGTGATGGGCAGGTGTACCTTCCACTAGCCCAGGCTGCTCAGAGCCCATCCAGCCTGGCCTTGAACACTGCCAGGAGTAGGGAACAAGACCACTTTCTCTTAGAAATTATCCTGACTACTGAACATTAGCTTATTCTATTTTCAGTGAAAAATGTGATCCTTCTTATTCTTGCATGCTTCATGGCAATGATTGCCAAATTCTAACACCAGGAACAGGGCACCTTACTTATTCCTAAATTCAGATTGTCAGGTTTGCCTGCCTGGATGTCTGCTCTGTTCCATGTAGATAAGTTCTGATTTCTTGGATCTGTTAGGTTTTAAGATGTCCTTCCACCCTTCTTTTCAGATTATTCCTGCCAGTAGCATGTGTCGCCTTTGGCACTAGACACTTCTTTGTAGTGTTAATCTGCAAATGTGGGGCTAAAGCAGCTACTTCCTTTGAAAAAGCAAATTACTTGCTTAAATCTGCAAAGAAGGTGACCTAAATAGGTCCTGAATGACCTACATAAGTATGCACACTGTGCAGCTTCCATTTGACGTCAGGACTGTCTCAACCTTGTCTGTACTGGGGAAAAAGGCACTTCTTCAGGTGGCTCTTGGACTTGTACATGATTTAGCTTCCCCCATTTCAGTGTTTGGGGGAGCTTTTATTTTTCTTGCTCTATTTGAAATTGTACAGCTAAAGCTTTGTTAATTGCCCTGAGTCAGGAGTTGTAGTACACGCAATTGCCTTCTTTTTCCTCATAATCTTCATTTCAGATAGCATTCCTTGTAGCAGATATGGGGATATCAGGTAGTACCACCTTATGGTAAATGAAGGGATCTCAAACAGAGCAACTGTCTCAGATAGAATTGGAAAAAAATCTGGAAAGAGTTTCTGTTTGAGATTTGTCTCCTTAGACAATAAAGAATGGAATTTCTGACCAAGCAATTCAATATTGCTCTTTACTGCACAGATGCTGTTACTGATCTGAGCAAATCCTTTTAGTCCTTTGAGGTACAAACGGGTTATGTCAGGCTACATCAATCTTTCTAGCAGGGATCAAAGCTGTCTTTATTAGCTCTGCTGGGTATTGATTGTTCATCAAACAGTTTGCCTGAATCTGGGTTTCTTAGTAAGTTGTTCCTCTTGAACTTGGCCTGGTTCTGAAAAGACAGGAGTCTCCTTTGCTCATTATCCCAGTAATCATCCAGTCAGCGATCTTCCACACACTCCATCCACTGGGCTTTGTCTTTTGGCCCCCTGATGACAGAGCTGCTCTGCTGCACACCAGGCTGAATTAAAAAACAGCTTGGGGTTATGTACTTTGAACACACCCATGGATCTGCTGGAGATTTGAGCTCTAAAAATTGCCTTGCCATTAATGAATGCAACCATCTCCATTTTATGAGTGCTGTGTTGTTCTTTTCAAGCATAAGGTAGGAGTGCCCAAACATGGTAAAATAGTTGTAAGATTGTAGGATTGGTGCTCTTAGGAAAACCTAAAATATCTCTGAGCTGTTGAGAAACTGTTAGATGTATATTCTAGAGTGACTGGCTACTAAGACATCAGTCAGGAATGCAACTAGCATCCTTCATGGCCTCTGTATTTCTGTATGTGCATTTTTTTAATTCTCTTTTATTGATTATATAGAAACAGCAGTTGGAAATAGAGCAATGCTTAATAAACAAGAGTAAAATACACAGGAAATGTATAAAATTTAAGGAGATTAAAGTAAAATCCAGGTTCATCAAGCCAGAATAATAATGTAGCATGCTGACAACAACAAAAGTCATATGAGTAATGTGTACTCATTACCAAGTGAAATATATTTGGGCACTTCTGTGTTGGCATTTCACTTTTGGTAGGCAAGATTCTATGCTCTGAGGATAAAGTACTTTTTGTGGCCCCTCAGTGGCTAAGGCACTTAGCTCTCTGTATTTTGCATGCTTTGCTTCTGTTATTTTTCTTCTTGTAAATATGAAGCTTGTAAGCTTTCTATATCTTTGTACTTGTACATAGCAAAATTCATTGAGATTTAGCCATCTTGATTTTAATTTAAGTTGCAGGTTCTACACAGAGACATAAGCATAAGTGGCTTTCACATAAAAGATGGTAAAAGATTTTTCACCATGAGGGAATCAAGATGGTAATGGCACCTTCAGGGTCTTGTCTGCACACGTAGTCAGAGCGGGGCACTCAGATGCTGCAGGTCTCTGACACACTGAGAGCCCAAATGAAGGCAGCACTGGAGAGATTTCAAGAGGTATTTGCTGCATTCTTTTGAAACAGACAGCAGAGGCTGTTCTGGCTTGAGTGCTGTCAAACACTTGAGGCAGTAATGTGAGTACCACATCACCAAATGAACCTTGTTCCCCTCTTTACTAAGAAGCACAGGTTTTCCAGTGTGTACATTTGCCTGTGTTTCTTTTTATTGTGATGGGTAACCTTTGAAACACTAACCAACAAGACATTTTCTTCTTGTCTGGATTTTCAGCACTTAAAACACTTCACGCCAACTTTAAAATATTTCTTTATTCCCACTGTCTGCTACTCAGAATTATATGCATTTAAATTTCTAATTATAGAGTATAAATATAGAACTATATTTAATTCCATCTATTGTTCTAATCCATTGAAAGAGAATTCAAGTAAGACTTCTTTGAGGAACAATTCATCATGTCATGTTTTCATTGGAAAAATCTTCTAAATATATATTTCAAATATTAAAGTAGAAAATAACAAGAATTACATGAAGTTATTATAAAATTTCTCTTTACAGTCATATTATGTATCTAAGAATAAGAAAATAGAATATGTTTCAAAAACTTCCCCAGCCAAGATATCTCAGTGCTGTGAAGTCAGTTTTGCTGTGAAACATTTTTCCGTAAGAATGCATGATTTTCTATGATCAATAAAGGTCTGGGTCAGCTCCTATTTTACTGAGGCACATTGGCTGACAGTTGCCTCACTCCCTTCTTGCATTTTTTAATATTGGCCCAACATTAAAAGTCCCTCAGTCTTTGGAAGCTCAGCACAAGACTTTAGGCCTGCTGGTATTTGTGTATGAAGTACAACCAGTAGATGCTTTAGGACTCAAGGGTGCAAATCCAAGGGCTCAAGTATCCAAATCTTCTGGCTGAAGTTTAAGAGTTTAGCTCTCTTAAAGGTTGTTTAACATTCTTCTTTTGTTGGCAGGAAAAGTATTACCTCATTTTTCTATGATATAAATACATTGTTCTAATTCTTTCCAAGTGGAGAACAGTTACTTCCACTGTCTTTTAGTTGTTTTACTGATTAATCACTGAGAAATGTTTGTGAAGATTTTCCCTGCTATCACTGTCCATGAGTTTCATACTGGTTTTGCTGACCCAGATAATTTTTTCTTTGACATTTTTGTATAGTTTTTTTCCTTCTTCTTCTGTTTTTATATTGCTTTTATTTTCTTCTCTGATCCAGGATTTCTGAAAACCAAAGTTGTCCTTTTCCCTCTGTTGGGCCCTTTGGCTTCAACTTCACTTTGTGCTTACAGCTGACAAAATACAGATAAGTGGTTTCATTCCACTTGTTCTCATTTGAGGAAGGTTTTTTTCCTGGGACTTTCATTAGCCTTTAATGCATTTCATTAGTTTGTGATTACTGATGTTGGGTTCATGACCATTTTTTATTACTGTGAGAAGCAGAAATTCTAAAAAGTCATTTCCTGAAAGACTGAAAAACCTTAGAAATCTATATGTAGCATTTGGAAATCTGATCCCTGAAGTGGTAATTTGTGTATTATCCATGCAGTTTTTGTGCCTGCTGTAGTTTTAGTTGTTGGGGTTTTTTCTGCAATTTAGGAGTTTTATTATTTTGTCTTGTTAACACTAATTCAGTGGACTCCTTCAGGGATCTCTTCTCCTTTTCACCTTCTCCAGGCTTTTAATCATATTCTGATTAAGTCAGACTAAGTCTTCAACATTTTGGGCTTGACTTTTAGTCTAATACAGACTTTGGCATCTGAACACATTTTTAAATTCCTTTTTTTTGCCCAAATGGATCATGGGAAATAAACTTTGATTCTTTGAGTCCTTTTAACCATATTTTGAACACTTTACTCTGTTACAATTGTTCCCTAACAGTTTGCAGCAAGCTTTAGAGTCCCTTTCTGGCCAAGATGATTAATCTTCCATTTATTTGTGTTTTTCAATGCAAGTGACCAACTCTTCAAAAAGAATTAGTGCTTTTCAGAACCCCTGCAGCTGGCAACTCATTTTAGTGGAGCTAGTCCTGGTCCTGGGGGAACTCCTGTCTTCTATTTCTTGTGGACACAGTTCAGAAAGTACCTGTTTTCCCCCTTCATTTCAAGTTTTTTGAACCTAAAGGTTGTGTATTTTCATGTGTTTGTGTATGTAAGAAAAACAGTGCTGGAGCAGCTCACTCTCTTCTCCCACAGGGACATGTTATGGTAGTGGACCTGGCAGTGTCAGGTTTATGGTTAGATTTGATAATCCTAAAGATCTTTTCCAACCAAAATGATTCTATGGTTCTATATAGGCACAAACATTTTTAGTCTAGAAATATATATATCTCATAGACACACATTTTTGTAGAGACACACATGCAACCACATGCATATCTGTTTCCCAGGCTCAATCACAATAATGTTTTGTACCTCTGCTCCTGGTGGCTCTTCTCTGAGTTGCCAGCATCTGTCATTGCTTTACCAGTCTCAGGTGGAACCAGACCCCTCAGTGCCAGTCTCTGGAAATGTGCACTGAGCTTGATTTGTGGTCTTGCAGTCCTAATCTGTGTTACCAGCTTGTGCTCTGTGAGGTGGAGTCCCTGGGCCACTTGTTTCATCCCAGTGACTCAGGAGGTGACTTTAGGCTGCATGTCAGGAAAGCAACAGTTATTGAGTGTTGGTGTGATGCCTGCCCTTAAGGACACTGAGTCAGACTGCAGCTGCTGTGCAGGCACAGTCTGTACATTAAGGGAGGACAAATGTAGGGGTGGGAGCTGTGCTCTGTCAAGTTGTTTAGATTTTGTGCATCACCCTTTAACCTTGTTTTATCCTTTTCTTAGGGATTTGTGCCTGGTCTGTTTGGAACATCACATGGAGCACTTCAGTTCATGGCCTATGAGGATTTGAAAGAGAGATACAACAAGTATAGAAACAGAGTATCAGATACAAAACTGGTAGGATGCTTGAGAATAAAATTGTGTTGTGGCATGCAAATAAACAGAAGTAGATTCCTTTTGTCAGGTTTACAGCAGCCAAATGTGCAAAGTATTGGTACATTAATTAAAGTGCAGAATATATAGAAGGAAATAATACTTTCTCACTTTTTAGGAACAAGCAGCTGGTTTTCACTGGTTTTGAAAACCAACTTCTTATTTTAGCAAGTGTTTTGAGAATTTTAGAAGTTTTTTCTTATGTTGTGGAACCAGAGGGGATGATATTAAACCCTGGAAAACTGTTCAGATGCAAGTTGGGCAAAGGTAACTACTATTGGAAGAAGTGTTTTAATGGGAATGAGAAGGCACAGCACATATTTTACAGTCAGTTACTTGTAGCACTGCATGTAGTAAAAACTGTCATTTCTTTTAATGTGTTGTATGATAGGAGGGAAAAATCTAGAGTATTGTTTGGTTGTACATTTAAAAATCAAGTAAGATTTTGGGAACTGGCTAATTTAGACCATACCTAAGGCAAGCCTGACAATTTTTCTTGCTTTTAGAACACTGTGGAATACATAATGATGGCAGCTGTATCCAAAATATTTGCTGTGGTAGCAACATATCCCTATCAAGTCGTGCGGGCTCGTCTTCAAGACCAGCATAACACCTACTCTGGGGTGTTTGATGTGATCCACAGGACCTGGAGGTAGGTGTGCAAAATTAAAAGCCTGCATGTTGCAAACTGAGTTCTACAGAATCAGAGCTCCTGTGCTGACTGCAGAACCAGAACAGTTCAGGGCAAACTAAGTGTTAGTTGTACAAAGTCATGTTGTGCAAGATGCCACCAACAGCACTAAGCTAAGGAGAGAGGGGGAGATTGGAGGGAGCCAATGCCCCCTGCAGGTTTGTGTTGTTTATTCTGTCTCCCTTCTCTCTTCTCCAGCAAATTTCACAGGCTGAAAAATAACATTGTCGTGGCTGGTTTGGGACACTAAATGAATTCTCACTTGAACTGCTTTGGCTTATCACACAGGACAGGAGCATTGTGCTGCTGGCAGTTGTGGCTAATCCAAATTCCTGGCAAGGTGAAGTGAGCTAGCCAGAGCTGATTATACTGATGTCCCTGGGTTACCCTGGGGCCTGCCTGCACTTGTTGTCTGGTCCCAGCTTCCTGTGGGACCTTTAGAGACCTGTGACCTCACACCTATTCATATCTTCTCCTGAACCTTCCCTGAGCTCTTGCCTGAGCTGCACAGTGCAGGGGAGAGTTTTCACACAGACCTGTGTGTTTACCAAGGGTGACCACCTCTGTGTGTGCATCCATGGCTTTGGGCAGTGCTTCTGGGTTGGGCCATACTGCTGCAGAGGTGGGAATGGGCTCCTGGCTGTGAAGAGGGGCCAGCTCAGTAAGTGCCTGAGGCTCTGTTGTTCCAGGAGCACCCCTGGTTCGGAGGCTGTGCAACCATTTCAACTGGAGGCAGTTCAGAGCAAAAGTAGCTCTGCTGTGTCAGTGCTGAGCCCTTCAGTGCTGCAGGCTGCAGGAGGGCTTTTTAGTTCTGCTCAAATGTAGTACAGCCATTCTGGAGCCACTGCTGAGCTCATGATGAAACAAATGGGACTTAGGGAGGGTTGTGTACACCACACCCAAGCATTTCTTGGGATCTCTGTTTGCTCCTCCTTCCAGGTGTTCTATGCCTGTGAGGTCTGCACCTGAAGAGATGAGATTTAATATGTCTATAACTTTTTAACAGCCCTAGCATGACACACTGATTGAAATTGGGTGAAATTAGGTTCTTATTTATTGGCCAGTGGAATCAAAATTCTGGAAGGGGTGCTTAAAATCTCAAAAAATGAATGGTGACTTTTCTTAGTTGTTGTAGCATGAAGAAAGATGGTAAATTGTCTTACTTAGACAATACTCACAAAAAACACTTAAAGCCTGGGCTAAATAACTGATCTACATAATGCTGTTATAGCTTAGAAGAAAAAACAATGGGTTAATACTTGATGCACTTTAAACACTGTCTGAAATGATTATTTCTAACCTGAAGTACATCTCTCAATGGGAGTGTGAGAAATAAAATGCCAGGCTTTGTTTTATGTCTCCTTTTTGTCTATTAAAAGGCATTAATTAAGACCTTTTTTTTTTTTGTCTTTAAAGGAAAGAAGGTGTTCATGGATTTTACAAAGGAATTATACCTAATGTAATCAGAGTGACTCCTGCCTGCTGTATTACCTTTGTAGTTTATGAAAATGTGTCTGGCTTTTTACTTGGTTTTAGGAAAGAAAATAATTAAAGGTATGGACTTTGTTCCTAGGAAGGAATCTATCCTTTATTTTTTATATTCATCATCTGGGAGAAATTTACTTCAGCAGTCTTCTTTGACACCGTGAATTGATCTGGTATTTTAAGGAAAAAATGTAGAGACAATAAACCCTGCCAACATCTCTCCTGTTGAACATTCCTGCATTGCTGCCTTCCTCTCTGAATCAGCTGTGTCTGCTTGAAGCAGATGTCTGCAACCCTGAAATAAGAGTGCTGTGACTGGGTGAAGGCAGCTGCACTGCAATTCCATTCATCCTGGCCTGCCTGGAATAACTCACTAAGCAGTTTCAGCAAGTCTCAAGATAACAGTGGTAAGATTCTGCTCCTGCACAAGTGGAAAACTTCATATGAAAGCAACCCTGGGGCCTGTCAAAACTTTCTTAAATCTCTAAGTCTCATTAAAACAAGGAATGTCATCTGAATCCACCTCTGTGTTATTCATCAGATTTTAGGAAGTGGAATGCTCCAGACTTCATTGTTCATCCAACACAAAAATGTGTTTCTCAGTGGGGTGCAGTTTGGAAACTGAAATTGTATTTTTTAAAACAGCTGTCCATTCTTGGGTTTGAATAATTGCAAGTCTGATGAAGATCAGTTCTTGTCTCATAGCAGGCCAAGTTTGCACTGTGGTTTTTGACTTGGTTTTAGCAGCAGACCAACATGCTGAAAGTGCATACATTGCTGGCAACTTAATTCATTTTCTCTTTTTCATCCTCTCTCCATCTCTCTCTGTGCCAGAGTCTGTCTCCATTAATCATACAGCTGACCACATATTACTAAGTAAATGCGTATTTTAAAGGAGGCTTACATTTTAAAGATGAGGATTTTTTCTAGTAATCCCATAGTGATGCAGTGTTCAAGCCAGTGTAGCAACAAATAGGACCACACTTACTTTCAGTAGTATTCTTTGGGAAAAAAAAATGTTTCTAGTCTAAAAAAATCCTGTGCACAGGACTTTATTTAAAAAAACAGAACAATCTGTTAATGTCTTCTGATTTGGTTTAAGGAAAAGATTGTTGATATATTGATTGCTAATTTACTGATAAATTATAGTACATATCAGTAAATCTGCATAATAGTTAGGGTTTTTTTTCCACACCAATAATTGCCATCAAGGATATGTACTTTTTAGAGTTCTGTGTTTGGTGGTTTTGGGTAGTTTATTTATTTAAGAAAGACATTACTGACCTTAACATCTGCCTCCTGCTGTTGGTAAGAAGATATTAAGTATCTAGTAAGTATCATTTAACTAGGAAATAAGTTAGCAAAGGCTATCAACGGGGGAAAATCATCAGTTTCATAGGGAGCAGAGTAATCACTTTGAGAAGTTTCCTGTTTACCAGACTAACCTAAAGCAGAAAGAACAATTTTTAATAAAAATTTCACAGTTTAGGAACTTGGTTTTAAATTTTAAGTTAAAATCTGGAAAGCTACAGAAACTACTGAGTATTTTGAATCTTCATTCAGTAGTCCACTCGCTTGTTTTTGTAGATACTGTTGCCAAATACCATATTTTGTATATAACTAAATTTATTCATAATTTACACTTTCTCTTCCACAATCCCATCCCCTCTACTGATAGAGTTGATCATCTCATTGGAAAGAATAATCTCATTGGAAAGAATAGTCTCATCTGGCTGGGGCCAGCATGGCTGGCTTTGGTTTTTATTACGGAAGGTTCTGTGTATATTTAGCTGAAGATAAATTTACTGGAAGTTTACCATGTAAATAATGTAGATACAAAACAGCAGCTTCTGCCTTTGGAGGGTGCTTACTGGGCTTTGTGTCTTTTGTGGTACACAGAACAAATTTAATGAAACACTGAATTAACTACCACCCAGGATCCAGAATGTATTGTGAAGAAATATAAAAACATGATAAAAGAGAAAAAGCACATAATCCAAGCCTGAATTAATGTGCTCTGGGCCAGAACAGCTTCAGGATAAATGCAGGGGCAGGCTGTGAGCATGTGCACAATCACTCACTGTGTGTTAGTGGACGTTCTGTAAGTTCACACCACAGCTCAGCTCATAGTAACTTGTTTGTGTTCAGGTACCTTAAAACCATCCTCCAAGCCAGTGAAAACATTGCAGTTCTTCAGAGACAAAATACCAGCTGTGTAACTTGCTGGATTGCAGCAAATCTCACACACCATCTTGCAGTTGAGCAAGCCCGAGTGCTCCCCTCGCTGCAGGTGTCCTCCCCTGGTATCTGCAACAACAGCTACAGGCAAGGGCTGCCCATCCTGGGGCAAATCATACAGCTTGTTCAGAAAAGAAAATGAGATTTAATTCTAAATAGCTGAAATAAATTCATTATCTCAGATTTAATGGGTTTTTTCCTTTTAATTTCTGGGAAGAGTGGAGATTTTTGCATGTTGTACATGCTTTTCATGAGTTTTTTTTATTTTGTTAATGTAAAATTGGTTTTGTAATGCAAACATAATTGTTGTTTCTCTTTAGAATGTGTACAAATTTAAAAAATGTTTGAATATGCCTCTTGCAGCATTTGGAAGAAAATACTAAAAACACTGAAGCTTATGTTCTGTGTTAGCTTGATCGGTGTTGTCACTTGTCAAACAGCTGTGACATCATTGTTTCACTTTATCAGTTCAGTTTTGGAAAGCCTATGCATTTCAACCTGTCTTATGTCTGTATCCTCTAAACAGTTTAATACATCTAGTTTTTAACTAACACCAAAGTGATTCTGTATAACTGAAAGGCTAAATCCAGGAGAATTATTTTATTGGAGCAATGAAATTAAGTGTCGTAACTGTAAAATTATTTAGTGTCTGCATATTAGTAATGGAGACCAGTCATAGATATTACACTGAAATCCAGTCTATCAAGAAGCAAGAGAGGGAAGAAGAGCTTAGGTAGTCTGGTTTTGCTCAGTTATTCATAATATGAGGTATTTAATACTTACCACATTGTCTGGGTCACAGTTAAGTCACCAGGAGTTCATTGAGATAAGACTGTAACAGCAGAGCATCCTATTCTGCAGTCAGGTTTACAGGAGTGCGTTTTATGTGTGTTTTCTGAAGGCTAAAGCCAACACCTGATTTTACTTTCTTTGAACTTTATCTATAAAGCCTTCTAAAAAAATCGTGTATCACAACACCATATAAAATACTTTAAACACATTAATGTTCAATAAAATAACCCGGATTTCTTTTTTGTAAAAGGTCTTATTTATTTGATACAAAAAGTTATGGTTAATTCTAAAAACAGTGGTGGTATTACATCAAAAAAGAAATTTAAAATGTTAATGAACTTGGTTTTGATATTTGTATTCTAAAATTATTATTATAAAAAGCCTCTGCTGTGTACAAAACAAGACAAAGGCTACAGATGCAAGGCTTTGGTGCCTTTCAGTCCAGTACTTGTGTCCAACTCTATTGAAATAAATTCTGAAAAAAATAGTACAAAATTTAAAAAAAAAAAAAAAAGGTATTATAAAAAGAGAGGGAAGTTATTTTGGCAGTTCTTCAATGATGATTCGGGAGACTGAATTCCATCCAGTAGAAGCATCTCCCCGTGGATAATCTGAGCACGTCCCCACCCAGATGGCAATATCCACCAAGCCAGCGTTGATCCCTTCACACAGACCTTCCACTGGTTAGAGACAAAAGTCAGGTTACCTCAGCAGACACAATCCCTTTGTGTTTCTCAACTGAAGGTGGACTCAAGTGCTTAAAAACAGCAACTTTAGTTAAAGGTGAAAAGGTTTTAGAATTTTAAAACAATTTCAGCAATAAAAACTCTTATGTAGAGATGTGGCAACATCTGTTAAAGGCATGCAGTGCCTCTGTCTGTGCTGCTGAATGGATGAAAGGATGGCAAAATGGGAGGTATAGCTGCTGCCTTAAATACCCAAATTTACACACTGGGAGCTGGAATATGGCTTCATACCCTTCCAGACATTTTTCTAGCAGTGATGGGAGGGGGTGGGGGCACAGCCATGCGTGATTTACAGCTCAGCTCTGTAAAGGTGATGGCCACCCTGTAAGCTTTTCCACACGTCCGTCACTGCTTCTGCATGGAGTTGCATTCCTGATGCCCCACTAGCACCACTAGATGGAGGTGGGGTAATGAGGACAAGTCAGCTCTACCCCTATGCTGAAAAAATCCTGTAACAGCTCTAGACATTAGATTTCATGCAGTACAGGGAGAAAAATGGAGAAAGGACACAGAATTTATGTTCCTTTTTCTTAGTATCACATCCCTTTATGTTGAATGAATTCACTAATTTGCCTCTGCTAAGCGAATGAATAATTGCTCCCAGGTATTTCACTTTGGAGGTACTTTTGCGCCCCTCCTGAAAGCAGAATAGAAATTGCAGGAGGAAAGTGTCATTTCTGCACAGACAATGTGCAAATACCAGTATTTTAAGCCAGGATGACACTATCTACTTGGCAGTAAGGCTGTTTCTCCATAAGTTAATATAGCACAGAATGTCTCTGTAGTCATGTTGTGGCAGAGATCAGTAGACCTGTCTGGACAGAAATCTCTTCCATTTCTAAATCTCAGAATATAGTACCACGAAAAGTACCACAGCAAGAAAGTACCACTTAATAAATAATTACAATACTATTACTTATCAATAGCCAGCTCTGAGACAGCAGAGTAAGAGAACAAGTGTGAGTTGGCCACTCTCTGTGTTTGCTGCTGCTGCCTCCTGCTCCATCCCTGCTCCCCCGGCACACGTACCTGAGGAAGTTCTGTGTATGTTAATGGTAGAGTTCAGCTCTGGGCTTCCTTGATCCAAGTATATTATGGCCTCGATGGGCAGCGGGCCAGCACACTCTGCCCCGTTGAAGGTGAAGTACCAGCGCTGGCAGCAGGCGCTCCTGCACTTGAGCCGCAGCGAGCCGCTGAACAGCACGCGCAGGGCGCTGTTGGAGCGCATCTTGGTGAACGTGCATTCCTGGCAGGAGACAAAGGTGCTCTGGCACAAACCCCTGACGTTGAGCCCATTTTTTTCCTATATATTTATATTTAGGACACAGATTTAGGAAGACATTTATTTCAAAATGTTTGGGCTATTCTCTTTAGGCCCCTCTGGGGAAAAAAAATAAAATTACAGCCTGGGAAATGCCTTGTGGTGCAAAGATGCAAATCAGAACAGCACCTCATAGATGGTAAAGGAGAAAATGGATTATGGAAATTCTTAACTTTATTTAGATAAGTCCTGCTGTTAAGTTGCTAGCCTAGTCACCTTCTGGGATTTATGTAAAAAGATATAAGCTCTCTGAAAGCTGCACTCAAGCGACAGGATCACACAATCATAAGGATTGGAAGGGACCTCTGAAGATTTTCTATTCCAACCCCCAAGTCCTTGCACGACAAGACAGCACAGTTTCTGTCTCTGCTAACAGAAATCCTGGGCTTAACGATTATCACAAGACTTCTGAGCAGTTTATACCCAGCAAAAGCTCCACAACTGAAAAATAAGCACTTTCAGTTTTTTAAGTGGTTGTTAGCCTGTCTTCAACATGCTGGATTTCACAGGGGAAAAAAAAAAAGACAAAAAAAGGAAAAAGAAAAAAAAAAGAAAGAAAAAGAAAGAAAAAGACAAAAAAAGACAAAAAATACCAAAAAACAAACAAAAAAAAAAAAAAAAGAAAAAAAAAAAAAAGACCAAAAAGGAAAAAAAGAAAAAAAAAGGAAAAAAAAAAAAAGAAATAAGTAAAAAGTTAGGGACAGTTCTGCAAGTAAGAAAAGTCTACTGAAAAATTTGATTCTCTCTCTAGCCACAGCACAGCAGTTAAACTGCTATAATCACTCTGGGCTTTGCTTCATAGCTGGGATTGAGCAGGGATTTTTTCTAAAAGTTTTACACCCAGGGCTGCAGTGAGGACAGAGTGTTTGTGTCAGTCTGGGTGACGCAGGCAACTCTGCTCCTGAACAACGCTGATCCTTTGCAGAAGCATCCTGCAACTGCAACTGAGTTTCAGTGAGTAACCACTGTGAAGCAAGAGTTATAAAGACGGGTACAAATAACAGATTAAAGATGTTCATCCCTTCTTAGGATTGAAATGGTGAAAACCTTGCCCTGTTTTGGGCAAGCTAGAGAGGTACTTTTTTGGTACTGTGACTTTCAGCCTTACAGTGACAGATCTGGTCTACTGAACGTAGTCTTACACCAGCCACAAAATTCTTCCGAAACCCTATTCCAGGAATGAAAGAGGCACAGAGCTGAAACACAGCTGAGAGCAATCCAAAGTAGCTAAGCCTTTGAGAAGTTCACCCTTGCACGCAGGAAAGCAGGAAATGTGTGGGGCTGGAGCTGTGCAGCCCCGGCGCGGCGCCGCTTACCGCGATCTTGCCCAGGTCGATGCCGTAGTTCAGCGCGCTCCACGAGCACTGCTTGAAGTTGGGCGTCCAGGACTCCTCGATGCTCTCCCGCATGCACTCGCCCTTCTCCCCCTTCAGCCCGTCCCTTCCCGGGATCCCGGGTGTCCCAGGGATCCCGTTGGCTCCCGGGTTTCCATCCCGGCCGGGAACGCCGCTGGGGCCTTGCAAGCACATGCCATTGTACTGGAAGAGAGAACAGATCTTGCTGCTCCCACCCCTCAATTCCGAGGCTAACCAAGTCAAACGCAAGTGAATAACAACAAAGCACACCCCCCCTGCTGTGCCACAATGGGCTATTTCTGCATCTCCCAGAAAATGGTTCCACTGAAGTAGAAAAAATAAAGGAAGAATAAATTTTCAAAGATAAGCAGTGCCAGCAGAATTTGCTGTAAAATAGGATGCACCTTTTTTAAATGAAAATATGCATAAATCCTAGCATTAAAGAATTATCTAGTCCAAGAATTAAAACCTGTTGGAAAATTTCACCAGAGTCAAAACAGAAACAAAAAAAGAAGTCACATGTTAATAGTTACTTTTTCCTAACCCACCATTACTTGTATAACTGTCTATGCTAATACCTGTTCAGTATGGTTTGTTTTTTTTCCTAAGAAAATTTTCTATTTCAGAGAGAGCAAAGGTTAATGCCACTTTTCTTCTGTCACTGCTCCTCTGGTGAGGAGGTGACAACCACATGGTGATAATCAAGCCCCACAGTTCAGACTCCGATATGCACACAAATGGATGGTGATATGGATGTGGGAAGCTGCATCCTGGAATAAAGCTGAACTCAGAAAGCCTGCTTGTAACAGCGGGAAAGCAGACATGGGAGGAAGGCACACTCACATCCTTCCTAACATCACAGCATTAGGAAAGGTCAAATGTTGCCCTCCCAAACTCCATGTTAACACACATCACCTTTTCACCTTCTGCCCACCTTGGAGAGTAGGTTTGTGAAGCCCAGAGCTCCCTCCCACAGCAGCCTAAGGGCTGGGATGTGAGAGGAGCACTGGGCATGGGAATGCTGAGCAGGAACCTGCAGGGGCTGGCCAGGGCTTTTACTTCATGTGCTCTGTCCTCTCTGGTGCTGACTGCTTCCTCCCATCTTCATCCCAAATCCTCACAGATAGCCGTATTCTGCTCTTCCACTTTCTCATATTTATTTGTCTTCATCTAGTTTAAACCACCTAATGCCTGTCTGTTTAAAAAAGAAACAATGCTTCAGCTATTCCCCCTCATGCCAGCCATGCCCCTGTCTGCCCTGCAGGAGCTGTAAACTAAACTGTAAGCTGTAAACTGCCTCTGCCCTCTTTTCTTTGTCAAATTGGTGAATTTTCTTCACTGAGGCTGTGCCTTTTCACAGGCTCTGGTGCAAAAACCAGCAGAGCCATCACAGGCTTAGCTGGAGCCACACCAAAAGTAAAATCAGTGACTGCATGGAGAGGTCTAGTAAGAAGTCAGATGAGGGTGTGACTAATGGTTGCTAGCTTTCCCTTACTACCTTCACCAAAGGAAACCCTGCTGGCTAAAGGCAGTGGAAATATTGGAATATTTTCACGAAGAAAACCATGCTTCAGAAAAGTTCGCTGAGAAAGGGTTGGTTGGCAAAGCACCAACCCAGGAGAACAATGCAAGGACATTTCTATTTCACACAGCAACAGTGATCTGGTTTTGCTGTTGCTTTCCCACTGGACTCTGTTTGTAATGGTGACTGGCTCTGGCTTTCGCATGTGGTACCTCACCACAGAAATCCTGCATGTGGAAATAGGCAAGAGCTGGGTCAGGCCAAAGCTGTGGCCTACTGCCCCCATCCCCAGAGCCACCAGGAAGGGCTGGCCTGTCCCCACACAGGAGCTGCCACCCACAGCCAGACAGGGAGAGCACCTCAGCCATGGCACATCCCAAAAAATAAATGGGAGCACAAGAATCACCTGGGCTTTGGGCTCTACTCCAACTAAAATTGTGTCTTGCCAAGTCAAGTCTTTTTCATGTTTTCTTAAGCTGGAAATGCATAAAACATACTTTAAACATCCACTGAAGGCAGGATCCCCCCTCAGTCCTGCCTCCACTCTGCCCTGGCAGGGCTTCTGCTGAAGCATCTGTACAGCTGGGCTGTGCATGAGTCAGCTGCCATTGATTTACCCACTCTTTGCTGCTCACTCTGCTGCACCCAAAAAGCACTGAGCAATTTCAAAGCACTGAGGGATCCTGAAACATGGCTCAGAAAATGTTAACTCGTCCATGCGTACAGACTCCTTATTCTCAATGCAATTCAATTTCCACAATAAAAGTGAAAAGATAATGAAGTGGTGTGGAAGGGAAGGAGCTTTGCTAGCAGTGGTGCTTCCAGCACATCCTTTCAGGGATCTCTCTGGAGATCATGGAAGAAATGGTCATACCACTGATTTTCTGTAGAAGGGGAAACGGCAGTACAGCAACTCACAGAAATACCTTCACATCTGCTTTCTACATTCCAAGGACTGGAAAATTTCCCTCCTGTCATCTATCCCTGAGATGGGATAGTCCCAATGCATTCAAGTTTCTAGTAGCAGTGAAATTTCAAACAATGGTGTGCAGTCCCTGCCGCCCAAGGAAATAATGCATTCATGCCACTCCGATGGAAAGTGTGCTCGGTGAGCATGCAGACAGTTTCAGAGCATGCAGATAGTTTTTCTCATTACTATTTATCCACTAGCATTTTGGGAGCTAAGCAGCATTCCCTGCTGATGTTTGATTGTAAGGCTCCGGCGCTGGCCCTGCAGTGCGCGGAGCGCAGCGCCAGCCCCGGCCCCGGGCACGGCGGGGAGTGCGGGCTCGGCCGGCGCCAGCCGCCATCCCGGCCCGGGCCCGGTGGGGCAGCGCTCACACACACACCGGGCCGCCGAGACCCCGCGGTTTGTGCCAATGCCCATCAGCGCCTCCTCCGCGTTTTCCTGATTCAGCGCAACAAGGGCTCGATTAACTGAACCGAGAGATGCCCAGCGGCGCGGGACCGGCGCTGCCCTGTTTGGAGCGGCCGCCAGGCTTCTCCAAAGCCTCTGATCTATCGCCTTTTTGGTATCTTTGCAATAACAAAGCGGCTGCGTGGCTCCTCCAGCCGCCCCCCGCCCGCCCCGCTCCCGCTCCCGGTCCCCGGCCCGCCGCTCTCACCACGTCCACCACCTCGCGCTGGCGGAGCGCCTTCTGCTTGCCCCGGGGGCTCTCGGAGCCGCCGTGCGGCGGGGCCGCGGCCAGCAGCAGCGCCAGCAGCAGCAGCAGCGGGGCGGCGGCGGCGGCCGGGCCGCGGGGCATCGTGAGGGGCGGGATGCGCGGGGCGGCGCGGCAGAGCCCGGCTCCCCGCTCCGGGCGGCAGCGCGGCGATAAATGAGCCTTTCAGAGCGCGCAGCCCGAGCCCCCTCCCCGGGGAGGCCGGGAATTTCCATCCCGTAACCGGGCGAGACGGCCCGGCAGAGCCACCCCCCTCAGCCATTGGCACGGGGCCGGGGCCTCCCGCCCCTCGGGCCGGCCCCGCCGAGCCTTCCCCGGGCCGCGCCGAGCCGAGCCGAGCCGAGCCGAGCCGAGCCGAACTGAGCCGAGCCGAGCCGAGCCGAGCCGCGCCGAGCCGAGCCGAACTGAGCCGAACCGAACTGAGCCGAGCCGAGCCGCGCCGAGCCGAGCCGAACTGAGCCGAGCCGAGCCGAGCCGAGCCGAGCCGCGCCGAGCCGAGCCGAGCCGAGCCGAACTGAGCCGAACCGAACTGAGCCGAGCCGAGCCGAACTGAGCCGAGCCGAGCCGAACTGAGCCGAGCCGAGCCGCGCCGAGCCGAGCCGAGCCGAGCCGAGCCGAGCCGAGCCGAGCCGAGCAGAGCCGAGCCGAGCCGAGCCGAGCAGAGCCGAGCCGAGCCGAGCCGAGCCGAGCGGCGGCAGCGCTGCGGGGCCATGCCCGGCGCTCCCGGAGCCCTCCCGGCTCTCCCCCCGGTTCTCCCCCCGGGTCTCCCCCCGGCTCTCCTCCCGCGCTCCCGCAGCCCCAGGCAGTTCCCTTCCACGCCTTCAGGTGTTTGCCCGGCGCTCGGTAGCTCCTGTCCGATGAAGGAGCTGTGTCTGCAAGACACCGCCTAACGCCACAGCGGGATGCTGATGCACCGCGAGGAGAAACTGTGATAAAGTATCGGCCGGGCATCAGTCACAGATTTCACTGTAACAGAACCCAAGGTAAGGACGCAAAATCCTTCTGAACAATAAAGGATTTGGGGCTTTTTCGAAAAACCTGGTATTGCCAGACTGAACATTGGCAATTTAGTAACAAAGGGAAAGTTTTCGGCTACCCAGTGTAAACCATCCCATACTGCTTTAATTCCAAATCATACATTGCTTTTCATCATTCTCGGATTGAAAGCACTGTAAAAGAAAGGATGTGATATGTCCTCAAGAATTCAAAATAGAAATAACAAATGTTTGAGGTAGCTCCTGTATACTGCAAACTTCGCGGTATTTGTAGAGGTAGAGTTTCCAGAAGGGGGAGATAAACTTCAACTCTTTTTTTTCTGAAGTATTTAACAAAACCACACATTTCTCCTGCAGGAAAGAATGCTGCAGCTATTCTCTACAAGAAGTTGAGTCATTCAAACAGGCTGCACGGAACCACATTTTTGTGTGGACTGAACCCCTTCATGTGGCTCTTCACTTAAGCCACTTCTCTCCTTTCCCTGTCTGTGCCGGTGGAACAATAGCGGTGAAGTGAGAGCTGCAGCACAGGTCAGTCCCAGTGCTGTCACCAACCCCGTCACACGCTGTCCTGAGAGCTGGGACTGACGTCAGCCACACTGCTGAGGTGAGGGCTCCTACCTTGTGAAGAAGAGCAGCATTACATCCTGCCAACTTCAAAAAAACAGCTGGTAAATCACAATGGTTCCCTAAACCAGCTGGGAAATTTTATGGAATGATGTAAATCCTTAATTGTAACAATTGCTTTGGTGACAGCCTCAGTCAGCATCCACAAACACAGGCAGAGGCTTCATTGAGCAATGGCTCGGTGCTGCCTCTGGGCCGATGGCAGTGCTGTGAGGGCGGTGATGTTTGATTTCTGTGTCACCTGCATGTCCACACAAGCGTCCTTACCGCGGGCTGGGGATCCTCAGCACCAACACAGGCTGTTGCTAAGGTGTGTCCCTTCACAGGGTGCCAGACTTCTGCACTACAGAATTAATTTCCTCAGGCAAGGTGCAGCAGCTGAAGTACACAGTGCAGCAGCACTGCACGCCTTCCCAGGCAATCACTCAGGGTTTTAGAGAATAAAATTTCCATGGATGTTCATAATTGTTTCCCCACCTGGGTTTGCTCACCATATGTTTGAGTGTGGTTTGGAAGCCTTGAAATTCCAAATGGCTTTGCCAGAGGAAGCAAACTGAGGAGCACTGTAAGAGAAGGTCTCAGCAAACAGCAGTGGGACATCTGCTTTGAGCTCTGGTGAGAGCATTGTGCAGCTCCTAGCCCTTGCTTGACTTGCAGTGTGCATTTCCATCTGGAAAACAGCAATGTCAACATCCTCCTTAGCCTTCTTCAGCCCAAGCAAGCCTTGCCATCTGTTAGGCTTATGTTTTGTGGTCTTCTGATATATTTAAATGCTTCTGAGGGCACAAACCACTGCCAAATGCTGGTGAGATACTCAAATTGAATCAGAACTACTGATCTACTTTGCCTTAACTATTTCTTATAGCTCAAAGGAGTGGTAATAAACTCGCCTGAGCATCCTCTGACCATGATCCAAGGACTTGGCTGAGCATACTCTAACCATGATCCACATTACATCAACTAGTGATTCTTTCATTTTATCCATCCTGCCATATGATATAGGCTTTATCTTTTGTATATGGCCCCACAAACATATCAGAACATATTAGGATGTTATTGATGTCACTAAAATCTCCCAGATGGCCAGTCTGCTCCTGCACAGCCTGGGCAGGCTCACACAAGGTCACTGTGGCACAGTCAATGCATCTTGCACCACAGAAGCTCATAGATGAGGCTGATGCCAGGAGTGCAGTCTCTCAGCTGCAGCTTGAGCTGCTTTCCCCCTCACGCAGCCTCTCAGCATCCCAAAAATCCAGACACACAAGTCTGGAGAGAAGGATGTCCCCATACACACATGTGTTTCCATTCACCTCAGCTCTAACATATTTAAAATCAAGGGACTGCCCATGGGGTCACTGGGTCTCTCTGCCTTTCCTGTCCAAACTATTCCAGTTTATGGATCCTGTTTGTTAGCACACTGGTTTGACTTCAAGCAGTATTTGTTATTCAATTTAGTTGTTATTCAGTCCTCAGTCTTTACAGTGTGAAATAACTGCAGGGAACCAGGAGCACCAGACTTAGGTGTTCATAAACATTACAGAAAGTTCAAGGCTGAGGATCCTGAGACAAAAGAGGCCCATTAAGGTAAGTGCCAAGACTTGGACTTTTCATCTTCCTTTAACTCTTATTGCTTCATACATTTCCCTGTTCTGAGGATATCTGGGAATTTTGATTTTGGCTGGCAGCCTGATCTCTGCATCACTCTGTTGTTATACCCTGGGTATAACAACATATGATAACACTCAGCATCCTTGCCAACCTGTCTTTGGTGCTTTTAACTGTGGAGTTCATCCTTTTAGATCTTGTTCACTTTAACACTGGCATTTTAGGGTGAGTTGTAAGTTGGTGTAAAAGGCTGAGATCAGGGAAAACTGTTGAATTTTTCAAATGGCTCTTTGCAGGCTGCCTGTCTGATCAAGGAGACAAAGAGCTGTCTGTACTGCTGTGGAAGAAAACCAAAGTAAGATCTCTCATGTAATTTATTACAGATTTAAGAAATTGATTCCAGCTTCCACCAAAGAAGCCTTTGGAACTGCATAAAAACCAATAGGATTGTGGCCTTAGTCCTTTCTAGCACCTCTTAATTTAAATATATGATTGATATAGCATGAGTAAGATTTTTTAAAAAATCCAAAACATCTTTCCCTCTATTTTTTTACTTTTCTAGCACAGATAGACCTATTTTAAAAAAAAGTTCCAGTAGCTTCTGCATAAATGATAAAAGCATTATAGCCCCAGCAGTGCTTTGCAGGTACACATATTAACATTTGAATCTTAAAATATATTTGGGGCATGTGCTCCCCCTTCAGAGGCTTGTCTGCAGAAGAGAATTCCTGTGTTCACATACATGAGGACAGCATTTTTTGAGTGTGAGGAAAAAAAATCCTGATGGTAAATGTTAATTCTTTTTTTCTGAATAAGCACATGGCAGTTTTAATGTTACTATAGGAAATGTATTTTTACACAATAAAAAACATGAGAGAATCAACACTTTTTGTTATTCATATTAATTATGTTTTCTATGGGGAGAAATATTTAACATTCTCTCTGACAAGTCAAGACCAGGACATAGGTCAGATACCAGTGACAACTTACGGAAACAGTTCTTTCCATTGCCTGCTGGGGTTCTAGGCAGATCTGGTTTTTTCTGTCCAAGTCATCAGTTGATTTATAGTTGCATTTGCTTGTAGCTGTGTTTCTACAGTAATAATGGAGGCACTGAATATTTTAAACTAAACACTATTCACAAACAATCAGAGAGAGATAAACTTTAATAAAACTATTTGGGAGAACTGTCTGCCTCACTGATAAAGGATAAATCAGGACATCCAGATGTTTCCATAGTGCAAACTTTATGATGAAAAGCCCATACTGTTTCCATTAGCTGCTGGTTGCAAATTTCAGACCCTGAAGGGGTCTGGTCTGTGCCTCTGCAAGGCTGCTCCCCAGAGCAGCTGGCGCAATCCCAGCTGCAGTCACGAAAACATTTGGGTCTGCAGGGACATCAGGAGCACATCTGGCTGAAGCAGGTCCACTTGGATTGGGTTGTTCAAGGACTTGTAGGATGGTAAAATTATTTCAGTCCAGTTAAAAATTAAATTCACTGGGTGTCCAGTGAATCATCACGTGCAAGGGGAGAGCTGAGTCTCAGGAGGAACATTTGCTCATTAGAGTGGCTGGGAATCAGCCAGTGGTAGAAAAATCACTTGGCTACCTCATGAAACCTCAATGAATAGAAAGGCTTACACAGAACTGAAAAGCTAACTTTCCTTCAATCCTGTGCTAATAAATGGTTATTAGGATGTGAAATACAGTGCTCCATTCAGACAAGAAGGCTTCTTCAAATGAAGGGCACAATCTGCATTTTTCTACACCATTCATCAAATGCACTGCCAGAAGTTTGTTCTTCCAGTTTTGGAAGGTAGTAGCTCGAATTAGTGATAATCCTGAAATTAAAGGAATAGACTTTAACTTTGAAGGTTTTATTTTATTTGTGTCCAGTAAAACCTTTGAAAAGAAGTTCCTCAGGATAAGCAAGCTATGAGCAGGGCTGAGGCAGGGCTCTGCAGCCCTTCAAGGTGGCTTACAGAAACCAGAGGTCTACAGCCACCATAACAGGCACACACAAAATGCACAGAAGTACATGAAAGATTTGGTCAAAGAAACAAACAAAATTTGGCCCATTTGCACAAAACTCAGAAGAGAGACAGATGAGCAGAGCCAGACAACAATGACAGAGGGGAGCACACGTGATCACTGCAGCTCTGCTTCTTGGATGTAGTGGTGGATCTTGAAGCCTGTGGCATTCCTGTCACCTGGCTCCCCATGCCCACACTGACCTCAGTGTAAAAGTGCCATGGCTTGAGGCAGGCAGGGCTGTGGAGCTTCTGGGCACCACCTCCAGCATGTGCTCACTCATGACCCACTGTCACTGAAAGGGCAATACATGGACAGGGGCTGCTGGGTCAGGCACAGTGAGGTTCACCACAAGTGGCTCAGTGAGGTCATCCTTCAGCCCTGAGGATACTGAAACAGGTAAACTCTTGTATTTAAGTTGTTTTATGTGCTAATATAGGAATCATAGTTGACTTGCATCAACAAGAGACTGATACAGTGGCACTGGAAAGGATCAAGCACCTGAATCCCTGGCTCATGTGGAGATGAAATTGTGTTTGGCCAGAACAGCAAAAGACCCGCCAGGTTCCTGTGAAGAAAAATGTGGTTTTGAGCCCTTCTTTAAGTTATATTTTTACAGCAGGTGCACATCTAACTATGCTTTTGTGAGGCATAACTTAGTGCTGTTACCTTGCTTCTATCCTTGTAACTTTGCTGTAATTACAGTACCTCTTGGTTGATTACAGATCTTATTTATGAGTCCATCATTTCCCATTGTCAAGTAGAGTAGCTTTCAGGATGTGTGCCCTAAAAATGCTGTTGAAGTAATATTAATTTAAAAGGCAAATTCCTCCTTCTTTTTTTTCTTTTGTCTGTGTGTGTGTGTGTGCGTGTGTGTATGCATGCATGTGTGCTTTCTTGGCTTTTCCTGCAGGTTTGGTGACTGTCCATTTCTCTCCATAGAGAACCTCATCACAGCTGTCAGCATCTTTAAGTTTTCCTCAGGATAATCTTGCCTACTAAAATTTGGAGAAAAATTTTAGGAAAAGTTTTAGGAAAAATAAATTAACTTGCATGGTGAGCCTTGACTTCAGCCAGCCCAACACATTTGCATCTCATCCACCCACTGGCACATCACACCTGTCAGTGCCACATCTCCACATTTCACAGATTCATGTGTCTAGATTATTTATCCCTGCAGTGCATCCACTTTACTTGGAAGTCTGGATCACAGCCATGCCTGTAGGAATCTGGCAGGAGGAGAGCAAGTCCCAGACAGGACTGTGTCCAGTGGGCAACACCAGTGAATCAAACCCAGTGCTCAACTGCTTCACCTTCATCAAAGCCTCCATCTTCAGTCATTCAAGACTTACCTGCATTCCAGATAGATACCTGCTACTGGATTTGGGTCTGGAGGGAATGCTTCCCAGAGAGCTTAAGCCTTCAACTGATAAATAATTGACTATTAATTTCTTGTGATCCAGTTCCATGTGGTAAGGTAGAACATCAGGAAGATAACTGGGACACACATTCTCTTCTTAGTCCTTCATACACAACCAACATGGAACATCCTTTTCCCCGTTAATCCTTTGATAGCCCTGTCTAATCATCCCCCCCTCACCTCTCTGACAAACCTACTCAATGGCAACAAAACATCTTGCTGTTTCTCTTCACCATGTATGGCAAAAATGAGTCCTAAAATACCTTTCTCCTTAAAATACCTGATGTTCTCTCATGACTATCCTGCTGTACATGAGAGTGCTCTCTGGGAGGGAAGTCAGCGTCCCTCCACATCACCTCCACCCAGTACTGAGTGCCTGTTTAGCATTGCCCTTCCACAAAAAGTGCTTTCTTCCAAACAGCAGGAACTACTCTCCTCTCCAGCTCCTGTCTGTGCTAAGAAACCAGCTCTGACCCGTTTAATGAAGGTAATTTGTTTAAATAGCTCATTGGCCATTACTTTATTTCAACTAAAAAAACTTGAAAGAAAGCAAACTTTTATTTCATATTTTGTTTCAGTGATCAAAGTTTGAAATGCAGGGAATAAACATTAACAAAGAGCTCAGATATAAATGTCCTGGCTTGTTTTTAATTATAATTTAAATTATATTTTTTAAATAATTTTAAGATTATACTTTTAATCTTAAGTGCTTTTTAATAGGAACTAAAAGCCAGTTAATAAATAGAAGTGGATTTCATAGACATAAATCAGAAATACATTCTGAGCTCCACTTCTAGGTATACAAAGCAGAAAGCTAATGAATGCATTGTATAAGTTGCTTTCATTAAACTCCAGTCCATTAAAAAAATACAAGTATGATAAGTGTAAAGGAATGAAAGAATAAGTGCAAAAAAAAAAAAAAAAGAAACTTGCAGGAAATAACATCTATACTCATGGGACTCTGAAATACCTTTGGTGCCAGCCATCTCAATTACTGCAAATACCACTGGTTAATACTGGCAGCGAGCTTTACCAGTGAACGCAGGCAGAGAGCAGCCAGATGCCTTCAAAGACTGATCCAACAAGTGGCCAGTGTGAAGGGAAGGATGCAGAATCTGTCCTTTGATGTGCAGCCTTCTGAAACAGCATGTTGAGACTGGGTGGTCAAACTCCACAGCAGAACAGGATTTTCATTCTCTTCAGCTACTGCAATTTCAGAATGCTAAACTTATTCTTATTAAAGAAGTTCAACTTTTCATATTACATTTTTTTCTGTTTTGCTTCTGAATTGCAACTGGATTTGACTGTTTAAACCAAATATATTCTGTATCCTGTAAGGAAAAAGGAGCTACAGTTCTCTGTAAATCAGCTGAAGAGTTGTCAAAGAAAATTGTGTGATACTTCAGCTTGTTAGTGCTCCATCACTGAATTGTTGGGGTTTTTACTCTAAAAAAACCCAGGAAGTTTTAAATACTGCAGGGTTTTGTGTTTTTTTTTTTTTTCTTCTCTGGTAATAACACATTTTAAATGTTACAAACATTATTTTGTTTACCTTTTAAAACTTAGACTTATTTTTTCAACTATATGCATAGATTTACCCTCTAGGTAAAGTCTACCCTGGTTTTCACCGAACACATTTAGCAAAATAGAGCAGTAAGATACAGTATAAACAACATGTACCATAAAAGTACCATATTGGTAATTTCAGGTGCTGTTTATTTCACAAATCAAGTATTATTAGATATGCTAAATTTATCTTGTCCTTTGAAAGATTTTCTATGCAACCTGAAAACTCAGTGCAATGCATAATTTGAACTGATTTATGACATCTTCATTCAGAGAAAGACTCTTTGGCACACATAATTCCAGGTTTGGAGAAGCTGTCAGTATCCTGTAGTCTAGCTTCTTGCTAACAGTGGCAGCAAACAAGACTAAAAGGGTTGTATCAGTGTAAATAGCTGGATTTACAGTACATCTTCCAGAAGACTGCTAGCCTCCATTAAACAGCTTCAGCTGATGGAGATCAGCTCCCTTCTTCCCAGGGAGAAGTCATTCTCACAGGTTCAGAAATGCCCTTTGAACATGAATGGTTTAACTTCATTCAGATAACAAGAGGAAAGCAAATAAATACCTTTTGTTAGAGAAGATGCTTATGAGATTCTGCACTGCCCCTCACCATAAGGCAGTTAGTCTCCCAGGCCCTGACTCATCTCTGTGCCCCTTTTCTCTCAGTTTCCTTCTCCCCATCACTGCTGTGAGCATTCAAACAGAGCCTTAACTTCCCATTCACTGCTTGGGTACTTGGTGGTTAAAGCACCCAGAGAGGTCTCAGCCTCTTTGCCTGCAAGGATCATCTGGGAATTCTGAGTCTGTTTTTTCTGGTGCAGCTGCCCTGGAACACACAAAGTGCTACAGTCTCAATCTACCACTGATGAGTTTCACTGCCAATGTTTTGATTTTTGCTTCGTATCTCACACTTCTTTGATAATTTACCTATTTTTAAGCCCACAGTATTGTTATAACTTCAAAATTATTTTATTTTTTGTGGAGCAGTTACCACAAAAGGAAATTTGTTTCAGAGCTTCCTAAAAAGGGGGAATAGCACTAAAAATTAAAAATCAGTATTTTAAGAAGGTGGCAGCATGGGCAGTCTGGAAATACACATTCTACATAATCTAAAGGAGGTCTTTAGAGGTCATGAAAGAAAAGATGCTGTAAACTTTAGGATGAAAGAAGTAGTTCAAGTTCCTCACTGTGTTCATGTGCACAATTCCCAGCATTGTTCTCAGTTTCTCACACAGAAGAAATAAAAACATTGCAATACTTACTAACTCACACAGCCCTACTAAAAATACTTGGGGTTTAGGTGCAAAAATACTACAGTAGTGGGTAGAGCAACAAACATGCCACATGTAGTTACTGAGAAATATCCACTCAGAAGCTCTTACTATACAACAGCATATTTTATTACTAACAAATACAGTAAAAACTAGTGAACGTGTATAAAGTTACCTGGTTACAAACAGAATTAGAGAAATGAAGGGTATTTAGTGCACCTTTTCACAGGAGGTTTCTCATATCTTTCTTACTGTCCACTCAGTAGCAAGAATTCTGTGTACTTTTAAGGGGAAAATTCTAAAAGAAAGACCATATCCCATCGATGGCAATAAATTACAAATGCTAAAATGCAGATACTGTAATATAAAGGTAAAGAAATTTCATTTTTAATTCATGATGGATAAAACAAATAACTTTGGTTTATCAGAACCATAGTTCCTGTTGTTCCAGCACTTACATGTCCTTTGTACCACGCAATTTTCATCGTTCAATGCATCACCATGAATGCTATCCCAGCTCACAGTAAATTCTCTGCCTAATACCATAACACTGAGACATATTCTTATTAGTGGTCAAATGCAAGATGCTGGACAGTTTTACAAAATGCACTGACATTTAGGTTTAGAAAACAGCAAAATCTGTCTCAAAATTATCTCAAGTAACAAATCCCATTGGCTCTTAAAAAAACATTGACTCAAAGTCAGACAATGAAATTGTTATCCACATCAGCAGTACTTGCTCCTGAGAACCACCTAGCATAGGAAAGGCTATATGTATTAAGGCCTTTTTGATTTAGAGAAAATATATTGCTGTAGCATAATAAAAAATTAGGCTTTGTAGAAAATTAGGCTTTGGAGGAAAAGTACTAAGGCTGCCTTCTCTGTAAATAGATTGTTAAAGAAGCCTGCATATTTATAACTCACCAGTTATTTGCAGCAGTTATCTGGAAGATATTTCTTTATAGCATTTTAAAAAAAATGAAGTTACTCACATAGAAACAGCATGAGATGAGCTGTCACTGCAGCTCAGGACAAAAGCCCCAGGCCTGCACGTCAGGCTGTGCCCACTGAGCCCAGGAGTCTGAGGTGTCCCTTTGTCACCATGCCCTGGATCACCAGGCCAGGAGAGGCTCCAAGAGGCATTTTTGTGAGACAGTGCTGCACCTTCTGCAGCATGCCTGCAGCAGGGCCTGCCTCACCCCAAACATCAGTGCATGGTATGGGTAAAGGTCCAGCCTGCTTTTCTCAGAACTGTGTCACATTGGCTGATCACCAGGGGACTGCTGGCTTCAGCAACACCCTAAGGGGAGCACGGGAACTTTCCCAAGTTTGTACAATACATACAAAATAGTAGTTCTAAAGATTGACCTTATGCAGTCACTTATTTACAAAATTAATTTTTATGTACAAAATAAACTGCTATAATTTCAGATTCCCTTTCATATTCAGTGTACAAGCTACCATAAACCAGTGCTATAACTGATACAGCATGTATAATTTAGAGTGTTTAGAAATTTGTGCATCACTTACTTAAGTGATACTGTTGTTTAAGAGACAGTAAAAAAAAAGAAAAAATTAACAAGTTTTGAAAAATATTGAAGAGGTTGATGGAATTTTATACCTTGAGAAGTAACAGTGCTTTTGAAGCATTATTTTAATGCAATTAATTACAAAGTGTTCTTTATATAAGGAATAATATTTGTCTCCCATCTTTTTCTTACATTATTGCCATGTCCTACAGAACTTCAATTTCCATTAGTCCTGGACAGGATTAAATACAGTACATTATTGCTAGCTGTCCCCACAACAAAACATAGATTTTTAAGTGCAAAGCAGGATATATGTGTTTTTTTAATAAGGCACAGAATATCCATTATTTCCAGTGTAACAAAGAACTCATATCAGTTTTATATAATGCAAATGTTCATAAAAATTTTCAGTCTAATGCAATACAAATGTTGATATTCATTTTCCATCTTTCAAGGATTGGAACTGTTTCCTGAATCCAACTCTCTTCTGGTGTCTGAAGCTGAGTAGACAAGTAGTGATATGGAAGGTGACTGTGGGACATCAGGTATTTGGGAACAGCTCCTTTGCAGTGAAGGAGATTCACTAAAATCATTTTTAGGAGTTATTCTGTAAGTAAAGAAAAATAAAAGACAGTAAATCTTAAGCACAGTTTAATTTCTATTACACTGGAAAAAAAACTGAGTAGTGAAATCATAATATCTATATTCAGCTGTATGAATGCAGTACAGTTCTGTACACTTTTCCAAGCCTGCAGTCATCATTGTTCTTTTTCAGACTCATCACCTCTCAAAGTGATTGCAGTGCAGACACAGGTTTCTTGAGGGTCACTGTTCAGCAAGGCAAGAATATCCTACAAGCTGAAGCTCCAGCACACAACGCTTAAAAGAAAAAGAAGACCCCTACAAAAATACAAAACAGCCCAGAGGCTAAACATACATGGCCACAGTCTGCAAGTTCTCTTGACAGCTACTGAAGGTCAGGTGCATCCTGAGAGTACCCTGATTCTTCAGAGAGAAGAAACAGAACACTTAGAGAAACAGTGGTAATATGTAGAAACAAAGAAAATACTGAGTTCAGGGGCCTTACCTTCCTTCACCTACTCTCTTAACACTCTCAGCCAAAGTACCCATGTGGCAGGTGCTGTCTGCTTTGTTTCTCCTTTCCAGCTGATCCACGGTCAGTTTAGCGCTGGGGAACATCTGATCTCCGCTGGTTTCACCTTCCTCCACTCTTCTGGCAGATGCTCCATCTGCCTCCATCTCCTTCTCAGATGTCTCTGGAGAGCTTTTAATTTCTGCCACAGTTTCTTGGCTCAAGTAATCATGATTGGTGATTGCTACTGCAGAAGTTCCATGATTTGTTGCGCCACCTGTACTGGTCCCCATTGACTTTGAAATGACTTTCAGTCTGTGTGAAGTTGACTTGTAGTGCTTCTTTTTATGTTTAACTTTGGAATTGTGCCTCAAGAAAAATTCACATGATTCTTGCAGCACCCTTCGACTCTCGCTGATTGGACTGGAAGAGAGTACAAACACATCACTGAACAAAGAGGATAATGTTAGCTATAATATAATAAAGAGTAGCACACAAAACCTTGAAAGAATAGCAACCAGTGATGCAATTTGAGCTGGGTGTTAATGAACAAAGGGAAACAAATTGTATGTGAAAAGAGGAGGAAAAATCATAATGGCTCCAAAGTAACTGTCTGTGGAACAAATAAATAAAGCACATTTCTATATTTCTTACTTCTGCAAATAGGTCCAATGTCTACAGTGAATTAATGATCTACTAGAGAGAAAAAAAGAATTAGCTCATAAGCAGTTGCATTACCAACTTTATATAGAGTCAACCTCCTCCAAATGAAAAAAATATTAGCATTGTAAAAATAACTTCATTATTTTTAAATCCTTGTAGCTAAAAGCAATTAACATCTGAAACACAAGCAAAAATTATACAGGAAATGGAAAAAGAGGGGAGAGGGAAAGGAAGCTATAGATTCACCATTGAGGAATGGAGATGTAAAATAAAAAGAGCTTAGAGACTACTGCCTTGGGAAAATCAAAGAAACAAAATTATCTAAAGCCACACTATCATTTATAAGTAACAGATAATCTGAAAAGAAATAATTAAGACATAAAAAAGAATTGAAAAAAGCAACAACTATAAGAAATGGAGACAAAATTTATAAGCTATTTAAATCCACAGATATAAATTTGCTTGAATTAGGTAATGAAACTGAATTCTTCTGTTTAATTAAAAAAAAAAAAGAACACTAGATTAATGCAATAAAAGTGGTAGTAAGGAGGGTTCAATGAATATTAATTTCAAAAGAAGACAAGCCTGGCAGAGGAGAACAGAGAATATTATTACTGCATAACAGTAAACATAGTACTAAGTACTGTGTCAAATGAAGTGGTCACAACACATGAAAAGAACTAAACTGATGGCTGAAATTATATTTCCTCCTTTGACTGTGAACCAGATCTGTATTAGCCAACACACTTTCTGCTCTACAAAAGAGAAATTAGCAGAGGAAAATATTTTCTGTCTTCTTGAGACTGTTGTTAAAGGGTCACTGTGTATTTAAAACTTCCCCAGATTCCAGTGGAATTCTGCTGATGCCCAAAGCAGCATTTATAGTCTGAGGACAACATTTTGATTATCTCAGCTATATATAAAAACACATGTCTGAAAGGCAAATTTAAGTATATGCTTTAAAAAACAGAGAAAAAAAATTCTTACTCTCTTTTGCGGTTTCTGTTGAAGAAATTGGCCCATTCAGAGCAGGTCTTTTTACTTCCCACCCAGAACACTGGAGATATGCCAACAATTAATGTCAGCAAATATTTCATCAGAAACAAAAATATTTCTGGTCTTGCTAGTGCCTTTGCCTAGAAGATAAAGAAATTTAATAAATGCAAAGAAGAAAATATACTCATTGATTTATTTTTTTTAAATGAAGAAAACAAATACATTTCTTAAACAAGAGACTTTCTCCTTGACTGTTGGTCTTTGTTGAGGCTTGTACAGTGGACAAACATCAGACATGTACAGACAAGTCAGATGTGTTCAGCTGAATATACACACAGAAGAGATCTGTCAGGAGGAATTGTTTTTCTTTTAAATTGAAAGGAAAGGTAATTTGGGGAGTAATAGTATTAGTAAAAATATTCTCCAGAGGCAAGTGTGAAAGATTTATCCCTTCAACTTAAAAGAAACAATAAGTGGATCACTGAATGGTTTGGGTTGGAAGGGACCTCAAAGATCATCAACATCCACCCCAGCTGCCACAGGCAGGAACACTCCCACTGGACCAGGCTGATCAAAGCCCCATTCCAGCCTGGCCTTGAACACTTCAGGGATGAGGCATCCATAACTTCTCTGGCAAACCTGTTTCAGTGCCTCTGCACCTTCAAAGTAAAGGATTTCTTCCTAATATCTTCCTAATCTAAACTTACTCTCTTTTCAGTTCAAAGCTATTCCCCTGGGTCCTGTCACTACATGCCCTTGCAAAAAGTCTCTCTTCCTCTTTCTTGTAGGCTCCCTTCAGGTACTGGAAGGATTAGTTGGGAGTTAATCTGATTAGACAGCATCTTCAAGGAGCTGCAGGGAACTACACAGCAGTTGTTTATTGCAAAATTAATCCACCTATTTGCAGAGCTGTATCACAGGAGCTGAGACATTTAACCCAGTGAGAGATCTTATCTTCAGCTGTCATGCTGCAAGTTTAATTTATGCCACTTGTCTTATCTGCTAGACCCATCTATGAAAGCCACTATTTTTGTTAGCCAGGTAACATAAGCTACTTCAGTTTTTATTTGGTTTTAATCTATGTAACAAAAGTCTACAAGCCAGCTCAGATAAGCCAAGGCCAAGCACACCACTTTGAGCTATTCCACAATTAGCACACACTGTCTATCATAGGGACAGATCCCACAAAGTAGATATTTTTGTAATATTTAATGTTGATATTTCTTCCTTCCAATGGGTTAATTAAAGGCTAAAAATACATGCTCTGTGTTATTATGCCAAGCTGTCATATTTAAGCACCACAAAACAAATTTATTGATTATTTTTAAAGCATAAAAGTCTTGTTTTCAAACTTGTATATTCTGAAGCATTTAGGTTTATACAGAGCTCAGAATAAAACCCACCGAAGTCAAAATACACTTGTGAAGAAACAGCATTGGAAGCCAAAATAACCAAGTAGTCTGTGAGCTGTGCTACTCAGCCTACACTGACTTCAATCCAGAGGACATTAAATGGTGTTTAAGAATGAAAAAGGTCAATCCTGATCATTCCATAATGCCTGTATTTCTATTCCTCGTTTTTAATGATAGTTTATTCATATAGATAGGAAGTGTAATGCAATGAAAGATGACACCAGACACTTGCATTTTTAGTGATGCTGTCTTCTTATGTATTTGTTCTTAAATGGAAAGAAATAATACTTGTCAGTATACAAAACTCCCTGCAACTGCAGCAGATTTAATCTACTGAACATGGGCAGATTTAATTTAAAAGTCTTTCCAAAGAAGTTGGATTTTAAGAGGCAAATATTAAACACAACCACCTCCACAATTTTAGTTGAAGTTTTTTTCTATATTTGCCTTTTTTTTGTTGTTGTTGTTGTTTTTTAATAAAGAATTCTTTGCATTTCTGAAAATCAGCCCGCAAACTACAGCTATTGTGGAAAAAAACATATGGGAAATTTGTTCTATAATTTCACATGGTTTACACTTCTATACTTTAAAGAAAAAAAAAGTGATTCTAAATCTGTGGTTATAAGCACCATTTAAAATCTAATTTAGTCTAAATTTTTAAGAATCTTTATTTCAGCTTCAACTAAAATTGATGAAAATTCAACTTATGTACTTTGATACTGAGCTTGGCAATGAAGTACTAAGCAAATGCTTTCAGAAACAAATATTGTGAGGAACAACCCTCCTCCATCACAATTTCTAACATGAAGTTCAAAGATCATAAAAAGCTATATATTCTGTTAGAGCTGCAAGTTGAATTTAATTGCTGAATGCTACCAATTAGATTAAAATTTTCAAAGCAAAAATAATATTCCATCTTTTTTGACTTAAAAAGGAACTAATCACTCCATGTTTTTGAACGGATTACTCACCGCACGGCAGATATGCATAAGGGTTTTTGCTAATTAACTTTACAGTATTATTTATAAAGGAAAACGTTACTTGCCTGGTAAGGGCAAGGAATATGGTACTGGTCACAGTGGTCAAACACCCAAGTGGTTTCCCAGATTTTCCGATTCACCAGTTCATAAACATAACATCCAAGAAGGGCTACAAGAGGCACCAAGTAGAGCCCACTGAAAACCCCAATGCGGATCATGAACTTCTTGAGCTTCTCCTGGTTCCTGCCGTCGTGCTGAATGACCTGCCGCACGTGGTTCAGAGAGATGATGCCGGCTAGAAGGAGAGAGAGACCGAAAAACACACAGAGGCACAGCGGCAAAAGCACGAAGTACAGCGAGGCGTCCAGGTCGTAGAGACCCACAAAACAAACTCCACTGATATTGTCCCCTTCCACTTTGTTCATTGCAAGGAGCATAATGGTTAGAAAACCAGGTATTCCCCAGGCAACTGCATGGAACCACATGGCCTTCTGTGCAATAGCTTCACAGCTCCATTTTCTTCCCGCCGCAAGGAACCAAGTGATGGTCAGAATCACCCACCATATAGTTCCTGCCATGGTGAAAAAGTACAAAACCATGAAAAGGACAGTACAGGCTTTGTTTTGGGAGCCAAGAACAACCGTTTCACCAATTTCTAACTTCTCATCTGCCTCATTACAGGCAGTCCTGTTCCCAAGTAAAAATCCAATAAAGTACATTAGAGAGACTATGCTGTAACAGACAGAATAATAGATGATCGGTCTCTCTGGGTATCTAAACCTTTTAACATCAATCAGAAAAGTTAGGAACGTGAACAGTGTAGCACAAAGACAAAAGATTGAAACTATTCCAATAAAACTTTTTGCCACATCCAATTCATAATTCTTGAAGTACATATTGGGACATGGGGGTGCACACTGATCAATTCCTAGAAACTTGTAGCCTTGTCCATTGGTAGTGTGTAGGTGTCGGGGACACCAGAATCCATAATCCCTTCGGATCTGGCTTGGGGTCTTCTGAGTTCCATGTACATTTGTGGTTACAGCAGCAGTGGCATGAGCAGCCTCATCACAATTGATTAACCTGAATAAGTAAACAGAAGAGGAAATATCTCAATAGCCCTCATTCTCAACTAGAATTGACGCCTTAGGTTTTAGCTTTTATATTTTTCAGACTCTGTACTGCTTTAGTGTGTAGTTCTGAGCTTCATATTATGAGATGGTAAGCTCTCTTCACAGAGCAGCTAGACAAAAACAATTCCTTTCCTAGCTTGGAACCAAGGACAACTACTCAAATTTCAGGTCCAAGAGCATAAACAACGTGGACTGAAGGGAGTAAAACAAGAAGGATGAGACTTCATAACCTAAATCTAAAATTGGACAATTAAGTCCCCAAATGAAGTATTAATTGTCCTCTATCATGTGAACACCTTTGAGGAAAAGGTGACACTTCAAAAAATGGAGTTTTGGCAGGCAGCACAGGAAAAGCAACACAAGACTAGGCTGGCACATTTAAACAGTTAGGAGCAACGGAAGGTTTCTACTATGCAATGTTCTGGGTCTGTTGAAATACAGAATATTCTACATTCCCTTATCTTATGAGCAGTTACTTCTAAAACCCCTAATAAAGTAAGCATGATCATCCCTAGTTTAGAGATGAGAAACCAAAGCAAAATCTATGCTGTAACATGTAATATTTTAAACTTTTAGAAATGTACAGTGAAAAAGCTACCTCTTGCCAGGATGTGATTATTGAAAAGAACTGCCACAGAGCTTTGCTGCAAAAACTGTCACAGGCAGAAAATGCAGGTGATAATTTGAATAACAAAAAAGTTTTAATAAAGAAATGGACCCATGCACAAGCACTGCAGGGTCAGCACACTAAGGAAATTACTGTGAGGTGATATTTAACAGTCTGCCTCAGATTTTCAACTCAGTCTGTGTGAAACATAAAAATACCACTCCCACCACCTGTCAATATGAAAAATACCTGGTACATTCCAGCTCTTCAGGCCATGCAATTCCAAAAGTGTCCATCAACTGCTTACAGTCAGAATACACTTTCTCACAGAGGCTTCGACAGGGGTGAATCACGTGAATCTGATCTAGGCAGGCTGGGACAAAGGCTCTGCACAGAAATGTGTGGACGTCTGGTGAACAGTGAAGATTCATAAGAATAAGGAAAGGCTACAGGGAAGAAAAAGGCTTTGGTTAGCAATTTTTAAAAGATAATTCAAAGCATCAAAACTAACTTTCATCACTAGGGCTTACATTTAATCCTATGTAGGTTTTGAAAAAATACTAGGAAATAGTATTTGTTCAGCAGTTCTGAAAAAGCAAAACCCACTGCCTTGAGTGGCAAGAGGCTCTGTTGGCACTTCCAGCCCAGCTCTTGTCCCACAGTCTTGGACAACCTTTGGCAATCCAAACTTCATTCTTTCTATCTGACAATGTTAGAAATCTGAAAGGTATTATGAATGCCCAAGATATTTAAAAATAAAGTAAAATGTTGAGTTTCTTTGTACACCAGTCAGCTTCTAAACAAACGCCCTGAGGCTTTCCAAGGCGTGTCTGTTCCTGTAGTTCCTGTTAGATTACATTTTCAGTCCTAAGTGGTGTGATATACTCATCTCTCATGCTAATTAAATTTAGGGCTTTTTTTTTTTTTTTTTTAATGAGGTCTAAACATTATTTCTCATTTTTAAACGTCTCATTTAAAATCTCTCTCAACATGACTGAGAATTTCTTTGCCTGTATTATCAAGTAACAGGCAGTGAGTAACCGATGACTGTTCTTACTAAAGAATTCATAGAATCAAGTTTAACTTTTTCTGCTCAATGCATTCAATTGCTTATTCACAGTCAGACAGGCTTTCAAGTAAAAAAACCCCAGCCTTTCCACTTTACATTTTCTCAGCTTTATTGTTAGGGCAAATTATTTTGCCCAAAATACTACTGTATGTGCAAATGTTATGTCTGATGTTAAACAGGGACAGTGCATGCAATTTTCAAAGTAGGCCAAGCTTTTAGTAAGATTTTTGTTTAGTAAGAATTTTACTTAATTATTTGCTATCAATATTTATGTCTTTCAAACATTCAACCAATGGCTATAAAAAGAAAGATTAGATTGAGTCCAGAACAGTATCCTTACTTTTTCCTAGCTTTTAAGCATTGCATATCTATCTATCTATCTATCTATCTATCTATCTATCTATCTATCTATCTATCTATCTATCTATCTATCTATCTATCTATCTCTCCTTACTCAAGAAGCAAGTCTTACTACTGAACATGCAGTTTAAAAGAAAAGACATTGCTAAATAAAATTCCCTTACAAAATGGAATACCTACAAATCCTTAAAGGACCTTGGTAATAAATACAGGAATGTATGGGGAGGAAGGAAGAAGATAAGGCAGAGCAAGAATAACGCACAAGTGCTTTATGACAAACCAAAAAATGCTGGCAGTACCCTTCAGAGCACTTCAGAGCACCATTACAAGAGGCACACATTGGTTTGACTCCCTCTCTGAATGTCTCCTCTTGAGCTGCCTTTGCTGGAACCCAAGATTTGAGTATTTCATGACAAGGACAGAAGTGTAGTTCTGGTATACTGTGTTCCAGTTCCATAAATTGGATTATTTCCTAAAGTCTGCATCGCTTCAGATGAAAACAAGTACTCAGGAGTTTACCTTAAATGAATTAAATTCCCTTTGCATAATTATGATGCTTCTTTTCTTCTCAATTCTTAATTTGTATTTGCTCTGTTCTTCCTGGAACTTAGGATAAACAACATAGCCTGGGTAGTCATATTCAATTGTTACAGAAATTGAGTTTATTTTTGACATTGTCTTGCAGAATTTGTCTTGATTGTTCTGAATTCTTCCTTTTTGTCACGCACAGTTCATCTCATTAAATAAGAAGTAAAATTCATTTTCTAGAGCAAATTTTGGACTACCAGCCAAAAACTTTTTCATCAGTCTTATCTAGAAAAGTAAAGGTTTCTTAAAATCTCAATATTTATATCAATGAAACTGAGTTTACCTACAGTGATATTTTACCAACTATTTTTATAAGCAACTTGACAGTTTCTAAATAGCATTTTCCAATACAGATAATAGGCTTACATATTTTAAGCCTGCTCCTTTGATACAGAAAATGAGCACAAAGAAAACATCCAGAGAAGAAAGTCAGGACATAAAACTAACCTCTACCACTCTAACAGAGTTTCTGTCATATGAAGCAACCTAAAAGCTAAAAATCACAACATGTATAATGATATTGTATATTAGAGGCAGATAACGAATGACAAGACAAGCAAGAATAAAATGTTTGCATTTGCATAAAGAGTTTTACTAAAGCATGTTGTCATTGTCTAAACACTCATTTAAAGAGTATATTTTATTTAAATGAAAAACCACCCTAAATTTGAAAATTTTTTATTTAAATGAAAAATTTATTTTTTTATTTAAATGAAAAACCACCAGATAAATTTAAAAATTTTTACGAAGAATGCCATGTTTAGCCTATAATGTAATCAGAGCAGTACTCCAAGGACTTGGCTGCCAAGAGTAACTGTCCTTACAATATTTCTTTTATTTCTTTCAGCTTGCTAAAAACATTTACCTTCTGACACTTGAAAGTATGAGCACAAGAGCAAGAAGTTTGATGCTCTGAAAACACAAGCTGACCTCCTGAGTCAGACCATTCAGCTGGACACCTCATTTTCCCCTGGCTGGCAGCAAGGGGGCTGTAATAAGACAAGCTGACATCTCTTCCAGTTTCCTACTAGCAAGGGTTTAGGAAACATGCTGCACATTGCAACACAGCCACTGTGCTGAAACCTTTCTTCCTAAAATGCATCTTCTCCCTTTTTCAATCATTTATGTTTGAACCCTTTGTTAAATACTACAGCAATAAGTTGCCCTGCATAATTTAAACAGACATTGGTAAGAAAATACTGCATTTTATCTGTTTATTGTAACTCCTGGTTTTGCAGCCTGTGTTTTGACAAACAGGTAAAAGACTGCACTATACTTTTTTCTTTCCATTTTGTCTTCCTGCAATAATTTTTATAATATATTTATATATTAGTATAGTAAAGCTTTAAATTTTGATTTCTGCTCCTTTTCATAGTATACTTTGTCTTCTATTTGCCTTGACTAAATTTGAAGACTGACATCACATTTCCAGTGACAACAAAGACTTTCTGAGTGACAGTAACTGGTAAAATACTGTGCCCACCCAACTAGTACAGATAGTGGGTGTTACTCTTCCCCTATATTTACTACTCTGCGGGTTATTTTCCCCCAAACTTATTATTCTGCATTTCCCTACCCTAAATCACACCTATCATTTTATTGTCCAAATGCTTCTAGTACATGATCTCTCTGCAATTCTTTAATCCCATTTTGTTTTCTCAGCAAATTCAGTACCTATCCCTCTTCTAGATCCATTTATGAATTAGTTTGTTATCAGAAGTTTCAGTAAAAGTAACAAAGGGGAACCATTCTAGAGATTTATTTGGTATGAAAATATCAGCTCAGGATTTAATACCTCTTACTGGGAAAAAAACATTTATCTATTTATTTATACCTACTTTTCTTCTTGTTCTTTAGGCAGGCATTGGAAAACCAAGTCTACAATGGGTTACCAGCACAGTTTCTTAAAAACATATAGGCTGTGAACATGTTTTTGGAAACTGAAGTATATATAATCTGAATTATCCCTTTCAACAGAAGCAGAGAGTCCGTCAAACTTATAGATTTTACAGCCAACGAGTTTTCTCAACTAAAAAAACCCCTCTATAAAATGTAAAACTTTGCCTCAAGCACACACAAATGGGATTTGAAAAATACAGATATAATTTCAGCAACTGCCTACTTTTACCATTTAAGAACATCAGAAATGTTAGTGAACTGTGCCTGGAACTCTGCTAAAATGAAGTATCTTTAAGTGTGGGCTTCACTTCCAGCTAGCCAAAATGGAAAAGTCTGCTCATAGAAAATAGTATGTCTGTGTTTCCTGATGGACCATAAAAGCAAATCTTACCAAAACCAAAGTATTTGCTCCTCCAGCTTCACAATCTGGAAGCACAAAGTAACGCCAAGATCACAAGCTCACTGACAGTAAAATTCAGCTCCTTCAAGGACACTTTATCTGAACTGTGGATGTCCCAACCACAAACCACATTTTACCCACGTGGTCAGCTGGGTAAATTGCATGCATGCACATGCTGGCATCCTAAACCTGCAAGTCTGGGATTAAACTCACAATCTTATACCATAATCCTCCCCTCTTCAGGAACTTCAGGGTCTGCATGTGGCACAAACAAACAAAATTCGCTCTTCCAGGAAACCAAGGCACTTGGCATTTTAAGCATTAGCAACCACTGCCCTGTCATATGAGGAAGAGATGAAAATCTGCACACTGGGTGATGAGAATGCTAAAAATAGAGTGAAACTACACTCTTGAAAAAACAGAAAGGGAGCCTCACACAGTCAGTGTATGTTCTAAAATATAAATTCCCATCTTCTTGACAATGGGAAACAAAACTCAGTAAATGTAAGACAAACTAGAATACAGTAACAATCTTTTAAAAAAACAACAACAAAACCCAAACCAACAATCTAATAGCAGCTGTAAAGTCAAAGATGATGTAGCCTGTAACAGCAAGAGGGGCATGCCTCAAGCACTATCAGTGAAGAACCAAGGACTGTGGGATGCAAACTTTCCACTAACAAACAGGAACATCTTATGAAGTCCTAGGATCCTTACAAGGTATGTCTATGTTATATTATCTCCAGCAGCAAAGACAAGCTACCTCAGAAATCCAGTTATGGTGTGGTTCTGCAAACAGTAACACCACAGAGACAAGTGAAGACAAATGGAGCAAAATACAGAAAAAATGTCTGAGTGCAAACATGTCCTTAAATGTGCTTTGCCAACAAGTAAATTGCAACCTAGAACTATATATGGATCCTGTGCTCACCATGCTTCTCTGTTTTGTGCTTAGCAGGCTTACAACTGCAAGACACAAGAGAAACAAGTTCATTATTACATGCAAACATTTCAAATGCTCTGTTGTACCTCACTTCAGTCTGATCCTAGAGAGAAGCATTACCAGAGATGATCAGTCTCTGCGGTTCTGATGCATGATAACTACCAGCATATACCAAAACAAGTAAGTGAAAATACTCTCTCTGCTGATTAGTGTCACAGAGACACTTTCATAATATAGAAAACTGTGGACTGAAATATCAAGGTCTTTGTTACAATCATCCATTGCAAACCTTCAATGTAAAAGACAGGAAATACCTTGAATTGCTGAGACACACAGAGGACTTGAGCTTTTGTTCAGCCACTGGAGTCAGATACCTAAGACAGTAAAAACCTGCTTTCCCAACCACTGGGCTCTACCCACCATGTGAAAGCATTTAACTTCATTAATCTAGTTAACATTGAGGTTCACTGAGTTAAACAATGACAGACACTAACTGTCGTGGTGTTAAGCCATGTCACCTCTTTGATACATATGTTTTGATTAAAGGAACAACACCACAACCTTGTTGCTTACAGAACTCTGTATTTCAGTCACCAAAGCAAAGGCAGGCTTAAATCTGTATTTCTACAATTGTACTCCACTGTGTACCTCAGATTCCTACCTATACTAAATATATAGTTCTATATATTCCTACCTATACTAAATAATACCTATACATTGCTACTCATGTAACTATGTATCTGCTTTACAGGGAATAACAACCACCTAAATAATGAATAATTAGAGTCATAGAACATCTCAGATTGGAAGGGGCCCAGAAGGATCACCAACTCCCTTGCTTCTTGCAGGGCACTTTCATGATTAATAATTAAAAATTAACAATTAATAATTGTACCATACAAACAAACCTACTATCCAGTCACTACAGAATTGAAGTATAGCCTCAAACTCTAAACCAAATATATTTATAAACATGTAAGTTTTCAGATGTGATAGGAAATACAGCCACTGTCAATCACAGTGCATATAAACTATCTCAGAAGAGGAGACAGTAATTACTCTTTCTACTCCCAGAGCTACACTGACAATCTTCACAGTATCTTTAGCCACTTTTACAATGATAATCTGTTTCCATTAAAAACAGTGGAGCAAATATGGCACGGCTGATTTAATCCTACACTATTGTTACAATGGAGTTATTCTCAACTGGATGCAAACAAGATTAGCATCACACCCAGAGGGATTAATGCCTTCATGCAATTCCTAGACAGGCTGGCAAGGGTGGCAATTTGTGATGGCCATAGTGAATCAGCTGCCAAGAACCTCCGACTTCTAGTTCACGCACAATTAACTAAGTCATGATAAATAAATGTCCCAACACATGAAACTAAATGAAGGATGAAATGTACAAGTCCAATAGATTCAAAGCAAGGTTGAGAAAAGACTAGGTTTTTCCCATTGGAAGTTACATTGAGGAATTTAGATCAAAGGCAAGTTAAATACACTTAATTTGGTATGTAAGGATTTTGCAGGAAGCTGAGGCAGTTTAAGTGTCAGTGCCTTGTTGCTACATGCCTGCTAAAAGCTGCTTCTTAACAGAACTGCAAAACAGGAACATGGGAATGCACAGAAACATTAGTGCAATGTCAACCACCCTTTAAACCAGCAAGGAACACGGTATGAGCTCATTTGAGAGCCCATATACACCATGTCTCTACCTGAGCTCTGAGTAATAATCAACTACTGCTGCCAGCAGCAAGTATCAGCTGTAATCTCTATTTTCTCAATTCAGTTAAAACTGCATGGGTAAACCAACAAAAGTTTTTCAGGACTAAAAGTCACCATTTATATTTTAGCTATAAATGCATATAAGATGTATATTATAAATCTGAATACTTTTAAGTTTAATATGCATAATTATTAAATGCATCTTGATTTGACAGAGGTAAAAAGAAAACCATCAAACATACATGAATTTGACTTCTACTTTAATAAGCTGCTTTAAAAAAACAGCATTACTTTCTGCAGCTTCCACAATAAACTAAAAGTACATGAAGTTGTGTTTAATCTAAAAGCTTTTCAAACATTTTTAAAATGTAACCAACTTAACATTTACATAGATAAGAATGAAGTATTTTGTCAGAGTACAAAGTAAGTTGCCCCGTTAGTTTAAAAGACAATAGTTTGTGTTTCCTTCTCCAGGAAATCTGAAGTTCAAAGAGCTGGTAGAGGCTAGGGGTGGTGCAGAGAAAGAAATGGGCAGTAAACAAGCAGTGGGACAAACGATGCCATTCTGCAGAAAGATGTTTGCAAAGATATAAGCTTATTTTTGTCCTTCAACCAAACAGCAAAGGCAAGACATGCACTTAGACTGTCAAATTATATATATATATACACACACACATGTGTCTGCATATACATCCTGGTCTGAACTTTTATATTAGCTATTGAAAGGTTATGGGAATATGAATCAAAAATCCTACCAGGGCAAGGATAAAGCACAGGGGGGAATGTTTTCAAAGGTTGATAGGCCAGCAAGGCACTCATGCACTTTCAAAAAGAGGTAAGACAAACTCCATAAAACTACTCCAATACCACACCTTGGCACTAAGGTTGCCGTTGACACTATAATGGGCACAGACACAGAAGGACAAAGCAGGCTATTCTGCTTTTTTACTTTTATACACTCTGAATGGTTTTGTACTAACCATACAGAGCTGCAAGATATTCTGAGTTGGAAGGGACCCACTAGGACCAAGTCCAGCTCAAGAGAATGGCCCACACAGGGATCTAGCAACAGAATTTCTTTCTGTAGTAAAACAATTTCATTCCATATTTTCTCTTTAAGTATTTTCACATGCAAAATAAAAATACATATATACCTATATTTCTTAAGTATAGCAAAGGTTATAAACAATATAGACAGGAATTTTACATCTCACTATCTGAAATAAACTAAAGTACAAGTATTTCAAATACTTTTCAAAATAGCTTATGACCAAAATCCACTGCCTGTTTTTGTTCTAACCTAAATTATAGCTTGACCTAAATTATAGATATTCGAGCCTCTGCAATTTACAGTCCTTAACAAATATGAGAGCTTTTTCCCAAGTGTTACAGAACTGAACTATTTTTACAAAGATTTTCAGTTATACATTGTATCTGATTTAGGTTTTGCGTAAACTGGACAGCATAAAAGACAGAAAACTGTAAGTTAACTGAAGGAAGGTATACTGCAGGCCCTCAGACATCTGAAGTCTAGACAAAGCTTCATTACATCTGGACTGCAGTAGCATAAGAATCTCAAATCTTAAATTCTCCTTGTATTTGCTATGTGTTACAGGAGTATGTGGATTTATTGCTAAACTTTTGTGCAGCATTCAATGTAAAGGATTACCTGTAATAATGTTGATAGACAGTCTTATCATTAAAAAAGCCCCCCATTTCTAAGAAATTCTGGCAGAAGTTATTACTGCTCTGGTTCCAAAAGTCATCCAGATTTATGCTTCCCCTTCTCTCTGTGAGTGTGGAGACACACTTCAGCACAACAGCACCACCCAAGTTACCAGAGTAGTGAACCTGCACCATTTCTTTCTTGCCTACTGCATTTTTAAGTCTTAAATGAAAACTTTAGTAGTCTTTAAAAAAACAACTTTGTTATGATGTAGGAGATATCAGTCAAGTCATTTGCACATGCTGAAACAACATCAGTTGGTCAAATGCACAAGTCATTAGACCAAGCTGAAGCCCATGAAGCTGCAGTCACCTACCTCAGCATCTGCAATCATTACCTCTGTCTGCTGCTTTCACTGCTTCCACTTGGTCACACTTTGAGACACTCCCAGTTTTGAATGCCTTCATTAGACACAGTTTCCTCATTGTTAGCCCACAGTGCTCATCTTGGTGACATTCCCCTCATTATCCTCCCTATTTCTCCTGTTCTAAAAACGTAAGGCCACCTTTTCTGTTTACGTTATGATTTGTGGGCCACGACAACCTTTGACACTTAATGTTCTGTTTGTAGCTCTGTGCATAATCCCCAGCCAGATCCCCCACCCAACTGGATTCTTAGAATGGTGCACCTTGTGCCTTCCTTACAAGAACATCAGCTCAGGTGAAACAGTATGCAGCAGGGATGTGGCATCCTAGCAAACAGGTATTGCTAGGTCACCATGAGGCTGGATGGGTACAGTCCCTCTCCAGAAAAGCAATGCTTTTAATTTTGCACGCAGGAAAACTGTGTGGAGAGTTTGGCCACTAAGTGCTTTGTGGCAGTAGCTACTGAGTCTAAAGAAATCTGGTTATGCAGGCCCTCTGGGCAATACAGCATGAGCCAAACTTGGAAGGATGTGGTTACTCTTTGAAATAACTTGATCTACCCGAAGTTTAAGTACAGGAAAGGCGGATTTTTTTTTCTTCCCAGGAAGCTCTTGTCTAGAGGAGAGGTATCTTCAGTAAGAGGACATCCTTACTTCCTACAAAGACTGATCATCCAGGCCTCTCTCCCCCCATATACTGTAGCTACTCACACAGCTCTTACACACCCCTGCCCACCTCTCCCAATAGCTATGCAGAAATCTAGCAAGTCTCCACTCGTCTACCCTACACAGCTCAGAAGAAGAGGGCAGACATATGCATCTTTTACTCTGGCAGGCAAATTACCAACATGCTGCAGCAATCACAGATGCACATAAATACACAGAGAGGACCCAAAAAGGCAACCATGTGACAAAGGAACTATGTTTGCCCCTAAGGGCTGGTGAATCAACAGTCAGCACTGAGAGAGAGAAAAAGGCAGCAAATTTTGTGGTGCAGTTACTCCCACCCCCTCCCTGTGGAATACATAAAGAACTAAAGAGATGACACAATAGTACTTTTAGAAATTGTCTGCTTTAATCACTGCACTGTCAAACTAGAAAAGAAACCATGGACATGTGACCACATTCCCCATCCAATGTGGTTTTTTTCTGGACCATTTGCTTTTTATGGTCTTTATCAATGAAGGCATAGGTAACACCTTGTAGCCAAGCTGCCACCCTGAACATCCATCCTGCAAATGGAAAACTAAGCCTGGATTCCACCTCCACCAGCACACAACAAGGGCCTGAGCTCCATCCAGCCTCCTGACCCATGCAGCACTGTGGGCAAAGAGCATCTCACACCCAAACACCACAAAGCTCGCTTCAGAAAGACATCCGGATCCTCTGCCATTCTTAGGCTAGATTTGTAGATGACAAACATGAGGAGCCTTGCAAAGATGTCCCACAATGTACCTTGCTTCACCAAATCCTTCAAGACTGCCCAGTTGCTGTTTCCAGAGCTGCTGTGGGCCAATGCACTGGGTGTGAGTTGTTACCCAGTTGTTGATCCCACACAGTTTGACAGCTCACAGACAGCAGAGGGCAGACAGTGTGGACCACCAGCACACAACAATATACAATTTTGTCTTACTTGCCTACTATTAAGGAAAGATATGTGAAGATGACCTTCAAAATCATGGTCAGCACATCACCCTCAGCACACCTATCCTACCTAATCTAATGCTAGGTTTTACTAATGACCACATGAAGTTCACAAGGTTCCACTGGGCAGCAGCCACTTCCACAAAAACACTAAGACAATTTGGAAATTGCATCTGTGTCTCAAGGCTTTGTACCCACTGCTGACTCTCCCCAACACCAAGGATGATGTGTTCTCAGCAGACAGCTCAGCTCCCAGGCCCTGACTGTCCTCCATCAGTGAAGGCAAAGTAGTCAAACTCAGTAGCTCTGTTCCTGCTTTCATTCTCTATATAAAAAGTTTCAGGGAAGCTGTTCTGTTCATGCACAGGTCCTCTAGGAGTAGGCTACAGCCACAGGACTAAGTCCATCACTGCCTTCATTTACCCAGTGACTGCAGATTTGAGCATGGAGAAGAGAGAATTGGAGACAGGGCTGGACTAAGAAACCACCTACAGCTTGCAGCTGCACTTGAACATTAACCAGGGCACTGCAGAAGGGACAGACATCTGCAGGAGACAAACAACAAGATACCATGGTATTTCTCAGAAGCTGACAAAGATCTGCAAGACAGCCTTCCAAAGGCCAGCCTCAGACCCCATGCACAGTGAGACTGGCCAAAATCTAACCCAGAGTAGAACAACTCTGTCTCAGGCAGCAGTCAGGTAAGAAGTGTGCTGACAACTTCACCTACTGATCCACTCCTGTAACACCAAATTGCTTGCCAGAGGAGGCAAAACCTCTGAAGATGGATAGAGAGGAGGCTCTTGGAATCACACTGTCAACACCATCTCCAAGAACCCCAGCCACCATCTCTTTGCCAAGCAAGCAGTATTTTGGACCCCCATGCATTCTAAAGAGCATCCTTGCAGAACAAAGAGCAAGGCAGTGCTATTCACATTATCAAGTGGGCAAGTCCTGCTGCTCAGAGAAAGCAGCAGCAGATTTTGCAGATGACTGATATGCTCAGAGCCAGGATAATGGGATTACACAGATTTGCCTGCTTTCAGTCAATCTGCACAAGCCAATCACACTTGAAGGGCATCAGTACTACTGAGGTAACAAACACTTTTTTGGTGGCTGTAATTTACTGCACCCATAGGAATCAGCAAAAATGGTTTATGAATGTTGCTATAAGCACCACTCTAAGAACTAAACATGATGTACGTTTCTTTGGAATACCTGAGAGCAAGAGAGTACAAAAAATGAACATACATCCCCAATTTTTACGTTCTTTTACAAAATTACACAGATAATTCACATGTTTTCAAACCCAGTCAATGCTTTTCTGCAACTTCCAAGGTGATGTTCAAAAGAATTGCTCATGTCCACTATTCCATATTTCTTGAGACATAACCAACAGAGAAGTCAGTTGCACTGCCTTGTATTTCCTTTTATCCATATGAAGTATGTACAAAAATACTTTGGCATCTGCCAACTTCCATTTAACAGGCATCAATTCAGCTGCTTCATCACCACAATCATTTGTGACATGCACTACACTCTGAGAAGCTAGAAAAGTTTGTAAACAGTAACACATGATGTTCTAAATTTACCACTTTTTACAAAGGCCTCCCCTGCTCTTTAGTACCATGGTAAAGGAACAACAAAAATGTTACAACCAAAATATGAATTAAAGACTCCTTTGTGCTTGTTCCATTGGGTCAATGTCCACACCTCTGCACACATTTCTCCACTTTAGGGTCTGAGGCAGCACCAGGGACAAAACATAACTCCAAGCAGATCAAGAATACTGATTGTTTTCTAAAAGATGCTGAGATTTAAGCTTCAAGTTTCAAGTATTAGTGTTTCATGTATTACACCAAGCACTGCTCATGTGGAGCACAAGCAAGAAGCAAAGATGGCTGTCTCTAGAGATTAAGTAAATTCACACCTGTGATACTTTGCAGGCTATCCCAGTAATAACCTTTTCATAAAACACCACTTATTTGCCCTAAACTCCCAACCTACAGTGGTAGACAGCTTTTTCCTTCCTGTGAGTACACAGACACATGTATCAATTCAAGCTTGCAGACACCAGGTTTGCAGGTTTTTATAAGTATTGTTATATTGAATTAACTGTAAATTTGGATTTAGTGGAAGCAAATGAAGCCATTACATTACAAATTTTACCTCATGCAACTTCAGTATTAAACCTTGGAAGGTACTTTTTAACCCCCTCTAAATGGCTTTGTTTCAACTGACCCCAGTTGTCACACAATTTCTGCCACTGCTGCAGCCAGCTGCATTTAACCCTCCACAGACATGCACACACATATTCTGGCACATGGCCATGAACTCAGAAGTGAATGGAAAACTCACTACTGAATCATTTTTTCAGTCTCTCTGAGGTACTTCATTGTTCTCTGTGCAACATTTTCCAGTGTTTTCTACAGTCTGCTCTAAAAGCTCACTGGCAAGCCTTTTCCCTTTGTACTTCTACAGGCCTGGATCTTGCCCACATCAGGAAGGCTTAAGGGCTTGTCTCCTGTGGATACATTCCAGAACTGCAGCAGAACAGATTAAGAGATATGAATGTAAGTTACAACACAGGAACTCGCTGCCTTGATGGAATAATGCCTTCAGTTGACAACCTACACCAGGATAGTTAAAGTAGGAATTACTTTGGAATTCGAAGCGACTTGTTTTTGTGGACGACCACGAGGGGGAGTTACACCTATTTAAGTACAGCTGTAATGAACCAGATCTTCTGTTATGTCCACTTATTTTCCTCATCAGACAAACCCTACATCTTCCACCTCCCAATCTGAACCAGTAGTAACAAGAACAGTTACTGATAAACTGCTTTGAGATACAGAGATGGTAGGCATCTGCAAATAATCAGATTCCACAGTCATGCAGCTGTTTAGCAAACATACACAAAACTTCACACCACAAACCATGTGGTTTTACTTTCCTAAAGCCACCATCTGTTGTGTACACAAAATGAATCCAAATATAAAGTAAAATTCAAGAAGCCAAAACTCGGTCTGTCAAGTTGAAAGCTCAAAATTAAACTAAATAAATAAACATGTGAATGGAGGGAGCAACTGGAACTTACATATTTTTTTATTGCAGAAAACAAGATCCCAGAGGGAATACCCCCACTAGCCAGAACATCCACACCAGAGGCCCTAGGACTGAGTTAGTCATCTTCCTGCTCTAGTGTTGCAGTGTTCTGGTTTTAGCACATCATTATGAACAGCTAGCTGATCCATGAGGCAGAATTGTAAAACCATCTATCAGCTGCTTTCCTTGGAGACAGCCACTACTGAGACAGTAGCTCCACATCATCCTCTTCTGGAGGATTACTGTGAAGACACCATCCAGAAATACCAATTTAACACATCCCCAGCACAGCTCTTCCTGTTATATAACACTCCCATGCAGCAGAACACACCTGTAGAGCCTTCAGAGCAGGGCATGGTGCATGGGCATCTCCACTGTTTTGGAGAGTGAACTTCACCTTGTGGTGAGACTTGTCCCCTTGACAAATCATCATCCTGTTGGGGAGCAAACACTCCCCAAAGATTCTTAGAGGGGGTAGAAACGTAAACTTGCACTAACACTAGGGCTCTCTGCACAAAATATTTTTGATTTGTGGAAGAAGCCCCTACATTATTCCTTAGGATTGCACGATCCTACTAAAAGTCAGTTATGATACAGGGAGCAAAATACTGCAGGCCTCAACCTCAAAACCCTGTGAGACCTTACATGCAAATATGTAAATCTCATGCCCAATTTTGAGAACAGGCAGGGGGAAGGGAGGGGGAAGAGCAAGACAGAATTAAAAAGAAAGCCTTTAAGCATTCCTGCTGAGCATCAAAGGAAAGCACTTCTATAGAGTGAAAACATGCCATTAAAATTCTTTCTTTGGTATGAATGAAGTTTGGACTGAAAATTGGAAAAAAAAAATTAAGCTCTTAAAACAACAGAAGTCTCCTCCGCCTCCTAACACACTGCCTTGTTACGGCTGCAAACTGAAATTAAACACTATTCCAGAAGTGAGTGACTCCTCCTCCCCTGCTGCAACACTGAAAATCCCTCGAAAAGCAGAATCCTGTCACAATCCTGAGAAGGTTAGTTGCAATCAACTATGGACAAACTGGCACCATTACTGAATGATACGAAGAATGACATCAAAATATGTGACACTGCTACACACTGGTCCCTCTCAGAAAGAAGGCCCAGCAATGAACCACAGTAAGCTTTTACCATATTAATGCCAAATCTAACCACTAGCAGTGGATTCAACGTGAACTTCATACAGAATGGAGCAAAGACCCTTTCACCTGTAAAGCAGCTGTCTAAAAAATTCTCTTTGACCAAGTAATCCATCATCACTGCTGGACCACAACAAAGGCAGGCAGCCCACCACACAAGAGGCAGCTCAGAAATGTCTGCACAGCACCACAGTAGTTAGGAATATCAAATTAGAGGCCAGGCAGTGGGAATGACAGGAGACTAGGAAGCAAATCAAAGAGGGTAGGCAAATCAAACCCTAACAGACACTGTTGTTCCCTGCAGCCACCCAGCCAGTTGGCTGAGTAGTAATCCAACACTAGCAGTCAGGTTATAAGGGTGACAGGATGGAAAAAGAGAGAAAACAAGAAAACTTCTCACTACCACACAATTCTTAATGAAATAGCTATACAAGAAGGAAGTTGGTAGCTATATGCAAGGCAAGCCATGAATACTTTCCAGGAGGAACTCCCTCCACACATGCACTAGGCACAAGTTGCTGATAGCTGAGAAAAGTCAGCCATGGCAACCTAATAAAAATGGCTCTGTGGCCTCTCTGCCCTAGCAGCAGCATGACTGGAAGGCACAAATGCATTGAGCCAAGTGCGGGCTCAATGGCTGCAGTTAACACACACAGTCAGAAGCAGCAGCGTACCTGAGGAGATAAAGTGGCAGACACTGCAGGAAGCATTCCTGAGAAGTGATGGCTAGAGAAGCACTGCTCACAGCTGAAGCCTACAGCCTACCTTCCAGCTAAAAAGCCCTCAATTTCTCAGAGATCTGCAGCAAATTCAGTTGCCTGCATACAAATGGCTTAACATTTGATACCAGAATTTCCCACACATCTACACTGGGTTGACAAAACCAATGTGAGACCGAAGCCTGTGCTATCCCAGGCTGGCAGGGAATTGTGATCATCCCAAGCAACACTAAAAACATGTTTCAGCAACTGAATCAAGCTCCTCCTCCAAGCTCAGTAAACAGTATGCAAATAAGATTTTAGTAGCAGTACCTTCAACACCACATATAATTTTTTTAAAGACAGAAACTTAATATTCACCTCATTTCTGTTGCACCCCTTGCATAGCACAAGACACTGAGCTTTTCAAGACCTGTGTTAAGATTTTCCCCCTCTCCTACCACTGAAAAGCCATTATTAAAACAGGTTCAAAACTTGTTTTACAAGCCTCTCACCCAGAGAGGCTCTCACCCTTCACAGGTATTGCTATGGGCAAAGTCTTTCCACAGCGTGGCATATTCTCAGGGGAGCCACGCTTACAGCCAGTTCAGGTAAGAAAAGTGCTTATTTTCAGTTTAAAAGAGTAAAGTTCTCTTTCAGTCTGAAGTTTCAGCATCCAGTCAGAAGACATCAGAATGCAAAAGCCACAATGGAGAACAGGGCCAAGAATAACTTCAGGTGATCCTCCTTAGTAGATGTAAGGTGACAGAGGAGCAAAGAGCATCTTCTAAATATCATTTTTGCACTGAGTTCAGGCAGGCCAGGATATCATAAACTATTTCTCCTGAGAATTTCAACAATTGTTCTGTCTAACAGTAAAGTGCCTGAGCTATATGTGATCAGCTCTGCCAAAATGCTCTGAATAGCCACATTGCTGTGCTACACCCATTCCTCTTCCACTCTAATACAGGATCTAAGGCAGGGTGGAGGGAGGAAGTCGGTAGCTCCCTTATATAGCGCCTTACCAGGAGCTCTACAACACTCTGAAGACACATCTACTCACTAAACATTATCAGTCTTGTCATTCAGTGCAACAGGTATCCCAAATAGTTTCTGAATGACAAATTTGCTACATACAATTTGGGGGGGGAGACGGGGGTGAGAAACTTACGTCCATTTTGCGAGCAGCCGTGTCCTGATCATAGTGTCCCATGAGGTTTGGGAAAAAAGTCATATTGTAAGGCATTCCTGAACATCTGGAAATAGTAATTGGCTCACAGGTGAATAAGCTGTGCCCTTCCACCAGAGCTAGAAGTAAGCTGCAGGTCGCAGAGAACACAAGTGCTCCCATTTTGTCAGATCTCCAACTTCAGCACATCGCTCTGTTCAGTAGTTAGACAGACCGGCGTTGCACAAGGATAAAAACACGCATCTTCCTCTGCCAGCTCCGGCGCAGGGCAGCAACGCACACAATCAGACTCCTCAGAGCTGCTTTAGCTATTGTCCCATTTTAGCCGAGCGCGACTTTGTTAAATCCCTTCTTCTTCGAGTCTGTACGTGCAGAGACGGGACAGAGAAGTGAACAGCAGAAACAACCCGACCGCGACCACCCGTCCGAAGGCCGAGCTCGGCCTCCCGGCCGGCCTGCAGGCGAGAGGGCGGCTCCGGCCGGGCCGGGTGCCCCCGCGGCGCCTCCCCGACCCCACACACCGCGCCGGGGCCGCGGCTCGCCGCGTTCGTGCTCCGCTCCCGCCCGGGCCCCGGAGCCGCCGCCGCTCCCAACGCCCCGTTCCCAGCCCCGCCCTGGGAAGCGGCGCCCGCGGGCTCGGCAGGGCAGTCGGGCCAGGACCCGGGGCTCGCCGGGCGCGGCCCCGGCGCCGCATCCCCGCCACGCCCGGGCCGCGCCCCCGCCGCCCCCTCACCGGGACCCGCCCCCGGCGGCCACCCCGCGGCAACGCTCCGAGGTGGAGTCGCTGCTCCCTGGGACGAGAGGGGGCCCTGACCCGCTGCCAGCACTCACCGGTGGCGGCCCCTCCGCGATGGCCGCCCCGCGGCACCTGCAGGATGTGGCGTCTGGCGGGCGGGGCGGGGCGGGGCGGCTGCACCTTCCCGCCCCGGCGGTGCTGCGGGCCGGTGGCGGCGGGCGGGCCCCCGGCCGGGGCTGTGAAGAGCAGCGGGGAGCAGTGAGGAGTAGCGAGGAGCAGTGGCGAGCAGTGGCGAGCAGTGGCGAGCAGTGGCGAGCAGTGGCGAGCAGTGGCCAGCAGTGGCCAGCAGTGGCCCGGCCATGCGGCCACGGCCCCGGCCCCGAAGTCGTCCGTGTTGTCCCAGCGCGCCTCGCATACCGGTGGAACCCCGGCTGAGAAGGGCTCCGGCACTGCAGCACAGACGGAAACGGCGTGAAAATCCCTTCAAACTGACTGGGCACTGGAGTTTTCCTAAACATCTCTAACGCACTGTATAAATTCTGAAGGCAATTTACAGAGTGTCGGGTGTCGGGCCATGAACCTGTCCCACCACTGGAAGCGATCTCGGGGATTGTTTCCAAACGCACCTCGGCCTCTGCCGGGCGGGAGGGCCCCGCGCTGCCACCTTCAATGTCGCCTTCACCGCCACTTTCACTGCCACTGACACCTTCACCGACACCTTCACTGACATCCTTGCTGTCACCTTCACTATCACCTTCACCGACACCCTTGCTGCCACCTTCACTGTCACTCTCGCTGCCACCCGTCCTGCGACCTTCACCGCCACCCTGGTTGCTACTTTCACTGCTAGTTTTCCTGGCACCTGAGCTGCCATCCTGCAAAAGGCCCGAATCCTCAGGAGATGATGGGTGCAGACACTCAGTAGATGAGGCTACAGCTGAGGAAGAGATTGATATTAGAAGTCGATGTTCAACAATTGAATTTAAAGAAGGAAAGGGAAGTAATCAGAACTATTTGGTGAGGAAAGGGATGCTGTGGTAAGAACAAAGGAAAATGACTATTCAAATGAAGGAGGAGCATTGTGGTGACTTTGGTGCTCAGACTAGTGCTGTCTTCCAGAAATGCAGCTGGAGGATGTGTGAACTGTCCTCCCACTGCTCCCACACCCACTGCTGGCTGAGACCACACACACCAGACAAGTACTGGCCAGTAGTGCTCAACTGTGTTCACAAACACAGGCCTGAGCTAATGAGAAGTAAGTATAGAAATTCAGAATGTTACTAAGCAGAGGTGACCAAATTTCTCAGCATGGAGCCATCCAAGGTCTCATCAGGCTGTTGCTCAGCCATGCAAGTTGCTCCATGCTCCAGGACTGGAACAGGAAACACCAGATGCCGAGACATGCAAACCAGATTTAGGAATGGTTTGATGATGTTCAGGCAGCACTGCTTCTCTTCTAATGAGCCCCTGGATAGTCTGTGCAGTCTGGCACATTCATCCAGAGAATCCCTCCATGGATTGTGCTTGGAGAGCATGAAACCTGCATGTGGTTATTCAGAAGACAATAAGTATCTGGAAGCTCTCTATTCGTGCAGGTATTTTGTGTGTCATTGCCTGTGTCACTCTAAAGAAACATAAAACTGCTCCATGTTCCCTTACACCAAACCATTTCAGCACCTCTGTGAATCATGAGGAGGATTATATCTACCTGCTGCATATTCACATAGTTCTGGCACTTGAGCACATGGAGTAACTTGATACCTGGAATTAAATTTGCTGTACAAACAAGCAAATGATGCTAAATTAAATGTTATTTGCAGGTTGTGGAAGTTATTGTACTTCACTATTTGATAAACCCATCTGCATTATCCTTTGTCGTTGCTCCATTTCTCATCTTCCAGCTAGCTTCTGTCCTAGTCTCTCAGTAGCTCTACCTATCCTGGAAATACTATATTTTTCTTTTCATGAGCTCTGAGAGGCCACATACTTCAGGGGTCTGGAAGTGAGAGCCCCAGGAGCATGCAAGGGACAGTTTCCCCACTCCACTTCTGCAGAAGTTCTTATTGGGAAGTTCTTGATCAGCCCTTGCTGAAGTTCCAGAGTTGCTCTCAGCTCTGGGAACAGCATCAGACACACTGAAACCTTGCAGAGACAAAGCATGTTCAGTGCAGATTCACACTCCACCAGATTTCTAATGAACTCTATTTCCTTTCTAGTTCCATTGACTAAGGCATTATATAAAGTTATGGCTTAGTTTGTTCCATCAGAATGCATTTTTAACATAAATATCTGAAAAACAGATATGGTTAAGTAACATTCTTTTCCTTCCATAAAGACTCTCATGTTTTTATTAGATGACAGGAAAAGGCAGAGAACAGGAAGCATGAAACCTGTCTTCAATCACTCTATTAATATACTTTCTTTGCTCAGAACCTAGTTGTTAAGCAAGTTATTCCAGAGGCTGGTTCTCAGAGTGTGATCTAAATATATTTGTTTCTGGCTCTATTAAGGTCTTGAATAACCAGAGGAGGAAATGTGAGCACTCTCTTTGGTATCTAGCAGAGCACCATGTGCTCAGCTGTATTGCTGATTAGGGATGCAGTTACTCAGATGTGTAAATACTTTTCTTACCTGGCACTGGAGATATTGTTAACATTCCAGTTAATATTGATTTGCTGATCTTCCCTGGCACTGCCTCAAATAATTATAGTTTAAAATTTTTACTGCAGAGAGTATAAGGTATTTAAAGCCTTATTTAAATCCTAGGTCATCTTCAGATGTCTTTCATCAAATTTAGCAGAAGGGAATTCAGCAGTCATGCACAGCAGATCCCTTCCAAGCTCTGCTTGCTCCCACCCTCTTTGCAGTGGATGTTCTGGAACAGGCTTTGTGCCATCCCCTCCAGCATCCCCATGCTCCCTCCAGCTAGCTTAAACCCACCCTCAGCAGAAACATTCACATCTTGCCTGGGCTATGAGCTAAAGCACCATTTTCTCCATCCAATTTTTTTGTGGTGACATCCCTCCAGCCACACAAACAGCAAGGTGACCATGTTTACCTGCTGCATGAACATGTTGGTGCCCCATGTGCTTTGTGGAGGAGGGATCTCCAGCCGTGGCAGTTGTCAGGAAGAAGCCTTCCTCTCCCACACCAGGATGATGTGTATGGTGGTAATGCTAGATTCTGCACACTTGTACATGAGCTTTGTCCTCCTGACACATCTAAAAGTTTCATAATTGAATTGCACTGAAGGAACATCGTACCGAAATTTCACCTAATGTAATTTAAATGTTACAGATTTGCCAATTACACAGCTTGATGTTGGCTGATTCAGTTATAAGGCTCATAATGTTCTTATTATTCTGCATTTAAAACACATTATTCATAATTTTTTGGAATTTAAAAGGACTAAATAGCCAGTAGATGGCACCAATCAATCCTGTTGTGAGATTTAGAATGGCAAAGTGTAGTTCTTGTCTTTTTTTCAAATGCATTTTGGAAATGAAAAAAACTAGACAAAACAGCATTACTGACAAAATTTTACTTTTTAACTTACAGTAATAGTTTTTGAACAGAATGTTTGTCTGAAGTCAAAACCCTACCATGTTATTGAACACATAAACTTGTGAGGAAGAACATAAAAATTTATTTAGAAAATCCAGTCTTTGATGGGTTAGTCCCTTCTGAGTACTTCTGCAGTCTCATTCAGCTGCATCAGCTTAAATCTTGTTTATAACATTTTCTTCATAAAGCCTTTAAACTGTAACTCACCCCTCTCAACTCACTACAGCAATGAAGACTAGAGAAGGAGTCATATAGAGAAAGCCAGAATGTTGGTGCATTGCTCTGTATTAATCTCATTACTGGGTACTTGGAACCCATGTCATGTTCCTCCCCGAATAAAGAATGTTATTTAGACTTTAGTCCTTCAAAATATTACAGCTGTGTGGGTTGTGGCACCCACACACAAGAAGATGTTGATTTCTTTGATGTAAGAAAGATCTCAAGAAAGATCTCATCTTTCATTTGTCTGTAAATGACAACACCATGCCTTCACAGCATTGCTTTAATAAAACAGTGATTATGCTAATAGTATTTCTTTCCAAACAGGTTACCTCGCCTAGCCCCGGATATTAAGCACGATGCAAACTAAACAGGAAACATGCTTGTATAGAGTAAGCTGTCCTAACAGTTTAAGGCCAAGGACACTTCATTCCTTGTGCACCTTTAGCAGCTGCCTTCACTCCTGATCAATCTGCAGCCCATCTGGGTGGGTGACAGTAATGGTAGCAGCAGCAGTGAGTGTTTTTCTTGCCAGAGCCCCTCTTGTCCCATTGTTCCTGTGGCTGTAGTGGAACTCACCTTAGACAATGTCACACAGGCTGGGGAAAGAGAAATCTGTGTTTCAGAGCATGAGTGATTTCCTATGGAAAAGACTGATACAAACCAAATCTCTTGGAGCGGACAGGCAAGGTATAGGTGATTCTGACAGCAAAGCAGAAAATCCTGGCTTAATGAGCTATATTGTAGCTTTGAGTTTTACTCCCTCCAAAAGACCAACCCATTAATTTGAGGTGAACTGTCCATTTCAGTACAATGTGCAATTATCGAAGCAGAAGTGTCACACATAGGTAAAACCTTACAAAAAAAGGCCTTGTAAAACCATGGTTCAGGCCTTGTTACTTCAGCTAAGTATAGCTAACAGCTAGCCTGTCCCATGAGAACCTGCAAGCACGTCAGCCATTGCTCATGGAAAACCTGTGAAAATAAGAAGTCTATCCCGTGAGAATCCGTGAAGAATAAACGTGAGCATCTGTTGAAGAGGATGGCCTTAGCACACACACACATGAGCACCTATGAACCAATGAACTGAGTGGCAAGAAAGTTACTAACCAATTAGAATTAAACACAAGGCTTTTGAAAACTGCATAAAAATAGGCTGTGAACATTAAAGCGCAGCTTTTGCTGCTTGACTTTGAAAGTGTCATGTCCATCTTTATCTTCCTCACAGCTACACAGGAGTGACTTCACATAGATTTCCAGTGCTGTTCTTTAAGTTGGTAGTTCAAGGTATTTATTGAAATGTGAGCATGCTAGAGGTACAAGAAAACCATAGCTTTGGAAGTTCAGAGGCACCTACTGCAAGGTGATTCATGTCAGCCTGTAAAAGGCAGACTAATGAGCATCCACAACAGTGTTCCAGGACATTGATAATTATATCCATCCCTTAACCAGCTACTGTATCATCTCTCCTCATCATACCACTCCTGTGCTGCAGGGATTTCCCAGATTCTGGTGAACTACATAACAGAGTACCTTGTAAAAATAAAACAGATCTGCCTGTAAATACATCCTCTCAACACCTTCTCCCAGTGGGAATTCTGGAGTAGCAGATTCACTATTTGCTAAAACAGGAAGGAAGAAGTTCAGATAAGAAGCACAAATCTTTCATTATTATTGCTTCTCAATTTCTTTACTAGCATTTCTTTTACATCCTGTGGAATAAAGTTGTTGTTAATGTGTGGAAAATTCATTGGAAAGTGTCATGATCATTGTATGCATCGCCCTTACAAACAGAACAGCAAGTCATTTTCTGTCTTTTTTTAGTCACTGTTTATGACAACAAAAACTTATTTTAATAATGGTTTTAATGCTCAAAAATAATGTTTTTCCTAAGCTTGCTTGCAGGTGCTCCTAAACTATTATAAATAGAAGCATCATGCAGAATACTAAGCATGTTTTCAGCTGAGACATCCAGTTTTGCCTGAGATCAATGCACAATACAAAAATGAGTCACCCTTTAGATCTTATAGTAAGTATAACCACGTAAGAACTAATTTCTCAGGTTAATAAAACCTGCTACACTCCATGAATTGTGTCAGCATAACTTTTAAATTAGGATTTGCAAAACAGGGTTCTGGAACCAGTTATACCATGTTCTGGGAGATAGTGCTGACCACTTTTAAGGCTTCCAAATTATATAAACCTCATTTTCTTAGCCTCCTTCCATGTTTTTTCATCCTTGATGTTTAAGATCAACCATAGTAGAACCAGTCAATGTCTGGAAACTAAGATTTTCCATCCAGACATTTGTAGTCAGATGATGGAGACAACTGTGTGAGTGTGAAAGCATCTCAAATACAAATTATAGCAGAAAATAAAATCATGGAATTATAGAATGGTTTGGGTTGTAAGTGGATCTTAAAGATCATCTCGTTTCAATTCCCCTGCCATGGGCAGGGACATCTCCAAATAGACCAGGTTGCTTAGAGCCCCATCCCACCTGGCCTTGAACACCTGCAGGGGTGGAGCAACTGGAACACGGAATATTGTCAGGCAAAAACATTAAAATAGACAAAGCCAATAATGAATGAGCTAGGAAAGATTTCAGTATGCATCAGTAGTAATCACAGTAGGTCATAAACAGAAAAAAAAGCTTCATTAGCGAGGGATTGAGTCTAACCATAAAAATGTTTTTCTGAGTACATCTAGTTAACATTCAAATTTGTCTTCCCACTTGGCATGCCAGAGTTTCAGTAATTCACAGATATCATCAACAGTGACAGCAGACAATTTGGGACACAAGGAGGCAGACAAGGGGCTAACCACTCTCATGTATTTTTACATGACTTTTATACAAAGATTTCATATTTGTGCCTTCATTTCCCTTCTCAGACTTTCTGACATATAACTGAGTGTGTTCAACTTGAAGGTGAAATAGGAGGCCAAAAGTCAGAAATTAAAGCTTCAGATAGAGAAGGAAGGCCAGGAGCCAACAGGGACAGAGGGGCACGATTCTCTGATGCGTAAGTATGAGAAGCAGAGGAATGCCAGGAGGTTCTTTGCTTCTCTGAGAAGAGTGTACGGCCTGCTGGGTGAGAGTTTACATGCTGGATGGAGATGGAAATTGTAAAGCTCAGCTGTGGGCAATTGCTAAGGATCTTACAAAGCATCCAAAATGGCAAAGCAAAGCAGAAATGTGGCATACAAGCAAGAAGAAAGGGGAAGCCTGAGATACCGGGTGGGATTTATGCCTCTCTGTGACACAGGAATCCTAACTCACCCTTCTCAGAGCCATCAGTTCCTGGATCCTAGAGACCTTCTGAGAAAAAGGAACACTTGGGATTCACGGGAAAGTTCTCAAGGCTTCCCTCCCAACAGCAGCCTAATCATCATTGTTATCTTTGTCCTCAGAGGACCCAAATTGCCCTTGAATGAGAGAGATGTCCATGTCCTCTTGCATGGAGCATGATGTGATGCCCTTGTCCTGCAAGAGAACACAATTCAGAGCCCTCCAGTAGCAGAGGACAGTAACTTAGCAATGGATAACTGCTCATTATTGTATTTAACTGTTTTCCAAGTCCGACTCAGGGCTTTAATTTTAGTCCTGCACTGCAATAAATTGCATTCCTACCTGTGCTGGGCCATATGGGCACAAAAGACCACAGTGAGTCACCCTGTGCCACCAATGGCCATCTCATGCACTGATGATCCTTAGCTCAAGCTGCTTTCAGGCAGTTTAAGAACCTTCCAAAATGTTCAATGATCATAATATGCTAGAAGTATACATTCTTCTGGAGCGCTGTTTTTCATGGTTGCATTTAGGAAGTTTGGAACTATGTTCTATGTCTGGTCTAATTTCAGAGTGGTATCGTTCTGTAGAGCTGATACTTTCATGGTGGAGAGTGAAGAAAGGCAGAACAATCCCAGTGTGGTAGCAGAGGCCATAGGTCTGCTGAGCAGCAAGATGGAAAGGTTGATCATGGTTGGGAGCCACTCCAGACCTAAGGATACTGACAACACTTAAGAGAATAGGCCAACCAATCCATGTAAAGAGGAGCATGGACATCCAGAGATGGCAACCCTGTTTACAGAGGTCAGAAAGAGAAAGATATTCCATAGCAAAGGTATTGTAATACCCTTTCAAAATGTCAGTAGAGTAAAATCAATAGACAAGTAAAAAATCAGTTTAACTCACCCAATTCAATTTATGATGGAAATTCAATTGGAATAATGTTACTAGAATTTGTCAGTTTGGCCCTTGGATTCATAAATCCTTCATAAATTCAATTGTCCTGTCTCTTCTTTGTGCATCACCACTCAAGCAGTTATTTGCTCTTGAACAAAGGGACTGAAATTAATAACAGACAAAGACAGCGTTTTTTTCTATTCTCCTCTTTGTGCTTGCATTATATGAACATATGCCTCATATTTTGCACCAAATTGATTCAACTTCCTTAGGAAAACTCAGATGAAGCTGTTTAAGCAAGTGTTGTGGAGTAATTTATCCTAAAAACAGATACTAACAATTTCAATAGAAGTTAATAACAAGTTCTGTTATTATATGAAAAATTTAATGTATTCTTTGATTTATGCAGGTATAACTAGAACAACAATTTAATCCAATGAACCGACATTCCTTTAATTTCATAATTTGTATGTTTCCCTTGTTGCATTCTCCTCTCTGGGCCTTTTCTGGCAAGATATACATGTTTCTGCATCTCTGCCAATTGCATTGTGTCTTTTCTTCAGCCACTAGCAAATACAAGGTTTCTACACTCCTGTGAGTAAAGTGAATAATTTAACTAAGCTTTTGTTTGAGCTCTACAAGAACTGTGTGAGTGAAGCTGTTGAATGCCAGGAACAAGTTCTCAAATCTCCACCAATTCAGAAGAATCTAAAGTTGCTTTATATTCAGGAGCTCTAGCTGTGTCAGTTGAAATGCTGTTTTTAACCAGGATCTGAATTTGAAAGCCATAAAAAGGGAAGAAAATCAAACCTGCATTACTAGAGCTTTCTGCTTTCATACTAATTTGTAGTGAAGTAACATGGTTTCTTCTAGATTGTGGACTATTGTAGGAGAACAGCAGCAGCATAATCCATGTTGAATGAATGAAACCAGAGGCTCACTAATGAACAGAGCAAAGTAATTTTTTGGTATAAAAATATTTATAAAATATTGTCTAAAATTATAGAAAAGTTATTTTTATGTTGTATAAAATTATATAAGCAAAACTGTAGGAAAAACTACAAATGCACTGATTTGAGCCCACATTTAAGTTACTTTATATCACAGTGCCAATATAAAGTGTATAGAGTGTGCAAGCCACACTCACTTTGAAGTTTTTATGCTAACAAAGTAGACAATGGGGTATGCAATGGCCTTAGTAGTAGTGAAAATCAGTGTCTCTTGAATCAGAACTTACCTTTGCTAAATGCAACCAAAATGGTCTGTTAATGGAAGGAGAAAGATATCACATAGACCTATTGCCACAGAATTATAGATATATGGAAGAAAATCACAGAGTAGAAAAAATTTATACTGACTTGCTCTGGTGTACTCAAAGCTTAAACTTGTCTGTCATGTGAAGATGGAAGTCATTATTTCTTTTGATCTCAAAGACATCCCAAACACCCAGCAGAGGTGGGAGGTTCAATTACTTTTCTAAGAGTACAACAGGCAGTCTGAGAGCACTGTCAAGACATATTTTATTATACTACACATGTCAAAAAAGTGGTCACCTGGACCTGCTCCAGCAAATCTCCAACAGGTTCTTGAGAGCACAGAAATATATCTGAGTGGCACTACCTCTTCAAGTATGTGGGATAAACCCCACATGAATTTGAAGAGAAACAGTCCAAACAACTGAGCAGATATAAGCGAGGGTATCCTGAGCTAATAAGATCATAAATTTGCAACTGAAGATGTCCTGGAGCAGCACAGTTTTATTGCAGAGGGAACTGGTTGTTTTGTTCCTGTGTGTTCTCCAGAGGTGAACTTGCACATGTGCCACATGTGCACAGATGGTCTGGGACTAGGATCCAGGAGCAGGTATTGAAACCAAGAGATTTAGCAGCATAAATTCAGCCTGTGATAAAAATGCATCTGTAACATGAAATACCAGCAAGAGCTTATTAGACAGAAATTAAAAATACCTATATGGTAAAGGCATAGGAAATTATTTCTCATCATGGATGCAAGTAATCAATGCATTGTAAGAAAAGACAGCATACAGACAGATGAGCAGCAGTGATGACACCAATTTTGTGCTGGAAAAAAAAATATATACATATACCAGTATATATTCTGGAAGTTATTCTGTTATACTTGTTAAATATTCTTCTATATTGTCAAAAGATATCAGGCACAGACCTGGGACAGAAAATCCTTATCAGATATGAAATCCAAGCTAGAGCAGGAATGGATATAAATTGTTGGCTTCCACAATGGTTTTAAACATGTTAGTTCATCTGAAAGATGGTTTTGAGTCAGAAATATGAATAATGAATATCATTTGCATAGGACACCATACATGTACATTAATATTGCACTCCCTACACCCCAACAGTTCCCAGAGGTGATGATACTGCTTGGGTGGGGTTGTGGCTGTTCAGTGAGTTAATGAGAATTAATTTTGTCCCTGTGCTTTCCAGTTGTGACCTATGGCCTGCCAGAGCTTTAGTTTTCAGACCCATGTCTGAATTGGTAAAATTATGCTCTCAATTATATAATAATGTGTCCAATAATGTGCTGCAAAAAATCTGTCATATTAATAGTAAAGAGGAAAATAATAAAGTGGAAAAAATCTTCTAGGAGGGAACTAATTTGAGGGCAAAGGAAATGCTACTGCACTGCAGAAGGGCTGGTTTAGGGAACTGCACAGGCCACAACACCTAATGTTTTAGGTTCAAATCAGTCCTTGAGTCGAGCAATCTGAACATAAAGCCACTCACAAGTGTGACCTGGAAAGTTCTCCCTCCCTTACATGAACAACCCCAATATTTAATTTCCTGGTAAAACCAGATGAACATGACTAATTTCATGCCTTTTGTATTTGACAGCTCTTCATAGCTGATAAAGAATAGGCTGCTGCTTAGCTATGGTGCCTTTTCTTAAGCTGCTTTTTGACTGTGAGCAATCTGTTTTTTCTATCCAAGCAGTAATACCCCAGACACGTTTCCCTGTATCCAAACATGTGGGTGTTTTGCAGAGGTTAATGGAAATTAAATTAAAGCTGAATAATACTAATTATAATGCAAAAGTGTGCAAGCAAAGCTAATTAATACAACTGGCAGCATAGCTCAGTCTTGCCCTGTGACATCACTCTCTTTCTCTTTCTCCCTCAATCCCATTTTTTTCCTAAGCAGGGACCCACAGCAACCTAAAGCTACTTGTTTTATACAGTCTTGAATGGACAGATATACAGCAGCATCCCACTTTTTGCACTCAGGACTTAAATGATATTCAGTCCTCCAGAAATCAATGAAAAGCTATTATGTTCTCCCTTTTTTCTTCTTGCTCATAAACATCCCAGTTCTACCATTAGGATTTCAGTATTTCTTAGATTTTAGTGTTTGCTGAGTTTTTCTGTGCAAGGAGTTGTTGCAAATAAACTTGGATTTTATCTTGATTAAGTGACATATGTCAACACATGTAATTTCTGGTGGACCACCTCACTTTTTATCTTATATTAATGACCCAACTTTGCCATTAGTTTACCAAAGGGCAGAAGAAAGGCTTTTAACTATGGATAGTATGCACAGGCTACTTGAAAAAAAATTGAAAATCAGAAGGAAAGATTTGAAAACTGGAGGGTGGTAACAGGGCAGAATGAGATCTTGCATCCCTGCATCTTACAGTACACCTTATTTCTTGCTAGCACCTTTTCCACATGCTTCACTGAGCCAGTCTGGAAAGCAGGCACCTGAGAAGGCGCTGGTGCAATGAGGGATGCTTGGCCTGAGGACAATGAAAGTTTAATGTTTCAAAACTAAACAGTGTATTGAGTTCAAAGGCTCCACTTGCAAGGTATTGTCTGATCCCAGATTTTGAATCATCCTGTTTGTAGGGTTCCCATGGGCTGTTTCACGCCTGAGTGCTGGACTACAGCTTCCTGGTGTCCCTAAATCCTTTTTTGGCACATCTCAAAGCCATTCCTTTGATACTATTCTTCCTTTTCCACAGGAAAAAAACCAGTTGTTGTGTCAGCATCCTGGCCAGGAATCAAAGAGAACAAGCAACTTGTCAGGCAACACCCAGGGCACAGACAATTAGTATGGGGAGGATATTTCAGCAATTGCCTTTTTGCTAGTAAGGAAAAATATAGCGAAAATTTCGTGCAATTTTGGAAAAAATAAGAAGCATCATCTGTAAAAGCTATGAGTTTATTTCTATGGCAGAGGTCAAACAACACCACAGCTACTTTTCCATCCTGTGCTCTCCAGTTCAGGCAGGAATAAGAGCTTTTTTTAGCTAGGTATTCTAGTTGCCTCATAGCTGCCTCATGGCATCTTAGCAGACAAAGTGTCTCAGATTCCCACTGTCTTCCACTTTAGCCATGACAGCAACCACAAACTCTCCCATTTATAATTACAGAGGTACAAATGTATTTTGATCTCATAATCCCTCTTTGGCAAATACACCAATTTCTTATGGGAATATATATATTTTACTTTCTTTCATATGACCAAGCAGTCCATGAGCCACAACCTGAGGACATCAGATACGGAAATATTCTGATTCCATGAATAGCAGATGTGCCATTCATTACACCTTTGCCCTCTTTGAGCTCAGCTTTAAAAGCCCAACCAGAAACACAGAAATGTGAAATAAGTGGAGTAATAAACAGACACTTTAAAAATGTTCTTTATTTTATTTTCAAATTTAAGCTCAATCTTCATTAATCGGTAGAGAGTACAAAAATGTTCCCGTTAGTCTAGTTTGAATTTAGATGTATTTGTAAATAAAACGAAGCCTGCTTTTTCAAATACCATTTCTGTGCACAGATGATATATCTCATTCTTTTCATAAAGCATGTAAAACAAATTTCAGTTCAAACAATAAAATATTTTACACTTGGGTATCAGAATTACAAACAGAAATTAAAGGTTCTCAAAAAAATGTGCCTGAAGTGCAGAAGCACACACTAAAGACATTACAATATACACATGCAGAGACATGCACAAATAAATATGTATATGAGCATACTACGAAGATCAAAACTACCTGTGTCCTGGTTTTTATGAAATCTCAGTAATTCTACTAACAAGAATGCATGTTTAATGCAGTACTCATATATTGCTTACACAATAATTATAGTCTCCTATTTATGTCAGTACAAAATCATTTCAGTCGCACATTAAAATTGTGTGTCTTCCTTCAGTGTCCTACAGTGATGCTGAAATGATGAAATACATTAAGGAATCATAAGGGAGAAGATGAAGGAATAGTGTAAGATAAAGCTGTACTGAGTCTTTGAGAACATTAATTTGCCTCATGATGAATTGGTATCTCTAAATCCTCTCTCTTTAGACAATATCCTCTTGCTTTTGAATGATTCCATTTCTCACATAGTGGAAGAAGATCTATCAAGATATATAGGAAAATCCTATGTGTATATATTGTGTTAGAATTGTGGAAATGTGACAAAGGTCCTTTCTGTTTAAAATCTGAACTTAGATAAATCATAAGAAGTCACCATGTGTTGGCAAATCATTCCAGCAGAAAGTGTGTTGTTTCAGTGTGCCTGTAGAAATCTTCACGGGCAGCCAAGGGATGTCAAATAAATTACGTGGCAATAATGCCTTTTTGGAGAAAATTTCATTTAAAAAATCTGACATATAAGACAGACATGCCCACAGGTCCTTCATCTGAAAGTCCATGTCTTTTAAGATGGTATTTTATTTGATGTCTTTGAGCCATTTATATTTGAAAGATGATGCTCAAAGAACAGACCCTGTAAATAAGACTCCTCATTTCTAGGAAGGCCACTGGAGTGAAAATGTCCATATGATCCTTTGGGCTTGCTTCTTCCATTAAAACTAATGTGGGAATCTATTACAAGGACTTTAAATTGTCTAAAGTGGTATACACTAGATTCTGTCACCCTAATTATACAGAGTGGGGTATTACTTTATAAATTGGTTGTTTCTACTTGTGGTTTTCTCTAGTAGAAGGAAAGTAAACATAAGTACATCCCAATCTGTGTACAGAAGCAAGATCTACATATCCACAACATGCTCTTAATTTTATTAAGGTCATTGCAAGCTTGCACATCAAACACTAAGAAGCCACCTAGGACAGAATGTAATTTCTTTTCAGTTACTAATGCCTAATGAATGAGAACAGTAATGTATTACATGGGGAGTGTGGGTAAAATTGCTTATTACAGAACATGGCTTTTACCACAGAAGTTGGATCCAATCTTTGAATGTCACAAAGTTAATTTTCAGGATATAAACAGGTTTAGGGGATCTTGGAGTAGCTCAGGAACATTATCATGAGCAGGCCAGGGCAGGCAGCATCCAGCACTCTGCAGCTGCTGCCCCGATGGGAGATGTGGGCAGCAAGGTCTGTGCTGCTGCCCAGATAATTGTGTACCAAGGCCATCTCCTGCAAGGCATCCTGTCACAGCTCATGCTGGGAATAGAAGGCTCAAGAGCTGCCTCCCTGATGGCTGCTGGCGTGAGCCAGGGCTGCCTCATGTGCCATGCAGCTCATGGGCTTCCTTCTGTGGTGTGACCCAAGCCGTGTGACACAATCAGCAATCCTCACAAAATAATTTCTTAGCTAACAAATACTCTCACTGACAGGACTCCTTTGTTCTTGCATCTACTCACTCTAATGTGGTATCCACCCAAGGCCACAATCTCTGGAACAGCTTCTTACCCAACAACCCTTCCCTTTTGCCTTCCTTCAAAATCCTGTTTATCCTTAAACACATCAGGATCATTAATCACTTTCTGTAGCTTTCTTGTATCATATAAGTTTATACTGCACTCTCTCTGCCAGTAAATCCTTTCAGAATATGCTATGGTATGCAAAATTCTGGCTCTAACTCTGGATTCCAGTTTGCCTTTTTGTTGGAGTAATTAATAAACAAATCCTATTGCATAGACTTGTTGTACAACAAGGAAAGTAACTCACACACATAAGCAGCAAGCTAATAAAATGATCCTAATACAGAATAAACTAGGGTTCAGTTCACAATTCTATTCTTTTATGCTTGTTTTGAACAGTTCTTTTGAATGGCTCTTTAAGGATACTAATATACATCCATATATATATATATATATATATATACACACACATATATATGGATGTATATTATGGATACATGGATATATGTCTGATAGAGGAGGCAAATAAATTTACCTCTTTTATCTTCATAAACATGCAAACTCACAGAGAATATATATTATTACTTCCATATTAAGAAGTAATATGTTGAATTAATTCCTAGACTTCACTATACTGAACATTTATATTCTTTTTAGATATATATTTATTATAATCATAGAGTACTGTGGCACGGTATGCTCACAATGTATTAAATAAGTTCAGCACAGTGAATTTATTATATCTTATCAAAGAAAGTTAACTTTTTGAACTGACATTAGAATATGACTTTAAAGATTGTGGTTATTTTCTTGTAATATTAATGGTAACCTTTTTCCTAGGCAGACTGGGCTTCAACATAATCAAAGGGGCATTTATAAAACAACCAAGTAGCCACAACTCTTCTTACTAGTTGAGACTAGGACCTTCAAGTAAGGCTGATCAATATGAAAGTTACTATTTTTAAGACCAAAATTATGTCAATACAAACAATAAATTAAAACTAAGTAATTGAACATTTACTATATAAAAACATTACTGTATGACTTAACTATATTTAACCTATATATATAATTGAAAAGAGATTTAGTGGAAGACTAGACTTTAGTCTCACTTTCTTGAGATGCCTGGGCTTGTGTTTTAAAATGTGAGTGCTTTAAATGAACTCTGGGTTTAAATGTCCACACTCAAAACAACTTTGTGACTAAAAATTCAGATTCATTTGTTCATTTCCTGGTTTTAATTGTGATGAGCTGTACCCCTTATTATCCAGCCTCATCTTAATAGCAATGTGGAACAGGACATACACAAGGGATAACATGAAAGTCAGTAAAAAACAAATATAATGGATTTTATGTGTACGTCTGTGCAGTGCCACTGCTTTAGACAAATGACTATGTCTGTTCTTTAGACAAACACTGTAATGCCTACAGTGCTTGCAGCTGGTTTCCACAAGACCTGCTTCTGGAGGCACTCAGTAGCAGCTGCCTGCTGTATTCAACCTGGAACACGTGGAGATCTTCATGTCTTCAGTGAACTGACATTTAAAGTGCAGTGAAGCTTTGTTAAGTCCATCCTCACCTGCAATTTTCTTCATTAATTGGCACAATTCTTTGTTTTTCTTCTGTCACTTTGTCTGATGCCTTTTGTAACGTTAATGGCGACTTCTTGTGTGGACGTTTTCTGTGTGTCCCATTTACTCTGTGAGAGTTTTAAACAGTACAGTGAGTTCCACAATGACAGCAGAAAGAGTCACTGGTGATTAACCCCTAATTTACAAAAACAGTTCTATGTAATAAACAGAATGTCTCCAGCATCCTTCTCACAGCACTGTGGTGCAGAGCAACTGTCTCATTCAGCGTGGACACAAGCTTTTATCTGCTGCAAAGGCAGTGGATGTCAGCAGGCTTTGGATCAACATTCTTGCCTATAATTATCATCTCTGCATGTGTGTACTGTAAAGGCAGAGCAAATAAATCTGGTTTCAGCCCAGAAGTGAAAATGAGAGATTCCTTTTCATGTCCCTGTGAATAGTGCATCATTAGCTGAGCTTGAATTTTCTGTACTTGATTTTATGTTTCTGACGTGAAAATATAGTTTTAAATTACCACTTCTGCCTGCATAAAAGATCCAAGCACAATATATACCTTTCAGAGATTCATCAGTTTATTTTCAATATTCAGAAAAGTCAGTCTGTCTGAGGCATGCAAGTGCATCCCTAATTTAAATTTGTACTTTTCCATCTCCCAGACTGCTTGTTGCCATAAGCAACACACCATAATGCACAGGAAACTGGATAGGTCTAATAAAGTGTACCCAGATCTGGGCTGATAGAGACACATAGCTGGGTTAGGTGGGTTTGATTATTGCATTGCCAGTGTTCCATGAGACTATTTGTCAGTGTAAGGAATGCCAGGTAAATTAGGCATTATTTACATGGTAAGAGTGCCAGGTAAAATAACATCTGATAAAGTTCAGCCATTGACATAAATGGAAGGTTCATATATATCACAGAGAAACACCTGGAGTTAATTTGTTGCTGTGTATTATTTCACATTTCTGCAGCCTGAATACACCAGCTCCTTTGCCATTTGCTCTCCCTGTGCTACTGCTCATGCAAGTCCTTGCCAAAGACTACAATGAGAATCAAACCAGATTATTGTCAATCAGGGACATAATCTGGGTACCACCTTTTCTTTGGGGGGATATCTGACCAACCTGTTACCTTCACTGGTATTACCACTCCTTTCTTTATTACCGTCATCATCATCATCACCATCAATCTTTTACTTCTAAATTGTTTTGACATTACAGTCATGAGAGGATAATAAAATTTCTCTGACTCAGTGTCAAACCTTTCCCCCTCCAACAGCACAAGCTGTACCCTGCCATAACCAGGTATCAAGGGATAAGGCAGATGGCTGCTTTAGAGCTTGATGTTGGAAAAAGTGAGAAACAGAGAGGTGACATGATTTATCCCCTGCTAGCCCACAGGCTGATGGCCCAACCCAAGCCTTGCAAGGGCACCATGTGCTGCATTGCACTGTATTCCATAGCATGTTGAGACAAAAGGAAAACTCTATTAAATGTGAATGCTCAGGGAGATAAAATGGGTACATTTTGAGCTGCAGGAGAAAATCACCTTTTCAACTCTAGGCATCTAAACTTTAGGTGTTCACATTATATGCTCACCTTATGGTTCCCTAAAAGTGGAAAAACAGAGATGCAGAATGGCAGACCAGAGCTGGAGCCTAAATTAGATACTACTCTTTCTCTCTAGGCATATATATTTCTTTTTTTACTATAAGAAGTTTAAACAACTTATTATGTACCTGCATTGGATGTGGAGAATAATGTAAATGCTTTAGTTATTATCAGAAATTGTTTGGCACTGAGCTGCAACAGCAGAGATACGTGTTACTGAATGTATCTCAGCTAGAAAATGCAGGAGGGTATCTTCAAAGTCATGGGGCCTCAGGGCAGGAACCCACACTTCACTGAGCAGTACCATCACAGTCAACACTCACATGATTAATATGTTGTGGGAATTTGCCCGTACTTCCTACTAAGTGCAATACAGAAGTAATTTTCCATTCAATTACAAAATCAGACAATTTTCTCTAACAGTAGGACAGGTGCAAACTGTAATTATGAATTGTGACCAAGTCTTTTTCAAATTGGATTGATAATTATGTAGTTCTGTTCGATCATATCCAACCTCACCAATTAAGATTTCTCTGTGGTCTAGTGGCTAGGACAAGCATTTGGGCTTTTTATTTATAGAAATCCCATGGCTCTAGATGTCATGCTGCTGTGGAATGTGCCCCTGTCCACCTGGAGGTGCAGTATCTCATGAAAAGATACAGCAGTATCTGATGAAAAGATACAGTATCTTTTATGTCACCTGGGAATATCTTTGCACTATAGCAATACAAAAGATAATAATACAATGGAGCTATAAAATAAATGGACATGTACTGATGTGTTGTGTGTTGGCAAATGCAAGGTGACATTCAATCCAAATTCCCTTTTTCATTTGCTCAGACCCCTTGGTTTAAGGATGTGACTCTCAAGATGGGACAGCTTCTGATGGGGTGGGTGTAGCTGTTCTGCCACATGCTGTGCTGAGGCACTATCTGTGGAAAAATGTCAAAAGACAAAGCTCAGTGAGGAGGAGTGCCCACACTGGCAGTAATTCAACAAACTGTGCACGCCTGAGGAGCAGAGACACCAGGGGAGCTTGTTCATGTCTGAGAGAGTCAAGAAACAAAGGATGGAATTGCACAGAGGTGTTGCAGTCATTCTCTGTTTAAAACAACACACCTAACAGGACTTAAGCTGAAGGAATGACCCAAATGGTGATCAAAAGCTGAAATTTGCTTGAACTTGAAAATACATCTTCCTTTTCATGCCCCATGTTGTATGCTAGCAAAGTAAAACCTGTATTATCTTTACATGTATATAAAGCTACTCAAACTCCATTTAAGTGTGAAATTATGTCAACTGAAACTTTTTCCCCCATCTTTGAAGAGAACAATATAAATATGACTTAACAGGGGAGGGAAGTCAGAGGAGACTCTTCCTTTGTGTCCTGGGATGCTCAACAGGCTGTACCCTCTCCTCCCCCATGGGGACTCCTGTCAGGTAAGCTTTATTCACAGTAATACTATTGCTTATGCATTCTGATGTCAGTGCATTTATCAACAGCACTTTGTGGACCTTACTGTGTCCAAGAGGCAAGAAATTGCTCTGTTTGTGGATGTGGAGTCTTACAGAGTTTGCCCAGACTCACAGTGCAATGCATGTCAGTTCTGCATCAGGGACTGCACTCCTGACCACAATTACTGTGCCACCCCTCTGTGCCTCTGGCACCCTCCCAGACCCAGAGTGCCAGAGTGCTCACTCAGAAATATTGTCTGTGAAGGTCTCCCAGGATCTCAGACAGGCAGGTAATACTGAGTGAGGAAGGGAGGGCCCTCAGGCCCACTACATCTGCAGACAACACAGAAAGCAAGGGGGGAGTTTGCCTTTCTGATTTTTTTATGTGACAGAAGAATTTGTGTAGTCAGCAGGATTGCCATGGATAAACAGTTACAGAAGTATGGATGTGCTCCTTCCCAGGCAGGAAAGAAATGGGCCCAAAAATTCTGGAAATACAAAGCAATTATTTATGCAGTATTGGAGACTCATTTATCTTACATGCAAAAGGGAATTAAAGAGTCCTTCCCTCAAATATGTTATATATAGAACATGCTGCTTTGAAATCAGAAAATGGAATATTAAAGTCATCACTGGCTTTTGAGAGGGAAATAAAAGAAAGAGTGGAAACCCAATAACAATCTTATAACTGAGAAAGATAATTTTAAGGTTCTGTTCGCTTCAACAGAGCATAGGGAAAGACAATTATTGTAGAAATTAGGTAGGAAAAAAACACAGCAGTGTGAAACAAAATCGGGGAGAGGAAATAGAGGGCAGAAAAATAACTGAATTGTTACTATCTTTGGAAACTGAGCAGCTGCACAAACAGTTGCAGAAAGAAAAGGAGATAAAGCAAAAACTGGAAGAAAAGGTAAAAATTATGCTTAAGAGGGCTGCTATTCCACCCAGCATTGTACAGATAAGAAAACCAATTTCATCCCTTGGAGAATGGTGAAAAGCTGAGGGGACAGTGGCCACCCACCATTGTCTGCAGGAGACTGAATGCCAATATTAACCCTTTAACTACTGCTGTGCCAAATTTTGTGGAACTGTAATGCAAATTCAGGGAGCAACCTATTCACAGAGGGCAAAACTGGACATAAAAGATAACATAAAAGATGTTATTTATGATTCCACTCTGGGAATACCTCAAGGCTCAATTCATGCTCACCCAGAAGGAAGTGCAGTGTACCTTTGACAGATTCCCACAGGGATTTAAACATTCACCCATGACTGCACATTCTGTGATTGCCAAACCTTTACAGTCTCCCTCTCCCCAGATGTGAAATTCCATGATATTGCAGCAAGAGGAGACTCCCCTGAAAAACTAGGGGAAGCAGCAACAGCAGCATGGCAAGCACTTCTCAAAGTAGAAATTGAGATTCCCCCAGAAATGCCAAGGGCCATGTAAAGGACTTTATCTGCTATATCTGCAGATAACCCAGAAGACAAGGAAGCCTTCCTTCCCCAGATTTTTAGCTAACAACTTCTCATATGAGAAACCAAGGAAGCAGTAAACCAGCCATAGATTTTGGCTTTCTTTAGTCTGCAGCAGCTCAGCAGCTGCTGTGCAAACAGGGCAGGAGTGGAAGGAAGGCTGTAGGAGGCAGGTGGGTGGGTAGGCAGCTGTGGCAGGAGAAGGCTGGACTTTGGTATAGCCCCAAACCTTGTCCTTACAATGTATACAATGTACACAACACATAAGTGAGGGGGAAAACAGGGAGGAGCTGATCCAAAGCCTACTGAAGTTATTGAAAAGACACCCATTGACTTTTTCAAGTTTCATGTCCAGCTTTGAGTGAACCAGGGTTCATGCAGTGCACATATTTTAAGCAGAACAGCAATTAAGGGAAAACATGTTCCTTTTCAGACAATTAATCTAAGTAGTTTGTATGATACATGCCACAGCTGGACTGAGTTGGAAAGAAATGGGCATGGGGGCTTTTTTTTACTGTAGCAAGTGTGTGTTACACTGATTGAATAATAAAACATCAATTCTGTGGCTGTTCAGGCATGAAGCATCGCCAGAGGTGCTCAGCTCCATCACACCATGCCTGTAGTGCAGCCTGGCACCATTTTCTCATACCTCAAGACACTGAATACAGTTTCACTGCAAAGAGAAAAGCTGTCACAAAAGTAACTTAGACCTGGTTGAAGCTAGTGCTGGGCAATAGTGACCATAATTCTCATACCTCAGTGGTCCTGAAGCCATTCTGTCTCTGTGCTGTAGTTCCCATGCTGTGGACCATGGGGTTTGCACACTGAGAGCCACAGTTGCTCCTCTTCTCAGCATTCAGCATTCCAGCTGTGGCTGATGCTGTAGGTACCCCTGTGTGAGCCAATTTGCCATCCTCCAGAAGACCTAGCAGGGACACATGGAATTGGGCAGTTAATACTGAGGAGCAGTTTGAGCTGGCTCTGGAGTGCCTCTGTTTTGCCTCATTTTGTGGTGGTGTCAGTGATGCAAGGTGTGGTACAGTACCCCAGTGAGAGCAGTCTACCTCCCTGTGGCATCTTCATCCTCACATTTTACATCATTTGGCCTTTTTCCTGTGGTCCACTGCTCTGGGAACCATTGGCTCAGGAAATCTTGGGAAAACAGTCAATGAGGGCAGCATGTCAGTGGATTTTTGTCACCTGCAAGTCTGCTGACTTCTCTACACACACACCTCCTTGCATGAGCAAGAGTTGAACTGAAGAGCCAGAGAAGGCCCCCTTAGATCTGTTCCAGTTCTGGGAAATGAAGGGGTTAGATGTGAGCATGGCAGATGATACCAATATGGATGAAAGGCTGCTCCATGCATGGCCTTGCTTTACATATTTTTTTCATTTGAAGTTGAGAAATTTAGAAAAAAATTATTTCATGTTGTTTTGCCTATCAGCCATCAAATAAATGAGTAGTTTGCTTTGAGTAGTTTGCTTTCTGCTCTAGCTGTGTGCATACACATGAATTGTACAATATGATATTGGACAGCATAGATTAATTTTCCCATCTTACTGCATTAACAAAAACCAGTTGTCATTTATGGTGGGTGCAGAGCACTCAACATCTGGTTGCAACAATGGGTCTGAAATCCAGATACAGGGGGTAAGTGGGGTGGATGACTGTTGCTCTCAGTTTAGTTTTTGTCAAAGCTTATTTATGAAGAGCTTTATGTTAAAAGAGAAACAAAGAAGGCAAATTTACTAACTGGCAATGCAGGTATCAAATGTAGAAAAATTAAGGAGTCACAGACACTAAATGAGAAAAAGTATGTGGGAAAACAATGACGACATGGCTGTATGAAGTGACATTTTGTCATCAAGACCTTCTACATTAATCAGGCAGGAATTCAAGTGTTGTGTTAAAGATATTAAAAATGAAGCAAAGTCGTGAATTCTTTCTCAGAAATCTGTAAGAAAAGATGATTTTTCAGTAGAAAGCAACATTTGTCAGTATTAGCTAGCAAAAGAAATGACTGAATTCAATAAAGTTTCACCCAAATATTCAAAGCCTTGGTCTTGAAAATATATAAAATTTTGTGAATAAAAGGTCTTTAAGATCTCTTCTGACTCAAGCCATTCTATGATTCTGTGAGTTAATGTCTGACTACAAACTAGTCACTGCATTTCCCTGAGCAGTCAGAAGATGGAGGCAGAGTATTCCAAAGACACTTTAACTTGCAATGGTGGTAACTAATAATGCTGTCATGTAGGTTTTGATTGAAAAAATTTGAACTGAAAGTTGAAAATACTATAATTTATTTTTTACAAAAATACTTCTGTCTTTGGAAACTGCCTTTTCTGCTAGATATAAAAGCCGGTGTCGTTCTTGTGTCCAAGTTTAGATGCAACTTCAGTAAGGCAACAGTAAACTTCACCTCTCCTGCATCTCCCAAAATTCCCCTCCTAGCTGTGTTTTAGGCCTTACCTCTCCCTATCACTGGGCAGGACCAGAGGAGAGGCACCAATGCCTTGGTGCAGGGCAGTGAGTGGCACAGGCTGGTGCTGCAGACAAAAGCAGCTGTCGGGGAGGGAGATGGAGAGGCAGCGAGCCACTGTGAGTCAGAGCTCCAGCCAGGAGCTCACTGCTCCACCTTGCAGTGGAGCTCTGAGAACCAGCTTGAGCACAGCTTTCAACAGGCAAACTGCACAGGAATTACTCACTAATTCCATTAATTGAGTCTTTGACATTTCAAACTTCCAAATGATGAGTTTTTCCTTCTGTGGAGTCATCCTATGAAATTACTTTCCACCATGTATCTCTTTGGCCATCTGGTCTCTGACTAAATTGTCTGGTGAAACATCTGTCAGCTAAAAGCCATTTTGTTATTAAGTCCAATTGTTAATTTATCAGATTGTGTTGCATCTTTTGGTCTTGCACAGAAAAATTTTTCTTACATTAATCCATTTCCAGAGGCAGATGGAAAACCTCAATGCTGAAAATGTATATCTGGATATACATCAAATGTATATCTGCCTACAGCTGGAGGTGCTCACAGGCTCCTTCCCTCCCTCTCCTTTACCTGGGCTTTCCTTCTCCTTTGGGATGTGCAAATAAAACGTCTCTCATTATGGTCTAGACTAATTTCCAACATGGACACGGAAAGCATTACTATCAGTCTCATTACCTATCTAAACACACCTGGAGTTTTATGATGAGTGAAATGCATCATTTCACTTAATCACACTGAGGAGCAGCAAAAATATTCAGGCAGACTAAATAGAAATCCCCATGAAAAGCATTTAAAGGTACATGAAACATGAGCTGAAATGAATCCTCACTTTTGCTTACCAAGGTTCAGCAGCTGGAATTGAAGTTAAACATTCCAAGTAGTACCTTGCACATTTGTCACCATGATATTTTCTGAAAAATCCCTTCACCAGGATTTTTCTCCTGAGAAGCTGACAAGCCTCAGAAACAAAATGCAAACAATAATTATCTGATTGCTTGGAATGTGGTTTGGAGGCTGCTTACCAACAGGTGCATCTTTGATTGGTTCCCTGTGAATTGTTTTTACTTAATGACCAACCCCAGTCCAGCTGTGTTGGACTCTCTGGTCACTCACAGGTTTTATTATCATTCTTGTCTCGCCTTCTGAGGTCTCCTTTTTCTTTTTTTAGTGATAATATAATGTAATATGATATTATAATATAATATAATATAATATAATATAATATAATATAATATAATATAATATAATATAATATAATATAATTAATATAATTAATATAATATAATATAATATAATATAATATAATATAATATAATATAATATAATATAATATAATATAATATAATATAATATAATATAATATAATATATATATCAGCCTTCTGAGAACTTGGAGTCAATTCTCATCTCTCACCTTGTCCTGGGGACACACAACACTGCAGCACACATTTATTTTTTAAAATAGTGATTGACTACTGGGTTAATTTACAAAGGCTTAGGCAAAATGTCAACCATTGGAAAGCTGTAAATTCAGTCTCAATGTCCCAAAGGTGTGTTCCTTGTGGGAATTAACTCAGGGAAGTCCAGTGGGCTGTATGGCCTGGTGCCATTCCCAGCCTTACAGCATAAATATACAGAAGGATACTGCTGACGTAACCAGTGTAACTGTGATCATAAAGTGCTCTGGCTTTAATGCATCTGTATGCATGTGAAAAAGTTATCACTCACATTTATGTTCACTCTAAAATGAAGGCAGTAGCTGCATTAAAACTTCATGCCATCAGCCATCAATCTTCTCCTAGATAAATCCATTGCATTTTTCCATCTTTTCCACACACAGTGTAAACACTCAGAAAGCATTCAGGCATCAGCATTGTGCAAATGTCAGATATTCATGCTTTTAGTACTGCAAGTGCTTGAAACAATTCTGATGGCTCCCATGGGAAATGCTAGCAGTTTACTAAAATGAAAAGTGCAACATGAGGACAATATCCAGACAAAATGTACAGAGACAGAAACACAACTATATACACTGTTTGGAAACTGGTAAAAAAAAACCCACAATCAAAATATTTCAGTCAGTCAATGAAGAATGGGCTGGTTATTTTTCTCTCCAGTAGCTATCATACATCTGGACCAGCTAGCCTAAATCTTCCATCTCCCAAGAGGAGAAGGAGCCAGGAGGAGGCTCAACATTGCTTTGTTTTAATCAGCTGCTTCAAATGTGAGGCTCAGTTAAGCAAACAGCAATGCAGAGGGGCTCAGTGAACTCAGGAAAAACTTAAAAAGTAAAGTCCTGGCTCACAGCCTCCAGCTGTCCATGTTAATTGGTAAAACACCACTCCTTCATCTACCTCTTTCACTTACTTTTAACCTGTGCTTTTCCTAAACAGAACAGAAAAGGCATTGTGGCAGTCTAGGGAAGCAGACTGGTGTTTTATTTTGTAATGTATTCATCAGAAGATAAAATTGCCTCATTGCATTATTTCTTTGTGCACAGCAAGGGACCAGGGCCCTTGTTTCATGCGAGACAGCTGCTGAAAAATGGACCCACACACCAGAGCCAGAGATCTGCTGCTGTACGACAGAAAGGAGGGGTGCTGGGTGCAGGTCAGACAGAAACCCTTACAGTAAACTGCTGGCTTTGAGCATTCTGTTCCTGAGTCTTAAATATTACAGAATTCAATTGAAGATAAACCCCAACTTTCAATCCCAGATTTCTTTTCACTGGAATCTGTTTTAAACTGCAGGGACATTTGAGGGAAAAAAGTTGGAACAAGCAATACCATTTCTGTTTCTATGAAGAGATGTATTTCTTTAACTGATTACAGTTAAAGAAAAGAGAGATTTTGGCCACTTCAATGATGAATTTCTGCCTAGTAATTCAGCATTGAAGTGCTTTATGTGGAAATTTTGGAAATTTTAATCAATGAACAACAGGGCAAGCTGCACTCTGAACTGTGTTTCCTGTATGCAATACATTGCTCTTCTGCTTTGAGATTGGCAGGAACCTTTGCTTAAATCTAATAAAATTTTTATTTTTTTCCTGTGAATTCTACATTCCTAAACTGAAAAATGCAGAATTAGAACTGTCTGTAAAGTGTAAATACGCTCCCAGGGCAAAAAGAAAACAATTTTAAAATGTCCTGAATCAGGATATGAAGACTGGGACAGAGCAAAGAGTGCTGTTTCCACAAAAAGAGTAATTTTGCAGAGCAATTTCCTTCTCAGCATTTTGCAGGCAGGATTGACAAAACCACGACTCAGGTTTCCTGCTCAAACACTTTCAGGCACTCTCCCTCTCTCACCATCCCTCCTCCCACCACCTGCTGCAGAGACAGAGTAAAATCCCTTCCTTTAGTTAATGACAGACCTTTGGCTCTCAATAACTAGGAATATTTTTGCCTTTGAAGATTTTGGTGCTGCAAAAAAGAGGGGTTTTTTCACAGGGAAGCAATTTGGAGAGATGGTTCCAGTTCATCTTCCTGCAAATCATCTCTATTGATGCTCAACAGCATTTCTGCTTCCTGGCGCTGTGACAGCTGGGAAAGTCTTTCATGTAATTCAATCCTGTACATGACATTTTCAGTGAATTTTCTTTAGCAGTGGGTAAATTATTATACTGGGGTAAACTGTGGGTGATCAATCCTAGCAGGTCTGCCTTAGACTGTAGGGAGGGTTTATCAAGGCTGTTGGCCACTAACTGAATGGATGCTAATCGAAGCCTGAGAGGTTTTGTGCAAAGATGATCACAGTTTATGTTGGCTGGCATTACAACTCTTGCAGTGATCTGAGAAAATCACAGAACAGACAGTGCAGTGAAGAGGCTGCTGGGGAAGGAGGAAGCACCTGGAGAGCCCTGTCCAGCCCCTGCCCTCCCTTCTGTCACAGGGCTGGGGGGTGGCTGCTCCCCCTGAGACACCAGGACTGCTCAGGAGGCTTCATGCAGTGTCAGAACCACCTACTCTCAAACGACATTGAAGATTTCCCGGCAATTGGGTCTGATACCTCTCGCAGAATAGCAAGCTGAAGGGTCATAGAAAAAAAATTCTCATCTCTCAATTACCTTTGACACTTTTACTTAAGTTCTGCTATCTATGGATGCATTCTTTTTTTTAAGGCAGTCAATATTTATTAAAAACCAATTAATTTAAAAATACTTCCAGAGGTGGTGGGGTAGATTGCTTAGCATAATCAGATGGGCCAAATAAGTATTGGTGCTGTTTTTTAACTGAAATGTGAAATGAAGCCATTATTGCACTATCAAATACAGCAAAGGTGAAAATGTGTGGAATGGAAGCATTAGCAGCTAGGGTTGGGCTGAAAAATATGGTCATTACAAAAAGCTGTATTTATCATCTGAGTCTGATTTTTTCCAATAATTTCAGTGTTCTCTTGTGGAGCAACAAATAGTGGTTTAGGCCAACACTGTAATCCTCGATCACCTTCTGCACCGAGCAAACCCCAAGTATATGATTACTGTACAAGAAAATCCAAACAAAGGTTGTAGTGCAGTGTAATTTTCCTGCCAGAGAAGAGCAGAGTGAGAACATGTGAGAGGAACAACCCTGCAGGCACCAAGGTCAGCAGAGAAGGAGGGGCAGGAGGTGCTCCAGGCACCGGAGCTGAGATTCCCCTGCAGCCCTTGGTGCAGCCCGTGGTGAAGCAGCTGCACCCCTGCAGCCCCCTGAGGTCCAAAGGGATGCAGAAATCCCCCCACACCTGTGGATGAGACCCACACTGGAGCTGTGGGTGCCTGGAGGAGGCTGTGGCCCTGTGGAAGAGCCAGTGGAGAGAGGGCCCTGCCCCAGGCTGGAGCAGCTGTCCTTGGAGGGCTGCACCCATGGCAGGGTGACCCACACTGCAGCAGCGCTGGGAGCACAGCTGCCCACGGGAGGGACTCACCCTGCAGCTGTTCACACAGAGCTGCTGCTCCTGACATGGACTCACTTTGGAGAGGTTCATGGAGAACTGTCTCCTGTGAGAGGGACACCCCTCTTCTCCCTGAGCAGCAGGAGAAGCCTCAGGTGATGAACTGACCATAAACTCCATTCCCTGCCTCCTTGAGCCACTGGGGGAGGAGGTAGAGCTGGGAAGGAGGGCTTATTTTACTTCTCATTATCCTGCTCTGATTTTGTTAGTGCAGTAAATTCATTTCATATTGCTAAGTTGAGCCTGTTTTGCCAGGGACAGTGTTTAATGAGTGATCTCTCTCCCAGTCCTTATCTCAACCCATGAACCCTTTATTGAATTTTCTCTCCTCTGCCCAGCTGGGAGGGGAGTGAGTGAGTGCCTGACATCTGGCCCAGGTAAACCCACAACAGTGTGTTGAATGGGAAATGGCAAAGGCACTGCTCTCACACATTCTCTCTCCTCTGTCCTCTCTCCAGCTGCTCTTCTGCAGGTTCTTCCCGCCATTACTTCTTAAATATATCCCAAAGGTGTCCCCCTGACTGCTGATGAGCTAAGCCTTGGCCAGTGCTGGGCCCATCTTGGAGCTGCCTGGCTCCTCAGGACATGGGGAAAGCTTCTGGCAGCTTCTCACAGACACCAACCCTGTACCCTGCTCCCACTACAAAACATTGCCACACAAACACAACGCATTATTATACCCAAGGTCTGGACTAACATGGAAAGGGAATGGCTGCAATATGTCTACAGTCCAGAAGAACTGCATTTATTCACTTTCACCGTAATTCTGAACTGTAATGAGGCTATCTCCTGAAAATATCACATCAGAATCACTGCTATAGTTGTTTATTAAACATACCAGATTTTGAAACAACCCATTAATAAAAGAACATAAGGGCATAAGAGCACAAAGAGATCCTGATATTCCTATGTAACGCACTGATCCATTTTTGTCTCTTGACCTAAAACACATGGTTTATTAAACACTTCTCTGCAGCCCAATTCACTAAAAACACTCTGCTGCACCTGCTTCTTAATTGACAACCTGATGTTTGCTTATTTATGTCTGTGGAGCTCTTGACTTTACGTGCACCTGGCGAGGGCGGGAGCGGATGACGGCAGCGCGGTCCGAGCCAGCATCGTCCCGTTGTCACGGAAACCGGAGCTGGCACGGCCCGGCCCGGCTGCGGCTGCCCTGGCACGGCACGGCCCGGCTGCCCTGGCACGGCACGGCCCGGCTGCCCTGGCACGGCAACGCCCGGCTGCCCTGGCACGGCCCGGCCCGGCCCGGCTGCCCTGGCACGGCCCGGCCCGGCCCGGCTGCGGCTGCCCTGGCACGGCCCAGCACGGCCCGGCCCGGCTGCCCTGGCACGGCACAGCCCGGCTGCCCTGGCACGGCCCGGCCCGGCACGGCTGCGGCTGCCCTGGCACGGCCCGGCCCGGCTGCTCGGGCTCGCAGCCCCCGCCGCACACCGCCCAGAACGGACCGGCCAGAAGTTCCCCGCCAAAGGTCGGCCCTGAAACGCCTTATTCGGCATCCTGAGGCCCGGCCCGAGCCGAGCTGCAGCGACGAGCCCGGTCCGTGAAACACCCGGAGCTGTCAGCCCCCCGGGAACAGCGGAGCGGCCGCGGGAGCCAGCGCTGAGCCCCAGAGAGCAGGGCACGAATCGCTCACCAACACACAGGCATGTCAATTGTGCAAGATGAACTGTCAGCCAGCCACACTGCTAGACGGGGATGACATTTCCCCTGTATTCCTCTGATTCTCTCTATTTTACAAAGGACTCGATTGCCCTCCCATTTCAGAGCTGTTCTGCAAATGTCTTCGCTGATCCTAAATTGCAGGTTTCATTCCTGGCAGACCACTTACTGCAATTCTGTTTGCTGATGCCATGGGCAAGTTGTCCTCCTGAGTACATCAGGCGAGTCTGTGTGAAATATGGATAATGTTTTCTTTAATATGCTTCAGGAAAAAAAAAACTACTTCACTAAGGAAAAAGTGTAAAGTTCAAAGAATAAAAAGCAATTTTTTAGCTGATACTGTGGGTGACGTCATGATAAAAAAATGAACAAGTAATTTAATAACTGAGGAACAAGTCAGCCCTGAGGCAATCCGTACTCAGCTTTTCCATTCTAAGACAAGAAAATTATTTTTTACTTGGTTGCTGCATCATTTAAAAATTAATTACTTTTATTTGCATTTCAATAACAGTCCCTATTAAAGACTGGGATCTTACTGTGATGGTTGCTGTGGAAAAACAGTGGGGAGAGATCCTGTCTTAAGGGACTTGCAGCCTGTGGGGTAAATGGATTGTGAAGTCTGTCTGACCACAAGATAAAGACCCATATCCACTCTGAGGGGCTCTCAGGTATAATAAAGAAAAATAATTGAATACAGCAGCTAACCTCATCAGTGAAAATAGAAAGAAGTAGAAATAAAATGGCTTTAAACCTGCTTAAAACAAACAACATTAATTTTTTTTTTTGTTCATATTGAATGTGTTTATAGAGTACATGTATGGTTCTGGTTTCTGGCAGTAAACTGTACATCTTAAATTTCTAGGATATACACTACATCTACATCTACATCTACATCTACATCTACATCTACATCTACATCCACATCTACATTTCTGCAAGTTATCCCAACATAGCATAACAGGTTGTGCAAGCATGTTCCAAAATACTGGAGAGTTTTTGTGTGCTTTTTGTGAATTCAACCTTTTCGCCGTGGTTTGCGTGCAACCCGTGGTGGCTGCCCTGGGGACTCATCTGTACCCACAGATTATTACTTCCTCTGAAAGTCATTACTTTGCTAACAGTTCCACTTAGCTGAATCAGACCCTCTAAAGAGAAAGCAATTTGTGCAAAGAGTTGCAAGGATCAAGGAACGGTTACTAAGCAGAAATGCAGCCTATTATTTCCCCCAGCTATAACCTACGCAGTAGCTCAGTCCTGTGAAAAGTTCTTTGCTCACACAGCAATGGATGTTCTTCCAAGAAATGGCTTTATTCTAAGGGCTCATTGTGATTCTTTCTTTTTTTTCTCCCTCACAGAAGCCACTCATCCTATGAACAGTATGTACACTTATTTTCCAGAAAATGCCTTTCAATTCCAGCACCTACAGTGCTTCATGGAGTTATTACTTTTCTATCCCTCCTCATCCATACCTGGTTGCCCTGTTCCTCATTGCCAAAGCCTCAGCAGTGTACTGCAACGCTATCAAGTTACATAATACACATTACTATATAAGTTACAAGCACCTATATTTGTGTCTGTTGGTGACTTCTCATGCCCTAAGTCACTTCTCATGAACCTAAGATCATCTCTCTTATTTTAGGTATGTTATAGCAAGTAATACTGGCCTCTATGTCTTCCTTTAAAAATAGGGAGATTAATATACACTTTATAAAAATGGATGTAAAAAATCAAGTAGAGAAATTAACAAATACTCTAACAAGGGATCAATTGAAATTGGAAAAATAAAAAAGCAAATAAGAAAATAATAAAAAAACTCAATGCTTTCCTATTAATTTAATAATATTTAAGCTTTCAAAATGCTTTGGTAAAGGTACAAACATTTGGCTACAGAAATACGTACAATTCCAATGAGAGCAGGCACAGAAACCTGAATGTACTGGATGAAAAAAAGAGAAGCATATGATGAAATTTGTGGTGGTATGAAATTACTAAGATTAATGTATGGGAGTTACTAACCCTTTCCTCACTGCTACACTCTGATTCTGTATACACGACATTCTTTCATCCCTGAGTGATTTACTCCTCTTTACGTTTTGATGTCCAATTCTGCTGTTTTTTCTACAACTGAGACATGTTGGCAATCACAACCACCTCTTACTGCTTTTGTCTTTTCCCAAAAAGAATTTTTTCCCAAAATATTTTTTCATCCTATCTCTATGTCTCTCTCTTCACAGAATTTCACCAGTTTATTCCAAATGAAAAAATGACAGAGAAGAACTTCATCCTCTTTCCCCAACCTCGTTTGGCTGGTGCCCCCTTGCCTGGCTGCCTCCTCCCTTTGTGTGTCCCAGTTACAGCTCCTTCCTGCCTTGCCTTGTGCCAGTGCCATCTCCCATTTCCCCATCTCTCCCATCCTGCTCTTGTCCCCTCCCTTACCCTTCCTTTTTGTTTCTCACTCTGAGGTAGTTTTCAGTTCTCACAATAAAGTCACGTATTCCTCTTCATGTCTTAAATCCATATTTGACCTCATTTGCCCCTCCAATTGCTCCTTCCTCTCCCTTTCATCTGTAAATTCACTTAAAGTACTGTTATTGTCCCTGGAGTACCTCTCCTTATCCCTTTTCCTTCCCTACCTCAAACCTTACCCTACAACAGCTCTCCCTGAAGTACTTCATGAATTTTGAGGCACTAATTGGGAGCAATGTGTGTTCCTCAGGCTCCTTAAACTGCTGTCACCACAGCTCAGTTGAAGAGTGAATCTCTGTTGAAGAGTGAATTGTTTTTGCTTCTACTCTGTCCTTTCCTCATCACTTTCCTTCTGATTTCTTCTGCAAGGTTGTCTTGTAAAGAGTTTCATGCCCTCATCAGTCTCTGCTGGTCTCGAGCGTTGTTCTCTTCTCCTTATCTCTGGTATTCTCATCTCCAAACACAAAGTCAATTACCCCATGTTTCTAGGAAGAATACTTACTGATCTACCTCTTTATTACCTCCTGTTCAGAGTCAGATCTTGAACTGTCTAGCTTCTGTTTATGATTAGGCACAACTCAAAGTAAACACGGCTAAGATAATGGTAAGTGTGGGTAAAAAGCTAACACTCTATTTAGCTTTCACTGCTGGAGACAACACTTACCTACAATTTGAACTTACTGCTCAGCATCATCTTGAGCTTCTTTAAATTTCTTATCTAATCTTCATTAACATGGTATCTTATAGAATCATTCACCTTCAAATTCTCATGGTTTTCCATGTGACTACTGCAGAGTATTCTTTGGCCTTTAGGAGTACAACGTAGACCCTTTGTGACTTCTCCCTCCCTGTCACATTTTGGTCAGCAGAGAGTTTTGGTCTCCCTATTCCAGCTGGCCTGTGATGCCCACCCCACCTTTGTGAATTTTCACTCCTGCACTTTCATAATTTCGTCCTGATGCTTTGTTACTTTCTACAAAGGCTGTAAAGCTACTTATTTACATCTGAACCTGCCTATAGGCATTTACTGCTTTACATGGAAATTGTAATTATTCTGGGCAGCAACCATTTGTACAACATCTAGCACAATGAATTTCTGGATTTAAGCTGAGATTTCTAGATACTGCTGCAATAGACAATAATTCTTAAATCAATTTAAACTGCACATCAGATCAGAGCTCCTCAATCCCTCTCTCATATCTGTCACTTCTATAACACCTCAGGTGCACAACTGGGGATGTAGCATACTGACAAGAACTGGGAAATTCAAACTTGCAGGTCTGCTCCTATCCAACCCACCCTCTGGCCAACTTTCTGTATAAGAGAAGGCATCAGAGGTAGTGTGGAAGAAAGCTGCCTCTTCCTTAATTTCAATTTATTTCCTAAGTTACTTGTCTTGTGAAAGAAAAAGCCACGTATGGGTAGAATCTCAAGAACCTCAAGGACCGAGTTCTCTTCCCTCTGATAACGTTGCTCCATAGCTGACGGCGTCTGTACGCTCTCGCTCGCAGCCGAGCGCGGCCGTGAGGGGTTCTCTAGAGCCCGAGCCGGCTCCGGTAGCCCAGAGCCCGGAGCGCATGGGGCCGCTCCCGGGGCCGCTCCCGACTCTGCCCGCTCCCGACTCTGCCCGCTCCCGACTCTGCCCGCTCCCGACTCTGCCCGCTCCCGGCGCTGCCCGCTCCCGGGGCCGCTCTGGGCGCTGTCCGCTCTGGGCGCTGCCCGCTCCCGGCGCTGCCCGCTCCCGACTCTGCCCGCTCCCTGCGCTGCCCGCTCCCGACTCTGCCCGCTCCCGACTCTGCCCGCTCCCGACTCTGCCCGTTCCCGGGGCCGCTCCCGGCGCTGCCCGCTCCCGGCGCTGCCCGCTCCCGGCGCTGCCCGCTCCCGACTCTGCCCGTTCCCGGGGCCGCTCCCGGCGCTGCCCGCTCCCGGGGCCGCTCTGGGAGGGCCGGGCCGGGCAGAGGCTCCGGGCCCTCCGAGCAGCTTCGAGTGCCCGCATTTCCTGGCGGGGGGCTGGAGGGGCGGGGTACGCGCTTCTCCCAGCAGGAACACGGGAACACCCCGCTGCATGCACACACACACCGAGTGTGTACGGCAATAGACAGCGGGGGCCGGTGCGCACACGGCGGGTGTCGGCGCACACACAGGATGTGTAGGTGCACACACAGCGTGTACGTGCACACACAGGATGTGTAGGTGCACACACAGGATGTGTAGGTGCACACACAGGATGTGTAGTTGCACACACACGGTGTGTAGGTGCACACACAGGATGTGTAGTTGCACACACACAGTCTGTAGTTGCACACACAGGATGTGTAGTTGCACATACACGGTGTGTAGGTGCACACACACAGTCTGTAGTTGCACACACAGGATGTGTAGGTGCACACACAGGATGTGTAGTTGCACACACACAGGATGTGTAGTTGCACACACACGGTGTGTAGTTGCACACACAGGGTGCATAGGTGCACACACAGGGTGTATAGGTGCACACACAGGGTGTGTAGGTGCACACACAGGATGTGTAGTTGCACACACATGGTGTGTAGTTGCACACACAGGGTGTGTAGGTGCACACACAGGATGTGTAGGTGCACACACAGGGTGTGTAGGTGCACACACACGGTGTGTAGGTGCACACACAGGATGTGTAGGTGCACACACAGGGTGTATAGGTGCACACACAGGATGTGTAGGTGCACACACACGGTGTGTAGGTGCACACACAGGATGTGTAGGTGCACACACAGGGTGTATAGGTGCACACACACGGTGTGTAGGTGCACACACAGGGTGTGTAGGTGCACACACAGGGTGTCGCCGCCGCTCCCCTCCCCGCGGTGCCCGCCCGCCTCTGCCGCACTCACCGGGGCGAGGGCCGCCCTGCTCCCGGCCGGGGCCCTCGGCGCTGCCGCCCTCCTGCGGCGGGCTCTCGGAGTCCGTGTTGGTCAGCCAGGTGGACTCGGTCTCCCGCGTCCAGCTCTCGTAGTAGCGGGGCTCGATGGCGTCGGCCCGGCTGCCCCCGCAGCCCATGGCGACGCCCGCTCAGAGCCGCCGCCGCCGCCGCCCGGGCAGCATCGCCCCGCCGGGCACGGCCGCCCCGCGGCCCCGCTCACGCCCTCGGGCCCATCCCCGCTCGTCCAGCTCTCCCCGGCTCCGCTCTTCCGTCTACCCCTTCTCCCCGGCTTTATTATCTCCGCTGTCCCCCCGCACCCCACCCAGGCTCCTGGCTGTCCCCTCCCCTTCTCCTCCCGCAGCCCTCACCCCTCCCCTCCCGCTTCTCTCCCATCCCGCCGCCTCCCGGCTGTCCCCGATCTTTCCCCACCGCGGGGCTCTCCCAGAAGCGGGGCCGGCCCTGCCCTGCCGAGCCCCTCCGGTGCCCGATGCCGGGGCAGACACGGGGACAGCTCTCTCCTCCCCGGGCTAGGGCTGCACGGAAAGGATTTACACGCACATGCCCCCGTGCCACAGCTGGCACCGCACAGCAGCCCCCGGCCCGGCCCTGCACCCAGCTCGTGTGCCCTGGCTGGGTCTTGGGCTCTGCTCCGCTGAGCCAGCCGTCCCCTCCCTGTTTCAGCCGGGAGAGCCTCGCTCCCACTTTGGTGCTGCAGTTTGCTGCTGCAAAATTGGGAACTGAAGCTGCAATACTGAGTGCTCAACTCCACTCTTTCCTCTTGAATACTCAGTCTGGGAAACAACCAAGAACATGAGACTCGTGCAAAACAGACTGTAATTTAAACTGATGCTCGGGTAATCGAAGTGACAGGCAGAGATTCTGCACTGAGTCATATTGATGGTGGTCGCAGTTTGTATTGCAAGAGCTGCTTCACAAGGTCCCTGCAGGGTTGGAACCAGCCCCGTGAACACTAAACACTGTGGGATCACATCCTGAAGGGGAGACTTTATCCCAGGTAAAGCTTTCTCTCCTGGAGTAACTTTGCAGTAGGGCAGCAGGAATGACTCTTTCCCCTGTGAGAACTTACAGAGCAATACAGAAGTCATGTTCTGCATTTCATGCCATCACCCAGCATGATTGTGAGCTGTAAAGTATTCATCCACTGAAATCCAAAATCAAGCTGTCCAGTGTTTTGGGAGCTGCAAGTAGGAACACAAATTCTCTGGAGTAAGAGCTCTTGTCCCTAAGGCTGGCTCAAGCTCTTTATGAGGATCCCACAGGCCTTAGCTCTGCATCCCAGGCAGTAGGTCCTGTTACTTGTTCTGAAGGGATTCAGGTCAGACACTGCTGAACAAGCTCCCAAATCACCCCCTGTGCTTCCCAAAACACATGACCACTGAGGTCCTTCTAAGCAGTTTCCCAGCCAAATACTCGCTCCCAGCAATCTTAATTTCTGACTGAGATCTGCTGAGATCCCTCACCCACGTGGGGGCTGCCAGCAGCTCTTGTCCCCATAGTTGTGCTGCCAAGGTCCCAGGGTGACTGGGGCAGTGATCTGAACTACTTTTTCATTTCTGTGATAATGTTTTGCTGATTAAAAATACATTACTTTTTATAAAAAGCATTAAAAAAGAGATTGTATTTCAATCAAACTGCTCCCCAGCAAACAGTCCCCAGGCCAATGGGATATAGCGGTGTCTGAGCCAATAAAGGAACCTAACTCACATCCTGACTCCCTTCCCAGGAGCTGTGCGTGCCCTGGGTGAGCACGGGGCATGGCCCAGGAAAAACTGCCAGACATCCCTGAGTCTTCAAATGAAAACCTGACCAACACATCAGTGTCTCACACTGTGACTGTGCAAAACTTCCTAGACCAAGAGCTCTAAATGAAGAACACACTGGAGCACAACCTTGGGGGAGGCTTTACAAATTGTTTCATTTTAACTTGAAAGTTTAAGGGGCTCTGGCAGCTGCTCCCTGCTGGTATGTGTGCTTTCACATCACTTTGATTTCAGTTCTAGCTCTATTTGCAGGAACTTTGTCTTCTGACACTTATTTTTCCTAGCAGTTTTCAAACCCTTGAAAAACCAATGGCAGAAGAGCAACAAAAGGCTTCTCTTTCTTTCCTGTTATTTCTACCACCACTGGAGAGGAATTAGACCATAAATGTGAAGTGGAGTCTTAAAGCATTACATTGAACCATGTTCATTTTCCTTGCAATAGTATTTCACATCACCTTTCAAATTTCCACTTTTGGTGGAGTGTTGAGAAAATTATTGATGAAAAATAATAATGGAACTATTACAGATTTCATGTTTAAACTTCTGGTGTCATTTTGATTTTGAATTTAAAAACGTACTTTCAAATAAGATTTTTTTGTATGGCCAAAATAAAATGTTTGTTTACTCTAGTAAGTAAATGATTTTGTTTTATTTTCATCAGCTCCTAGTGGGACTGAGAACTACTTTTTAAAACTGTAATTTTTTCCCCACAACTAAAGGAAGTTTCATTCTTTGGTGTGTTTAAAATAAATTTAAGCGACTAGGAGAAAAAACAGATGTCTGCATTGTTTTATTAAAAGTGCCAAATACAATTGTGGGTACCCTTTTATCATAATTCATTCTGAATTATTGAACATGACTCCTCACTGCCAGGTGTGCAGGGCACAATGCTGATGGATCTGCCCCATTCTGACTCCCTCCTGAGCTAAAGAGCAAACTCTGAGGCACAGAGCCATTGTGCAGAGGGTGTGTGCTGTGGCCATAAAATACCACAGCCTAGGGCAGGGGAGTGCATGTTGGCTGGCATGAAACAGAGATGGCTTCTTTAATACACCAAGGGAACAGTACAAGGGTATGAATTCAATAATGTTAGCTTTGTACTGAGAATTGCATTGGGAAAGGAAGTGGGCAGACAAGGAAATCTGCCTCCAGAAACAGAAAATACCCAGGATCAGTTGAACCCTTGGCCTGATTCCATCTCTTCCAGGAGGGTAATCATATGGGAACCACTCAACTGCTCACTACCCCTGTGAAGCTGGTGGAGATCAATTGATGCAGGGTGGGAAGAGGTTGATGGCAACGTGCAAGTGAAGAATTAAAATCTGCAGAACACTTAAGGGGAAAAACTTTACAATTTATTTTTCTTCCTTTACTTCAGCACCTGAGGTGGTGTAGCCTAGCAGGAGAGGGATTAAAAATGCAATTTTTTAGATCAAGTTTAATTTGTCATGCTGCTTCCCTCATGCTTGGAGATGATTAAGGCATTCAAATCTGACCTCTCTTCATTAATTGCTAAAAAAGGGTGGTCTCCCACAGATCCTATTAGTGGAGCTTGGACTGTGCTTTAGCTGCTCTGGTTTTGTGCTGCCTTGTGCACACTGCAGTGATGCTTTTCCTCCTCATGCTGTCAGTGATGTCTGCTCCGTGTATGCTGGTTTCAAAAAATGCTACTTGAAATAATGGGAGTAGGAAGTAAAAGGGCAGGGTGGGCAGGGGAACAAGGGAACAAGAGAAGGGAATATCAGGGAATTTACATTTACATTTACCTCTAAAATAGGCTTAAAATAATGAAAAGAAACTCTTACTCATAAAATCCATGCACAATTGTTGTAGGACCCACTATTAATTTTCCCTTTGGTGATACTGATTCCTTTGCACCCCAATGACCATTTCAGTGTTAGGTGCAACAGGAGATTTAAGAGATGTCCTGCCTCTCTTCATTTTTTTGTGTGGCATCTCTGCTTGTTTTATTAGATGGTATTAAATCTGGTTTCAGACCCCAGCTTTTCTCACAGATCTGTTCTCTTCACCCCAGAAAGTACCCAGCAGGTCAGTTTACTGACCTACCCAGGATCCCTGTGGTTCAAGAACATTTTTAGAGGAGGGAGAAGAATTTGAATTTAAAACTTTTTCTTTCTAGTAATGTATTCCATGTATCTGAGGAGAATTAGAATTATTTAGCTGTGTTATACACTCATTTGACATCATCACTCCAAACTTGCAATATGCCTGGAAGCAAGATTATATGAGTAAATTATTGAGCATTGCTTTTTACTGCTGTGAACACTTGAAAGATTTAATTTGCTTGCCTTGATTTCTCAAATAATTGTCTTTAAAAGTTTTGAAATTTATACCATATAATTTCCACATTGCTCTGTATTAATTATGCATTCCTTTCAACAAGGAAATAGTAGCCTTCGTTTATCTGATATGGCCAATCAAACAAGGCAAGTTTTCAGTTTAGTATTCACAGCTTCCTGGTCATGTGTGGGTGATACTCAGCATTAGCTACGTGTGAAGATTTGGTAAGCTAGCTCCAAATTGCTCATAAATAGAGAGAGGTAAATTAACTCACTCGTCCACTGCCTCTTTTTCATGTTTGAAAATTACTCTGAAACAGAACCTCAAATTCCAATTTCACAGAGTCAGAGAGCAAGGCCTTGAATTCTCCCATCTGAAACTTTCAATTTAGTTTCAGAATAATAATTTACTAGATTCTCAGTTGTGAATAACTGTAGCCTGGCAGCACAGAAGTTCCCTGTGATGGAGTACTATCAAGGAAATTTTGTGGTCATTTCTTTTCAGCTTTCTCAGCCTTTGAACCACACCTGGACTCTAACACTGACCTGAACTTGCCAGGGTCCAGTCTCCTTCCCTTGTGAATAGTGAATGTTTCCCAGTGAACAAACTATAAGCTTTGCATAAGTGGGAAGTTTAGGATCAGTATAATCATATTCACTTTCCCAGCAAGTAGTGAAAAACCAATACACTGCAGGCATCAAAGTGTCCCCACTGCATGGCATCCCACTGATACCTTATGAAAATTGGGGCAGATGTGCATGTCTGTACAACGTGCATCCTGCCCTTTCTGTGGGCTGTGTGAATAGAAATCTTCAAAATGCGTATGTGGAAAGACAAAAACCTCAGTTTTGCCTCATCTAACTTCTGACACATTGGGAGTTCAAACATTCCAAAGTTGCATAAGGATCTTAGCTCCATGTGTGAATTGAGCAGCAGTGCCATTTACTGCTCTTGCAATGCAGAGCTACCCCATTTGCAGTCAAGGATAGAAAGTAGATTGCAACCACTGCACAGAAGCAGAGACTGGGTGATGGTGATGGAAAAGTGGGATGCCTGGGGGATAGCATGCTTGCTAATTGCTAGCTGTATTTGTCCTCATGGAAAGTATCTCCTACTTTCCTGTGAGTTTGAATAGTTCAAAGGGATCAAAAGAAAAGGAGGTAGGAAAAAGGTCATAATGGAGAAACTCTGGCTTGGATGAACTTTGGATGAACTTTGTCACATTGAGAGCTGCTGGTTGTTCTAAACAGCCCTTGCCTTCACGAGACTGTTTGGAGGGTGCAATGACCACCTATGGAAACACATCCTACAAAGTATTGCCAGGCAGTGACAGCCCAGTTGAGATCTCTCTCTTAAAGAAGGTCTAAGGTCTTCCACCAGTCCCTTTGGGTTGTTCAAATAAACAGGTAGCTAGTGAAATAAAATTATTTTCTGGGGAAAAAAACATTTGTCAGCTGTGCACCAGGCCTCATTTGAGAGTGTTTAAATATCTATTGATTAGGGCTCCTGAATAAAGGACATCAAGTGTAATATCCAGCAAGGATATTAAGTGTAAGAAAGAAAGGATAATGCAAAGAGAAGCTCAAAGTACCTGGGTGGTGTTCCCCAGCAGAAAGAGCCCTTGAGTTTGTCCCTAAAAGCTGCAAATCAGTCACTGCTGCCCTGCAGAAGCCGACATGGGCACCGACCGTGATGTCTCTGGAAAACTCAGACTGCAAACAGAGCTGTAGCACAGAGCAGTGATGGATTTATTCTCATCTACCCAAGTCTCTGTAGAGCTCCTCCACATCAAATTTGTTTACCTTGTACTCTGTTCCAAGACTACACTTTGTTCCTAATTAAGAAGGTAAATTATAAAACCTAGTTATGAAAGCAATATTTTATGTAACTAAGTATCATACTGGGTAAACATTTAGCACTTCAGTTGTTCCTGGCAGAGCAAGCCTGAAATTTTATGGCCCTAATACCCAAGTCTTAATTAAAATATATTTGACTTTTTCCTTTGGATGCATTCTTCTCTCTGTGGGTACTACAAAATTAAGCATGTACTGCCACAGTTTAATTGTTTACAGGTAATTCATTTGTTTTGAAATATACTAGATGCTCTATCAGCCTAATGCAACAGTGCAGGAAAATGTAAATGCAATTAAAAAGGAAGTAGTCAGACACTCCATTAGTTGTGTTCTACATTAGGAAAGCTCTGTAATTTGAGGAGTTTCTAGTTCTACATATACAGGGCCTACTCAGTCAACTATAAACCTGACAAGTACAGTTTTTTTTGCTGCCTTCTTTTCCTAGGCTTTTCTTCTGTTCCCTACAGTGCCAGGAGGACAGGAAAAAGGAGATGGAAACTGGCAGGACTTAATTACATTTATGTTATAAGTGTGTAAGAGTCCAATTAAGAGCAATCATGCTGAATTTTAAACCATATTTTGTCATCTAAAAAATAAAATGTTCAAAAAAAAGAAGATAAAAATCCTCTCCATTCAATAAGCACTTGTGAATATTTCTAAGCTTCAGCACAACCTTTGGTACATGTGTCTTCCTTTGAGCTCCACTGCTTCTGCTGAGCTTATTTGAAAGTGCCACTGAAAGTTTACCTCAGTGCAATTATTCTGAATTCAGTCTCACTCTTTATAAATGCTAATTCTGAAAGATCCTGTCCTGCTATCTGTCCTCTTTTATTCTGTCTAAACACTGTGGAGCCTACAGCAGCATCTTCCTAAGATTCCTCCAAAGTTCTGACTCCTGGGTTGGATGTGGTCAGTCCAGGGGAAACCAGAATAGCTGTGCACCACCCGTGCCCACTCCCAATACCTTTTAGCACTGAGATGTGAAATGCAACTGTAAATATTTTGAGGTTTCCCCCCTTTTAGGTTGGTACACAGCATATGACTCACTGGCTGCTGCACAGAGCCTGTGTTTGCTGTTGCAGAAAGCAGATGATACTGTTATTATGCAAAATCACTTCCACCCACCCTGGTGACTCACCAGCACGTCACCAAACAGGATTTACATCAGTTTCAAAATATATCTCCATTACCATTCCCATGTCAGCAGATTACTGATTTCTTCCTTGCACTCCTCTGAATGACGACAACGCGGTCGCATTTTCCCCTTGGAAGCAGAGCAGGGCTGGAGCTGCTCCTGCCTGCCTGAGCTCCGTTTGCCAGAAGGTTTCACTTGCAGATGGAGCAGAAATGCTGGCAAGGGCTGCCTCTCCATTGAATGACCAAGCCCTCTTCCTATGAGGGAGGTTTCTGTCTTCAGCTAAGATTTTTCTTGCTCTCTTAAGATCAGTTCCATTAATTTGTATCTTAAAGAGTTGATTCATCTGTGAATTAATGTAAGGTAGCACTGATCTCAGCTTGCTGTGATGTGACAGTCTGTAAATGGTGACAACTCAAGGGTTGCTTGACTTAAACAGATTCATTTGCCTCAGTCTAAAATTGTTACACTTTTTAATTCCATAGTCAAACAAACTGCAGTGAGAAGCCCACTGATTCAGGAAAGGAAAACAAAGATAATCCTCTTTTAGAAATGTTAGTTATTCTCCTTTGGTAAGACACTATCTCACTCTTATGGATTATAGTAAATAACTAAATGAATTCCTATTTATTTGAGGAATTCTATTAAATTATGAATTTCATGGTTCTCCACTCTGGCATGTTTTGTGTCTCAAAGTGAATAGATAACATTTAAATGTTGTTGAATATTTGGGCTTAAATTTAATTGAGATTGGATGGATTTGCAAACCTGAACATATTTGGAAATTTGGAAGTTTAGCTCTCTCCCTCATTTACAAACCTGCAAAAAGGGAATATTCCAGCCCTTGTTTGCTGAAAAAATAAACACACACATTGTATGGGATATCATGCCAGTACACCAACTAGGACATATGTATAAAAGTAAAGAGGTCCCTCAGGAAGTTCTATCCTGAGGAGTATCCCAGCTGCTTTTGAGGAGGCATGGGCTCATTTAGGCTCAGAACAGTCTCTGAATGTTTGATTCACCCAGCTGCTCTTTTCAGAAGGAGCTGTTCTGTGCACCAAAACACTGCTGGAGGGTATCATCTCTTTATCCATTAGGTCTATGCACGACATCCTTTCAGTGCCCAGGTGTTCATTCAGCTTCACTCTGCCCCTGCTGTGCCTGTGGCTGCATTGTGCAAGCGGAGCAGCCTGAGTCAGCTGGCCCCAGAGGAGAGCAGCAGCTGGAGGGCACCAAGTGTTCGCTCTTTGCACACCTGAGGGTTGAGACCAAGCCACGAGCCTGAAGCTGCTGTGTCTGACCACAGCTGGATCACTGATCCAGTCCCAGTGCGCTCCTCAATGCTTGGCTGGCTTCACACTTGGCAGCACCTTTGTTTCGTGTTCTGTGTGTGATTCACCATAAAGATAGGGAAAAACCCCACAAATTTAAACAGCAAAACAGAGATTTACAGAGAGCTCCAGGGAAGAACTGCAGCTTGAGGAGGTAGGAGACATCACAGTGTGGAAATGAAGCCCTTGGGATTCAGGATGAGATGAAGACATGTAACACTATCCATGGCCCACAACATTCCATGGGGATCTAAGGAACAGAGAAGTTCAGCTGCTCAGCCAGAGGGGATTCAGGTAGACAAGCAAAGCATTTCATGATCCAGGTAGGATCCAGGTGGATATGGGCCTCCCACTGGCCCCATGTCTTACCTATCATCCTACCTTTGATGATCTTAAAGGTCTTTTCTAACCTAAACAATTGTGTGATTCTACCAGCAGATCTCAGCTGCCTTATGGTGCTTGAAAGAGCACTGGCCACCCCTGCTCACACAGCCCTGACAAACTCCTGCTCAGGCTGTCTGTGCTGAGAGCTGAGCCAGCCAGCTTACATGCAGATGTCGCCATTTTTGCTGTTTAGAACTGAATTTCACACTTCGGTTAAGCTGCCTTCTGTTTGCTAACCCTGCTCCTCCCATTCTTGTGCAGGAAATGCTTCACATCCTGGTTCCCTTGCCAAGTTATGCAAAAAGGTTGGCTACTTCAAAATATATTGCTTTTAGATATTGTCCTTTGTCAATATTTGCTTAAGACAAGACAAGGTGTTAGTAATTACATAAAAAATTAGTTCTGTAAAGCAGCTGATCCACTTCCAGAGGTTGTTGTGAAATTCTCAACTATCTTCTGAAACTTGAATTTCATTGTTGTGGAAGACCACTTGTTGTGGGTTTGTTGGTTTTGGTTTGGTTTTTTTTGGTTGTTAGTTTGTTCAGGGGTTTTTGGGGGTTTTGTGGAGAGAGTTTTTGTGGGGGTTTTTTGTTTGTTTGTTTTTTAATTTTAATTAGGAAATTGTTCAAGAGGAACAATGTATGCACACAGTTATTTTAAACAAAAATGGATTTTGTATTATTATTCTCACTCGGCTATTACATTTCTTGGGGTCAGCTGTGTGAGAGCCAACAAGAGATATAAAGACCTGAATTAGGAGCCTGAACTGTCCTCCAGCAAAGCAGAACAATAGGAAAATTATAGGTTTGATTCAGCATTTTGAGTGCAATCCAAGTCTGACAGAAACAAGTGGCAGGAGATCATTAACTGAAATGGGGATGGCATGTAACCTGTTCATTTTAGCTCCAAGTTTTGAAGCTTTGAAGTTTGAAGTGCTTGAATGAAAAATGTACTTTTTTATTACAACAGCTTTTTTTTTCACAGAAACGAAAAAGTATCCCTAGCTATCTTAAGCAATACCTTTTGATAAGGCCAGCTGAAATATTTAATAATTGTAAACCTGAATTTTAAGAATTAGAAGTGGGTCTTTTTAAAAGAATGTAAAGTAATTTTTACCTAATTATTGTATTAATATGTTTTCCATTAGGAAATATACTAAAATAATTTTAAACCACTACTTTACAGCACTAACCACAGCAATTTCTAGAAAAATACCAAGATGTAGGTACCATAATCCATTCTGGTATCAGCTGGGCTAATTCTTCCTAAATAGTTTAATTCTCAATTTTCCACTGAGTTTGGCCCCACTGGAAAACACTGAGTATTATGTTTGAAAGTGTTATTTGCAGTACTAATGACTGCCACAGCAGTCACAGTGCTGAACACGGTGGCAGTAAATGCCTACTTATCCTCTACAAAGAATACACCCAGGCCCATGAGGTGTGTTGCAGTTTCAAGATGGCTTTAGTGCTGTCCCTTCAGAGACACAATTCCAAAAGGTTTGGTTCTTTCATCCATCTTCATTCATCTACAGTGCCATTAGAACACCTCAAATCTTCAGAGGAGGAAAAAGTCCTTTGCAAAAGATTCAGCCAAAGCTCTCTCTGCCAAAGGTGGGCAAAGATGTTTTTCTAAACCACAGCATTTCCGCAAGGTGACAATCCCAGGTGAAGACCAGAGGGAAACTGGATTGAAACCACCTCTAGCTGGCAACAAAGATGCTCATAGATATGTACTTACAAGCATTTTTCTAAATTCTTATGAAAATTTAGCCACTACAGGTGTGTCACACATTTTTAGAAACTAACCATTTTGGACAGTTTAAGTGAAGAATTCTTATTGACCAGTTTGGTATTTGGGAAGAAACTTGTTATTTCATTCTGATCAAGTGAAAATGATATAAGCTTTATTCTTCAAAGTTATGTACCCCAGTTAAAAATATAATTGATTTACTATTTAGCAGAAAATTGTTCATCATTATTAATTTCAGATTTTGTTGCCAGCAGGAATGAAAATCTGCTGTTTTTCAGTTTCTCTGTAAGTGCAGACACGGGGAGCCTTACAACACTCTGCTGACACAATAGTGTAGAGCCAGGATCCATCAGCACAGCAATGGTGCCAGAACTGATCCATTTCAGAAGGGGAAACACTCAGCAAGTGCTACAATAGCATGTTAAGGCAGACCCTGCCACTTCACACCAGGCTGTGTGCAGGTAACAGCAGTGGCAGAGTAACAGCATCCCACTGCTTCAACACTATTTGATATGGAAAATTATCTGCTGGGAGAAGGAGGAAGCCAAAGATTCTTATTAGTTTAGAGCAAATGACAGCAAGAAATTCCTACAGGCTGGGCTCTGCATGGCAGACATTCCTCTCTGTGCACAGATTACTCATCATGGTCCGAAAAAGTACATTTAAATTTTCCTTACAGTGTCTCTAAAGGTGCTGAGCCCTTCTAAGCCATCTGCATGCCCAGAGTATCAGTGCCAGGCTAGCAAAGCCTCCATGGTGCCACAGTGGCACTGCCACCTCTCCCACACAGCCCCAGAGCAGTACAGCCCTGTCACCTGGGGATGAACTCTCTCAGGTTGCACCTGCTGTCTATTTCCTATTGCATCCATCTAAGCTCATGATGCTTGTTTTCTTGGGGTTCTTCTGACACCTGTTTAACTCTGAATTAAGTTGAAAGAACACTGACATAGCTAACTGATCCACAGTTTCACAAGGGGTAAGTGGAATTTTTATGGATAGTTTGACTCCAATAGCTGGTGAAAACAGTATCTTTTAATCTTGATTAGTTGCTGTAGCATTAGTAGCTGAAAATCCCTATGTAATTTAGTATTTTCAGACTCTTAATCAGTGGAGCATAATGAACAGATTGGCCAAATAATCAGCCTTTCCTTTGCTTCATAATACTTTGGGGCATTGGTGATGGCTGCAGCATGATGGGATTCAAGTCACAGGCTCCAGAGCCTGGTCCAGGTTGGAAAAACCCTTATGAGCAGGTTGCAGGTCTCTTGTAACAACACACAACACAGTCAATTGTGAATACATTGTGAAATATAACCAATTCTGAAACAGTATTGTCCAAGAAAACAGTTTTAGTAATGACTACAAGCTTTCACAAGGGTGAATGTGGCAAGGTAAACTGTTATTTAGCTATGGGAGATAAAGACAAAAATGCATCTGAATTTAGGGCAGCTAAGTGGGAACTGCAGGTACTAAACACTTCTAAGAAAACCAGGCTGTTGAGAAGAGAGGAAAAATATCACTTAGCAACATGAAAACATTCAAAAATGCAGCCTCTGGTAGTGTGGCAGTTTATAAATACAAGAGGAATAAGAAAAGGGAGTAGTAGAAGAGTGTTAAGAAGTGGGAAAAAGGGGAAAATGGAAAAGTTGCAGTTGCAGGAGGACAGAGAATTAAGAGATTCAGTAAGGAACGTGCAAGGACCTGTGACAGAGTAATGTAACCAAGGTGATGTGAGAGAGCAGAACAGGACTGGGAAGGCAGCAGGGCTGAGGCCCTGCTCCTGGCTGCTCTGCTGTGGGAAAGCAGGGCCTTACCACGCGAGATTGTCCCATGCAAGCCAGAGTGACACTTCTTACAGCTGCTTTCTCCATCGTGTTTACAGGTGAAAACAGCTTTCTGTTTTCTCTTAGCCAAAGGAGGTAACCAGGACATGGGGAAACAGGTGGGGTTCAGCTGCACCAGCTGGCAGATCTGCTTTGGACTGATGCTGTTGCTCACACAAGGCAAAACAAACAGGTGCCAGAGAAAGTAACTGTGTGTCATGATTCCCACCTGTCCCCAGAGAGCAGGAATTCCTCCTGAAGAGTCTGAAAGGAAAAGGCCAGGCTCTACTAGTAGTTATCAAAGTCCTCCATTTTGAGTAATTAATTTTAAAAATCTAAGTTTGTTGTGGAAATAAAACTTAGTAGCTTAGGGACTACAGGAATATTTTCACACATCAAAAAACTCACAAATCTATTTAAAAAATATTTAAAGGCCTGTATCAAAGTCCTACAGCCTTCACCTGCAGGATCTCTCCTGTTGCCATGGGTGTGGAGCAGGGTTGAACATTGCAAAAGGAGACAGTACAGAAGGTTGGAAGCTGAAGACTTTTGCTTTGATGGAAAGTACATGTGATCCCTCAAATTCATTCATTTAATATTTGGTAAAATAAGCAGTACTAGTAAACAGTGTAGCCAAAGAACCTACTTTTAAAATATTGAAATCTTATCATGTACCTTAAATTAGACATATACCATTTTAAGTAGCAATTCTGAGTCCACCAGAATTCTCTTCCACCATTGGGACATGCCAATTGCTTCTGGGTCTTCAGAGAGAAGCTGGATATGTGCTTAGCACCACGAAGCTTTAGGGAGTACAGGGAAGCAAAACACAGTAATTATGGAGAATATTAAAAACTTCCTTGGTACTATGAGACCACGAGACCATTCAAAGACCAAACATTTCAGTTCAAACTCACATCATTCAGCAAAGGCTCCGTGGGAGCTTTACCCCGGCAGTTATTTGAGAGCAGCTCGAGGTTGCTCTCTAGAGGTGGAAAATACAGATTTCACCTCTGCAGATGATGCAACCAAAGCAACTCGTCAAGGACATGTGACAGCACGCACCCGGACACGAGAGATCCTTGATGAGCCTGCAGAGGACAAAAGCTAAACCAATTTCATTTCCAGAAAAGTGATAGTGAGGCCAAACCCAAGCAATCCGTCCTACGATGGTGGGCACACACACTGCTCTTCGTAACTCTTTAGCATGACAGTGTTGTCATCTGCTCAAGGCTGGCTCTCCACCACCTCCTTTTGCCCAAAGTAGCTTCCCCTGTAGTTTTCTCACTGGCTCTGTCCAATGTAGGACTGTCCAGAAGTGTCCACACGGCCACAGCTTCCCAGGTCTCACCACCACCATCCCACCCAGTGTCTCAGGGAAATACAGCATTGCAACAACCCACTCACAGACTTCAAAGAACCTCAGGAAAACCACATTCCACTCAGTGAAGCTGCAGGAATACAAATATTACACTTGTATTTCCCCAGAGCCTACAAAATGTAAGCTTCTTGGCGAAACAGAAACCCCAGACCTCTGCAAGAGGAAACTTCCATGATTTAGTGTATCCACGATTCTTGCCATCAATGCCACGGTACAGAGTGACAGAGTTCATTTGTTTATACTGAAGCAACATTAAATGATCCCAGGCAGGGATCCTATCCTCATGAAGTGAAGTGTGATACCATTTGCTTCTGACTCATCTCACCAATTGTGCTCTTAAAGATATTTAAGTCAGTAGAAGATAAACTACACACTGTCTGCCTGGAAACAAACACTAAACTGCTGGCAAATACTGGAGTCTTTCACTCTAAGAATCCAGTCCTGGTTGGGCGGAAGACAAACACTGCAATTGTTGACATGGAGCACAATTCAAACATCCCTTCTGCAGTGGGAATTCTGCCAGAAAACCACAATTTAAGTACAAAGATATCTGGGAAGAAGTTACTTTCTAAACACTTCTGAGAAACCAGACACTGCCTTAACTATATCTAATAGTTCAGCAGATCATAGATACATTTATCGTTCAGAAAGCTTCCAAAATCATCAACATCTTTACGAAACCTGAATTAATATAGAGGTTTAAATGCTAAGCATTTCAGACTATTATATATTAAAAAGAAACTGAAAAAAAGATTCCACATCTGCTGGTCACTGTGCATTGCTACATCCAAGAGCTATATTCCTTACAATAGAAACAGCCCCAGAAAACAAGTGCTTGAACACTGCAGAGGCCTCCAGTACCCTCTGCTCAAGAAAAGAATTCATCTCAAGAGCACCTTATCAATGTTTATTCATATTGATAGGAGGGTGTAAGGAGGGAGCCTGACTTCTCAGTGGTGCCCAAAGAGAGACAATGGGCACAGAGATGCATCTTATCCTGCCTAAACAGAACACAGGTTTACTACCTGGATGTTTGACCCCCAGGGAAGATTGCACTGAGAGGGCTGTGGAGTATCCAGTCTTGGAGATTTTCAACCCCTCACTGGACACAGTACTGAGCCATCTGTTCTCCTGACCTTGCTTCAGGAGGGAGGACTCGATGATGGTCCTCAGTGGTGCCTGCCAACCTCAGCCACTGCCAAGCTGTGGTGTCTCCTTAGTGCTGAGGTGAAGGGAATGAACCACCCTGCTCTACCTACTGGCAGTGCTCTTCCAAAGGTGTGCTGCTGGCCTTTCCCATTGCTGCATCATACTCAGCTTTCACAAATGGAGCCCTGGGTCCTTCTTCTGCAAGAATGCTTCCTGGCCAGTTGGCTACCAGTGTGTACTGGTATGTGGCCAAGGTGGCATTCTCCTCAGATGCGGGACTTGACATTTCCCTCTGTTGAACTTCCCAAAGTTCCCATGCTCCAACTTCTGCAGTGTACTGAGTGCCTCTGAACAGGGACCATTTGGCATATGAGCCTCTCCTCCCAGTTTTGTGTCCCCAGCCAACTTGGTGAAGGTGCACTGTCCCATCATCCAGGTCACTAATAAAAATGTTTAAAAATACCAGCCCCAGTATTGAACCCTGGGATATACCAGAAGTAGCTGGTGGCTTCTGCATGGACTTTGTGTCACTGATTACAAACCTTTGGCCCCACAAATTCACCTACTTCTCAGTCCACCTCACCATGCATTTACCTAGTCTGTAGTCCATCAGATTGCCAATGGTGCTACAGGAGACAGCATCAAGGGCCAAGATACACAAACAGCTACTGCTCTGCTCTCATGCACTGATCCAATCATCTCACTGCAGAAGTCCATCAGGTCAGTAAGGCACAAATCCAGGCTGACTACCCTTAATCACCTTCCTGTCCTTGGCACAGTTTGCTCCTTCAACCTTCCCAGAGATCAAGGCCAAGCTGCCCAGACCTCAGCAGTAAATCTGGGTTAATAGTTCCCCCCATTCTCCTCTTGGCCTTCTTCAAGACAGAGAGATGCTTATTTTCTTCCAACAGGTTTGTCGTGGTTCATTTTCCTTAAAGTTCACTGAAATCCTCTCCTGCTCTGACCTCAGCTATAGTGATGCTCCCTCATACCCTTTCCTGTTCAGTAAGGAATTACTGGGTCTGCTTAACTGCCCCTCCTACAAGCTCCTGGCTGCACATTCCTACTGCCTCTCCCCAGTTCCCTGCTCATTCTTCTTCCCAGTCCTGGTGATCCCAGAACTCACTGCAGGTATTGCTTTGTCACACAATTTCATTACTAAGTTTCATCTGTGAGCTTTCAAATGGCATCCATCAGCATTTCAAGATCTATGTTAAATTTACTAAAAGACTAGTGTATTGCTATTGTAGATACTTCTCCTCTGCAGCAGCTATCTCCCCTTCTCAGACTTTGACTACAGACTGCAAATTGTAACAATCCAGTTATGTCTGCTTTTCCTATTAAGACATAAATCATCTGTTGTTACTTAATTATAAGAAAAATAACATTCCCGTACTCCTCACATTCCAGAGTGTACTATGTTTTTCATTTCTTCCACAAATTATTCTCTAACCTAATCACTTGCCATGCTTTTTGGAAACAAAATGAAAAATTTCCATTTCTATACAGCTTTAACTTTGTTTCAGTTGCCAGGAATCTTTGAAGAACCACAGAAATACAATAAACTGTAAAATTATGTGGGTCTGGTTCTAACTTTTCCCTATAAATCAAATCTAACAGACTGACTAACTAATCTAACTGACTCCCAGCTCCTGTATCCAAAGCATCTCACTTCATCACTAGAAAGGCCCAACAATATCCAGACATCAGGTATTCCAGGCTGGTTACTAATATTTAATACTCTGAAATTTTCCCTTGTTTTAAACAGCAATTTTGAGTCTACTCAGCCACAAGTAATGCCAGACTAGATACATCACTGAAAGGAAATGCACTGGAGGTTATTTATTTCCCTGTAGCCCACAGAAGGGACCACAGTGGAGCAAGAACTGTCCTGCAGCCTAATTAGAGGTTATGCCAGAGCACATATGCACACTGCAGCTTCTGGAGGACCCAAATCAGACCAGAGGAACAAGCCCTGAAGGAAATGTGACTCACAGAGGACCTGTGCTAGGCTGTGCTTACTCTGGACTGCAGTCTGTGGAAGGAGCCATGCTGGAGCAGGGGAAATGTGTGAGGGGGAAGATAAAGCAGAAAGGAATTATTAACATCTCTCTAAGCTGCTGGACAGAAAGACAGAGGTTAGAAGTAAAGGAGTTAAGCTGAGCCTCAGGAAAAACAAAAGGGATAAGGTGTGTCACTTTTTGCCTGCTTCTCATAAACCAAATCTTCTTGAACTGGCAATAAACTCCTGCAACTCCAACTCTCCCATCTTGCCAAAGCCTCCCTGTTGTACCTGTGACAGTAACTGATCTTTATCTCAACTCAGGAGCCTTAGCACCCTGTTTTCTCCCCTGTCCCATCAAGCAGGAGTAATGAGAGAGCAGCTGGTGGGTAACTGGCCCCCAGCCAAGGTCAACCCACCACAGCCTCCAGTGAGCATTTCCCACATTCAAACTTGCATCCTTTGCCTCTCCTTATTGCCATGTACCTCTGAGAAGTGCTCAGGCACATCAGAAGGCTCCATCTTCTTTGTATCATCAGTTCAGGCAGCTGGAAATATCAGTAAAATCTGCTCTTTGCTTTTCCCATCTCTTCCCCAGCATGGAGAGACACAATTCTCCCTGTCAGTGTCTCATGCTCCACCTCCCTGACAAGCTTGGGTAGCTTCCACTGGACTTTCTCCATCATGGTGCTCCATTTTCTTGCGTTATAGAGCCCAGACAGGACTTTACAAGTGCCAAATACTGGGGAAAGATGGCTACCCTCTAGCTAGCAGCCATCCCAGGAGAAGGCTGGCCACAAGCACAACTAGTTTCCATGAGCAATCCCAGCTCCTTCTCTGCAGCGTTGCTTCCTGCCTAGTCCACACCCAGCCCACACTGGGGCATAAGAGTTATTCATCCCCAGCACTGGACTTGGCAATTCTCTTGGCTGCAGTCCCTGCAGGGCCTGTCAGCCCATTTCTCCAGCATTTCCACATCTCCATTTTTCAGCATATTGACTGCTTCCCTCACTTTGGATGGTGGTGTCCTTTGCCTCCATTCACTTCAGAAGGATCTAAGGCTGATTGAGCAAGCACCACTATCTTGAGCAGGGTGAAATACACAGCAAAGCATTTCATACAGCACTTACTGGAAACCTAAGCCCTTACCTGCACTTGTTTGTAGAACAGCTTTGAAAACAAAATCAAAAGAGAACTAAGGTGAAGAACAGAGACAATAGTTCAGCCTGATTTCTCCTGTGATTAGAGAGGCAGGACAAAAAAACCCCTTTACCTTTAAGCAGTGTGTACATGTTATAGTGGGCTCAGAACCAAGATGACAACCTTTGTGAGCAGCAGTAACAGAAGTCAGTGGAAGAGGCAGAGCTGGGTGATAAAAGGGAAAACCTCTTCCACTTGGGCACACTTTTAACAACCTGGACAATAGACTAACAGCTGTTATCTTCTGTAAGGAACTGACAAGTGGGAGAAGCAGAAATGTGACCACAACAGGACACCTGATCTCACTATTTCCCTTTTTGTCTACAAAAACAGGAAGAAAAGCAAACATAAATTTACACAGCAAGTATTTTCATAGATGTCAAACCCTGTCAAAATCAGTAGCTAGATGCAACTCTTGCACTCAAAACCCAGACTTCACTTTTAATAATTAGAGATATCAATGTAGGTTTACAAAGTGAGCCAATTCCTCCAAGGTGCTGTTGGGTTATGATTAGAGATCCCACAGCTGAAAGCTCTCTAGTTCTTGGAGCTCTGATATTTTCAGTTAGGGACTAAATGAGAAGAGAATACAGTGGCTACAGTACTTCAAATACTAATTTTGATAAATCAGAACTCCTCCAGTCTCACTCAATTCAAGTCAGTTTTAAACAATACTGCAGGTTTTACTGCATATTTAGCTACTCAGACAGGCAGAATACTAGTAATAGCTGCTACTGAAATAAACAACTCCTCTCTACCCACATGAGAGGGAAGCCATCATATTCCCTGTACAGAGAACAGATATTGCAAAAAAAAAAAAAAAGTGAGTAGCACAGTATGCAATAGCAATAAAATTGTCTCAAGCTTCAACTGACTGAAAAGAAAGAATTATCAAAATCCCAGCTCAGCCTAGCTTGTTATTATCCCAGCTTGCTGTCATCTTCCCAATAATTGTCTCACATCTTTTCTTTAGTCACAAAGACATAAACATGAAAAGCATTCATACATATGTGTGGTGGCCAAACAACATACTCAAGCCTTTCTGCACAAAGCAAAATTAGTTCCTGCATCTCCTACAAGTACTTGTGCTGAAGCCAATTCTATTTCTGTACCAGTGCGTGCAGGATGCAGCACTATTAAAGACTTAACATACTGCTTCAGTTTAGACACAAGTATCTGCAATTTTATGTGGTAGAAGAAAGTGACACATTTGCACAGGTATGTTTATTTTCCCTGTGTTTACAGTGCATCAATTGTAATTTTAAACCATTCAGAAAGCACGATTTCATACCAATTTTACATACTTTACATCACAGTTCAACAACGTTAACACAGTTGTATCTACTAAATCAAATGAACAAAATGGCCATGAACATTTACACTAGTCTTCTGTAAACAAGTTTTTTTTTATAAACAACAGTAAATGGAATTAACACAGACCACCATAGGAAAGAGGGATAAGCTTTTCCTTAAATAAATCACTCTGTTTATAAATACTTCAATTCTCTCAATATACATTTACAGACATAGTCGATTAAAAGCTGGTTACCTACACTGCTCTTTAAAAAGAAAATGTCTAGAGATGGACCACAGTGTGTTCAATTCACCTAACATAAGAAGCAAGCATATGATTAGTAGAATGTTAAAAGTATTATTATACTTCAACCTCACTTCTGTTTGTTTACACCAACACTGAGAAGATTGTCATGTTAGGGAACTTTTACTTGAATTCCAGCAAATTACAATCGATCTTGTAGTACACATATGGGTAGTACTCCTGTTGGCTGAGGTTTAAACCTGGAATATCCATAGTTGCCTGCAAATAAATTTTGAAACCAGTTATACTCTTACAATTCAAACTGCTATTAAGAAGTAGCTGAAATATTAATATGTTTTAGAAGCAAATAGGCCAGGTAAGATTTCAAGGTTAAATTTTCACATTCAAGTGACTGTTTAAGTAACAGGTAAAGTTAGAACCTTGACAAATGACTAACAGTATTTTTCAAAATTAAATACAAAGTGCTTTTTCGAAGTCTAAGTAGTTCTGCACCAATAATTCACATCCATTGCTATAGTAAATACATCATCACTACTACATCTAAACACTGCCAGTTTCTGATGAGAATGCTATAGGGTGCTGAATGATCCAAGGCATTATATAAGTTCAGCATCTTTCATTTTCACCTAAATTGTCTCACATCCTCTTTCCACAAAAAGGCCTGGAAATACATTACATTCAATATAATGTTAAGAATCTTTTTTAATTCAGCTAAACTCATGGTATCTTCAGTTACCCTTTAACTACAAACATCACCAATTTTCAATAAAAAGCCAATTAGCAGAATAAGCCTCCCAACAAACCAGTTTTTACACATGAAAATGAGACCTCTACAGATGGAAAGGCAGATTCCATTTTGACAATGATTGAGCCTTCTACAGCAGAGGACTACTGCGCTAACTTGCAGTCTGTATCTTTCCATCAGCAGTAGGAAAGAATGCAGTAAGAAGAAATTACATGTGACTTTTAAACCAGACAGCTCTTCAAATATCTGGGGATGCAACTTTAAACACCATCTGCCTGCAAAAAGTGCAAAACAGAGGCAGCATTTTTTTATGGAGACAAAATTCTCTGTACTGTGAGAAAATGAAGAATATGGAGAGGTACAGCTTTTTAATGATGCCAATAGACTTTGTTTAAACACACTAGTAGCAGTTAAACAGTACTTACATCAATGATAGCTGCTGCACTGCTGTCAAGGTGTTTGTACAGGTCATACAGAACTTCCCTCAGTTTCTTCATTGTTTTCTTATTAGGCTGAAGCAGCATTGCCTGGAAGTTAACTGGCAAACCGTACCTGAGGAAGACAAGTAGAAATGCTGAAATAAACCTTCCTTCATAATTCAAAGCAGATTTTTTTTTTGAGAAAGAATCCTATTGCTGAAGAGGAAATTCTGCTAATTTCCATTTTTGCAAAACCATTCTGTGTCTACAGTTCATAAGACAACAAAAAAGTAGAACTTCAAGCTTAAAATAACAAAACAGAAACCTAAATATTGTTAAAATAATTTTAAATCCTTGAGTATTTAGCATAATTCTCAATGTTACCTGAACAAAGACTACATTTTGAACATTCCATTAATTTACTTTGCTTATCACACTTGGTGGACAATGTAGTTTCTACTTAATCTTCCTTTCTAGGAGTGTGGAAACTGCTGCCAACATTTCAGTCAGGTTCAGCTTTCTTCTTTACTCTTTACTCAAGTTTTGTCTTCACAATAAGGCCATAGCAGCAAGAATGCAAGTTCATGTGATTTGTTTTTTTTTTTTCTCCTCTGCTTTTCTCCTTTATGACAACTGATCAAAAAGGCTAAAAACACCTTGCCCTTTACTGACCACAGTAGGAACATCTTCAACTATAAAAAACAAAGGTCTTTCCTTTGCAGAGCAACTACATCTGTTCTTGACTAGTAACAACACTTGTGGATAGTATGAAGAAAAAAAAGCAGATAAAATTTCTAATTAGAATATTGAGTGATTTAAAACTGAAAAATTTAGATTACAAAAGGCATGTCTTAAAGAAAAAGCATGGATTTCATTATGCCAAGCTATTGTTATTCTGAACTATTCAAATTTGCCATTTAAATATAAGATGCAGTTAGTTCTTGTTACAAGCAGCTCATAAAGTAACCTAAAAATCAGCAAATATGTCTCCCTGCTATTTACAGAGTATCTGTAACTCCGCCCTACTTTTAGCTTCCTCCTTCCCAGAAGAGCAGCATTCACATGCTTCAATTTGGTAAACCCAAGCTAGATGTAAATTCTTACCAAGTCTAGGAAGAAAATCACTATTCAAATCTGCCTCATTACCTTAAAACAGATTCAACAAAAACACGCAATGCTTTCACGTGAATCCATGCAATGAAAGCTTCACTGAAATTCACTTTCAGCCACCGAACCAGAGGCCCCTGTGAAAGAATAGAGAGGGAAAAAAAATAAGCTATTCAAACATCAGAAAAGACTCAGCCCATTATGCATGTTTGAGCAGCTACTCAATATCTGTACCATAATAAAAGACAAGATAAAGACAGAGTTCACTATGGACAGAATTGCTCAAGAGTGTTTTGATATAAAGTAAAGAGACATTTAATGAGACTTCCCATTGTCCCTTCAGGTCCCCATCTCAGTTGTCATGATCTAACTATATTAAAGATCCTTTTAGTAATATCTGATTATGCAATTCAAACACTTGTCCATTTTCAAATTTCAAACATTATCAGCTGCAATACCAGCCCTTGGTTCAATGCAGTGAGGAGCACTTGTGCTGCACAAAATTCAATTATCCCAGAGTAGATTAGCTGGGTGGCAGGCTGCCTATATCATGTCATCCCTACAATGCTTTCTCTGAATCACAACTTCATGAAAATTTTATGTAGCAATAACAAGTCTTAGATGTCTCACACTTCTGTAATGACCACTTTATTAAGACTTACAAACTGTTTCTTCTTGTCAGTTGACAGTCTATTCATTTCTTCTTTATCAGCTTTCATCTCTTCTTCATTGTACTGGAAGTCACGGACCATAAATCTGCATTTGGAAGTGAATAAAATCAAAAGTGTCTGTCTAGAGATCCTTCAAAGCATGAGAGACAGAATGCACACAAAATAAACCTTACTTATATTCTCTGGCTTTGTGCTTGAAGTCATCCACTGCCTTCCTGAACAAGGTGACATTACAAAGGTAGCTGTCTTGGTCCTCAAAGAGTACACTACACAGAAAGAAAACAAACCAAGTGTCAGAATTAACCAGGTTCAAGCCAGCACAGTCACACAGTGCCACAAGTTGTACTTTATTGCTACAAGGCAAGACATAAATGTAGATAATTATACAGGATTTAGTTCCCAAATTAAGCACCTCATACAGAATGTAACTGCTCTTAATTGCTCCCTTCATAAATGATGGCAGTTTACAGTTCACATTCAGAGACTTCATCACACAAAACCACTTCATATGATATTTGTTCAAATTAAAACTTATTTAACAAAAAAAGTAACTGAAGCTGGTTTTGTACTGAAACATTTGTACTACAGTTTTATTAGAAATGTGTGTTTTAAAGAGAAATGAAATGGATATAAATTAGAAAAATACACAAATTAAAAATATACAGGTTGGCAAAACAAAATACTTCTTAGGCTGCAAAGATGACCCCTAGATTTACTATTTTATAATTAAAAATAATATTGCTTATTTTGGGGTTTTACCTTAGGAAAAAAAAAAAGCTTGAACAGATTTAGACTGCTCCTCAATGTGATACTGTCTTCAATACAAGCATTATCCAACAGTTTAACAAGCTGCCTTTTCTCAAGCTAGCCCTAGGCCATGATTTCCCAATAATGAAATAAGCACTAGCAGGTCTTCCAAATGTGAAGCTATCCAGAGCAAGTTCCGATTTTTTAAGTGGCTCAGAACTAGTAGCATCAGATTTTCCTGACCAAAACCTCAGTCTGTCAGTTAAAATTAACCACAAATCGGTGCTTTGTGCTCCATGTGGACTTTACCAAAGTGGTTACAAGGTTGTTAAAGTGGTTTAATCTTGCCCACCACAGCACCTAGCAGCAGCCTGATACCAAGGACCCAAAGAGACAAGCTACCTTTCTTCGAACACAACAAATTTACACTTCCAGTTCTCCATTCTTTGGAAGCTTTCAGAGCTCATATAACTTGTTTCAAGTCCTGTGAATACAGATCTAAAGCTTACAGGCCAGCAGCCAGCATTTGTTGCTTATCTCCACCACACTCCAGCCAGAGGCTGAATATATCTGACCAGAATAGATTAACTCTTCAATCCTCTTACTCTTCTCACATAAGTTACGTTTGATAACTTTGTTAACTCTAGAGTTCACCTGAATCTTTCCTCAATTACTTGATCAGATAAGGTAGACATGTTGACAAGTTTCTGACCAATCTTTAAAATTCAAAGTCTTTCTAGATGAAGAACACTCCTGAAACACAGCACACGCAAATATGAGATTTAGCATTTCACAACTTACTTGCTGGAACGTGGTACAACCATCTCTGCTAGTGTTTCATACTGCTTAACCCAGTCATTGTAATTTAACCTAGAGAATGCACAGGTTATTGTTAGACTTTTAATCTGAGATTAATGGATCAAGGCTTTTTTTTAAAGGTAACAACATTTAATCATCACATCATCAATCTCAGGTGCAGGTTTTAAGAAATATGCAAGACTCAAGAAACACTCAGTTCTCCTCATGCTGTTTTTATAATTATTGATAAATAAACTATAGTGATTGCACAAGTAACATCTTTTCAGTCTTCATGTCAGTTTACAAGTGCAACATTTTTTAAATCAAAGAACTATGAAATTAAATCATCATTAAGTAGAGATCTCAGGGGACCAAATGGAATTAACTGTCAAAGTTAATCAGAAACTCCTCATGCAACTCTGCTCTTTTGAGCAGAGGATTACTTCTTCCACAATTATAAACAGGTTCCCTAGAGTCCTGCACTTGCCTGAAGGACTGGGAATTTTGGAAGCCCTGTTATTCTGTAGTTACTTGTGAAGAGGTTCCATCCTCTCAACAGCAAAAACAGAAAAAATAACAGCAGAGATATTCTAACCACTTGCTTTCTGCAAAAGCCACTGCAAAATTGGTTTTCCTTCACCAGAGGAAAAACGTCTGACAGACTCTAATAGCTCCTGTGGTAAAGAGAGCCAGTGGGCTTTTCACAAATTAGGAGCTCTCTGCTTGCAGCTCCAGTCAAGGGCCATTTTTTCATTTTACAACAGTTTTGAGGGCATCTGTATCACCACTTTCCTTGGTCAAGGGAAAACATGAGGTTTCTGTTGTTCACACATTTCAAATAAGAACAGTCTGCTCCCCCAGCAAGCCTTTCATAGGACATAAGCAGGGTTCCAATGGCACAGACTTTGTTAAGTAAAAAAAAACCCCAAAAAACAGTGTTCAGGCAATCTAAAAACGTGCAGAGCAAAGCAGTAAATAGTTCACTCAGTAAATGATGGAAGTTGGCATAGTCCTAACCAGGATAATTTAATGATTAAGCCTTCTAATGTAAAACAAGTCATGTTTTTACTCAGCACTTACTTTCATAAGGACACCATCTGGAGCATGTCTACTCATAGCAAACATTGAATAAGAGACATAAATCTAATTTCCAGTTTCTTCAAGAAATTCATGAGCACCCAGCAGTCTTTATAAGAAGTTTTTGTGAACAAAGGAACACAGGCACAGACGCTCACTTATCTCTCCTGAGCATCTTAACAGTTCTGTTTGCTCATCCAGGAAAGCCCCAAGCAAATTGAGATGTCATTCTGACAGTATTATAGAGTTGTAAGATCTATTATTTGATTTATATTTCTTATTGTATTCTACTCTTAGGATGAATAAACTTACTTCGGCACAATCACTAATAATGTGACCAAATATTCTGAATCAAGTACAAAGTCCTCTTTCTTTACAATATCAGCAAGACTTCTGGTTAGCAAGCTTCCCCTGCAGAGAAACAAAGCCAGAACAATTACACGTTTAAGAACTGAATTTGTCTGGATAACAGTTTCCAGTGCTTGATAATATAGCATTCTCAAAAATATATTTTACCTACATAATTGCTATTAGCAGAGCAAACAAAATGTCCTTATATGCACTTTATATCTCATTGTCCAAAGCCACTCACGTTTTTATCAGCAGCTCCACTGCTGTGCGTCATTTCCATATTCCAAATACGTCACACACTTAAGGGGCCAACTTGGCTTTTAAGAAGTGATTTAAAATGGCAAGAACCATTAAAACCATTAACTGTGGGTTCTAGCACATGGAGCCTCAGAGTTATAACATAGTACAGACCCACATGCAGAACATCAATAAAAACTTAAAGCAGTGTATTTCCTTGTATTCATTAAAGACCAAGAATGCACACAGGTTTAACGGCGTTCAGCTGACAAACTGCATGGCTTGGCACAGAACTGATGTCTCACTCCTAAAACACCTTGTCATGTACTGTCATTGGCATGACCCATGGCTCTGAATCAGCCAGCAGGCTTGTGCCATCCACTGTAATGGCAGGGTTCAGGCACATTAATCAACCCCATTTGCACAGAATAACTACTGTACCTCAGTACAGATAATCATCACATGTACGTGACAAGACAACACACAGTCCTCGTTTAATTTAATATCTGTGTGTACCCAACAGCTATTGTACCCAACTGTCTCTGCTGGTAAATTCTGAGGGAAGAAAACCCGTTAAGGTGGTGGGAAAGAAAGACTTTCTTATTTAGACAAGACATCTAAGTAGCAGTGTTACCACTAACAGCAAGCTCCTCTCAGAAGTTCCAGAAATTTATGCTATTTGTACATGTTTTTATGATTTCTTAATTGCTGTTCAGTCACAGGTAAGTTAGCACCAACCAGACAGCTGGTAATAAATGTTCTTTTATGACAGCTGCTCTTCAAGACTGATAAACACCTCAAAAGTACATAAGGCTTAGAGCAAACATTTTCTTAAGTTTTCATTATTAGATAACATTCCTGCACTACATTAGAAAAAATAATACAACTTACGCATTCTTTCTTTCCAAATTCTGAAGATTCCCTTTGAGATTATTGTATGCCGAGGCTCTTGCTTTTAGATCATTGTCAATCTGGTTTACTCCCTTAAAAATGAAAAGAAAAGGAGCTGTATCTAAAGAACTGGAATAGAACTTATGTTCAGCTTGCCACTGCTGCTCAAGTAATCCTGGAGGATGGATTAGAGAAGGATGGCTTAATTAGCATGATTACAAAAATGATTAATTCCCAGCTAGACAACTTGGCAGCAAGTGGAAGACTACAAAACAAATGAAGCACTTTTAATTAATACATGTTAAACTGCCAACCATACTCATATCAGTGTGTCCCCTACACAAGGAAGTGTTTTAAAATCAGCACACTCAGTAACAGTTGGGTAACTGCAATGGCACAGTGTTGGTCTGGGATTATAATGCTGCCTACTGCCTCCTCACTGTAGTAAAGAGGTACAAGCATGAAAAAATCCCCAGGGAAAAGTTTCTGAACACTGTCAAGGGACTCTCCCTTTATATAGATTTAGACCACTGACAAAACATTTTGTTTGCATAAAACACTTCAGCTTGGAGATGCAGATATGATTTTGTTTCCACAAAATAAATCTCTCTTAAAAGCAAGGTCATTTAATTAAATAGTGACCTTGTTTATGTTAACACCTAAGTTGGCTTGTCTGTAGCAGGAAGTCCTCAAAAGCCCGAACACTTTGTTCGTTTCATGTAGCAACACATTAACAGCTTGCACCTTTACAGATACAGAAGTCCTTTAGACAAAATACTCTGAAAATGACAAAATTAAACAGATTAGTACTTAAAGCTATTTAAATCCTCTGACTGATACAACCTTTAGCAAAGCAACATGCAGAACATTTTAGCAGGTGTCACACAAGGCATATACCTTCATGAAAACATTTTAATACTACAAGAACACCAGCCCCTCTTTTTTTACATCTGGAGGACAACATAACAGGAAAATTAATCAGAAGATAGTAAGCTAGTACCTCTGTGCATTTTAGCTCTTCCCCAGACTGATAACCCTTTGCCTCTTCCAAGGATCAAAACTTTCAACAACAGCATAACTATGCATTATTAATGACAAAACCCAAAAACCTTTGATACCAAACATTGCCTTTACAAACCAGTTCCATTCAGCATTTCCTACTTGACAATACTCTTAACTGCTCTCATTTGTAGAGTCAGTAGTCTTTTAAAAAATGACTGCTTAGATAAAAACCTGTTACTGCTGCACTGACTGAAGTTTATTGTGAAAAACAACCAGCTTTGCTTCCTACTGAATGTTAGAGAATACAGAACCACAAACCTCAATGCCACAACAGAACTCTTAAAAATAAATTTTTGTAAAATTACCAAATGAGGCAACAATACAAACTTCCTTCTGTGAGTAGAATTGGTGAATAACTCACAAAGGTCATGGCAAAAGGAGGCAGACTCACAATATTGCTAAGGAAAGTGCCAGTCTAACACAGTGAGCCTATCCCTACACAGAGCAATCCCAGATATTTAAACCACTTTGGTAGTCATTAGCCAGTGTCTTGCAGCCATACAGCTGAGCTGTTGCACTTGGATGCATGCCTGGGCTCCTGAAAAGGTTGGACATGGGCACTAAAAATATTGAGGCTGTCTCCTTGCATACGTCTGATCACTAATTTCAAATCCAAAGAATAACTCGATTAAGTGAAGCTCTCAGCACAGATGCCATCTCAAAAGTCTTCTGTATTGATGCTGGGGCTCACAAAACTTCTGCAAATTGAAAGCTGAAAAAAACTGATTAATAGTTTCAGGAGATATAATTTTATTTTAAATGTTTCTGATACTGCTGTAATTTCTTCTCAACTGACAAATCCCCCCCGCAATTGCCATTACTCATTTTGACAGACATCAGAATGTGCTGCCTGAGTGAGTGAGGATGACATAAAACCACACAGGAAATGTAGTAATTCATTATTTGACAAACTTTTCAAATTATTTAACATCAACCTGTCAAGAGGCTTCACAGATTTTAATTAATGTAGCTCTATCAATTTTCCTATATCTTCACTTTGGCATGTGATTACATGAAGACTTTGTCTCTGTCAGGACTCTTTCTGCCTTGGGACAAAACTGTTTTAAGTCCTTTGATATGATCTCCCTGGGGTCATTTCTACAGGAACATAAGGCATCTTCAGTCATCTTCCTTCTCTTCTCTACTTTATGGACATACATCTATGGCTCACAGTTTATATTTTATAAACTATTTGAAATCAGATTTATTACACATTTATATCCTAAAGCTGTTCCTATGGAATACAAGCACAGCTAAACATGAAGCAAAATGGAAACCCCCAACAGGATGACTCAAGCTGAACTCCAGCAGACCTGTTTGTCTACATTTACTATCCAACACAACAAGGTCAATGAGGTCCCTAAAGTAGATGAAGAATGTAAGACAATTGAAGTTCAGGTTCTAGAGCTTTGTTGAAGCAGATTATTTATCTAGCAGACTCTGGGACACAGAATAACATGGACTGAATATTTGATAATTTTCAAAAAAGGGGCATATCTCTTCATGTCCTAGGTTTCTTTTTCAACAAATTTAATTTCTGCAAAAACAACTGCTGCACTATAACTGCTGTAAAAAGTTCAATGCCTCACTTTGGTACCTTCTTCTGAAGAAATAAATATGTGCTAGTGTCAGATATTAATATTTTAATTTTATATCTGTAAGATATTCTTAATGTGCAAATCTTCAGAGCCTTAAGACAGCCAGTCATCCTCTAACAAAAGGCCACACTGCAGGTGTTTTCCAAGAAAACTAAATTACATTTACTTAGTAAATGTAATTTGTGAAATAAATTCAAGATACAATGATAGTCCCAAAGAAAATCTCAAAAATGAAAGTACTAATTGCATTTTCAGTCAGCTTTGTAGCATATATTACAATTTTGTAATTTCTGCAAAAATATTAATGTAATAGTTTCAGGAATCTGCAGTAACAGCAAAGCAGAAGTCTGCCAGCATTTACCACCATCCTAACCCCATTATAGTCCCTACACATCCACCACCAAAGACTGTCTCTATAGTACCCAGAACAGTCTCTTCCTTTTTGCAAGTTATGTACTTCCAGTTAGTAACACAGGCAGTTCCAAGAGCCAGTCTGCAGCTAACAGAAAGCAGGGAAGGGGAAAAACAACCTGAAGAGGCTGGGATGATCTTAAAGCAAGGATTGTCTACAGAGAACTCTCTCACTGTCTAAACCAGTCACTCCTGAGGACCCTGTAGAGGCTCACAAGCAAGTTAAAAAATAAAGCCCTCCATGTACAAAACACTTTACCTAAGTAAAGATGAGGAAAACACATGAAAACTCTCAATGAGCTTTCTTTACATCTAACAATGAAGGCTTATTTCTGCCCTCACAACTGAGTGCCAAAGCTTTCAGAATGTAAATAAGTTCCCTGGTTCACTGCTAACAGCCCACAAGGTTTGAGAACATCAGACAAACAATAAGCTAACACAGCAAAACTGAAATGTAAATATCATTTCCTGGCTATTTATTTGTTAGCTCAGTGATCCTAGGAAACAAAAATCAGCAAAGACTGCATGATGGCCTTCAGAGGGCACTCTCCAAATCCTAGCCACATCCCATGTATTTCTTTGGTTACTAGCTGCTACAAAATCCACTACTATTGTTTGCTGACTAAAACAGACAAAATTCTTTGAGAGCAAGTTTTGTGCATAAATATCCCAATTCCAAATAGGGAAGTTTTATAAAACAAGATACCTTACCTTTGCAATAATTTCTGAAATATTCTTCAAGGATTGCTTGATTGGGTATTTGGCCATATCCCACTGGAACCTTGTTATATAGGTGACCAAGTCAACTAAAATTTTAAAGAACTTTGTTAAGATTGACAATAAAAAGACAACTGTATTATATTCTATGTAGAACTGCTCTAACAGAAGAGAACTGTAACAGACTGGACCTTCCCATGTGTGTACCCTGTTGCTTAAGAAATTTGAAAATAAACAAGCTGTAAATTATCCATGACCTCTGCCTTCAGATATTGGTTTCACCACCTCTGTAGACTGTAAATGACATTTATTACCAAGTCAAGGATGGTTGGAGAACTACAGACAAAAGCAACTACTTTTTGCTCTGTGTGAAAAATGGGTGGGAGAAGGGAAGGTTATGATGGCAAAAAAGGCAGCAATGACCATGTGGCTCCCCTGAAGTGACAGGTTTGTACAGCTATCTACAAAAGACACTAGTCCAAGCCCTTATCCACTCATACTAGCCTCTCTTCCATCAATACAAGCTGTGATAATTCTATTAAATGGCTCTGAAAATAAAATATTGGTTCAGACAAAAGTGCAGCTCTTTACTGAAATAAAATGCACACTGGCACCCCAAGTCCTTCTCAGCAGGGCTGCTCTTGATCCATCCATGCCCCACCTGTACTGACACTGAGGGCTCCCTGACCCAGGAGCAGCCCCCTGCACTTGGCCTCCTGACACCTCACTAAGTTTCAGGATCACTGCCTTCCCTTCTACAGTTTTAGAATACATTAGGATATCATGGTTAACACTTTACCTCCATTGGCCAGAAGATTCTCCTGAACTTTATCTTTACTGTCTTCTAGAACATCAGCCATATATTGGGCCACCTTCTTTACAACACTGAAAATTGGAAGAAAAAGATAAAAATATATTTAAAAAAAACCAATAAAGCCCTAAACCTGCCTTTTGAGAAATACCATTCATAAAACTCATTTATTTTAAATTGCCTGAGACTGGATCAAAAGTGACTGGATCAAACAAGGATGATGACTGCTCTACATCCAAACCTTCTGAGAGCACAAGCTGGGCTCAATAGCTGAAGGAGACCGATTTCTCAGTATTCCACAACTTTATTTAAAATCTCTACTGCTGCTACTCACCAGATCTCAGCAAGGTGAGGCTAGCTCCCTCACGTTGGTGTTGACTTCAAGTGTAAAGTCACTATATTGCAATTTTTTTTAAAGTCTGTTGTACTTCCAAAATTCTAACCCCTTTCTAGAAACAGGTAGAGAGGTAGAAGTCAACAGTAATACAAACTAAACACAGGATAACCCTGACAATGCAATCTGACACTCAAGACCTGCCTTCCTAACTTAAAAGCCATGTATAATATTATTCACATGTGCCAGGCCAAATAGTTTCCTTTTCTAATTAAAATGTCTATTTAAGATTGCTCTCCTTGAAACAGAAGATAGCTCCGTGAGTTCTGGTTATGTGAAATTTTGCTACTTTTGCTTAAAATCACTTTCAAAAGGTCATTAGTTTCTTCAAAATGAATAGGTTTTGCATTTTATTATTAATAATTTTAAGTATTTCTATGAATTAGGAAATTACATGGTTACTTTCTCAAAGTGTGAAAACAGTAATCCTGCTAGAATTACAAGCTTTTACTTCACTTCCTCACCACTCCCTGCACCTGTCAGGCTCAGTTTTTAACAATTCTCCAGGATCCAGCACCACACAGCACGATTGAAGAGAGAATGCAAAATGTTCCACTATTCCAAAAGAAGTTCAGATTATTTTCCTTTTTTCAAGAACAGATACTGATCTTGAAAACCAACATCTTAGCTTTCTTAAATCTGAGCTTGCTGACTACCTGCAGAGGATCACTGTGATACAAAAAATGCTGAAAATAACTTGTGTATTATTAGAACTCAGCAAACGATCACATCATTCTAATACTCTGCATCCTAGTAAAAACGAACTGTTACCTCTCCACAAATGCATCCAGTTTAGCCAGCTCATCAGACAAACCAACCAAAACATCCAGTGTGCCAACCTAGAAGCAAAGATCAAAATGCATTAGCAGATGTATATAAACATACAAAGAGAAAACCAGCTAACAGTAAAAGCTACATCTACCAACAAGTATCTCTCCAGAACTACATAAAATGCTGGACTCTAAGATTTCAGACACCTTGATTTACCAAAGCCACACTGTTTCACTTGTTAGATATCACCCCTGCCTCAAAGCACCACAGGATCAGATCTAACTCTCTAGTTTGGTGCTCAGTTTCAGTTCTGCAATCCAGCCATCCAAAACATGTTAAAACAATGTCTATGCTGTAAATTGGCTGCATTTTTCACAAAGCAGTTGCTTGAGCACTTAATTCACTACTTTAGATCAAATGTGAAATTTCACTGCTCAGGAATCTCAGCACTGGAGGCAACCTGGACATTAAAAACTTTGACAATACCAGAGTACTGCAGCAGTGAGACCAACAAGAGTCTGGACTTTTTGCATCTTGGGTAATAAAATATCTAGCTTGTCTACAAGCTTTCACTCTTTCTTCCCTTCTCCTCCAGAAAAATACCTTCTTCCCTAATCTCATGTATCTAGAGTACATACTTCTCACTGAAATATTACAGGGCTATTAACATTTAACATATTTGTAACCTAGCATCTACTTTCTGTATATCTGACCACTCAAATTCACATTAGTCCTTTTCTGTTTAGTTCTGAAGCAGAAAGGAGCAGAATTACTTAAGAAATATCACACAAATGACTTTCCAAGCCTCACCTTCTTGTGGGCCATAAGCAGAATAAGGAAGCTCATTTTAACTAGTCACTTAAAAGCCTCAGGACAAGCAAGTCCTTAAGCAATAAGACTGCTGTTCAGTGGAGACTAAACCACTGTTTAAATGAGTTTTAACTAAAGGATCTCACTGCTTTAACAGTCTCACCAGGTCCACAGAAGCCAGACTATTTCCCACTGTATATAAAGTATATTCAGCTTCTGCCCCTTTTAGGAAGCACAGCAGAAGCAAAAGAAATTGCTTCTAACCCTGATGGGCCCCAACAGTTTTCAGCAATAACTCCTCTAAATGCTGCAGGCACCCTACAGTTTGAAAGCCATCCTGATTCATATCCAAGGATATCCTGGGAGGAGACAGACATTTGTTCTAGTCCCTATTCTAACTGAGGACAGTCCAAATGTGAACACAAGTTATGGCAGTTTGAAGATGTTAAAAGGCACACTGAAGCACTCTGTGCCCTGGGCTCATGCCTTAGCAGAGACAGGAAAAAGGCATTATGCCACCTGAACTTGATGCACTCAACAGACCAAGACTGATGGCATTTTTCTCCTCAATTTTGTAAGCCTTGAAGGGCTTTCACTGAGCTCCAATTCTTGTTCAAGAAACATCCAGGCATCAGGAAAGACCTTTTCTAAATGAATACATTGGCTCATAATTTTTCCGTATCCTGATGACTGTATTAAACCAAGAATAACTACTTCAGATTTTGTTACTATTTGCTTCTCACAGAATAGTTCAAACAGTTTTTTTTCCATTTTCCACAACACATTGGCAGGTCACACTGGAATGCTCAGCCAGAGATAAACCACTGCTCTAATAGAAGAATGCTACTTCTGGACAGAGAAAAGGCAGAGCAGCTCTTTGATCAACTCCTGTATTTTAATTTGAACCTTTCACTGTATCTCAGACAGAGAAAAGGAGCAGACAATTCAGAAGGGGAAAAAACTTAAAATAATTTTTTAAAAAGGCAAAACAAAACCGTCAAAGGAAATTCTCAATAATCAGATCACAAGTTCCTATTTTTCTTCTCCAAGTAACTGCTATCATCATGAGATCAAGACTACCATCCTCAGAAAAAAACTGCTTTATTTGCTGAAAGAACACAGGTTGCTGAATTTTGAAAACTTATAGTGTGAACAACTAACTTAGAAGTTCAGAAAAAAGATTACCGTTGTCTGAACTATTTCTTAGATCCACACATACACATCAAGAGAAGTCAGCTGCTCTCTCTAAAACATCTGCAGGTTTTAATCTAGAGAAACAAAGATGGTGCAAAACAAACACACTTCTTAGGACATGACACAGGGTTTCCATACCTTCAAGTCTGGAATATTGAACTTTGAGTTAGTGGAAAGGTTGTTGTGTTTTGTAGTTGCTGCGTGTAGCTTCTCCCATGTCTGCTGACAGGTCTTTTCTCCAGGAGCAGAAATCAGCCAAAACTCTGTCATTTTTGTGCCTTTATCTCGATGGCTGTTGATTCAGAGGATAAAGGCAAGATGCTAGCAGAAGAGAAGCAAGAAAAAGAAGAAAAAATATTTGCTATTAATACAGTAGTCAAAGCTTTGCCTGAAGGAAAACATCTCCTTCCACATTGCTAAAGTGCTGTTACAGCCACCGTAAGAGATTTTACCAGAAGTATCATGTGGTTTCAAATTCATTTTTTCCTATCTTCCAAATCACATTTACACAGTTGGAAAATCTTTTTAAACTGCCCGTCCTGTATGTTAGTGTGGGCTGAGTTTGCAACATTAGCACCTTTCATTAGCAACTGCAATTTCATAGAAAGATAACAAGCAAACAATCTAACTGAAAAGAAATCAAATAAAACAGGACCCACATTATATTTTCACAGCTAGATACCTTTTCCAGTCTCGGGAGGTTGCAGTTTATTGCAGCCCCAAGACACAAAGTCTCTGTGAAAAGTCTCTGTTTGAGCCCGCACGTTCGAAGAATGAGTCGGAGTTCTTCAGCTCTCGGTCTCAGAGTTATTTATTGTTCCTTATCTATAAAATTCCTTCTCCTGCCCTGCCGAGGTCCATCCAGCAGGACGATCCCAGGCACTCTGCCTGCCCCCAGGGAGGTGTTATCCCTGTATACAATGTTTACAATTGTTTTCCAATACCCATCACCTATGTTAGACAGTGAGCTTCTACTCTAAACCAATCTAAAAGTGCCAACATCACAGCAGAAGATGGAGGTAGAGAAGAAGAAGAAGAAAGGCTGGATAGACCCAAGGCCCTCCATCTTGTCCCCAAAACCCCTATTCTAAAAACCCCAAAATCTACTTTTTCACCTAGTGATAATTTTATTATTACTACTACTACTTAAACTTCTGTGGCTTTCAGGTCTTCATACAAAGCTGGCAATTTGCTCCATGAGTCATAATCAAACCCACAGGTGTTCTGGGCTGTGTGCCAGGGTCTCTGAGCCCCCTGGCAGGGGTCCCAGCAACTCTGGACACCCAGAGGGATGTCCTGAATTCCGACATTCCAGTGTCTGTAAAACAGACAACTTTTTCTGAAAACATTAGAAAAAATAAGAAAAACCGAACAAATTTCAACTCTGATATCTCTTTTCCAATCACTTTTCAGATCAGGACAGTGTTTTAAAGTAAATAAATACCTAAAATTATTTAAATGCAATAAACTCTAGTTTATTCTTTCAAGTAGCTTTTCCTGGCAGCTAAAAATTTCAATAAAAAGGATAACACTTTCTAGTCTCGGTATCTCTGTTACAACTGCAAACCATCAATAAGATTACACATACTGGCATCAGTCAACAAAGTGTTGGTACTAAATACAAATGATGTTGGTTTATTTTGCAGACAAGCTCAGGAAGTTAAGAGTATTTATGTTCTTTTGTCACTAAGAAGCAGAAACAGCTGGTTGAGAGTTACTGGATGTTTTTAATAAGAGAATGAAGAACAAAATCAAAGTGTACCTTGACAGAGTCTAAATTTTGACATCTGCAATGTCTTCTGTAGCAGCTTTGAATGACTAGAGACTAACCTGTATTTCATGAGCACAGAGTACAGCACTCAATTTTTTTTTGAGGGAGAATGAATCAAATGTTGTATTTGCTAGAATCAGTATGTGATAGCAAACTTAGCCCAAAACAACACACACAGGTCCTTCCCCTGTGTATTCATTCAAGGGTCTTGCAATTCCAGGTAAGACACAGGCCTGATTGCTGATTCTTTGCTCAGCTCCTCAGGAAGCCTAAAGCTGAAGTTTACCAGCCATTAACTCACTATCATGAAGCACAGCCTGGCACAGCAGCCATCCATCCCCCTTGGACTTAAGGGACCTCATTTCCAGCAGGAGATGATGACAGCCAGTCCTGAGGCCCTTGACAGGACACCCTCTGTGACATCTGGCACTGCCCACCAGGCCCAGCACAGCAGTGCCAGACAATGCCAGGGCAGGTGCAGGTAGCTGAGAAATCACGACATTTACAGGACCAGACACACAACATCAGTTATCACTACCCTACAGGGCTTCTTTGTTTAGCACCAGCTGCAGTATCTCACATCACAGGTCTCCACAGGAGTCCATTAATTACTGATGATTTGGAACAAAACAAATTTTCCTCTTATTTGGACTACTATGATGCATTATCTTCCTTAATGCATGCCAGACTTGGCACAAGAGAGATTTTCCTGCACTCCACTGAACTCTGGCCCTATAAAAGGCACAGGAAAGGTTACAGTAAACTTCACCTACTCAGGGAGACACCACTACTGCTGACACACACTTTCAAAGTTTGTTAAAGCTTTAAATTGGTTTTGTCTGGATTTGATAGGATTAGGACTAGAAAAAGTTGTTGGGCAAACTAAGTGGTGGCAGCAGCAACTTGCAAATATCCAAGCAAAAGACAGAAAAGCAACAACACAGAAATCCAAGATCCTACTCAGGAAGACAGAGGGAATGTCACATTCTCATGCTTTCCACAAACATCAGTACTCTACAGAATATTTATAAAATTTCCAGAAGAAACAGTTGTAGCTGCCAGGAATCATTAAGTCACTGGACTTCCCTTTTTCCCTCACCATTTTTTGCCTGTGTGGTTGGTTTTCCTGAAGCTGTGTTCCATCTCTAACAGTCACGGGAAGTAAGGTAATTTCACATTTCAGGTAAAATGGAGGTATTATCAAATACACACAAGGGAACAAAAAGCTTGCTAGAAGAGTTTTAAATGTTTTTTACATGAGGGGCCTTGAAACCAGAACAATGGAGAATACTAAACAAGAAGTGAAGAAAGGAGAAGTGCTATAGAATGGTTTGAAAAACAGATAAAAATGCTGGTCAGACAAAAAAAAAATACATAGAGACCGACTGCAAAATGAAAGCCAAGCAAATTAAAGAAAAGAACCACAGGATAAAGCTGGAAATACCTAGTGTTCAAAATAAAACCTAGAATAAGCAGTAAGAAGGGGTAGCCTATTCACACAATGTACCTCTATGACCAGGACTTTTTCGTAATGTACACTGCTTCATTTCCAAAGAAAAATCTATCATGCAGTACACTACAATCTAAAATAAAACTTACGAACAAGTTTTTTCAGTGCTTCACCCAGAAAAACATACAGGGATGTCAAAACCGAATCTCAGCTACAGCATTATATTTTTCAAAAAAACCAAAAACCAGGGCAAGGGGCGGGGGACAATTGCTTCTATTTAGCTCAACAGGAAACCTCCGTTTGCTGATGCGGCCCAGCACGGAGTCCCTAGAGTGTCACTTCAAGCTCGTTTTCAGAAATCACGTCTGGTGCTCGGCCCCCACGTTCCCTAAGCAGAAGCGGCCCCAGCGAGGCAGCGGGGGCCAGTGCTCCGGGGGGAGTGCCCACGCTTGTGCGGAGCGGCCCGGGGCTGGCCCGGGAGCGGGGGGCGCTGCGCTGGCTCCCCACGGAGCCGCCGGGCCGCATCTCAGGACTGGATGGCAGTTCCCACAGCCCGGCACCGCCTGGGCTCCCCGGGCCGCGCTGTCCCTTCGGCCTCCCCGAGGTAAACAGCCCCGGCACCGGCAGAGCGGCGGCCCGGCGGGCCTGAGGCCCAGCAGAGCCCCCGGGAGCCGCGGTACCGCCGGGCCCGGCCGGCGCTGCCCTTCGTGCCAGGCCCTGCGCGGCCCGGAGCCGGGGGAGGCCGTGCGCCGGGGCAGGCCGGGGCGCTGCCGCAGCCGCTCGGGGTAGCCCAGACACTCGTCCTTCTTTCCATCAATCCCTCCTTGCCCGCCCCGGGCCCGGCCCCGCCGTTACCGTCACTGCTCCATCCCCGGCGCCGCCGCCCGCTCACCCGCCGGTGGGTCACGTGACCCGCGGTCAGCTGACGCCGCCGCAGCGCCGCGCACGAGGGGCGGGAGCAGGCGCTGTGCCGCGGCTGCGCAGTGCCTGCCGGCTGCGCAGTGACTGCCGGCCGCGCTGGGGCCGCGGGTTCGAGCCCCGCCCCGGCAGCGTGGCTGCTCTCCTGGATACCCTGCTATCGTCACAGGCACCTCAGGATACCGACTGCCCCAGGCCACTTCTGATTAATCTGGGCTTGATTAGGGAGTTGGTGTAAAACTACATGTGGCTCAGGGCGGCCCAGGGTCAAGGAGGCTTTGTACGATTCTGCCCTTTGGGCAGAGAAGGATGGTCGGGTTTGAAAGCGCGTGTGTTTGTTCTTGCTGCGGCCAGTAGATTTTCCTCAGATTACAGAAACACAGAGTCATGGAACTATTTAGACTGGAAAAGACCGCTAGGATCATCGAATCCACCACGTTGAATACTACCATGTAAACCAGACTGCCACTGGGTGCCACATCCAGTCTATCTTTAAGCACCTCCGGGGATGGCGACTCCACCGCCTGCCTAGGCATGGACAATCCATTCCAGTGTTTAATCACTCCTCCAGTGAAGAAGTTCCTCCTGATGTCCAACCTAAACCTCCCCGGGCACAGTCTGAGGCCTTGTCCTCTTATTCTACTGCTTGTTACCTGTGAGAAGCGCCCGACCCCTCCCCGAGATCAGGCTCCTCTCAGGGCTCTGCAGAGCGCTCAGGTCCCGGCCGAGCCTCCTTTGCTCCAGGCCGAGCACCCCCAGCCCCATCAGCTGCTCCGCTCAGGGCTTGGGCTCCAGAGCCTTCCCCAGCTCCGCTGCCCTTCCCTGGACTCCTCCAGCTCCTCAGTGCCCTTCCTGAATGAGGGGCCCAGAACTGGACACAGCACTCGAGATGCGTCCTCACGAATGCCCAGTAGAGGGGAAAAGATCAGCTTTGGGAAAACACACAGTGCTGGAAAACAGAGTGTACTTCAGAGATCTCAGCTATGGGAACGTGCTGGAATGCTTAACTGCTGTCAGTCTGCAGTGAAGGGCTTGAGAAAAGAGAAGGCTTGCATGCAGGTGACAGTGGAAAAACATGCACATGAGAAGAAACTGTTGGTGTTTTATTTTGGCACCTAACCCCATTTGTCTTAGCTTAGAGTAGAAATGCTGAGTGAAAAAGAGCAGGTTGTAAATTGTTCTATTGCTAGTTAAGTTGTATGAAAATGCCTGTCATTGTAATTCACAACATTATCTGAAGAAAGCAGAAACTGTGCACAAAAGACAAACTGTTTTGGTTTGCTGGTTGTAGGGAAACAAATAGTTTGTTCCTATTTTTCTTCAGTTTTTTGTTGTTTTTTTTTTTTTTTCTTTTTCCAAATAAGCAAGAGTTGGAACCATTGTATAGCTGTGGCTTGTGCAGCAGAGAGAAGGCACAAATGTGACCAGAGATATCACAAAGGTGACTTCACACAGTTCCAACCCAGTGAAGGATGTGGCTTTGTGACTCTGGGAGCAACTTCAGACCTCTAGTCCTGAGCTCTTCTGCCTTTAAGTATTTAAAGATGCAGAAGCTCCAAACTCTGCTTAGTCAAAGTGTGAATGTTGTTAAAAAAGATCTGGTCTGACAGATCAGTTTTCCTTCAGCCATTTATGTTCTCCTTCAACCACCAGAGGCTGCTGAAAATGTTCCCATTGCTGGAGTGCCCACAGCCCTTTAAAATGCTCTTACATGCTCCTACTGGTACAATTTTGTTAGAGAGGCTTTTCTCATAGCAGTATAAAAAGGCTTACCCTAAACTAACACAGTAAAATAGAAACTTGCCTACCTTAAAAGTGGACAGACTTATTTTTAAATCCCAAATTAACAATTGCAGCAAGAAAAATTTCTTAACAGATGCATTATTGAGTTTTCAATGAAAAATCCTATAAAATTTCACAATAGGCACATTTTCGCATTAGTATTGCAAGGCATTTCCTCAAAATGTGGCAATAAATGCCATATGCAAACACTAACCAGCAAATGCAAGACATTATCTGTGTTATTTTTGGAACAAGATAGGATTTTTTTGAGTGATCCGTAGCTCCAAGCTATCAGATGGAAACTTGGCATCGACCTCTATAAATAAACAGAGTGGTTAGTAAATGATACTCTAAAAATCTTTAAGAGATGAACAGCAAGCATTTCTAACCTGCAAAGTGACAACATGCCTGTAAAACTGCAGGAGGGGATTCTGAGGACAGGGACCTGTGATCTGCTACCTAATGTCCACTGCCTAATGTTATTGGTTTTATAATGGTATTTGCCATTTGATTAACTGATATCAATGAGGTACAAAGCAAGGCTGTAGGCAATCTATAACTCTTCACTAGAAAACAAAAAAAAAAAGGAAAAAGTGATTAGCACAAATCAAACTACCAGGATATTATCACTCTTGGAATAAATGCACAGTACTGGTGAGCTGCAGTATGGTCATTACATGAGATATTGGTGAGAAACCCAAGCCAGATGTGCAATCATTATAAATGCTGTTAGGGAGAAATCTGTAAATAGTAGCATTTAAAACCACAGCTGCTACAATAGGAGTGGATATATGGTAAATTAAACAGATATGTTCAATAGTATTTTTATACTACTTCCCTGTACTATTACTCCATCTGGCCTGACAGGGATATTTGTATGAAGATTCTGAAGCCTGGAAAAAAACAGATACTTCTTCTTTTCTTATGTCTTGAGAAATCTATTTGTTGAAACTTCATTCAGGGAGGAGGGAACTGCTATGTGTCTTTTTGATCTCAGTTATTTTCTGTTTTGATTTTTGAAAAATAATTATCTCTTTAAATCATTGTATAGAAGTTTTGTTCTATAATAAAAATATATGCCAAAAATTACTTTGGGTCAGGTCTCTGTGTAGGCCTGTGTTCAGCTTTGAATATCTGAGTGAGTAATTTTTGTTGAATACTCTTAATATGCACGGGCTAAACACAGATTGACTTGAGTGGGCACTGGGCTGCACAGAGGTATTTGAGATAAAACTACTTAGGATTGAGGAAGCTTACCTGGGAGTTAGTAAGAAGTGATGGGGGCAGGGCTGCCCTTAGACTTGATCTTTTACCAGCTGCATGAAGTGGTTGCACTTTTAGATCTCTAGAGTGAAAATGAGACCACGTGAGATAGGTTGTAAAAGCAGCTGCTGCTGTTTAAATATCCTGGTGACGACAGTAGCCCTACTCAGGGTTAGGAGGGTCCCACAGGATTTTATGTGACCCCAGGCACGTGTGCTGCAGCAGGCAGCAGTGGGGAGTCCCCAGGGAGGGAACCCAGGGCAGCTGCGCAGGAGCCTCAGCCAAGGAGCAATTGTGGGCAGTGCCAGAAGCATCCAGGGCTCTGTCCTGCAGAAACCTCTCAGCTGTGAGTGGGGACTGACATTCCACATTCCCTCACAGCTACGGACGAACGTGGTGAACGTAGCTTTCCATTCTAGTGTGGTGGGTCTTGACATCTCTGGTCATTTTTGAAGGAAATACAGATTTTATTTGAGTTCTTATTCACCAGGTTATTATTCACCTGTTCTAAATTTATTTATTTGATTTTTAGCCAAATTTCCTCCAATTATTATTGCAGAGCTGTGTGTTCTTTGATAGGTGGATGTATCCAACAGAGATCATCAGAGATGGGACAGATTTCCCTTGCTTTTTGGTGTCCTCTGAGGCTTCTCTGATATACTAAGAAAAGCCGACAAACTGACTTGCTGAGGACAATGGGAATTTTATCATCGGATTTAACATCATAATTTTAAATTATTTTTTATTTATATGTCAGTGGGATTATTTTTTTTATTCTGGTAATAAAGGTGGTAAAATAAGGATTCTATACAATTTGCAGGACTAAAGCCCTAAAAATTGAAAGTTATGATTTTAAAGCTGAAAAATATCTGTAGATCAAAAGATAGGGAAGAATAATATTGCTGTAGTTATATTCCAGTATCATGTTGTGCAGTATTCAAATATCTGAAAAATAAATGCAATTAGGTAAGGTCATAATGTTCTCTGTAACATGGGTAAACTGCAATATAAAGCCCCATCCAACAGCTTCCATCAGTTTGGCTGATATGAGAATGAGATAAAAAACACTATTGTTTTCCCAAAATTATTCAAAGAAAGCAGAGAAAAAAAATCCATTACTTTGTTATTTATTTTTCCTGGAGGTGCTCTTTTGAAAGCATTTTAATAAAAAATATCTATCAAAGCACATTGCTCTTCAATCTTTCCTGATGTTGCCTGGGAGACACAAGCCTTAAGATTGAAATGTAAGTCTTTGAAAAAAGACATTTGCAAACTGTAGAAAATATTTTTTCATCAGGTAAGCTTTGTGCTGGAGACAGAAGGTCACTTTCCTAGCTGCTTCTGTGTTTTAAAACTTCATCCCTGACTTTCAGCTTCAGTTCAAATACTTGAGGCAGATAATAAATCTGAATTTTCCAAATTTTTTAAATTCCTAAATTACCATAATTTACATTGAAATCCCCATTTATATGTATTTATGCATATGAACATTTAATTATTCTCCACAATGTGGGCAGCATATTCAGGACAGGTGCAGAAGGATTTAAACCATCATGCCTGAGAAGCTGTGGGGCAGGCTGTACTCTGACAGAGTTGAAATCCGTGTCCAAAGCCTTGTTCCAAATCCAGCTGAGGGAAGCTATGAACAGCATTTGTGATCCCAGTTCCACACTCCACATGGACAGCACTGACCCTGCCTCCCTCATTCCAAACAGGACAGAGTTCTCAAATACTCTGCTGTGATTTGGGAGAGCACCTGATTTATGGAAGGGAAGCTCAGTATTGCCATGGGTCTGTTTCAGAGCCCTTCATTGAGAGTTCTGGTGTAGAGACAAGCTGATGGGGGCTGCTTGTGGGGCTGCTAGGCTGTAGCCCTGTACAGTGTGCAGCACCTGGGGACATGTTCAGCCCCATGGCTGTGCAGCACTTCCATCCACACCTGCTGCATCCAGATCTCATGTTAGTCCCATTCCCAAATATTCCAAAGTCAGGCAGTTCCCTCTTTGTCAGTACACCTGTGCCTACAGCAGAGCCCAGCTGCCGGGCTCAGGCAGCAGAACTTTGCAGGGTGCACAGCAGAGCAGTGCACAGTTACTGATCTGTACAGTGGAAGGAATCTCCAAGTCCAGAGGGGTCTGTCAGCAGAATGGCTGGATGCTTCAGGAGCTGGGGGAGAAGCCATGAATAAGGTCTTGAGACACCGGTGGTGCCAGGTATCACTTCCCTAGAGTTAATGCCTGAACCCTACTGTGAGCCTACACTGAATTACAATTCCATTTAGGTAATTTCATTATCATAGAGTAGTATTAAGTGAGTTATATGGCTGTATATTCTGAAAAATGGAAACCATATATAATCACATCAGTAATAGCAATAATGGGTTGGCAATTTATGTTTTATGACAGATTCAGAAGATATGAGTGATAATAAAGTACCAACTGTTATAACTTGGCACCCAGCTCTAGAAGCAGTCATTCAGCCTAGCAGGATGTATGTCCCTTGAGCCTTTGTAGATGACACATTGGAACAGAAGTTGCTGACTAAAGAAGACATAATACACACTACCACCACAGTAGTTTTGACAAGAAAAGCAAAATCCCAAAATTTGAAAAGCAAAAAAACTGTCCTAGACAGCATTCCTTTAAAATTATTTTTTAAAAACCAGTATGAGAATTCACTGTATTCTCATAAGTTCTCTGTTTCCCTTCATTTAATTCCTTTGGTTATAATCCTGGCCAAATATTTTCCTCATCACCGCATTATGTGAGAAAATGTTTTAGGGCATATTTTGATAATGAACTGCTTGATATCAGATTGCAAAGACAGCTTATAATGTCATCATCTCCCTTCTATGTTCTTGTCTGCTGGTCCTGCCCCACATTTCCTCCCCTTTTGACCAGCATGAGCAATCTGCAACCACACAATTGACTCATGTGGCTGGAAAACAGCCTTTTCCCATCCCCTCAGTTATTTTTCAGTGGAATCAGTTCTTTAACCCAATCTACTCAGTAGTTGTAAGTGTGCCAGCACTTGAAGGACAGAGCTGGTGGGGGAACAAGAGGCTGATCCGTGCAGCACTTCCTCTGAATCTTGTCATCACATAAATAAAATTACATATGTGTTTGTGGTTTATATGATGTTATATGTTTCTTTTGCTAACTACAAGAGTAACATCTGCTACATACAGAATTAATAAATCATGTAAGTTTTGTCTTTACTTCAAATTTCTGATAGAGGGCAATGTTAGAACAGCTTATCTTCTGTCCTTGTTTTTCACAATCTGTAAAGGATGGTATGTCTGGCTCTTCACAGATGTGCAGCAGAGCTAATAATTCACTCAAGGTTCCTGGGAGCTGAAGTCCCATTTTGTCACACATACCTCCAAGGCAACCACATGGACTTTGTGACACTTATCACTGCCAGTTTATTTTTAATTTACCAAAAGGGTGGTGATTTACCTGCTGGTAAATTTAGATCTTTGAGTATATTCCCCATTTCTTTACAAAATGAAATTATCTCACAGGAGGCACTGAAGCTTATGGTAGCACTCACTCCTTATTTATGAGGATAAGTGATCACCAGCAGTGGCATTTTGGGTATTTTGAGTCTATTCTACAAATGTATCCCAAAGTTCAAACAAGCAGTACATTTTATTCTGTCTGACACCTGGAATGCAGAAACACAATAAACATTTTCCAGTTCATTCCATCACATCCCTTGCATCTTTTTGTCTTTTGTTTATTCTGGAGCTAAAAACATTGGAAGTCTCTCTTTTTAGCTGGCTCTTCTGGAGCTGAGCTAAATAACATACTAGATTCTTCCATGTCAAATTCCTTTCAATCACATTTGTTCTGCTTGGATGGATTAGTAATGAGATCAACAGTGTTTCAATTAAACAATGAAGATAACACAATCTTGCACTGAATTCCCTGGATTTGGAAAGTACAATGAGAAACAGCACCTTCTTAAGATAAGGCATGCATTGAGAAGAAAAGGGATAGCTGGAAGAACTGTTGACACTTGTTACATGTATTTGAGACAGCAGTAAGATACAGAGGCACTTTTTCTTGCCTAAAGCACAACCTGGATGGCAAAAAACCAAATTTGGTAGATGCAGTTCCAAGTTTCATGTAAGGTAATGCCTAACACGTTGCAGGTGAGAAAGGATATGTAAAGGTGTGAATAATAATAAATTACAATAGCAAAGATATCTCTTTAACATTACTTTCACTCTTAAATCTCAAATATAAGTCTCTCATATATGTTTATTTTATGAATGAGGAGAATGAAGCATTGGAAAGGGATCTGACTTGCTCTCATTCAAGCAGTGTTTGAGTGAAGATTGAATCCAGACTTCCAGCCCTGAGCACATGGTCAGAATGGCCCCGTGAAAACTGGAGGAATTTGCTACCTTCTGTGGAAATTGCCACCTTCTCCAGGCTGTCTTTTCTCATCAACAGCAGAAATCTAGATTTGTATTTGAGGATGGACCTTTACTAATAGGACTGCTGGTTCCTACCATGCAAAGGCTGGCTGAAAGGATGCACTTCCCAATAAGGAAAATGAGCATAGGAGAGCTTCAAAAAGGACAGAAATGGTGCAGTTCAAGTTGGGATCATTATATTTGAAATCAACTGTCTAAATGCTGTATTTTACTTGTGTTTCAGGTAAAAATGTATTTAAGAAGGGCATAATTGCCAAAGGAAAGAAATGGCCTTCTCTGGCTATGACAGAGGGGAAGGTCATCTAGCTGGACAGAAATTCATGGAAAACCTTATTTCTTCACATTAGATATATATATTTAAAGAGATATTTTGGCAGCCAGTGCTTCTGGCAATGCAGAGCACATGCTGCTCACAGAAGTGCTTGGTGGATCACTTCCCTTCCTGTGCAACTGAATAAAATTCCTGTGCTAACTTCAGCAACTGCTTTGGTTTATAACTATTACTGGGATAGTAACTACTTTTTTTCTTTCTTAAAAGGTGTTTTGCATGTTTTATTTCTTTTTTGAGCAAGTTAATTGATCTTGACTTCTTCACTCTCATGTGCTTTTCCTCTTCTCAGTGTGTTTTTCCTCTATGCCCATTCTTCCTCACGTTTTGCACACTGATCTGCTCCTGCCCTCCACGAGCCCTCCCGGGCAATGCTGTCCTGCAAGTGGGGGACCACTATGGTTGCTGTGATGCGGTAGCCATGATTTGGAGGTAGCTCTTGAGCTTCTGTCACCCCTCTTCTTTAATAATGACAGCTCCTGGGATCTTTTGGACCAGAGGCTTGTGGGTTTCCAGGCTACCAGGAGCAGGAGTTTATTCTGATCTGATCTTCTAGTTGCATCACTGGGGTTTGAGGAGCCATTGTCTGTTAATACCTGGAGTTACATTTATACAGTAGATTGGTAGGAGCTGTGTATGCTGTGGTCATGAGGACAGAGTGCCTTGGGAAAGCCTGGATTGCCTCTAATGCATGCCCAGACAAAATGCCACAGCTGTGGGACCTGTGCAGAGCAGTGCAGCTCTGCAGGATGGAGCAGGTTGCTCAGAGAAGCTGTGGATGCCCTCTTCCTGAAAGTGTCCAAGGCCAGGCTGCATGGGGCTTTGAACAACCTGGCTGAGTGAAAGGGGTCTGTGCCTATGGCACGGGGTTGAAACTAGGTGATCATTAACATCCCTTCTAACCCAAATAATCCTGTGATTCTCTGATTGCATTTATGTCTCTGTGGTGAAGTAGATCTCATATCTGTGTGAAGGATACACAGCTGAGCAAAGGCTGGCTGGCAGAAAGAGTAGGTGCCATTTCTGTGCTTCCTTGCTCTGCACCAAAATAGTGATAGCAATGTACAATCTGCAGCATGCCAGCTACAAAAACTACAAAATAAGTAATTTTAAAAACCCCCCTCTGATTACATTTTATTGATATTTGCTATTTTCTGATGCCACTAACAATCCCCACCTTTGAGTTTTTCTACACAGCCCATGATTTTTTCTTTTAATGAACATGCAGTAAGTGGGTAAAAACCAGTGTAATACTGTATGCTCCTCCAGTCCCTGTTGCAAGCATTGTGACACCGCCTCTGTCTCCCCACAGAGAGACCTTTTGCCTTGGTAGCTTGCACATCCCATTGGTCTTAATGGCACACAGCCAGTCTGAAGGATTAATGCAGACTGTGACAACTGATAAGAGCTGGTGCTTGCAGGGAACCCAGGGTATTGGAGATCTAATACTTGATATGTCCTTTGCTGAGCTGGAGATGTGCACAGACTGCTGGATATTTCTGCTAGTGTGATTATATTTTAAATTTGACTTCTAAGTACTCAAAGTAGGCTATTTTTACAGAGTTATATATATTTAAATAGGTTTCTTTAAAGTGTCCCTTTATGGAAAGGAAGTGTGCAGGGCTAATTATGGTTGAGCACTAGCCTTATATATCCAAGGCCATAACATACCTGTAATCTAACCCATGCATCTGATTTTTAAGGGCAGCACACACAGGCTCCTGGCAGCTTCCACCTCCCATCCAGTCACTAGATAGTTAATTTTCCAGATTTTACATTTCTGTCATTTTTATTTTCAAGTTCTTAATGAATTTATACAAGACATAGAAAACACAAATGGGTGAGATACTCCTTAAAAGGAAAGCCACTGCCACCGAGGCTTCTAACTATTACAAAGTCATGCTGTTTTTAATGCAACATTCATGTGTATGTCACACCAGCTGTTTTGCTGGATTAGCCACATGACTCACATAGCATTATATTCTTTCCCTGACAGTATTCAGCAGAGGAAGGGGCAAGAAATATCCTAACCATGTTTAGCTGAGGACTGGGGTAAACCATGACTGATTTCAAAATTTCAGTGTGTTGCAACTCTGAACACTGGTGTTGGTGTTCATGCCCTTACCAACTCCTACAGAGTGTTAGCCATTGATGATATCTGTCAGCTGGGAGTCCCACAGTTGAACTGTCTCTCATGAGAAAGAACCTGACTTCACGTCACTCCTAAATGGGTCACATTTTGGTTTCTTCAACTCTCCATTCCTCCTTGTATCAGAAGAGAGAATAGAAATCCACACTACACATTTTCTGTATTGTCATTATCTGATGCATTTCTGGTACTCATGTTTCTGTGCTTAAGCAGACTTTTCCATCTTCAGGCTTATCCACCCTGAAAATAAGCTGTTGTTAAGGAAGTTAAGAGTGTGAAATTGAAGGTCAATATTTTGCACAAACTTTTTGCGCAGCTACTCCTTCTCTGCACTTGGAGGGCTTTTAAAAGTGTCTTCCAGACTGCTTCTACTGCATACTGAGAGCACGTTGTGAAGGTGCCAGCTTACTCCCCCACAGCTCAGATCCTTTCCCACTATACCTCAACAGGCAGGGCAGATGTGCTGAGCCAGGTGCAGTGCACAGCAACACCATCTGGGCAGGACAGCCATGTCCCCTGGCAAGCTCCATTGCTAGCCCTGTGCAAGCAGCCCCTCCAGAAGATTGTTGATGACCTCCCCCAAAGCCTCCTTTAAGCCCCTCTGACTCTATTGTTCCTGAAATAGGGTGAAGTGCTGTCATTGTGTGCATAGACATGGCTGGGCACAGCACAAAAGAAAGGGCAGACAGGGTTGTAGGTAAATAACTTGGCTGTGATTTCACAAATTCTGCATAATATGGAAGATGAAAGTGATTTAAAAAAGGAGAAGTAGAAAAAAGATTAGATTTAAAAAGGAGAAAAAGAAATGTCCCTCCATTTTTCACGTCTGCATTTGCTGTGCAGTCACAATGATTTGGCGCTCTGATTCAAGGAGAATTTTGTCATATGGGTGAGTTTGGAGGTAATCTTAGTATAATTCTTTAGCTTGTAGAGCAATAGCATGTCCCAGGTGGAGCTCTGCAGAGCTGTCAGTTTTGTTTGTTGGTGTGGTTTTTTTGTGGTTTTTTTTTTATTTTATTGACAGAATATCTGAATATTTGAGCTACAAGAACAATGCAGAAATCATTTATTCTGTAAGGACTTTTCCCTTAAAGGCAAGCTCACAGCCTAAAAGGTCTCCCAGGCTCTGTGGAGGGCTGGCAGGAGTTTCTGAGTGAAGGCCAAAAATATGTTCTTGCAGCAGTGTTTCCAAACTGATGGCACTACAACAGAGGCAGCTCCACTAGAGACGAAGCAAGCAAACCCACGCTTTGGCAGGCTGGGGAGTTCTGCCTGCCTAGACGTAAGGGTAGCTGTCATCTTTTCAGCTTTATTTGTCTTTGCCTAAGGCACTGGGAGGAATTATGTTCATATGGTAAATAAAAATAGTCCAGGTAAAAATATCCTGTGTCTTTATCCTCTCACTTTTATCTTACCCAAGAGTTATCTGCCTCACTTGGGAAAGCTGATACTCTCTGAACACAGCACAAGCCCTATATAGTGTTGGGTGCTGTGACTAATTACTGGGTAGTTACAAGTGCTGAAAAGAGCAAAGAAGAAGACAGACCCCCTGAACTTTCCACTGTTTTTGTCTTGCTTTAGCTGCCATGGGCTTAGCACTCCTTTCAGCTGGGGCCAAGAAGAGGTTTCAAATGACTGGTGCAAATGGACTAAAATTTCAGGGTAGCACATGCCTGGGAGGACATTCTCTTCTACCTAGCTAATTCCCAAAATATAATCAGCAGGCATCGGCTGAGCTGAGGGAGCCTCTCACTTGTACAGTGCTTTACCCTGCTGGTTGACCTAGTTGCTGATGCAGAGAGTTACACACAATGCCAAGCCTGTTAAGTGACTGCAGCTTTCTTCGCACAAACAAGCAAACAAGAAATTAAAGAAAAGCTTCAGCAATGCCGATAAGCTTGTAGGGGCACTTAGGGCTTGTTTGTTTGGTTTGGGATTCAGTTTGGCCTTTCTCTGAACCCAGCTAAGATGGAAAGCTGTAGTAAGCTTCAGTGCAGCACATGAGACCGGAGGAGGCCAGAGGTGGCTGCAGCTCCCTGGCCATTTGGGGCTTGCAAGAGCACACACAGCATCAGTCCTGCTCTGTGTGTCAGCTTCCCCAACGCCCTGGAAGTGTTTGCTCTGTCATGCTGGTGTTGAAGAGATAAAAAGAAAGATTGAAACCATCTGTGCTATAACACACCCTAGCCAAAGGTGTCCCAGGGTTTCTGAAAACGAGCAGTGTCAGTGACGTTGCCATGCCTGCTTGCCCATGATTGTCATATCAATGAACATTAAAGAGACTTTAATGTTGAGGAACTTCGAAGGGGCCTGAAAAGTGGAAAAGTGTGTAGCAATTTGTGCACAGTAGCTTGGTAAGGTCTACATCATCCTTAAAGGATCATTTAACTGCTGGTCTAAATCCTTTTCACTCCTAAAAGTACACAAATATGGAAATGCAAATACATTTAGTACTAGCCACATGTGTTTTAGACCTATACTTAAGTGCCATGTAAATGTTCTGGGGTAGCAGTTAAAAATAATTTCAGTAATTTTAGAAAATTTTTTCAGTAAATAAACTTTGCTTTTAGTACCAGGCATTTAGTACCACAAAGTGTAGGAGATTATGGTAAAACATGATGATGGTGGAGAAATGAGGCTTGCTCCTGTAGGAGGCCCTTATCCCTGTAACACAGATAGGCAGGAACTGTTTTTATGTTCTACTTTGAAAGATTATTTGTGAACAACTTAAGAACTGAAGACAGGATTTATGATGCACAAAGAGAAGATAGTTCTTTGCTCAGTAGTATTACTGCTCAAAGAGCCAGACACTTTACTGGATCATTTGTTGCTCTGCCTTTTTCAGAATATTTTCATCAGGTGTTATTCTTATTTTTAGTATGTCTTCAGGCAGGGAGAAGTGACCCCATAATTTTGTTTTATTGAAAAGAAGGACCATGAATTTTCCTTTTCCGTTTGACTGTATATATGAGGTGTAGGCACTGTGGTACTGGGTAGAAGGCTACAACTTGTGGATAGTATTCAGGGCTGTGATGCTTTAGATATGTAACTGCAATAAGCTGGAGGTAAATTAATCTGATCTGCATATAGAATATTCTCTTAATGAAAAAGCACATGAAAGTAGACAGATCTTGATGGTACATCTACATTTTTAGGATCCTGATGATGATCACAGACTCTTTCAGCAACGTTTTTGTGAGACATGAATGATCTAGAAACCATTCTTCCTACTAAAGATGAAACTGTGGAAAGAATCTCATCACCAGCAGCACAAAGGACTCCCCCAGAACTGCTTTTCATTTATAATATATTACCCTGGATAAACATTAATGGGCCACGTGTGCTAGAGCCAAACCTTCTGAACCAGATCCAACAACCGCAGGTGTTACCATGGCAGTGTCTCCACCAGCTTCTGAGCAGCTCCACCATGCTGGCTCTTGTTCAGAGCCTGAGGCCTAAACTCAGTCCCACCGACCTTCTTTTCCTACCCAGCTAATTACTATCCTCTAGCACCCTTGCTACACAATTGCACAACCACAGCTAAGGTTTGCACTCTCCATGACAGTGCTGTCAACAAAAGGTCTCTTTGCATGGTTTTTGGGATGAATGCTCAGAGATCTGTACTGCAACAAGGTCCCCAGGGATGTGGTCATGGCCCCAGACCTGATAGTGGGCAAGAAGACTTTGTACAATGTTTTTAGATACATGGTTTATGTTTTAGTCTGCTCTTTGGCAGGAATTGGATTGAATTATCTTGAGTCTCTCCCAACTCAGAATACTGTATGATTCTAAGTTTCTAGTGTTTTCTGCTTTTCCCACTTCTTGATATGTGACTGCAAGGATATTAGCACAACTCTTTGGTGAAAACTTTTGAGATCACTAGCTGCAAGCAATAAGAATAGAAGAGGGCTTAGCTTTATCTTTTAATTAAACCCAAAACCCCAAATAATGTTGCTCACTTACAATGCAATAGAAGTATCATCTGTTGGAGAAGGACAAACAAAGAAGCTAATATGCAAACTCAAGCTGTCCTTCAGTGCATGTTACTACGGCTGGTAGGATTTTTACAATCTGCCTCCCCTGCTATTGTCACTTTGTCCTGCCATGGAAGTCTTACTCAGCTTTAAGTGTTAGTGACTGATCAATGCTCTGCTAGAGCCTGGATGTGAGCCTGTTTGCTGGATGAACACAAGTGCCAGGAGTAGCAGCTGGCCAAGGGCTCAGCAGGAAGAGGTGTCCCTCTATCTGTAAAGAAAATCCTTAGTCATAAATGAATCAAACCAGAACTATTACACTATCTTATGCAATGTTTTTAGAAGGGCATTTATCCTGATATATTGTGAACCTGGAAATCTCTCTCCTCCCACTCCCCTGAAGATATGTATTAAAACATTAAAAATTGTGGCTGCTCGTACTTTTATATTTGCAGAGTTAATTTCTAAAGCAGAGTGATTCTTTTTACTGCAAGATCTAACTAGAGGGTACTTAACTCTGCACCTCCAGTAATAAAAGAGGCACTGTTTCATTTATGAGAAGCAACTTCAAGGTTTATGTTTCTTCCTAACATCTCAGCAGCTGTATTACAAAAGACCATCATTTATACTGTCCATATTTCCATATTCTAAATCTCACCAAAGCATGTAGACTACAACAATCTGGACCTAATGTCAGAGAAGCTCCTTTATCTCACTTCTTGCCATGCATAAGAAAAGCCCAGTCATGGTAAAATGCTCATTTTAAGCACAATTGACATTCCAGGCTCAAATCTGGAAAAAAGTTCAAGGAAGGATTCCTTTCCAGGGGTTCTTTGAATTAATTCTTTGTGTATCATTGTAGCTATTAAGTCCTTAGTATTGGTCTTGTATATGTATGAAATTGTGATTACCCTGTGGTGAACCAAAGTACTGTTTTCACACAACATAGAGGACTGAGATTATGTCCATTATCACATTGGTACTGATTGTGGGTAACACTGAAGTAGCTTTTATTAAATTGACCACTTCAGGAAACAGGCAATAGGTCACTGAACTTACCAAAATGAGTTATTTCTTCAGGATTTATTTGAAACCTGATTGCTTGCAAGAGATGAAGCTGAAAAATAAGACAAATGTATTTGTAACTAAGACCACATATCTTGCATAGTTTGTCCTTGGCCTTCTATTATATCTGGAGTTGTTATGACAAGTTTAAGGGATGTGTGGCCTTCTGGGCCAAATCCTATTTTAATAAAGCTGATGTATCTGAAGCTTCTGTAAAATTATTGTGCTGAAATTGAGCAACTAGGATCACCTATGCTCGAATATGATTTTTTTTAATTATTCTTTTGCTTTAGGAGCACAAGTATTCCCACAAAATTCTCACCTAACTGAAGGAACACATCTGTGTTTTCAGAGGTCTGGACAGCTAATATGCCATGTTTAGGACTTCCTAACTTAAATAATTGAAAAAGAGAAATTTAAATGTTTCTAGTGTCATCACATCCAACTGTAATTTCAGGGTGACTTTGATCTTTTCCAGCCTCCCAAAATACAATGTAGTGGCTTGAAACTTTGTGTACTTCTTTCCAAAGAGCCTCCCTGGTGATGGGAGGATATGAATGACTGCTAAAGCATTTTCTGCCTCATATTTTATCCCCTAAAATACTGCCTATAATTTGGTTGATTTTGCAATTACTGAAGTGGATACTAAACACTGAGAGATGGGATGTACTATTATTTAAATAATGTTATTCCTAATAGTGTACCAACATATCAAACTTCAAGCATATTCCAGACAAGGAGCCTTTGTAGCCAGTAGCTCCTTGTCTCACAGCTTAGTTGCTTCAGTTGGTGCTGTGACTGCCATTACAGTGACACTTTCAGAGCACCAGTCAAGCACATTAATGCAGCTTTAATTACTGATACAGTTACTCTACAAGTATATAAACCTCACTGTACCAGCCAGTTAATTCTTTGTGGGCATTTATGTTTATGATTTAACCCACAGCTCAAAATCACTAATCCTTTAATAAAGTTTGTTGCTTTATCTCTCTATATCATGCCCGATACAAGTCTTTCAAAATTTATTCCTCACAGGTTTAGAAGTCATCACTTCCACTATATTATTAAGAAAACCTGAACTTCTTATCTGGGGTTTGGGTTGAATTTTTCATTTTTATCTTCCCCCGCAGCTTCTTTGGAATATCAGGTCTCTGATCTGCCTGCAAACCCCAAGCAGTTAAATACTACTTTGGGCAGCTTTTCTACTTAAGGGCATGATTTCAGATTGTTTGCTATGACAGCCTTGCAGTACCAGTTGTTATCTGGCACAGGAAAGTATTTAACTTTGTATTTTCATTGGAATCACACTCATTTATTCTCTGTTCAGTGAGTACTGGAAGTTTAACATGTCATTTGGATTCTCTGTGGTATTTTGAAAAATATCAACTGAAGCATTATGATACAAGGAAAATAGGTGCCTCCCAAATTTGTCTCCAGTTTTCCTCCTCTTAGGGCATGCAAACTATGTGAAAACTTCACTTTTGGCTTGGCACAAAAGCAGTTCCACATAGAGCTGAACATTACTGAAAACTAATTACACCATCCTCGGCTTCCCAGCAGTGAAAGAAAAGAGGAGTTATCAGAGGAGGATGAGCCAAGAGAATGACCTGGTTTTCCAACAGTGAGCACAGAGAGACATAAGCTGTGGCTGATGAGGAATGCTAATGGTATCATGCAGCTGGCATCCCCTGCTAAAGCAAGCAGCCACAGTGACAGCTTGGTCTGCCATCAGAGGAAATCAGTGCCTGTCTTGCAGGAAGCAGAGCTGCCTGCTTTCTCATCAGTGTCCTGAGGGATTTCGCTGCAGCTCTTTGTTATCACCTTTATTTTATACTTCACTCATGGGGTCATTAAGCATGCCATGTGAATGTGTGATTTAGATCTCCCCTATGGGGCTCTGGTGCATGGTAATGGAACATGAACTGCATGGCTTTGTGGTGTCATTGTCCCATAGAGACTTATCTGAGGTGTGGTAGGAGGAGACAATTTGCCCCATGGATAGCAGCATTAACCACATCTGCTTCCCACAATATGGGCCGAAATCCTATCTCACCTCATCCCATCCTTGTCTCCCTCCTCCTCCACAGCCCCAGGTTCCCTCCATATCTCCTAACATCCTTTGCCCCAGCAGCCTGCCAAGGACTGGCCAGGGAGAAGACAGTGTAGGCTGGGGCTGGTCCAAGCCAGTGCTGTTTGGCTAAACAGAGCAGATGATCACTGAGCTCCTGCTGATACCTCATCTCGGTGCAAGCAGCCACTCGGCTGCAGAAGAAAATGATGAGCAGAATGTGTTTACCCAGGGCCTGTTCTGCAAAAGAAGAGGACTCTATTTGCTAAATAAATCCTTTTTACTTGCAAGAAAAAGCTGAAAACAAAACCTTCTGCAGGTGGCTCATTTTAACACGACTTCCTAGAAAAAGATGAGTGCTGCTGTGGAGAAATGCAGAGACTTTGGAGTGCTAAAACCACAGAGCTGTATCTGACTGGAGCTGAGTGGAAGGCATAGCAAGTGTGATGGATTGCCTTTGCTGCAATGATAGACTGCTACTATTGGTGCCTGCAGCTTTCCTCAAACTGAAAAAGAAGCAGCTCTCTTCCACTTTCTGATGTTTCTGTTGGAAAACCAAAGTTTAGAAGGTATGTATCATCTGTCAAAAATCTTTATAAATCTTACTAAGATAAAGATGAACAAAGATGATAAATAAAGATGCAGGGGCGATGAATACATACTATGGAGTGGAGGGGCAGAGTTAAGCAGAGCTTGCAGCTTCAGGCAGCCCTAGGCCAGTCATGCAGAATTTGTGGAGGTCTCATTTATCTAGATGGAGAGCCTCAAGGGAAATGTTATCCCAGCCAAAATGTTGGCAGGAGACAGGATGTCATTTGGATGATGTGAACATACATCTGATCAGAATTTAGAGACCAGACAGTTTACAGAGAAAATAATGAGGCAGAGCCTTAAAGTAAAAGCAACCAAGCACAGCAGTGTATTAGCTGTGGTCCTGCAAGTGGAATTTCCCAAGTCAAATCTCCCTATTGCAGCTGTTTTTATTCAAGATTAACAGATTTATGAAGACATTGTATGGACAACAAAATTGGAAGGATGATTTGAATGTCTAGGGCTCTTCTTTTTCTTCTAAGGAAAAATGCCAAGATACCCTTTTTATTTCTATGTAATCCTTGGCAGAAGGGGTAATCCATGGTTGCTAATTTTTAAGATTTTACTGAGACCAGTATGATATTTGTGATTTTTTTAAGTGTTCATCATGAAACACTGGTATATTTTCTAAGTTTCCCTTCTTCCCTAGTGTCAACTCTTCCTATCATCTTCAGGGAGATTGAGCTGTTGAGAAGAATAACCCCTGCATACAAGGAGCAAGAAGACATGGAGCTCAGAAAATGGGAGAAGGTACTAGAGTGAGAAAAAATCTCTGAGGAATGGCAGAAGAGTGTAAGATTTAGGGATGTGCCTGGAGGGGCTGCAGCCAGGTGTGGGTGGAAGGAAGGGAGGAAGAACAGGGAGAGCTGGAGGTGTTTGGGAGGGGGCAGATAAGCATGTGCAGGGTGACTGGGGCAGAGCAACCTGATGTAGGTCTGGCTTGCTGTTGCGAAGTTAACCACAGAAGTAGTAATTAATTGTCCATTTCTGTAACCCATTATGTTATGGAAGTATTTTCTCTAACAACAACCAGAATTTGCGGTATGCCTTATTTTGAAACTTTGAATAATATAGATCAAGATGGGACAGACCTGCCTTTTGAAGATAGAAGAAAATTTGGAAATAAGTGTGTCATGGTTTGACATTGGCCGAATGCCAGGCACCCATGAAAGCTGCTCACTCACCTTCCCCTGCTACAGCTGGACAGAGGAGAGTAAAATTTAACAGAGAGTTCATGAGTTAAAGACCGGGAGAAAACACTCCAAGAGCAAAACAGGCTCACCAAGGATACAGAGTGAGTTTAGTACTAACAAAATCAGAGGAGGATAATGACAAGTAAAACACACCCTTAAAAACACCTTTTCTTCATCCAATGCCTCCCTCCTTCCCACTTACAGTGCAGGGAGACAGGGAGACAGGGCACGGGGGTTTTGATCAGTTCATCACCTGAGGTTTTCTTCCACTCCGCAGCGAGAGAAGTTATTCCCCTGTGAGGCCATGGGGTCCCTTCTCACAGAGACAGTTCTCCACAAACCAGTCCTCCCAAAACTGCTGCAACGTGAGTGCCTCCCACAGGTACACAGTCCTCCCAAAATTTCTATGGTGTTGGTCACTTCCTTGGGGTGCAGTCCTCCAAGGAAGGCTGCTCCAACCTGGAAGCAAGGGCCCTCTGTATTTCTTTGGGTCTCCCATTGGATCACAGGCAGAAGTGCATCAGGCATCCACCCACTCTGGCATGGGCACCTCCCCCAGGGGCTGTGGGTGGATCTCTGCATCCCGCATGGATCCCAAGGGGGTGCAGATGGATCTCTGCATCCCCCATGGATCCCCGGGGGCTGCAGGGGCACAGCTGCTTCACCATGGTCTGCACCATGGTTATCACCATGGCCTGCAGAGGAATCTCAGCTCTGGCACCTGGAACACCTCCTCCCCCTCTTTCTCCACTGACCTTAGTGTCTCCGTGTTGTTTCCCTCACATGTTCTCACCTCCTCCTCTTCTCTGGCTGGAATTAGAACTGCACCTCCCACTTTTGTTTTGATTTCTTCTTAAATCTGATATCACAGAGGAGTTACCACCATTTCTCATTGGCCCAGCCTTGGCCAGCAGGATGTCCACCTTCTGAGCCATCAGGGATTGGCTCTGCTGGACATGGTGGAAGCTTCCAGTAGCTTCTCACAGAAGCCACCTCTATGGTCCTCCTGTTACCAAAAACCAGGCCATGCAAAACCAACACAAAGTGAAAAATTAGGAAATTACTTTTGTCTTCTGAAGTACTACACTCTTTTTGTTAATTTTTCAATTATCTCGGTAAGCTCATAATAAATTTCTGGAGGAAAGAAAAAGTAATAATTTTCTTATTAACAATTAGAAGATGCATTATGCTAAAAATGCCATGAGAACATAAATTTGGACATTTTCCTTAAGATTAAATATCCATTAAGTGACTGCAAATCACTAAGAGGCAGCATAATTATTTTTATTTGTGCAATTATGAGAAATAGATATAAAATTCTTCCAATTTAAGGTTTTATGACTTGAGCATTGACAAGGATTTATTAAATGAAACTCATTCATGGAATCACTTTTTTCTAGCCTTTAGTATCTAATTTTGAAACTTATCAGTTTGCCATGGTTTAATATACATTAGATTTGTTAAATGCAAGAGTATAACCATTAGCTTTGGATAATAAATGGTCTGTTGTAAGAAATAATTTAGCATATCATCAAAGCAAATAGTAGAACTAATTGCATTCCATTTATCATTGACTGTGTCAAATCTGGTGTGGTATTTAAAAGCAAACTTTGTCTGAGAATTAAATGGAAGTCATTGACATTGATTACACTTATGATTGTGTTTACATGTAGTAAAACCTCAGAAACACACTTGGCAGTTATTACTATAATCATTCATTTTAACTCTGCTGCTGTCATAAAAAATGGTAAGCACGCCTTTGGTTTCTCACAACAAACCTAAGCCCAAGGCCCTGCTCCATAACTAACAACATATTGGGATGTTCTGAGTAAAAGGCCATCTGGGAGAGGGTAACCTTAAATACACACTGCTTTGGGCATTTTTTCCCACGGTGGATGACATGGGGGCAGCCATCTCTCCTTCCAGCTCCTATGGCACCTGAGCTGATGATCCAGCTCAACCATGGGACTACAGCAGCTTCCTAGATGCTGTGCTGGGTCCCTATCCCACATTTCCCATCAGGAGAAAAGAGAGGAAACAAATTCTAAATCATGCAAGAAAATTATACATGACAAGAAAGCTGATAGTGGCTTTGCCTATTTTTTTTTTGTTGTTTTAGTTTCAAGATGGAATAGCAATTATCTTTCCCTTTGGAAAACTGTATCGAATAAAAAGAAACAAATCTCATTGTAAGAGCATCAGGCAAAGCTAATGGCCCAAGTCCAGTTTAGGTGGCATTTTTCACGAGCAGATGCAGAGTAAGTACACAGGAAGCAGCCACTGCAGCGTGCTTACTGGTACCAGTAATAGCTCCTTAAATCAGACCATCTCCCTGCTCCTTGCAGCAGTGCAGCTTGCAGGGGCTGTTCCTTGGCCTGGGAGCTCTCTGCAGGGAGGTAAACAGCAGAGACATGGCACAGCACCGTGGCAGGGAGAGGGCCAGGACCCCTGAGGACTGGCTGGGGCTGAAGGCTCAGCTCAGCTCATCTCAGCAGCTCTTTGCCCTCTGCTCTTCCTGCTCTGCAGCCACCAGTGGGGCTCTGGCTACAGCCCCCACTGTCCTGGGGCTTCCTGGCTGGTGTGACCCCATTGTCCTGCACCATATCCTCCTTGGCTCTTGCCCTGGGGTTTAGGAGATGTTAAAAATAGGTGAGACCTTCTGGCTTTGCACTTACATCTTTTGGTGTGAGTGTGCACAAAAGGCTGTTCACTCTTGCTGAAACAGGGCAGGACAAAGGGCATCAAACACAAGACACTGCTCCAGGCTTGTCTGGTGCTCACTTCAAGTTCAGTTTTCACTTGCATTTCTATCTGATCAGATTTGGAAGGTACTGAGTACTTTGACCAGCTGCAAGGAAACGGAATGTAACAAAAATAACCCAGCACTGTTTGCCTTGCTTTGCTAACTTTCCTGTTGCTTCTGCAAACCTGGCTGGAAATAGCAAAGCTGGGGAATAGCACTGACACAGTACCCTGTACTCCTATGATTTCCACAGCTACTGTTTCACTTCCAACAATGTATCTGAGCCAGGACATAGCTCCACATTCTTGAGCCAAGGATGTCTCGAGTCCTGAACAAGATCAGGGATCTTAATGGCAACAAAATTTAAAAGGGGTTTCCTTCCTCGATTTTGAGCACCACAAAAAGACTGAGGCTGGGAAAACAAAATTGCGAGCTACAAATCTTAGCGTTAATGCCCAGGCCCTAGAGAGAAAGAGTAGAAGGTACATGGACACAAATTCTTGAGGTGAAGATCAAATTTGGTTGAGTACAATAAGGGACTCAAAAGCATGTTGACAAACAACTTGTTTGAAGACCCTGAGTATCAGCAGCATCACACCTGCAGTGCTCTGACAACCAGACCATGGACATGACAACACCCTGTTCTTTCCTGTGTGCAGGTGACACAGATGTGACAGATCCTTCTGTATCTCTGAACTGTGTTAAGGAGGTAACTATTCCATGCTGGTCACTATTGCCAACCTATAATCTGTGGCTTTTCTGGTTTTTTTATGTGGAAGACAAAATAGGTTTTTTTAAACAGCCTTCAATTTCTAAGGGAAAAATGTATATGTCACAAAAAATTCAAATGCAGAGGGAAGTGAATAGTGCTACATGCTGCTCATCTTCCTCCTGCTAACATAACAACTCTAATCATGCAAGCAAAGTAAACAAGATTACAGGATTTATATTAAATGGGTCAATTTTTCTTTTCAAATGTGTTGTTACTTGCTTTTAAAATAGCAGAGGAGTTTGCTAGAGTTTTGTGTAAGAGTCCTGCTCCTTTCATGCTAGTGGGAAAATCCTCTGCCTTGACTTGTGGTTCTCTCAACCCCAAAATGTGTGAGACAACATTGTCAGTGAGAGAGAAAATGCAGGCACACATTTGGCAGCATCTCCAATGGCACTGGAGTGCAATCTCAAGAGACCACTTCCCTTCTTGCTGCTCTTGGATAACAAGGGGGAGATCATCACCACCTCTCAGAGCTAGGAAGGTGATGAAAGACATTGACAAGTAGAAAGTGCTTCTCCAGGGGTTAGCTGGATATCTTTCCTTTGAAGACTGTGAGTCTTCACTCTTGACAAAATGCCCTAGCAGCCTGGGGAAGCTCAGCAAAACTATCAGGGGATGCTGTTACTAGAAATCATGAGACAAACATGTGCATGTTCAGAAAGCTGAAATGTGACTGTCACTGAAACTAGGAAGCCAAACAGCCTGAAAAAAACCTCTTAATCATTGCACAAAGCTAGGATCACATTTGAGGAAGACTGCTTACACAAGAAGTACAGGGCTGAGAATAAACATCTGGGAACAAAAACTTCTTGCAAATGCTGCCAATGATGACAGAGAGAGTATTCATTCCAAAAGAAGTTAATAAGAAGAGCCTCCCCATTCAGTAACCATCACTCACAGCACATGATATGCATACTTTTGACCTCCTTGCATGGTATACAGACCACTTCATCCTGCTTTAGTGTTTGGACTGTTGTGTTTTAAAGTTGATTTATTGCTGCTGTTCACTCTTCTGGGAACCAGTGCCTCCTGTTTATCTGCACAGGGCAACTCCATGCCACTTCTCCAATTCAGAGATACTTGCAATGAGAAATGATAAATTCCACAAAGGCATAACCTTTGGTCTTCAGCTGACCCTTCAGGTATTAGTGATGATCCATTGCACCTGGATAACAGGAACTGGAATGGGTGTGATTAATAGCTCAAAATCTACCACATCATGAACCAAAGGAACCTAATGAACCCTAATTTCTAACCTGATTTCAACTTGGGCACATTTCCTACAGTAAAAAGTCCATATCATGTTGCAGATACTTAAAACTTTCAAGTTTCCTTTACTACTTAAAGTGGAGTAGGCATGAAGGTGGCTAGACTTTCAAGTAATGCTCATATCTGAATATTCTCTTAAATAGGCCTCATTTAGTAGCTTGGATTGTGCTGTTTTGGCTGAGGTAGAGTTAGTTTTCTTCACCATGGCTGATGTGGGGCTATGATCTGGATTTTTGCTGAACACAGGGCTTCAAATATAGTGATGTTTTTGTTATTGCTGAACAGGGCTTACACAGAGCCAAGGGCTTTTCTGCTTTTCATGCTGCCATGCTGGCAGGGAGGCTGGGAGATTGAGAGAAGACACAGCCAGAACAGGTGACTCAAACTGACCAAAGGGACAGTCCAGACTACATGATATCATGCTCAGTAAAAAAAAAGTGGGGGGAAGAAAGAGGAAGGATTTGGAGTGACAGCATTTGTCTTCCCAAGTAACAGTTATATCTGATGGAGCTTTGCTGTCCTGGACATGGCTGAACACCTGTCTGCCCCCGGGAAGCAGTGATTCATTATTTTCTTGTTTTGCTTTACTTGTGTGAGTGGCTTTTGCTTTACCAAGTAAACTGTCTTTATCTCAACCCAGGAGTTCTCCAGCTTTTACCCTTCTGATTCTCTCCCAGTCCCACTGGTGAGAGAGTGAGTGATGTGATGTGATGTGATGTGATGTGATGTGATGTGATGTGATGTGATGTGATGTGATGTGATGTGATGTGATGTGATGTGATACTCAGTTTCTGGCTGGTTCTTTTCTCTCAGTTTCTGCCCATCCAGTCAATATTTTTTGGTGCTGACATTGTTCTAGCATTGAACTGCAATCAGCTTATGGTAAATCACTGAATACTTCTAAACTGAGACTGACTTTTCTCTTGCTCTTTCCCTCTTTTTATTTGACCTTGTAAAACAACACAAATTTAATTTTAATTGCTTGTGATGTCTCTGTGTAGTCCTTTGAGCTGATGTTTCCATTAACTTTGTGTAAACAACTTGGTTTGAGTATGAGATCTATTCTGTATCTCTTCTCCATGGAAATTACACTCTTCTGAAACCAATGGAAAGGTGGAACCCTATTTTTGCCCCAGTTGTTTTGATTCAGAAAAACAGTCAGTAAATATAGGTGAAAGGTGACTGTCCCTGTGAGTTAAGGCAGAGATGTCTTTCCTCCCATTGCCTCTGAGCTTTTAATAATTATGAATCATCCTCCAACTGGTTATCAGCATTCTGTCAGCTGGCTGGAACACTAATAGCTCCAAAGTATGCAGTATCAAAAGAGGTCTGAAGATCAGAGTATCAATTGGTACTATTTCTACAAGGTCCTATTTATACAGATTATTTTACTAAAAAGGGGAACTACTGAAGTTCTAGTGTTTCTATGTCATTGCTGCTGTGAGGGATCCAGAGCTATCACAGCCTTCATTTTCTTTTTCTTGTAACTCTTCCCTTTGCACGGGCCTGAGCAGCTCAGACAAAAACGCACTTTGGACTGATTCTTTCCTCCCACCCCAAGAGCTGAGTGCTCCAGCTGGATGGCAACAGATTTTTAACTATACCCAGTGTCAACCACACCGAGTGACACCACATGTAAAAGGAGATGGAAGAGGGAACAGACTCTCAAGTCCAAGCATTCAGAAATTGAAGCAACCTTTTCCCTAGTTTGGGAGGTGGATCATTATTTGTATTTGTCTTCTGTTGCACTGAGTTTGCAGTAGCTAGGAACATTTTATTTTCAGTGGAAGATGAAATTCCTGCATAATCACGTAATTCCTGCACCTGAGGCTTTAAGAAAAAACACTGACCGCTGCAGGAGTTGGCAGCAGTGGGGGAAGAGGAAGAGGAGATGGAGGAGGAAATAATCTCATTCTCTCACTGCAGGAGTGGAATCCAACCCTGCTGCTGATGAGTGGCGATAGAGGGAGAGGAAATGGGAGAAACAGAGCAGAAAAGAGCCCTTAGGAAGACATCCTTAAGAGAAGGAAATACCTGGGATTAGCAGGGAAGGTCATCAGGCTGGGCAGCCCTCAGACATCTGTCCAAACCAATCTGGAGCTCCTGGCCACTGGGTTGCCTCATTAGTGAGTATTTTTTGCACTCCAAAAGATGAGGAGGGGAAGGATGTCTTTCCTGCTCTGGTTTATCTGCGTCATAGGGATAACACCTCATTTTGTCTACATCCAACTGTGAACCATACTCAAAAAATAGTGTGGAGGCAAAAAAACCTCCAAAAATGGTAGAAGTGCCTCACAGTTGGAAGTAAGGGAAACTTAGAGCCAGAGATGCATTTTGTGCTTTGTTCACTTTCTCTCTTTGGAGCAGAAAATGTAAATTTTTACTCTACTTAACCTATGAAATGTGGATATGGAGCCATACAATGTTAGGAATCCAAGTATTAAAACTGAATGCAGAGAAATGAGGTGGAAGGAAATTTTATGTATGCTTTTTTTTATATTTTGCCTCTCCAGACAAAACAGGACAGCTAAAATATGTACATATACATTGAGCTGTGCCATCAGTTTTCTAGTTCTGCATTAATATTATCTGTAGTAGCAGAAGCACTGTATAAAGCATTCATCCATCATTTTTTCTCATTTTGTGTAAGGTGACTACACAGTTCAATCTTGTACTCTCCCTAATAGTGTGCCACTCTTCTTTGTCCAGTAGATTTGAGAGGATGAAGTTTATGTTTCTGTTTTCAAGTGTTGCTTCCTTCATGAGCAGGAAATCCTCCCTCCCTCCATGCATTTTTAAAATAGTTGACAGATCCCCCAATTAATTGCATATCAAACTGAAGTTCTTTTTCCAGTCCTACGTGACTATGCACTCCTCTTAAATAGTCTGTCTGTTTTCTTACTCCCAATAAGAATATTAAAAACATCCCCTACCTACCAAAACAAAAACTCTCCTGGGAAGATGAATGTGGCAGTAACATGTGCCAATAAGATCACTCATATCTCACTGGAATATCTTTGAGTATTACCAACGGGAGACTCTAACAACATATATAAAATACATAGTAATATCTCCAAACTAGTCAAGTCCTTTTCCTAGTTTATATCCCTTCCAAAGATGTGTTTTGAAAAATCTACCTTTCTAATGAATGCAGCTTTCTGGGTTGCTCTTCTGTATATATCACTATAACCTTTGTCCTCCCCTCTATCCCTTCCTCCTTTCTTTGCCTGTTAATAATTCACAATTACTGTACCATAACCAAGCTCTGCTCAAATTTCTCTTCCTGTCTGTCTATAGCTTTTTCTGGTTTGGTTTTTTTTGTTTGTTTGTTGGTTGGTTGGTTTTGTTTTGTTTTTTAATATAATCTGATCCCTCATCCTGCACTTGCATTCTGGAATGGGAACTCAAAATACAAGTAAGTCACTGATGAAGGGTGTAATACAGAACACACCTGAATAAACAGCTGTAAAGCTGAATTTTTGGTCTTCAATACAGGGTTTGTTGCAAGTGTATGTAAGAGGTTTTCTGACTTTCTAATCAATGTTCCTGCTTTAACTAACTTCATCTATAACATACTAGTGCTTTTATCACAAAAAAGGAGACATGATAATGAGACTGCATATATTTCTCAGTTCTCTTCCCTCCTCATTTAAAATTATTTGCAAAACAGAACATGGTAACAGATGAAAAGAGTAAACAAACTCCATCTCTGTGCTGTGGAACCTCAATCCCATTCTTTTACTTCAGATATGACAGGTGTGTATCTATTCACTCCTTTTCTAAATTCTCTCTGCTATATAACTAAACAAACCCAAATTTGCTTTGGGAAAAAATGCAAACTGTACTAACATACCTTTTAAAAAGAACATAAATATGCCCTGAGAGGAAGAAGTACTTTTGGGAACAAGTGTATCTTTTGGTAGGTTTCAGTGAACTGCATCCCTACATATTTTAGTATCTGGGAAAAATTGTGATTGTTGGAATGAATTTTTTTAAAAGCAGCTCTCTGAGGTTTAGTAAAATTGACATAGCAGAGCCAGTCTGGTAGATAAGGGTTCATCCACAGCTCCAACATGAAACAGTTTTGTGACTTTTAACTGAGGCACCTCATCTCTGGGTGGCTCTTTTCTACTTGCAGCTGAGCAACGTCCCCTCATAAGGGCCTTGAGAGAGAACTAAAGGCTTTGAGGTGTGCTGAAGATGTCCCAGAGCTTCAGTGAAACTCTGTGTGAATTCTATGGGACAGCTAAAGGCTTCAATTCATGTATTTACTTACACGATTCTTGAAGGCCTGAAATTGCTGGGAGACTGAGGCTGCCAGCTATGCAGTGTAATTAGTTTCCTCTGCTGAGCATTATGAGCAGCTTATCAATGCCCAGGGAATCAGGGTGAGCTGTCAGGCTGTTATTAACTCGGTGAACGAGGCCTCTGGCTGAACATTGAACCCTGCGTTCTTTTTTCACCTTCTCAAAGCTGTAGTGACACAGAATAGGTCTCGAGTTAGCGGAAGCCATGACAGAAGCACAGATCCCAGATGCCGTGTGAAGACACGTATGGTAACCACCTGCCCGGGATCGCGGGGGGATGGTGACGGTGTCCCTGCCCTGGCTTGTGTCAGGAACTACCAAAGACCTGACCGCTCCTGCAGCGCTCTCGGTGCCAGCCAGGGCGGGCGGCCCGCCGCGGACACGCCATCCCCGCCGGGGGGACACAGAAGCCTCGCTACCCCGGCCCAGCGCGCCCCGGCCGCCGCGGCGGGGGAAGGCGGCGGATCCCGCCCCCGGTGCGGTGACGACGGCCCGGGTCCCGCCCTCCCCCCCGCCCGCTCTATAAAAGTGCTGCCGGCGACAGCCCCTTCTTCTTGCTCCGTGACTCCGCTCTCTCGCTCGCAGCTCATCAGCCGCGCTCCCGTCTCCGCTCGCCGCTACCGCAGCCCCCGGCCCGCTCCGGCTCTGTCTCTCTTCGCCTGTGCCCTCTGGTCCCAGCGCTGCGCTGCGCTTTCCCCGCCGGCCGCCCCCGCAGCCTATGGCCCTGGAAGGCGCTGCTGCCGCCGCCTGTATTTCTGCTGTAGGTTCCCACATCCCTCTTTAAAAATTCCGCCTAAAAAGAGAAGACGATTTACCAAATCTTTCGGGCCGTTATCTCACGTGAGTACCGGAGCGGGAGTCCTGGGGCTCTCGTCGCCCGTGGGGGTGGTGGTGGGAGTGAGGGAGGGAAGCAGTGGCGACGCCCACCCCGAGCTCCGAACCGGGCCGGAGGGTCCGTGGTCGCCGGCGGCGGGTGGTAGCGTTAGGGGCTTCCCTCTGCCCAGGCCTGGGGCTCGGGGCGGCGCAGGGACGGACGGGCAGCAGTGGTCGTGGTGCCCGGAAAGGGCGGAGGGGCAGCTGGCGGGCAGTACCGTGGCGGTGACTGCCGGGGAGGTTTGGGGTTGGGGCCAGTTCCTCCCGCTGCCCTTTCTCCGCCCGCCGGCGTGGGGCGAGAGCGGCTGCCACCGGCAGCGGCATATGGAGAACGGCGGAATGAGTCAGAGCCGGAGCTCCCCCCGTCCCCCGGCGCGCCGGGCGGTGCGGGGCCGCAGTGCGGGGACCGAGCTGGCGGGCAGCGGGACCCCCGTGCCCGGGAGGTGTCGGCGGCGGCGGGCGGAGGGTCAACGGCCGCCGCGCTAACATGGCGGACAGCGCTGCGTGCGAGCGGTGACGGGGCGGGAGCGGAGGCCGGGCACCGGGGTGAACGCTGCGGCGGTGCCGCCAATACATCTCTCCCGCAGTCCTCGGGACGCGGAAGGGCGGCGGGACCGCCGGCTTCGCGGCCGGCGGGGGCTCGGCGACCGCCCTAACATGGCGGATTCCTGCGGAGGGGGGCTGTACGGTGTCTTCCCCCTCGCAGCTGGGGCAGTGCCCGCGGCTGGAGACCCGCGCCCACCGGGCGCTGCTGCCTCTCGCAGGGCGCCCCTGCCTGGGAGTGGGGGCCGAGGGGCGTCCTCACCTGGATCCCTCAGGGCGAGGGGCTGCCCGATGCCCTGTGGCAGCAGCCCGGGCTGGCAGTACGGGCTGCGGTGCGGGTGCTGCAGGCTCCCTTCACGCGTGTGACCCACACGCCGTGCGCTCCCCCGAGCCCCCGGGGGCAGCCGTGTGTGACAGGCTTCAGCGCGGGCAGCCTGACGCGGGCAGAGGCAGAAGTGCTGGTGGCATGGCCGCGGCGTCTCCTCGCCTGCTTCTCAGGGGCCATGTTGTGCTTCTGTGAGCGTGATTATCCATCCGGGCTCCCGCTGCCATGCTCCACTTTTCCCCTCACCTGAGCTGCACGAGGCCTCCTCACCTGTCCCCTCGGCATGGTCAGCAGGGGCCACGCCGAGGAGCGGGGCGGCAGCGCCGGCTGTCAGAGCAACGCCCGAGCCGTAATGGCATTGCACAAGTGACGCTTTCCGGGACTGCCTGCACGCTGAAGGGCCGTGCGGTCACCCGGCATGTGGAAGGGGAAGCCTTCCCTCCCGGTAGCAGTCCCCTCCCTTTGCCCGGGGAGTAGTTCTCTGGTCATTTCACGGGTACACCCTTTACCCTTCCCCTTGGTCCGACCCTTAGTGTAGCAGTAGCAGGTTTGGTGCCGCTGGTCCTTTTGGAGGTCTCTTGGTTGAGCTCAACCTTCTTGGCTTGGCTGTCTCTGCCAATGTATTTTGGTCCATTTGGCCACTGGTGTACTAGTGGCTTTTGGAAAGTATGGAGAAGAGATGCTGTTTCAGCTACCAGCTGAATTCTTGTGTGTCAAGTGTGTGCACCTGAATGTTCGGGTAGCCAAAGTGTGTGCATGTTGCCTGCAGTGCTGTTCCCTGTTTGATAGGAGATCAGCAGAGTTATTACAGTGGTGGGAGATCAGTAGAGGTGTCTGTTGTGGTGGTAGGGGAGCTGAAGGCATGGTGAGCAAGCGGGCTCATGCATGCAGAAGTGGAACGGTGCAAGTGCAGGGTTGTGATGTGGCTGAAGAGGATGCTGGTATGGCTGAGTACTGGACAGCACTGCAGATCTTATCCAGTCATCAGTCTGAGCCCATGAAGATGCCTGTGTGTGCTGAGGGTTACCTCGTTGTGGTGAAGAGGCAAGAAAGTGAGCTTAAACCTTTTGAGCCTTTCTGAAGGCATCCCCTGCAGTACTAAATCCTGCACGGCTGCCTTGTGCCTGTAGGCAGGAGAAGCGCTGCATTTCAGACCTCTGCAGCAGTCTCTGGTGACTAACCAGGATACAATTGTGTAGTCCCAGTCGGTTGTAGCCACCCTGAATGAAAACACGGTGTAAAGGCCAATAAAACAGTGTAGAAATGCCTACCATCTAGTCAGATGCGTGATTGGGTCTCTTGTGTGTGAGTGGATTGGGGGGTAGTCCTGCCCTACTTCTTCTGCCCTCCCCGGCTGCCGGATTTTTGTCTCTGAAGACGCTGCACTTGCCCATTATTCTTCCTTGGATAAACGTGGGAGGCAGTGGTGCTGGGGGGGAGGTGGGGGTTGTGAATAATGGTGATGGTAGGAGGGGTTTGTTCCAGTCTGGACTGGTCCAGTCTAGTTCTTTCCTTCCTGTCACCGTGTGAACAATGCTGCTGATGCCTGTGACAAGGCAGCCCCTTCCCCGCGTGCCTCTGGCTGTGGCAAGCTCCCTTCTCAGCCTCCTCTAGGCCGAGATCCCCGGCCTGCTCCCCCCCATCCCTCCCGCTGGGCATTGAGCTCCAGGGGAAGCTGTTAAACCCCAGAAAAAGGAGGCTCTTTGGGAGGGGGAGGGTGTTGTTTGCTGGTGAGCAGCTGTGGGAATGTTTCTCCTGTGGGCACAGTTTTACTGGAGGCCAGAGGCAGGATTACTGCCTTTCAGCACTGCAGGCGGCCCCTGGACCCGCAGTTCGTGCCTCTCTCTGCTCCCTGGAAGGCTGCTGCAGGTGTGTGATGGCAGCAGTGCTGCTGGAAACGATTCCAGCTCTCCAAATTAAAGGGGAGACAGAGTGCTCTGGGAGAGAATTAAGACTGTCCTTCCCTAGAAGCGAGGCTTAATCGTGTAGTGCGCTAATTGAGGTATAATGGTAGATTTCAGCTCTAGATGCTGTTGATGTATCACAGGAGCAAGAGTGTGGTTCATGGAGAACTCCTCAGGGACCTGTGCTTCCTTCAGGACCTGCTTCCCCCCAGGGATCCCCTTGCCACAGTGTCCTCTCCCTGCTCTGGAAGAGGCTTACTGTAACTCAGAAATACCTAGGTTTTTCTGGGAACCAGAGTAAGTTGGTGCCTTGGAGTCTGTCACTTGGTATAAATGTGCAAGGTCATTGTAATTCTAGATTTTTAGGGTTTGGTTAATGGATATTTTTGCTCAAGCCACTAAAGGGTCTCTTCTCAGAAACAGATGCAGTGGATTTTATTTTTTTTTTCAAGAAAATGGATTGATGCTTGGTTTTGTAGGCCTGTTGTTATCACACATAGGGAGGTGAGAGGGGCCGGTGAACTGGAAAAAGCCCAGCCCTGCTGGACACTTTTGGGCTTTCTGCAGGGGTGCAGGTGTTCTGCCAGCTGGGGGGTGATTTGGGTCCTCAGGTGAGTTGTGACTGTTGTTGCTTGAGCTGTAGTCAAACCTCAGGAACCTGCTAGTAGAGTATACCAACAGATGAGAGATAAACACGTGCATATAGGTGCCACTTGAATATTAAAAGGCAGATCTACCTTGCTAACTATTCCCACAACTCAAAGCTCACTGCTTAGCAAAGAATACTTTTATACCCGCTTTAAAACCCTTAAACATGGAATGTTTCATTGTGGTTGATAACACATGCAATTTTTTGTAAAACTGGGTTTGCCCATAGGGGTTATGGACATCTAACACACTTGTACTTAAAGTGGTAGCCCAGCTCTGCCACTCAACAGCAAAATCCCTTTCTGCTGGTTAAAATAGACTAAAGTGACTGCAATTGGAAAGGCTCAAATTGTTCCATTTTCCTCTGAATGTTTAGAAGTGGCAAAGCTGCACAGAAAGAGCAGTCAGACTATTTTGCTTGTGGAGATCCTTTACGTAAATATAATTTAGGAGAAGTTCTGAAAGACAGTTAGAACTTGGCACAACTCAAAGTTAACTATTGCTACAGAAAATTGTTGGGTTTCATTCCTGCTCCACAGGAATTTTCACTGTAAACTTTCCTCCTTGAGACATGGGAGAATATTTATTGGCATAATATTGCAGATGTTATTTGGCTGAAGCATTGCATTTTAAGTTTTGCACTGAAGGTTGTGTGGTCTACCTAGAAGCACTTGTGTTTAATGACTTGTTTGGCTAGGAAGGTAAACTTAATTCCTGTCACTGGAAAATTTGTATGTATCAGAATAGCAATAGGAAGTAGTGTAACTACCAGTTAATTTTAAATGTTGGCCACACCTTCCTGTTGTGTGCAGAACTAAATGTTACTAACTTCTTGCTTTAGTGAAAGAAAAGGATAAGCTTAAATGTAATACATATGCATTAATTCTAGCTGGCAAAATTCCGTAATATCTCAATTTTGAAGCATTGAGGTTTGTTTTTAATGTTGCATGCTAGTAAATGCTAATTTATGTGGTAAAGCTGCAGGGATTGCTCGGTGGGAGTTGCTGTGAAACAGTTACCCTCAAGTTGCATTACTTCTGTGTGTTATGCAGTGCTTCATGGAGTGCACTAGTTTAGTTTTCCAGTAGCAAGAATTAAGTGGAAAAGTGTATTTCAGGAGTTTAACCAACATGGCCATGATCTTTTGTGTTGGGTGATTCCCAAAAGTCAGGCTTTTGTAGTGAGCCCATGCAGTATTACTTAAATGATGAAGGTAGCAAAGGTTCATTTTTACAATAGGTTGGTATGTTCTGTGTTTCATGCCATATGTCACAGTGAATTTGTAGAAACTTTATTGTATGTTGGGCTTACATGTGATCAGTTCGGTAGTGTATTTAATTGAATGAAAATTATTGTTGCTTTTAGGAGGAATAACTTCTCAACAGGCATAATAAATGTTTCCTTGACTGCTTTTATGCTCATTGTTCTGTTTGTGTGAGTGCTTTACCTTGAGTAAGCTAGCGTTGTACTTTAAAATGCTGCTTTGCTGATGTGTGTAATAGCCCTTAAGGGCCAGCTGAAATGTTTCCTCATTCCTAAAGGCAAGCATAAGTTACTTTGTTTTTACTGTCTTGCTCATTTCTGGGTTTGTCTGTGTGGTGTTCAGTTTCACTATATAAAGCACTATTTTTCACCCACATAGCTTTTTCACCCACATGCCATGTTCATTCACAGCAGAGGGAGTAGGAACGTGGCAAGGGAATTCTAAAATAGAAAGGAAGTGGGGAGGGGAAGAATGCAGTGGTTACAGGGTTAAAAACACTTCTGGGAGAGTAATCCAGTCTTAAGGCATGCTTACCCTACAGTAGGATCATGTAGAGATCTTTGCCATTAGTTTTGAAAATCTTCTCATTCAGACTGTGAAAGATAGGTAAAATAAGCAGTCTCATGTGTTTTAGCAGTTCTTTGTACGTCTGCCTTGTTCTGGCTCAGAGTTTATATTAACTCTTGAAAACTGGGTGTTTGATGTGATTATAAACTTTCATGGTGGGGTGTTACAAGCCTCCTTAAAAGCACTACTGAAAAGGCATTTGTTACATGTTTTATGATAAAGATTTTATTCTGTTCTGGCTATGAAATTTATTTTTGTGTGCATTTTTCTCCCTACAGGGCAAAATCTCTGATCAAGTTTACAACTATCCAGAGGGCTTAGGAGAAGTGCTTTATAGAGAGCAGTTCGACTTCAACGCTGAGCCACCTTGGGAACCTAGCTGATGATAGTAGGGTTCCATCTCCTAACTTGTCCATGTAAGTCTCTCTTCATCTGTATGCAGGAGGATAAGCACTTGCAAAAACACAGCTTGTTTTTTGATAAGCAAGGTCTGGGTGTAGATTAACAAAATTACATAGGACTTTCATTCAGGATGGCGAGGGGGACTAAACTAAACATTTTACTCACCTAACACATTTCTCAGTGCAATTATCTGATGAAATTCTGCAGTAAACTTGGTAAATAAAGCTACTTTTCTGAATTAGGGGTGTTGGCTGCAGAAATCCTGAAATAAAATGCTGTAACTTCAGTCTCAGTGATAATTCTGAAGTCAAGAATTGGTCTGCATGATCGTTAACATCAACTCATGACTTGCTAAGTACAGTATAGTTTAAGTAGTTTATACTGAAATAGTTAAGATTTGCTATTGTGAACAGTAACTCAGGCTGATCATGAAGGGTGTGCCTTCCCAAATGCCTGTCTCCATTATTTGTTAATTACTATCCATTTCCACTAATAGTTGTAGTGGGGTTACAGTAGAAGGTGGAATTTAATGTTGGATGGAAAATGTGTACAGTTATAAATGCCTTTATATTTTGAAGTGGCAAATAGGTATTAAAGGAAAACAGGACCATGATAATGGAAAACAAATGAATGCACTTAGCTGATCTTAAGGAGCACAGAAAACTCTGAAATGTATGTGGTTTTCATGTTCTGTTAACTTGAAATAGTTTTATGTGGTTTTTAACAATAGTCTTAACTCAGATATTACAAATGCATTCAAGCTGACTTTATACAGTATTTGTACAGTATTACTTTTTTTCCTGTCTAGCTGAAGGCATTTTTGTTTGGCTTACTACCTATAAATTATGGAATGCTTTTTAATGTAGAACTTGCAAGTGGTTAAGTACATCTTAGTGAGCCAGGTACTTTTTAAAGACCACAAAGATTCCAAATGCCAGTTGTGTTAGTATGCATCCTAATAAGGTACTTAATGTAGATAAACTCGTTCTTTGAAAATACCACAATTGCTGAGGCACAGGATGAGCTTGGTTTATCCTGACTTTTGGCTCTATCTCCTGAGGTTATGTTCTTTGTTTTGTTTGAAACTTACTGAATTAACTCATATATCTGGTTCTTTGTTCTAGTCAAGTAAATTCAATTAACACTGAGAATTTTCTGAATATCACTGTTATGTTTAAGGTGTGGTTTTTATAAGCAAAATAGCTGAAAAAATTGCCTCTCCTGTTCAGTTTAAGTTTTGGTTTGCTCTTGTATGTGGCTAAAACTCTTGCATGACATTTTGCATTTGAACAGGAATAAGTAAAGTAGTAAAAAGCTAGGAAAGGCAGAAGAAGTGTTAGAAGGAGTGAATAAAGTATACAATCTTAACGTACTATACATGCATCTTAATTTCTAAAACTGTTCTAAAACTGAAGAGAATTTTGGCTGTGTCAGAAGTTCTTACTCTTGAGATGAAGGCTGTTATGGTACCTTCTTTGAAATATTCCTTCTCTAACTGGTAGACTCCTGTGCTGTGACAAATGATACAAGGTGTAAGTTGCCCTAGAATGGAAATGCCACTGAATTTGCTTCATTTGCAGCTGAATGTTCAGATAATGTGTATTTATTTTGAGGTTGGATCTATTTAGTGTTCAGCAATTATGTACTGTACACAAATAGAAGTGATTCAGTACTGAATGTAGTGGTGATGTAAGTAGCAGTGGTGTTTGCCAGGAAGTCTGCACCTGTTTTGGTGTGCTGAAGCACAGGTCATTGCCTCAAATCACAGAATCACACAGAAATTCAAGGTTGGAAGAGACCTGTAAGATCATCAAGTCCAACCCATGTTCTAACAATTCAACTAGATCATGGCAGCAAGTGCCACATCCAGTCTTTTTTTGAACTCTTCGAGGGATGATGACTCCACCACCTCACTGGGTAGATGATTCCAGTATCTGACCACTCTTTCTGTAAAATACTTCCTTCTTAATTCTAACTTACATCTCCCTTGACGCAGCTAATGCAGCTAGCATGCAAGTTAAAGAGCTAATTGGTACTTTGTCTTGTTCAACTTGCAAAGTGATTTAATGGGAAAAAGGTCAAGTGAGCTTTTAAATATAACTGTAATGTTATATGTTAATGTTCCAGTGGAATTAAATAAAAATCTTCTGTCTGAAGGTGTACTTACATTTCCATTAAACTCACTTCCTTTTTATCATTTTCTCATCTCACTTTTTTCTTGTGTTGCACTGGCAGGGGAAGACTTGGGGTTTAGTTCTGTCTGCTCTTCAAGCTCTCACTCCCTGAGCAGTCCAGCAACTGTGGCCTGAAGTCTTGCTCCTTTAAAACCTCTTCTATTTATTCCCCCATCTGATTGGCCAGAAATGCTGGAAGTCTGATGTATTAGCAAGCCCTGTCTATGCCAAGTGGAAGCAGTAGCTATCTGGAGTCACTAATTGCCAGTCCAGGACACTAATTTTGAAAGCCTTAGTAACTTAGTGTAGATGGAGCTGGTGGCAGCTGGGGAGCAGGAGGGCTGGGAGTTCATAGCTTAGTGTAGATGGAGCTGGTGGCAGCTGGGGAGCAGGAGGGCTGGGAGTCATGGAGGCAGTGGGGAGGCCAAGCACTAACACTGGCTGAGCAAGTAAGGAGCTGGAATAGGGAAGTGAGTGTTTGCACTGTTATAAAAGAGAAGTGCTGGTCTGCTGCCACGGAAGTATATGTGCACTCAGAAGAGTAACCATTCTTTTGTAAGCTCTGTGAGCTTCTTGGGTCTGAATAATGTATTCAGACTTGAGGAATGCAGAAGGAGGTTTTTGTTCCTGTACAAGATGCTGGATGGGCCATTGTTTTTTCAGTTTCTATCCCAGTTGCTTGCTTCAGCAGAATTGTTCTTTCTACACTGCTCACTTAACTGTGTGCAATGCTGCTGAGAGAACAGAGTAGGCTGCAACTGACCTAAGCTGTGCAGGTATCCTACTTACAACCTTCAGTGGATTTGTGCTGAGAGGTAACTTGAGTAATGCAAAAAAAGACACCTGTTTCAGCATTTCCATCAGCTGGTTAGTGGTGGTGTTCAGATAACTCAATTACAGTTGGTGAAATGGTGTCTTGGATTTTTTTTAAAAGATACTCCCATTATAAGTAGGTATTCCCTGCACTGAAAGCAGAGGGCTCATGTATAGGGAGTATATATATGTAATATATATACTTTTCTACTATACCTGAATTGCTGGTGACTGTACTGAATTGCTGGTGACAGTGACAAAATTTCTTTTTTTGATTTGTTACCCCTGAAGAACCACTATTGCAAGGAATGAGAAAATAATTTGGTTTTAGCCCTTTTTGATTTTTGCATCAGCGTAATTTTTATTGGTCATAAATACTTTTGTTTTATAAGATGTGGTTGAGAGGCATTATTTGGAGCCCATTTCATTTGCAGAGACCTTTTTTTGCAGAGGAAGTTTTTAATGAAAGACCCAAACCTATAGGTGTTTGGAGTTTTTAAAGTTCTTTTCTTAGGCCAAACAATACATAGTTTGGACAATGTAAAGAAAAGAAAATTGTGTGTGTTTGGATGCTTATATGTGACAAGCATGTGTTTAGACTCTGTTCAGAGAATTTTAATTTTCTTTTATTCCAGATGTCTGCAGTAATTGCAGTGTTTAAATATGTACACTTTTATCTTTGAGTTCTTCATCTGGGAAGCCATTGTGTTAAAGAGCCTGAGGATGTAATGCTTACTTCAAAGAAAGCAATTACATGCCTATGTAGAAGTCTCATACCACTTGACAGCTTTTGTTTGACTTAAAATATATGTCCTGGAGCATTGTGCAGACTAACATTTCAGGTGTGAGAATGGGTGGTGTTACCACACCAAGTCTGTCAAATAATGACTTGCAGTAAGTCAGCATTTCCAGCAAGGAGTGAGCTCTGTGCTCTAATGAGTTCTGGCTCATCTTACAGACATCAAAAAAGTCCTAAACCATCATTTAGATTTCCTTCTGCAAATTTTATCATTGATTCTCCTCATCCCCCTCAGGAGGGAACCAGTCAAGACAGAATAAGGTGACAGCAGAGTCCCAAATCCTACTGTGAGATATTAACCCCTTAAAGAATTGTTTCTCTAGCCACTGTCTTGTAGTGGTGCTGTAGCAGTGCTTCTAGGAATTTGTTTTTTCTTTGCAGAATATTCTTCCTTTCAAGACTGAAGAGATGTAATTTAGTCCAAAAAGGGGACATTGGACAGTAGTCAAACATTAGCTTTTTTCCTACTAGATTAATTTTGTTAAAAGGAGAAGCTTCCATGTCTTGGATGTGCTTAGAAAAAGCAATCACTGTTTAGCATGCTGGGAGAGAGGATATATCAGGTTGTTTATGGTTTGTTGCAGTTGTCATTGGATCTGTACTGGCATATATTCCTTTTGGTACCTGCCTCTTGGCCATAAAATGCTTTTTGATGAATGAGCAGGAGACAAGTCTTGTTTAGGAAATAACCTTTATCAAAACTAACTTACTAGATAATTGTTCTTTTTGTTGGTGGTGGCTTTGGGAGTTGGTGTTAAAGAATCCTCCCCCCATGCTTTACTTGAACTGAGTCTCCCCAAAATTAAAGGGGCAGCTTTTGAAGGAAAGTATACTTCTACACCATCTGTCTGAAAGCTGTGGACACCACAGTCATTAACTATGGGAAAAAAAGCCTCTCTTTTAAGACTACTAACAATTAGCTTAAATCTACTCCACTGTAACTCAGATGAACATCCACACTCAGAGAGGAAAAGTGTGTAGTTGGTTAGATTGGGCTGCTTCATTTGAAATACAAGGTACAAGCAATTAGCTATGTGTGTCTGGTGAGTGTAAAAATCATTCAGGGCTGTGACTGGTTCCACTGGGTGTGCTGAGACCTTCCAGTAGGGTAGATCTGGGGTGGAAGGGACTCTGGACTGTCTGCAAGAGTGTAGGCAGTGGCTTGTAGCATGAAAAAAACTTCAACCACAATTTAAAAATCTAGCTAAGTAGCACCCTTATATATACAGTAATTCCTTAAAATGTTTCAGTAAAAAGCTGATGCCAGCATTTCTTTCTGGGGGGAGAAAAGATAACTCAGCTTTTTGGTCCTCTGCCTCTGAAAACCATGGATATTTTATGAAGATGACTGTAGTGTCCATCTTTGTTGGACTGATTCTAAGGCAAACTTAGTTCACAAGCTTCTTTTGTTCAGTGGTGGTATTTTTTTAAGGAGGTTTAGCTATTAGTCTCATAGTATATATATATAATATATATATAATATCTTCTGAGATATGACTGACTAAAGACTTTTCTGGTTATTATAGTCTACCACCTAGTCATTGTTTTTATAACTCATTAAGTCCTTACATCAATGTGATAATTATCTTGCTCTTCTGTGATTTGGATCTTCAGGATTCCCTTAAATAATCATAGGACTCACTATATATGTGTGAGACAACTATTTCTTATCTGCTCTACTTGTCTTTATCATTCAGCTTCTGAACAGACCTGAATATTCTTGCTGCCCCTGACTTAGCTCACCTGGCAGTAAATGCCTCTTGTAACAAACATAGGGGGCATGTTTGAGTTGTGCAGAAAGCATATAAAAAACCCTGCTGGCTCCTTTCCCATTATTTGGCATAATGACAAGCAGGAGCAACTGCTGCTTAGTTGTGGTAGTATTGAACTACAGCAAAGTAACTTTGTTCCTATTGTTAACAACATTAACCAAACCTGTGTTGCAAATTGTGAAGTTTTTTTTACTGTATGGAGGTGGTGGATGAAACATGAGACTGAGTTAATACCATGGCCCTGTGACAATTTGAAGCCAAAATTATCTTAATTTATATAGTCTTAATGAAGTATTTTTGGCTTTCAGCTACAATGGTTGTGGTTTCTATAAATACTTTTAATTAGAAAAGTCATTCTGCTATTGTAAATCTAAGTGCAGGTGGCTTTAGAAAACAACCATCACTTTTTTTACAAGTACTATGCAACTTCTGTTGAGATATTAAAAAGCCTTAGGTCTTCATATAGAGAAGGAATCTAGTTAGCTAGCTGGTTTTGATCAATCTTGTGTTAGTCATAAAGATGACAGTTGAAACAAAAATGTGGTCAGTGGGTTGATGTAAGCTAAGAAGCTGTTTTTAAACAAGACCCACAACTCTAATGGAATGTGAACTGCAGATTGTTCTATTCATCAAGTAAAGCAAATGAAGGTATATAGTCAGCTGTTGGTAATTGTCTGCTGATTTTTACTTGAGATTAGTCAATCTGCATTCTAAGACTATATTTAACAGTATTTTCAGTGTTTTGACTTTGTTGATTTAGATTCTTTTGGAAAACACTGTATAAACTACTAACTACCAAGCTAATTTGCAGTGAAGAGCTGAGGATAAGCAAGATGCAAATAAAGTTAGACTGTAACTATTACTTTATTTTAATAACAATTTTACATGCTAAGATTATCACTTTTTAAATTACTTCTAGCCTAGTGGCTTCTTTATGTTAACCTCTGTTTTGCAATTAACAGTTTGAAATGTTGTAACCAATGTTATAAACAGAACAACAAAATAAATGTCTAATAAATACAATATGTAAATGAAGTGCTTATAAATTAGCATCAAAAGAACTAGAACATTAGTACAAATATATCACTGCTAACATTTCATCAACAAGGTACAAGTTTTCTATAACAAATTCAGGAATGTTCTGTTACAGGCAGTCTTCCAGTTGCACATTTGAATGCTAGCATTGCTTAAGATGCTTTACTTGAAGAGAACTGAGCTGAGGCATTTGTACAATTATGCTGCACTTGCAGTATTTTCATTGTTTGCATAAACTCAGTGCAGATCAGTGTGCATATAGTGTCAGATTTAAAGTGCCCAGCTTCTGTTTTATTCTTGGCTTCAGTGGAATTGTTCTATCCATATCTCTGACAAAAAACGCAGGGTGAGCACAGTAAAAACATCTTTGGTCTTTGTAGAGGGTGTGTTACTGTTTGTAGGACATCAGGTGTAGAAAGCTGATTTTTAAGCAGCAGCATGGTGTGCTTTGTGCCTCTTTTTCCATTGACACATGTCTTCTTTCTGCAGTTTGTTGCATAATTTAAGGACCCGGATTTAAGGCTTGGAAGCCCATCCCTTGTGTTTCTTGGTTTATGACTGTCGGCTTTGTGGAATACGGCTGAGATGAAAGGATTTATTGAGGATGCAAATTACTCCATTGGTCTGTTGGATGAAGGAGCAACTCTTGCAGATGTTATTGACAACTGTATTTATGAACATACTCATGTAAGTTTGCTTTCCAGATCTTTTGATTTAGTTCCCTAAGTCTTCAAACTAGGTCAAAGTATTATAGAGCTGATGAGCTGACAGCAACAGAGAAAGTCAGCTAAGCCTCACTCACCTTATTTATAAAGTAGTTTCCTCTTCTAATTCTGCTGCTTTGCTGTTTTCTTGCTTTGGGCAGAATTCTGTTGGGGAAATTTGGGCATCAGCTCTTACTGCCCTGAGTGTCACTATCAGGAAAGTAGTCTGGCCGATGTAATTAAATACAGGTTCCCATCTCACTGTTTGAAGAGATTTTATTAGCAATGGGGTTCAGAACAAGCACCTAAAATTATCCAAGTGGATATATTCAGTTAGAACCTTTTTGTTATTTCCTTGAAAATATGGTGGAGTTCTGAAAAACATTTATGCTGAGCCTGTTTAAAGCCATGTTTAAATTTTTTGAGGGCCATCATGGTTAATATTCATACATCTTCCTGTTACCCTTCTCCCCTGTGGAAACTCTGGTACAAGTACATTGTGAGGTTCTCTCAAGAAAAACTGTAAAAGCTACTGAAGTTTAGCAGCCAACTGGAAAGAAAGTTGAATAATTCTGTGTATACAGTAGTCATTTTTTGAATAAGGCTTCACTCATTTCTTAGGAGGCAGGAAGATGTAGCTTTTGTTCTGTAGACAAAATTGTAGAAAGAGCAAACTTTAAAAATGTTTCATTAAGCAAATCCTGTGTTCTTCATATGCCATACCTGTGAGTTGCTCACTCTTCCCTTGGTTTATCAGAACTAATATTCATGTGCAAGTGGTCAACTATAGTACATCAAATAGCTAAATTCCATGGCCTTCTGAACTCAGGTGTAGGATTCCCAAATCCTGATTCCTAATATTCTTTTTCTGTCTAGCAAATAAATAGGTAAACTACTGGCAACATGTCATGTCTCCAACCACTGGCTGGCTCACAGAGGATAGCTGCCTCCTGCTGCTTTCATTTACTCCTTTAGCTCAAGGGGTAGAGGCCTGTGCCATGGATCTAAAGCTCCAGATCCCAATCCTGCTGGTGACCCGTACAGGGGGTCAGTATGCTTCCACCCGATGGAATTTCTATTTGTGTTTTTTAAACAGAAATAAAGACTTTGTATAAAATAAGCCACAACATGTAGAGTTTCAGATCTGCAAAAGTCAAGTGCTAGAATTGACATTTGATGTACAGTCTTGATTCAGATCCATCATGTGTATGTGATGGTCTTTAATTGATTTACAGTAGGGCATTCACCTACAGTACTTTTACTGAGTGCACATTATGGACAAATCTGGAATGATCTGTTTGCAGTTTGATCCACTACACCTGCATCATGACTCCATAGTGAGAAAGACTATATTGTAACAGATGTGCAGAACATAACATTCCAGAAAAGTCTGTGCATTTTCTTAAAGATTGTGTACTTGATTCTGTCACCTTTAACATGAAGTCTAGTTCTTAAAATTCCTTTTGAACTTCATTCTTCACAAGATGTGGAGAACAGTCTCAAACTTGACTGCCTGAACAGACAAATTTTCAGTAAAACAAACTATTAGATGTTAAAATAATGTTAGTGCATCAGATTTTATTCCATTTATAATAAGATATAAATTCATTGAGACTGTGGAAGCTTTCATCCCAGTGGATCTTCTTCCTATAAATAGCTGCAGACTTCTGAAAATAAAAAGTTGAAAAAAGTGTGTAACTTGATCTGTGTTTTTTATAAAATCAGCATTTGGCATTTAAGTAGAATCTTTTATTCAGGAATCTCAGAATATTGTCAATAGCATTCATAATATCTCTGAAGTGGTAGGTATTCCCTTTGGTTTTTTTAAACTAGTTCAAATTGCTAGTTGAACAGAAAAACATTATTCAAGGTCAAGTCTAAAACTTAAGAGCAGGGTAAAAAAAAGGTACATAGTTCTTTAAGACTTGGGGTTGTTTGTCTTGACAGCAAACCTACAGGTTCAGACATTTTATTTTCCTATTCTTCCTTTTGCAGACTGGAAAAAAGGCATTTTATGTTGGAGATCTTGGAAAGCTTGTAAGGAATAACATGCAATGGCAGAACGTGATGGCACCAATAAAGCCATTTTACCCTGTAAAATGCAATTCTACTCCAGGTGTACTCGAAATTCTGGGGACCCTTGGTGTTGGTTTTGCATGTTCCAGTAAAGTAAGTTTTCCTTGCCTGTGTGCCTTATTTTCTTTCATATGTCTGCTGGTGTAAATTCATCTTTTTGGTGCCAGGTGCCATGTTTATAAATAAAATTTGAACTGTGAATTCATTTGTAACTGGCTGTTGAAAATCTGTACTTCTGCCCTAGAAGCAGTAGGTAGTTTTCACTTTAGTGGGGTAATAGAGCACATCTAATAAAAATTCAGAAAAGATGATGCTGTGCACTTTGTCAAACTCTGGTATGCTCCTGCTTTTCAGTCTGAAATGGCATTGGTACAAGACCTGGGCATTTCTCCTGAAAACATCATCTACACAAACCCTTGCAAGCAAGCCTCTCAGATCAAGTATGCAGCAAAAGCTGGGATAAACATCATGACTTGTGACAATGACATTGAGCTGAAGAAAATTTCACGTAACCATCCAAATGCCAAGTAAGTGTCAAAATCCTAGTTTTGCTTTTATTGTGGGGGGAACTTTTTGCCTGTATTCTGGGTGGCTTGAGTTGCAAGCAAAGTACATGGCTTCTTTAGTACAAATCACTTGTATCTGTTCTTCTTCTGTCTCCTTGAAAATAGCTTTTTTGCATCTTTTCCTACTGAGTCTTGGCTTCCTAATACAATGGCCCTTGGTTTGGGAGAAATCTTGGAAGAAAGTTATTTTTTAGGGCAATCTTCATGTAAAGGTTTCAGGGATTAAAGTTCAGAAGGCTAGTATTTCATCACCTGCAAATAACATCTTCCTCCTGCTCTGTTTTGGCTTCAGTGTTATCTTCCAGGGAGTTGTATGTGGATATTAGTGGCTCTGGCTGAAGTCAGGGCTGAGCTACCAGCAAATGACTGTGTGCATTGGATCCCAACTGGGGTTTGGGCACACTCTGCAGGTCTATTAAATACACCTACAGGCATTTCCACATAATTAAGACAGTGAGAATTTTTTTCAGTCACTTTGGTATTAATTCAGCTGCTCTGTAGAAAAGTGGTCAAAGCTGATAATCTGGCTGTTAAATATGGCTACTTTATTGCTGGCAATGTATAATGGTCTCTTGGACTGACTGGCACTCCTGTCATTTCACATCACATCTCTCACATATGAATGCTTTAGCTTTGGGCCATGCCTTTAAGAAATATGGAGCCAGAGTGAAGTGGATGTTACAGTGAGCCTAAGTGAATGTTACAGTGCTTTGCAGTGATTGAAGATACAGCTTTCCATAAATGTCATTGGAGAAACTGAATTCCTGATATCCTTAACAAATTCCTTGGTTCTGAACAGTCATGATTATTGTGTCGTCTCCCAAAACTGTGACTTGTTTTGGTGCTTTTTTTGGGGGGTGGTGGTATTTGAGAGAGTTTTTTTCTTTGTTCAAGACTCAAGATTTAATATTGTTGTTGCTGGTGATTATACTTCATCCTCATGGAAGTCTGTCTGTGCTTTGCATACTGGAGAGAAATTTCTGTGCAAAAATGTTATGCATGATAAGTAAACGTTTCTGTAACTGCTGGCCCTGGTATACTTAATGGATTCGAAAGCCTTGGCAATGCTAAAACTGACTGTTGAACCATTAGTGTTTTACCAGTTATTCACTGGTGCCTTTAGAGTTCTGTTAGTTTTTATGTTGATTTATTTCCATGATTCTAACAAACTCTTAGATTTCTAGAAGTCAGATTTAGTGGGTTTTGCTTGAAAATACCTTGATTCACATAAATGCTGCTATAACAATTTGTCAATTTAACATTGGATGTCTTAAGGAGGGGTTTTGACTAATCTTAATATGAGGTTACAAATCATAGTATGGATTTGAAATTTTCTACTACATTTTAAAGAGTTTGACTTGTAACAGTTTTTTGCTTCAGTTAGCACATTTTTCCAAATGCTTCACAGACTATTGTTTGACTGCAGATTTTTTGAACACAGTTTTCTGTGCTAGTGAGAAGCGGGAAAGGAAATGCTCATCAGTTTCTCAAGATGAAATGGTATAAATTAACAAGGATTGCAGGGCAACCTGTTTGAGAACTTAGGACCTTTTGCTCTTTAGAAAATGCATGTTAAACACACCAGGAAACATTTGGAAAGTACTTGTAGAAGTCATGGTAGATGTTAGGCCAGCTGTAGTGGCCAGGCTGAGTTCTGTTTGTTGCCTGTCTTGTTTCACTCCATGTGCAGAGTTTCTTCCACTCATTTACACTTCCCATCCTGGTTATCTGCAATGTGCTCTGCCCAGTCTGCATGTATGCCATGACACCACCTCTGTTTAGTTTACTGGATGACTAAATTACTTGATCTTATGGGGGTGTGGCTTTCTCAGTGAACAGCAGTTTGAATTTGGATGGTTTGGGGGTATGTCTCTAGAGGTTTGGATGTGACCATGCCTTTGCCCCTCAAATGTTACTTTAACTTAGAGACAGGTCAGCATTGGCACTGCAGTTTGCCAAACCTACCCAAAATGAGGCTTTGACCAGACAGAGGAAGGTGTTGCACTGCATAAGAATGTAAGAAATGGTACCTGCTGCCTCTGTGCCCCACAGTGTCCTGGAAGAAGGAGCAGGGAATGGTCTGATCACCCTACCCCCTCATCCTGAGTCCATGTGCTCAGCCACAAGGGGAGGTTATGTGATATGGCCAGGGTGCGCTTGCTTTCAGCCTGGATGCTGAGTTTAACTAAATCTGATACATGTCTGACTGAAGGGGAACCTCTGGGCTGGGGAGGGGTACAGAGATGGGAAAAATCATCTTAGTCTTACTGATGTTATGAGGAACTATGCTTTATTAGAAGGTAACATTATTTTTTATTACAGCACTCAACAGACTCTTGCTGCTGCAAGAGTCTTAGTTGCTGCATTTCGAAATCCCTTGTCCTTGTTGGCTCCATGTTTTAGCCCCTAATTGCTAGTTTTTTCTCTGTACAGGATTGTTATTATTAGGTTGCCTTGATTCATCCATCGATGGAGCTGGAGTACTGACAACATAATCAACACACTTCTGACAATCTTCAGGCTTCACATGTGCTGATGATGTAAACCAACTGCCCCAATCATCTTCCCCTTCTCTTAGGCTCTTACTGCACATTGCCACAGAAGACATTACTGCTGGTGAGGAGATGAATATGAAGTTTGGCACCACCCTGAAGAACTGTAGGCACCTTATGGAATGTGCTAAGGAGCTGGGAGTCCAAATAGTTGGTGTCAAGTGAGTAACTTCATTGTCCTCTGCTGGCTGAGTAGATATTTGTATGAGGTACTTAAGATGTAAAAGAGAAAAGGATTTTTCCCTGGTGATACTATTTTACAGGGTTTTAAAAAAATCAACAAAAACCCCAGACAAACAATATCATATTGATTTAGAATCATGAGCTTTTGCTTGCAAGCACAAACTAGTATGAAACAAAGTAACTATTACAGGCATCAAAGCAATAGGAAATGAAGTCTCATAAATCCTTCTGTCAGCATGAAAATTAAGTTTAGAAGCCTCTCCTATTCTCTAACTGTACTCTTGAACTTCTTTGGTAACTTGATTTGTATTTTTCCAGCAATAAACATCATAACAGAAGTGCTAGTACAGCATGGAATAGGTTTGAACAAGATGAACATGGGGTCAGATTTTGTTAGGAGTTAAGGTTCTATATCACTCTTTGATCACATCAAGACAAAATACTCAGATAAGTTGTTGGCTTGCAGATGGCAGGAATGAATCCTAGAGTTCCAAATTTGTACAAATCTGTGGTATTTTACCTGGAAGCTTGATGGCTATTTTACTGTATCTGAGAAAAATGCATGCACAAGTCTGCTCTGTCTGCCTTCAGCTACAAATCCATCACATGCTCATAACTGTTTAGGAAAGCAACCAAGCAAATAAATGGGTCATCGAGACAATAAAAAATGTTAAGCCAGATTTTGATGATTTAAACCACAAATGTCTTGTTGTGTATCTGCTTGAAATGGATGTTAAAGCATAAACTGCAAATATCTTAAAAGAATAGATACTACTGAAAAAAACATTCCTCTTTGTATAGTGTCTTAACCAGCTTTTATAAAAACAACGTGGGTCTCCTGCATTATTTTTTATTCAAATAATTTTTAAATCCACACATGTATTCATGCAAGTAAGTTTGAAAAGTGACCTTTGCTACTCCAAGTCTGCTTCCTTAAAGGAGTAGACTTGGAGTAGAGAACACTGTGGCTCGGGTGTGTGTATGGTCTGTCTAGAACCAGTGGACCATATGCCTCTTGAGGAATCCCATGGGAATGCTGGCACTTGTTTTAGCACCTCAGTGACTAAGTGCATATGGCAGTACTTGAATCTCTTGAACAAGGAACAAGAGGGGATTCAGGAGCTTTTGGTAGGCATCAGTACTTCTCTGCAGCTTTGGCACTACTGAAGAACAACTTTCAGCCACTTTGATAGTGAAGACTGAAAAATTCACTAAATCAGTTGTTTCTCAAAGATGAGAATATTGTGGGACATTCTTAGGATTAAGAGAAAGACAGTTCTCAAGTACAAATTCAATAGCAGGCAGTGGTGGTCTGAGCTTCTTTGCACAGTTGCTGTGTATTATCATTTAAGCTTGTTTTGGGGCATTGGGGAATGAATTGCTTCTGCTGCTGTTTTATATGATGAAATTATTTGTGTGGTCTGAAAGCTGCACGGTTCAGTGTATTTACTGTGGTTTTATTTCTTTCAGATTTCATGTTTCAGGCTCTTGCAAGGATCTGCAGACATACATTCATGCTCTGTCTGATGCTCGGTGTGTGTTTGACATGGCTGTAAGTACCTCTACACTCACATGCAATTGCTACAGTAGAGGAGCCATTCTATTCCAATTATATTAGCAAACCAACTACATTCTTTCCAAAAGAAATCCTTGGAAATTGAACTTTTAGTAAGGGACTAAATACTGCTTTGTGATGTGTGATAGAAGTAAAACCAACTTTGTCCTAATTATGGTAATGAATACTGTTCCACTGACAGGCAGTAGCCTTACATTCTGATTAAATTAGTTTCCCACTTTGGGTCAAGCCTTTTTGATATTCAAATCTCAGTCCTGTAAATACACAACTGTTGCTTTTAGGTTACATTGAAGTTGAACAATTGTATGCTGGCATCTGTTGTGGTGTGAGGAGTTTGTAAACTACACAGAGAAGACTGCAAGTCTTTTTACTCTTACTGCAATGCCTTAGCTGTGGCTGGTAACATATGGGGGCAGTAAAACTGAGGATCTCGCTGATCTTTGTGCAAATTTGTTGCAGTGGTTTTGTCACAAAATTTGTGAAATCCTAAAATTTTGTCAGAATACACCACCTGTTCAGCAAATACTGTCTGAATATAACAAAAGCCAGAAGATGGGAGTTGATATCGCTGCGGGGCTTGCAGAGAATTGTATAACCAGCCTCTATTGACATCCCAGTGCTTTGCTTCTAGATTTAAGGGAGCTGTACTATGCCCTTACTCCCTCATTAGATGTACTCAGCTAAATAGTTTCAAAAGCTTAAATACACAGAAAACCACAGTAAGGAGCAACAAAATCTTTTTGCATTTACTGTTGTTCGTGTACTTACATTCTGCTATGCATTTTAGGAAGAGTTTGGCTTTAAGATGAACATGTTGGATATTGGTGGGGGCTTCACAGGTTCAGAACTTCAGCTGGAAGAGGTATGCAATGTGTTGGAAATTGAAACTCTTACTTTTGAAGAAATTGAAGTGTTTAACCTTCAAACTGCAGCTTGAATTGATAGCTGAAGCATAGTTAAGTTCCATGTTAGACTGTAACTCAAGATCTCACTAGTTGGGTTTGTATTCTTGATTGATGGATAGTGTAATCCCTTCTTGGAGGTGATTGTGACTTCTTTTTAATCCTGTTCATCTGGGCTGAATGCTCATTTAAGTGTGCTAGAGATTAAATTGCTATCTGAAGCAGCCTTAGCAGTAATAGTTCAAGGTTTTTCTTGACTGTTGTTGTCCAGCCAGTGACTCTTGCATGGTTTGGTGCAGGGTGCCTTAGCATGCTTTGGATCATAAACCCTGTTGCTACTGGATGAAAATTTCCAGTATTTTGCTTAGGAACAGAAAGCTAGAGGTCTTGATTTGGCTGGCCTCTGATTTTGCCTAAATGCCACCTTTAGCATGAAGTGGCACATAGAACAGGATACCCAGTTTACACTGGTATGTTGTCTTAAACACAGGCTCCATGAATTCAGCACAGCGGAAGTGAGGAGTTGCTAACAGCAATCAGGGCTTTTCTCTCAATTCTAATGATTCTGTTATGCATCCAAAATATTTGTTAATCTTGACATATCTGTCCTAATATATGAACATTAGTATTAAATAATTCTGTTTCTATGATACTATTCAGAACTGATCATGAAAAGGTCCTTTACCCATTGTGTGGGTTCATATGTAATTTTACATTATCTGATGTGCTGGATGGGCATTGAAGTTACTGGTGCACTTGTGAGTCTACCACAGCTTGAGCATCAGTTGTGAAAAGAGACTGTGTAGTACTCAGACTCATGGTTCTCAGTCTAAGTGTTTAGCAGAATGACCAGTTTTCTTTTTTTTTTTTTTTTTATAAATTGTGGACCTCTGTTAAAGGCATTTCTCAGAGATTGGAGGGGCAGAGTAAGCATTTGGTGTGCTGACTGGAAGTGTCTATGTGATACATCTGTAAGCTGAGTTCATTGGCCTTACCTCTGACTTCAATTTCCTAGGTTAATCATGTCATCAGGCCATTGCTGGATGTCTACTTTCCTAAGGAATCTGGTGTGAATGTGATTGCAGAGCCTGGATGTTATTATGTTTCATCTGCATTTACACTGGCAGTGAATGTCATTGCAAAGAAGACTGTTGAGTATGATAAACTTCTTCCTTCTGGAGGTAAGGGTTGGATTTGTTTTCTGTGTTATGTCTCAGTACAGGTAACTGCCCTCTGTTAGTTGGGATTGACTAGTTTGTTTATATGTTTGGTGCATCCCCTAATGCTTACACTGCAATATGCCTTCTGGATTCTGACCATATGTTATCTGTGTGTCTCACTGGTACTTTTGTGTGGCACTTCCTGTATCCTTACTAGGTTAAACCTATATTGGGTGCATCACAGATGCTGTGTTAGAAGGTTCTGTGTTAGAACATTAAAAATCATATCACAAAGCAAGCTACTTCCCTGCTTCTCTGGATTTATATTCTTACTACTGATTATTACTGCAAGTATTAATTTGATTAAGCCTCTCAATATTATAAATGAATTTATAATCTGATCTCATACAGATTACTCTGCTTGTAATTCTCCTATTCTAGTATATATGGAACCCCCTTGTCAGGAGACAGCAGCTGACTTAAGTTAGATTGCAAAAGGACTACTTATGACAAAACATGCATGCAAGACAACTTCTTTTTTTACTTCCAGTGGAGCAAACCAGGAATGATGATGAACCAGTATTTACATATTACATAAATGATGGTGTTTATGGTTCTTTTGCAAGTAAATTGTCTGAGAAACTGAATACTATCCCAGAGGTTCACAAGGTGAGTCCTTATATATTCTTCAGAGGTAGTCCTTTCTATCCTTGTCTATTGAATATATATTTAACACTTCATACATATATAATTGCATATTATTTATTAAATTAACCTTCTATATATTTGAAAATTCTTGTTCAATAAACTGAAGCCTGAATTGCCTCAATCATTTCCATATAGAAATACAAGGAAGATGAGCCTCTGTTTGCAAGCAGCCTTTGGGGTCCATCCTGTGATGAGCTTGATCAAATTGTGGAAAACTGTCTTCTTCCTGAGTTGAGCGTGGGAGATTGGCTGATCTTTGACAATATGGGTTCTGGTACCTTGGGTGAACAGTCCACCTTTAACGACTATCAGAGGCCACTGATTTACTACATGATGTCTTTCAGTGACTGGTAAGGAAACTGTCTTGGTAGTGGCAAGGTTGCTTTTGCTTCCTTCAGGAGTGTACACTTATGAAATCCATTCAGTGGCAAATACAGAGAAATGCTGAGTGCAAGAATGTGCCTTTTTAGTTTGTGGATTGTTTTTTTTTGGGTCTCTGTTGTTTTACTGATGAGACTAAACTGAGATCTCTGATAAAATGCCTACTTTGCTTTAGGGCTGACAAAAGAAAGCAGAATACCTGAGTGATCTCACCTGTGTGTTCAGTGGCAGTTGTCAAGTCTTGTACTGGCTTAACAAAAGCTGTTTAACATCAACCTTTGAGCTTTCCTAATACACATATCCACAGCTTGTGTGCAGTGTTGGCACCACCGTGGGAGGGAAGGGCAGTGATGCTGTTGTGGTGATGGGGAGTGTGGTACCCCATTCCTGCACCCAGGCAGGCAGGGCCCTGTGCTCCCAGCCTGGCGAGTGGCAGCGTTTCTGTGGGTGCCAGGCACTGGCACAGCTGGGCTCCCTCTGCTGAGCCAGGGCCAAGCCATGCGGGGGCAGCTGGCTGCACACACTGCGTGGCGCCTGCTTTCTGAAGGGAAATTGAACCTGAAAACCTGCTGTTACATCTCTTGACCTTTTCTGCTGCAGGGATGAGATGCAAGATGCTGGAATTGCTTCAGACACATTGATGAAGAACTTCTTCTTTGTGCCTTCGTGCATTCAGCTGAGCCCGGAAGAACGCTTTTCCACTGCAGCTTAAACAGGCATTAACGCTTCAGTTAGACCTGCAGTTGCAAGTCTGTAGTTTGTCTGGTCAACATTCCAATCTGGAAGAAATGGAACAATCTTCAATTCAATTCATTCTCTTCAAAACTTGAAAAAATAGTAATAGTAATGGGGACCAGGCAAAACAAGCTACAGCTACAATTCAGTGGGGGGTGGGAGGGTTAGATAATGGTGTCCAAATTTAAAATCAAGTTCATTCAACCCCTGAGCGTTAAATATGCAACAAAATGGATGACTTAGTGGAGATGGAAACCCATCACTTGGGTTCTTCAACAGTTTACATACAAGTACACAGTTTTTATACTAAGGATTCCTGTTAGAAAAGTCTTGTAAAGTTATTGTCTTTCGCCCAGATATATCAAATGTCAGTGGGAGACCAGTGTGACTTCATTAGATGTTTTAGTGTATTTAGAATGTGTAAATTTGTGCTTTGAACTGTAGTTTAATAAATGTAAAATTGCATCATAGTATTTGTTGTATTTGACCCGTGATGTATCCCTTGTATGATTGCAATAAAACTTTGTGTAGATTTTACTGTTTTTCAGGCTAACTTTGGGAGGAGCTAGGCAGATAGCTATAAAGTAGGTGTATATGTGATTGATTGGAGAAGCTTTCTTTTCTCAAGCCATTGGTTTGGCTTTGTGTTAAACAGTGAACATTTTAAGATTGATAAATCTGTATGAAGTGAAAGTCATGTAAGTTCCTGGAAGGCTAAAAGGCAATTTGTGGTGTGTTTTTAGAGCATGACCTTAGATTCAGTTTTTCACACCAACCAGCTAACCTGCACTAGGCATGGGTGTGCACGGAGAGGTTGTCCCAGCTTGTGTGCATGCAGTGCCCTGAGGCAGCATGGGTTAGTCCAATTCTGCATGTTGTCACAGAACCTTTGGCTCCTTTTTTAATAGCGTTTGTTTGAAAAGTCTTAACTTTCAACTTTAGTTCTATATAGTGCTGATTCTAGGGTAGGGCTGCACAAGACTACAGAAACCTCAAATGCTCTCTTGCACTGGACTTCATTTCTGTATCCATAATGTAAAGGTAAATCAGACTGCTGCAAGTATATGTGCATTGAGTAATGAACTGCTTGAACTGGTCAGAGAATTTATTTATTGTGTTACTGCAGCCTCTCAATTTCTTCAAGGTTCTTTGCTTGCTTTCTCACTTTAAGTTTCCCTACTTGAAGACTGGGGGGAGGAGGAGAAGGAGCTTTTAGGGTTTTGAAATAATGCACTGAGGCCTGGATCCTACCAATAGAAGGGACTTTTTGAACCCTTTAGTTGGAGGTAAAATTTATACCCTTTGGCTGCAAGTGTACTTCACATGAGTGCCAGCTAGGAGGAAATTTTATTTTCTACTCTGTCAAGGAAAGGCTTTATGAAACTTAATGAACTTTTACTTGAAAGTAAATTCTCAGTTTGGATTTGTCAGAACAGTTTTACAGGCCAGTTAGGAGATAAAAAATGTCTTATGTGTTGGAGACACAGTCTTAAGAAACACTCATTACTGTAATGAAATGTACAAGTGAAAAGGGAGTAAATTAAAGGGGGAATGTGTGGTTTGGTTTGGTTTTGGTTTTCTGGTTTTTTTAACCTGAAGTTACTAGCTGACCCATGTCAAGCAGTGATAAGCTCTTCCATTTACTGTTGAGGTCTTTCTAGACAAGACAGACTGCTGTGTGGTTTTTGACTAAATGCAACTACAGTTGCCTAAGGTTATATAATCAAACAGGATTCTGTCATACAGTCTTTAAAAGTTGTTTTATGTTAACTTACAGAGAAGTAGAAAACAATTTCTCTATAAATGCAGCAGTGGTCAGAGCAGAAATACTTGCTGTACTTGAAGACAGTCTGCCATTAAAGCCAACCTGGAGTCTGAACACAGTATGTATTTCAGTTTGATTTGCTGCGTGCTATTGTTCATGTTGTAACTGCAGTTGGGAATTTTTACCAGCTGTGAAAGCTGGATGGTTTCTGTAGAGTACCTGGAGGTGATGTGGCCCTGCTGTGCTCGCTGCACAGCTGCAGCCCTGAGGCTGTGGCAGGAGCAGGGGTGTCTGACACGGCCGGCACACGCTGCTCCCGTGTGCTGCGATGGTCCTGCATGGCCCAGCCCTGCAGCCTAAGGAAGATCAGGGCTGTGGTACTGGTGTTGCCAGTTACTTCTTAGGAACAGGAGGAAATGGTTCCAACTTTTCACTGTGTGCCCAAGCAGCTGCACGACTAGCTTACATTGGATATACTGGAGAATAAAAGTGGGTGCCCTGCATCCACCACTGGATATTTTGCTGCTTCCTATGTACTCTTGTTTCTGCTTTTTTTTTTTGGGGGGGGGGGAGGGGTGTGTGGAATTTATGTCTCAGGTTTGAACCCTTGGGGTTCTTTTAATTAAAAAAAAAATAAATAAAAACCCACAAAACTAAACTAAAAGAAAACCTGCTACCCAACCAAAAACAACACCCCCCAAAAAATACTCAGGCTAAAAAACAGCTTTTAATCCTTGACAGCCAGGCAACTGCCCTTGTTCTGGTCCAGCCTGATCTTGCTGAACCAGGATTGTACCTGGTGAGTCTCCTCTTCTGTGAGGAGAGGAGGGGCAATGCTATCGGGGCTTTGCTAAGGCCTTGGGCAACAGCTTGAAAGCAAATGCAGCCCTAGGAAGCAGCCTGGATGCCAGCAAGGGTGGCAGTGGCTGCCTGTAGGAGGGGTTCAGTGGGTGCTGGCAGTACCAGCTGACTGCTGCAAGGAGCCAGGAGAAGGAACAGGGTCTGTACCAAAGATGGCTTAACTGGCCTGATCATAATTGAAGGAGAAAATATCTGTGGCTGCCACATGTACTGCAGGAGTGTGTCAGATGTTACCTAATTTTTCCTTTTGCTGGAAGTAAAGTACTTGCCCTGCGTTTTAGGGAAAAGCATGATCTGTTGTGTCCATTGCTGAGGGGAGTGGGGGTGTCTGTGGCACTGGCAGAGGGGCTGCCAGGTGAAGGTCTCTAACCCAGGACTCCCGGGCTATTCCCTAAGAGCTGGTCCTTTCACAGATGTGGGAAGGGTGGGGACCCTTCCTATTACAGTCCTTATACTTGGAGTAGCGTGCATATTCACTTTATTTGCAAGCTTGTTTCCCTCTCTATTTCCATCTGTTTGCAACTCAGTCTCAGAGCTGAATTAGGGGCATTAATAGGATTACCCTCTTGGCTCACATGACAAAGCTAATTGTGTTTGTCAGCCTGAGTTTGGATGTGGCAGCAGGGACTCCCTGCTGATGCCCCCTGTCTTCAGCCGGCTGCTTCCCATAAGTTCTGTTAAATATAATCCTTTATTTTAATGTTCTCTTGAAATGCTTGAATGCTGCAGTGGGCAGTAATGCAGAGCCCAATCTGTCACATGTGCATCGTGTCCTGTCCTACTGTGCCATGTCAATACACGCAACTCCTTTGTATCAGTCAAATAGGGGAGAGAATTCAAGCCCAAGATTTTGCCTTTAGATCCTGGCTGTATTTTGCTCAACTACCTCCTCTCTGAATTCCCTTCTTCATACCCTTAAGCAAACCACTTAGCTATGCGTGTCAGCAGCTTATTACACCTTTCCAGTGGAAATCCCCGGGTGGAAGGTGATGAAGCAAGGAGAAGCTGTGCACTACAGGTCACTTGTCAGTCGCTTGCTGCAGCTGGGATGGCCGAGGGATGTTCTGGGCAGCAGTGCTGGGCTCGACAGTGGGCACCCTCCTGACAGTAACTCCCCTTTGGAGCACCAGCAACACCCAGCGAGCTCCAGTGCGAGTAGTGCCGTTCGGAAGCAGCCCCTGAAGCAGCGGCCTTGGGGCACTGCTGGCTGCCCCGGCCCCTCTCCTTCCCCCGGCGGCCGCGGGAGCTGTGGCCAGCAGGGAGCTCCCGCGCCCGCCCGGAGCCGCTGCGGGGGGAAGCGGCGCGGAGGGAACAGCCCAGCCCCGCTCCCGCCCGGGCCCTGCCCCGCTCCAGGCCCGGCCCAGCCCCGCTCCAGGCCCGGCCCGGGCCCTGCCCCGCTCCCGCCCGGGCCCAGCCCCGCCCCAGCCCCGCCCCAGCCCCGCCGCTCCCGCGTCCCGGCGGCGCCGGGGAGTCCCCGCCGCACGCTGCGAGCCGCCACGTCAGGCTCTAACGCGCTCCTTAAACGCCCCTGGAGCTGCGAACGGGGAAAGCCTCTGGATGCGTGAGGCAGTGCCAAGGGCTGCCCAGACAGTCTGTCGGGATCCTTTCCTGCAGCCTTTCCCAGCCCCGACAGGACGCAGCCCTGGGCAGCCTGGTCTGACCTAATGGCTGAACCTGCCCAGAGCCCGCAGTTGAACCTAAGATCTGCCGGGCCCTCTTCCCCACAGAATCACCCGGTGAGTCTGACAGCTGATCACAAACCCCCTTTGCAGTTTGTGCTGCACCACTGCCCTGGCTGAGCGCTGCTGGCCAACACAGCTGGAGCTGTGCTGGCAGGTGCTGTGGGCAGGGCTGGCTGGAAAAGCCATTCTTTTGAGCTGTCTGAGTGAGGATCCAAAGCCTTTCTGTGTGAGAATGGGGACTGACCTACCCACACTAGTACCAGACACAGGGGAAAGGTGGGAGATACTCCAGGACACAGGACCAAGGGACTCTGTCTCCCTTACACATACGAACATTCCCGTTGGAAGTTGCAACTTCGACAAATTACTACTCCTTTCCAACGACGAACACCTGAACAGCAAGTTCCCAGCCCGCCCTAGGTTTTAAAGAGCCTGATCCTGGAATATCAGCACTGAGGGGAAGGATGAGGAGCGGACGCTCCCTTCTCCAGCTGGGCTTGGCCGGGAGGCGCTCGCCCCCGCCGGCTCCAGGCCGCGGTCCCTGGCCCCGGGCGAGCTCCCCTGGCACGGTTTCAAGGCCGGCGCTAAGGGCTGTGCGGTCAGCAGGGCTGGTGACATGGCCCATGTTATTCCTGCACGACAGGGATTAGCCCCGCCAGACACCGCGCCCAGCGTCCCTGCCGCTGCACCGAGGGCAGTGGCTGCGGCGGGGAGACGGGACAGGGTGGAAAGGCAGCCCTGAGCGCCCGGAGAGCTGGCGCGGTTCATTCCCTGGCGGGGAGCGGGATCAGCGGCGGCAGCGGCCCCGCCGTTTGGGGGCTGCATCCCAGCCCTGCGCTCCCCTGGGCTCAGGTTTCCTTCCTCCCCACCGGAGCCGCCGCCAGACCCAGCCCTGCCCGCGTGGCAGGCACGGGCTCCTGTCCGTCTGTCCGTCCGTCCGTGCTGCAGAGCCAGCGGCAGCTGGGCCTCACCTCCCTTAACCCCGCTAGCTGAAATGAGTTCAGATGAAATTTTCCACTTGAGAATCGTGCAAGACCAGAATAGCTTTCCAGGGTATTCTTGTTTTTTTTCCCTGCTAGCTAGAGGAAGGCCGGGCAATGCTTTGCAATGTTTGCACTTAAAACACTCTCTAGATGGCTTTGGGGAGTCTCTACTGCATGGGCAGCCCCACAAGGAGGACCACTCAGGCTCCAGCATGCCAGGCTGTGGCCGCTGGCTCGGCTGCTGTTCCCCTGGCAGTCCTAGCCCTCCATCCCTTGGGACCATCAAGCTGGGTCCCACAGAAGCACAGTGCATTTTTCCACAGTGCTGCTGCAGCAGCTGTGGGGGCCCTGTGAGATCCTGCAAGGAGCTGGACAAGTGGGGAATGGACAAGCGGGCAAAGGCAGAAACAGAAGAGCCATTCCCAGCTTCTGCCCAGGCCCCAAAGTGGTGTTTGTTTGGTGGCTTGTGAGAAAAAAAACAATCCACAAAGCAAAGCTAGTTTAGCTTAGCACATTTATCACGCTGTGCTTCTGCTTCTGCCAAATGCGTTTTGCAATGTCCCTGGAGCAGGGGCTCTCCCATCGCTGGTGCTGCCAAAGGGCTGGAGCCCCTCTCCAGCGGCAGCAGGCACCCACAGCCCCAGCCCCACTGCACCCACGGTATGCACCCACTCCACGAGCCACTGCTGCTCTGCCTGCATGGCTGGCATGCAGCTGCTCTCCCCTGAGCCTAAGGCCTTGGAGGATGCCACCTGCGTGGGCATTCCTGTGGGGTTCAGCCATCTCAAACCTCAAAGCCAAGATAAGGGGAGTCACCTGCAGCTTGGCAATGAAGTGGCAGGCACATAAAGCCCAGAGCAGCCTTGCAGCACATGGCTCACACATAGCCTGGCTCCAGATCCTGGTGCTCTGGACAACCTTCTGGTGCCTCTCACCTGGCTGCAGGCATGTAGGGCTGTGGCTCCAGGCACAGCACACAAAGCTGCTGCTGCTGCTGGCCCAAGCAGTCTCTGGCAACCATGAGGTAACACTTCCAGCTCAGAACAGGGAGTTTCTTTGACATTAAACCTATTAAACTATCAGACTGGTTATATTGGATGCACCTTGGCAAGGATGAGTCCTGCTCCAGTGCAAAACCCTGGAGGACACCAGAATTAGAGAAGTTTTAGAGATTTCTATCTCACATGCCAAGTGCCCTATTGTGCACTCACACAGGACTAAAGCACTCAGGATGAGATGGTGGCCACAAGCCCCAGGTGCAGGAATGCAGACAGCCTGCATGGCACACCAGGGCCACACTGCAGCCACAGCCAAGCTGTGTGCCTGGCTGCTGAGGCACTGGCATCCTCCACACCCGCCAGCCAGAGCCTTGCACCTGCCAGGACAGGGCAGGAGGCCACTCTGGATGTGGCATGGCTAGCAGGGAGAGGAGGGAGGGGATATGGTGCCACTGTCACACCCTGTCACACCACAGCCCTCTGCAGTGCATCACACCCCCTGCCCCCAGCAGCACTGGTTTCCTAGGAGCTGGAGCAGGCTCCCCGTGGCACAGACTGAGCCCATCTGCCCAACATGCTGCTCTGGGCTTGGAGAGGGTGCAGCTGTGCTTGCTCCACCTGCCTCTTTCCATATGATCCCATTTTCTTTCTACCTGTGACTTTCTATTGCCTCTCCAGCGACTACTAACAATCCCTCAAACTCAGACTGACGTTGTCCCTTTGAGCTTCTGGGGTTTGTCTCATACTGCAGCAATTTCACCTTAAAACGTTGTCTTGTAAGCTTCTATTTCCACACTGTGCATGTTTTACACACACAGCATACTGGGCTTTCTGCAGCATGTCCCCAGGGTATTCAATAAACCAAAAGCTGTTTCTTTACCCAGTACAGTTCCCAGCTTCCCAAATAAATGAGATCTAAGGTGATTTGTTTCATTTTTAATTCCAAATGAAGGATTGCAAGTCCCAGGAGCAGGGTTTCAGATAAGATGCACAATGGAAAGGTGAAGCTGAGGACATGCACCATAACATATAAGGCATCATGGTCTGGAATAAGCTACACTCAAACCAGCTGAAGGCCCTGACAGCTACTCAGAAGGCATTGTTTCAGAATTAAGTAGATTGCTAATTTTTTTCCAAAGAAAATCAATTTCTGCACTAGGCTCCTTTGCCCATTTGAACAAACTGATAAAAGCAAGAGGCAGAACTGTAATGCTCCAGATGGAAGCGCAGTGTTTGGCTTGGTATCTAGTCTGTAATTCACACAGAGTGTCTGTAGTACTGTCTACAAATGGCAGGACCAGATCAGGAGACAGCTTATTAAATGATTGTGGCTTCTGTGGATGTTTTAAAATCAGTGATCTTGGGATTTCACAACAGATCTCCAAAAGGTTCTTTTGGATGGTGCACAGGCTGTCCTGTGCCCATGGAAAAACAGCAAAGGAGGAGGATGACATGGTAGTATGCCTGTCTCACTGTTAAGGAAGTTTCTTTGTCCATTTGGGAGCCACTCTGGGAGTCTCACTCAAATCACCCAAAGTGGGCAGCTCCAGTGAACTGCCAGGTGCCACACCTGACTCCAATCACACACCACTGACACGGTCACTGTCCCCACCCTGCCTTTCCCCTAGCAGAATTTCAAACATCTGGCTCCTTTATTAAAATACTTTAATTGTGGTGCAGCAACAACAGCTTGAGCGGGTGCCTCTGGGGAGGGAACCCCCACAAAGAGATCCCCGAGGTTTCGTACCTTCACAGTCTGTGCACCTGCTCTTCACATGCCTTGCACACATCTCTGGGTCCAGTGATGATCTTTGGTCTCAGCTGGGCTGGTCATGGGGCCCCGGGTGACCGTCCACCCCTGCTGGGTCCCCGTGCAGGTCGGTGTCCACACATGGCTCGTTCCCTGCAGGCAATTATCCCCCCCAAGGCATGATGAGCAGCGGGCACACCCAGCTACTGGCACTCAGTGTGCTCCTCAGGCCTCTCCCGAGCTGGCACGGCTTGTAGATGAGTAACTGAAGGATGATGATGCAGCCATGAGCTGTCACTCCCTGCATGTGCTGTAGGTGCTTTCAGCCCTCTCACCTGGAGCAGAGAGGAGCTGCTGGCCACTCCTCATGCCCCTGGCAGAACATGGGGCTGCTCTTGCTGCAGGCAAGAGGGAGCAGGGCCCTGGGGATGGGGCTGATGCCTCCAGCCTGCTCTGTGGCCACTCCTGTTCAACCAGAGTCAAACCAGAGTGTGTCTGCGAGTGTGCAAAGGAGGCACACCCTGAGCCTGGCCAAGCAAGCCCTGCAGGGGGGATTACACTCATGGCAGGGACCATAGACATCAGGGACAGCCACAGGCTCCTCTCCTGGATGCCAGTGGCTCCACGTGCCAGGCTACAATTAAAAAACAAAAAGGAGAGCAGAAGAAGGTGCTGGTGCTCCATGGAAGCTCTCAGCCCTTTCGGTCACAGGGACAGCCGCAGGGCTCGTGGTCCTTCCAGGGCTTGGAGTTTTGTCAGCTCTTGTTCTTGGGGCTGGAGAGGAAATGGGGAGGGAAGCACCTTTGATAAATTGTTGGGGACGAGTGAGTATTTTCTTTAACAAAACACCTACAGCATATCCATCAGTTGCAGACAACCCCAAATCTGAGGTCCATGGCATTTCAACATGTACAGGTAAGGCAAAGTAATGTTTAAAAACCAGTCTAAAACTATTGAGTTGTATCTTCTTTTGGGTGCACAGCCAGTCCCATGCTCTCTGAGAATAAGCAAATTCCCAAGTTGTGTTTATTTCAACATGGTACTCCCAAGGAAATCCTCTCCTTGGTGGGAGTGAAAGAGGAAAATGTTGCCCTAAACTAGAAGTCAGACCCAACAGAGTGACACCCAAAAGATTGGCAATGAGATCCAGGTCAGGTCTGGGGCTGGGCTGGTTTTCCCCACACTTGGGCTTGCTCCAGCACTCGGCAGTGCCCCAGCCCATCTCCATCATGCAGGCAGCTCAGAAAGGCATCACCCACCCTGTGCAGCCTGGAGCCGCGCTGGGCAGCCCCGCCCCTGCCCGCAGCCGCTTCCCCTGCTGGCACTGCCCTCCCCTGGGCTGCGGGCCGGGGCCTTCCTTGGATGGATGGATGGATGGATGGATGGATGGATGGATGGATGGATGGATGGATGGATGGATGGATGGATGGATGGATGGATGGATGGATGGATGGATGGATGGATGGATGGATGGAACACCCTGCAGCTGAGGCTCCTCCAGGCTTCAAGCAGCACCTTGCCAGATATGGAGCGTGGCGCAACGAGCCGCCTGGGGAAGCAGCACCGAGACAGGCCGTGCTTTCCTCTTCCTGCCCGGACAGAGCCGCCTGTGCAACACGAGCACTTCCCGCTCGCACGGTGTAAACAGAGCCCCCGCAGCCTTTCACCTACTCCGCTCTGTTTACAGATTCCATCCTCGCTCTCCTCCCAGCGCTGCACACAGCTCCTGTCTGCGTGCGCGGTGTTGCACTTGGCAGGGCCCCGTGGTGCTCTCCTGACACACATCTGAGGCCAGATATGTAACTGCACTGCTGAGAGATTTAAGATGAGAAAACCTTTCCAGGACATTTAAGCTGTACAAATAATGATAATAAAAGGCCTTTATAGATGTGTAGGCTTAGTCCAAACAAACCCTTTGCTACTCTGCTCAGTACAAAATATAAACAGAGTGTGATTTAAGAGCTTCCTCAGTAAACGAAACAGCAAATGAGTAAAATAAACTTATATGTCTAGAAAAACAAATGCCTCTTAAAATTCCACTAAAACACATTTTTATTTCATGGCAGCAAGAAAAGAGCACTTAGAAATTATTTTAACATGGAAAAGATCTTACCACAATATACTAAGATAAGCAAAGAATTATGGCTAAGATTTTCAAATCTACCTAAGGGATTCAAGATCCAATTAAAACAAAGTTTTAATCATTAAGCAGCCTTGAAAATCGTCCTATCTGTGTGCACAGGTCCATGCATATAAAAGTATATAGAGCTTCATGAGTAAAGATCTAGCATAGACCAAAGCAAGCAATTCAAAGCATTCTAAGAGTATAAATGCATAAAAACAAACTCTGGAGAGCTGCGGTATTTGAAAGAGTGCTCATATGATCCAATCAATACTCATTGTTTATTTAACAAGAGTAAATTTGATCCAAAATTTCTAAAACCTCAAGCTCTCCAACACCCAGTGTCAGCAGGATTATCCAAGGGCATTCACCCAGAGTTGCCACATAGCTCTTCAGTAACCAAACAGACCCACACACCACTTGAATTTGGGCTGTGCATGCAGGCTCACTCGTAGATCTGCACCTGAAAACATCTTTGCTGTATCATCTGTGTCATCCTAATTTGGATCCAAAAAGCTTCCTTCAGCATGGGTTGCTATGCTGTCTTTCTTTAATCTAGGAAATGCTTTCCAGACATGGTTTTATTTCACATACATGTACTTTAGTGTCTCAGCTTTGCCCTCCATGGGTGTGCTGACCAGGATGGTACAGCACTCATTTCTTTATGACAGCAACTCCTCCAGTTGCTTTTAAATGACATCTGAGCTTTTAATTAACTGAGCCTAAGGAAACAGACCCAAACTGTGACAGGGTGACAATATGTGACAATGCAGCTCACACCAGACACAAAACACTGGGGGGGGGGGGGCGGGGAGAAAGAGGTGTCACACTAGCTTTAGGAGTTCCTAGGACTTCACCAGAAGCAGGAAGTCTTGGGAACCTGAAGCTCAAACAGCAGGCCAAACTTTCTGGAGAATTGTTATGGATATTACATGTTCCAGATAAATTACAGCTTAGATCATTCACTGTCTCATGAGACTGACCTGGATTTGAGGTTAACTTTAAAGCTTCCTGAGGACAAAGGAACCCAAAGGGCTTCCACCTTTCTCCTTTTTTTCTGTACTCATGTTGCAGCACTGGTCCCAGACAGTGCTCACTGACTGTGAGCAGGACCCCTGAGAGCAGCATCCACCACCAGTGCATCCAGGTTTGTGCAGCTGAAGAATGAACACACCAGCAGAATAAAAGTGTGGGAAATGTGACTCACTTTATCTGACAAAGCCTTTTGCAGGCACAAGAACCCCCTGACCCTCACTTGCTGCTTTCTCTTCCTCCCACACCCACACTGATGCTGGGAATGCCCTTTTTTGGGGGGGCTCTGAATACTGTTCCTGGTGAGTGCATGACCCTGACTGCACAGAGCAGGATGTAACAGTTTTCTGATAGTTAAAATTGTTCCAGCTGCAAAACAAACACATGTGTACACACAGACATTACAACATCAGTGGGGTTTTTTACATCTGGTGACATCAAATATATGAAGATGGTCTTCACACCCATCTTGAAAACTTCTCAAAACTAACTAAGGCATCTTTAAACTAACCAAAGCATCTTGTTAGCTTCTGGAAACTAACAACTAGATGTAAGCTTTCTTCTGGTAGACACCTCTTTCCCATTGCCTTTTAGTCCTTACTCTTTACTCTTGATGCCAGTTCACTGCACTGGCATCAAGAGCTGCAGAATCACACCCTCTTTATTTCTGTCCAATATCTGCATTTTCAGTACCTGAAAAAAGGGAGATGAAACAGTATTTTGCAAGAATCATTTTGTCCTTCCACTACTGCAAAACAGTAACTTTTCAACAGCACCTGTGAAAACGCTTCCTGAAAGTTTGTGATGTAAATGAACACATCAGTCCATTTTCAGCCAATTCTCTTTGTGTAGAAATAGAGCTTGCCTTCAAAACCCACCTTAAGCTAACTCAGAAACAGGAAGATACTAGGGAAATGCTGAAAGAAAAAAAAAGCATTTTACAAAATCAAACGTTCCTGGAAGTAGCGAGAAATTAATGTCAACTCTCTCCTGGGAGAATGGAGCTACTTACACACAGGCTGTCTCCTGACTTTTAAAATTATTTTTCAATACAAAATATACTTGTGAAAACTGAACTGATAACCAAAGGGATCACAAAGCCTTTTACATCAGTCCTTCAGCTTCACCCAAAGAGACCAAGTCAGGGGCCAAAGAAGAGATTCACAATGGACAAGCACGTTCCTGAAAAACCTGGAGGAACAGAGCCACTGCCCCTCAGCAGAGCAAACTGCAATGACAGCTGCCATGCTGTGCAGCACATCCAGGGGGAATGGGCACAGTGGAGGCTTTTGGTGCAGGATAAAGGTAACCAAGCTTCCCCTGAGGCAGCCGCTCTGTGAGAACCTGGTTCACTACAGGATCTGAAACTCTCCTCTATGTGCCCCGTCTCAATAGATACACCATACCTTCTTCTCTGCTTCCTTGGTGCCCTTGCAAGTCCCTCAGCCTTTTCACCTCCTCTAAATCTGAGTGCCCATCACAGTGTCTCCTCTCTCCTCTCAGTTTTCCCCCAGGTCTCCTGGCAGCAAAGGGTGGTGTGTGCTCTGTTTGAGCTGCAGAGGTGGATGTGAACACCTGCACGCCAACAGCCAGCACACAACCTGGACCTGCTCCCACTGTACCTCCATGGGACTCTGCTCTGCCCAGCTGATGGCTCTTGTGGTCTTGTGGTGGGATCCACCTCACCCCACCTGCTTTGCAGAGTCACCCACTGAGGCTGCTGCCCAGATTTCCAGTATCATCAGGGAGATGGAGTCAACAGAGCTCAGAATGTAGTTCATTCCACATCAGGGAAAAACATAACTTGCTTGAACCTGGTGGTTTATATTTATTAGCACATCACTGACAATAAAAACAGCTATAAAACCAGATGCTTGTGTTATAAACACCTAATCTTAAATGAACTCAACCCACAGTGACTCTGGGTACACTTATATACACTTTGCTGTTGAAACCCAAGAACCACCGTGGGCCCAGGGTCAAACACTGCAAACTGGCTCAGTTCTCTGCTGCAGACAACAAGGATCCTTTGGAGTAGATGATTTGTACCTACAGAGAAGATGAAGGGGAAGATGTCAGCACAAGGGCCCAGCTGCCCAGGCCTCCTTGGCTTCCCAGGCCTGTGTACTCTCCATGCTCAAGAGCCTTCCATGGCTGTTTTGCAACACGTGTGTGCCCACATATCTACACCCTCTCAGACACTGACCTTATCCACTGTCCCTTCCTCCCCTCGTGGAGAGGAGACTTTGGACCAGGGCAACAGCAGTCAGAGGCAGGCTCAGGCTGATGAGCTCTTCAGAAGGCTGCTTGCCAGCCCTTTAATGCCAACACATCACTCACAGGCCCTGCAGAGTTGTGGTACCATAACCAGCTACATGGACCCAGTCTGCACCACAGATCCATTTGGAAAAATGTATCCTCCCTACTACAGACAAGACAGTCCCTCTTCTAGAAAAGCTTCCATTAGGTCAGGATGCCACTGTGCATGTCACCTCAAACAAGGCTCATACTATCCCTCTTCTTCTTACTGTTTGTCTCAGCTGGCAACTAAGGACCACATAGCTGTTTGCTCACTGCTCCCCCCACCCTGTGGGATGAGGAAGAGAATTGGAAAAAAAGGTAAAACACTTTAGTTGAGATAACAACACTTTAATAATTGAAATAATAATAATAATAATAATAATAATAATAATAATAATAATAATAATAATAAGAGGAGGAGGAGGAGGAGGAGGAGGAGGGAACAAAACGAGCTATAAATAAATCCAAGAAAGACAAGTGATGCATAGTGCAACAGCTTACCACCCCTGTTCATTACCCATCCCACTCCTGGGCAGTGACTGGCAGCTTCCAGCCAATTCCCCACAGTTTATGTACCAAACATAGTATTCTGTGGTATGGAATATCCCTTTGGCCAGTTCAGATCAGCTGTCCTGGCTGTGCTGCCTACTGCTTCTTGTGCAACTCCTCATTAGCACAACACAGAAAGCTGAAAAACCCTTGATTTTTGGCAAGCCCTACTAGCAACAACTAAACCATCAGTGTGTTATCAACATTATTCTTATCCTAAATTGAAAACACAGGACTGCACCAGCTCCTGGGAAGAAAGTTAACTCTATATCAGCCAAAACCAGGATACTGTGGCTCCCATAGAGTGGGATGTCTGTAGGACCAAGGATGAGCTGTGGGAGTGAGGTGACTCTCCAACAGTGAGCTGCAAGACCAAAGTGTGTATGTCCCATACAGAGCTGCAGGAATGAAGTGTGTGTTCCCAAAACTGAGCTGCAAGAGCCAAGTGAGACACACAGAGGAGAATTCAGGGAGCAGATGGATGCTGGCAGCCATGCAGGGTTTGGTATGCATAACCTGCTGCACCTGAGATCCCAGCTACACCTAGGATCTTGCAGACTGATGAAAATCTTTGGGCAAGTTTTTCTGGTCATGAGGGCAACCCCACTGACAGGGTTCCCTCCCTGTAGTCTCTGACCAAGCCAACACCATCCCTGCACATTGTGCATTTGGAGAATAAAGAGGGATCTATCTCCTTGCAGCCCCACATGCCAGCTGAGCTCACAGTGGACATACTTGCACTGAGGAACACCAGAGCTGGCTTTGACAAAGGCTCTTGTTTTAAAGATTTAAAGTAGAATTGCTTAGTCCTTATATTGCTGCTAAGAGACTATGTGAGCAGCAAAGGTGTGGCTCTTATGATGTCTCTAAATGGAACGCAAGGCCTTGATCTCCACAGGTCTCACAAGTGTGCCCCTTGCCTTAATTCCTGTGAAATCTTAAGAAAAATAAGGAAATCAATTACTAGTAGCAAGTGGGTGGCTTAACAGCGTGTCAGTGATGTGTTTTGTACCATGATGCCAAGGGTGTGGTATGTGAGCCAGGAATTTGGCAAGAGACAGCAGCAGGACATGGGAGAGCTCAAGGCCTGTGACACATACAGAAGGAGTATCAGCTGCAGGGAGCCAAACTGGATGCAGTTCAATCTGTATCAGATGAAGGACATGCTACCTGCCCTTTTTCACTTTAATTTTCCTATCTAGAGATTGTTTGTTTGTTTGTTTGAATATAAACTAAGGGGTAAACAGTGGGTTCGGGTATTACATTCATAAATTAACACTGTGGGAGCTATTAACATCTCTATCTCATTTGTCATATGAAGATTAAATTAGTCAATAGGCCAAAAATAATTAAAGGTAGATTTAAAGGAAAGAAGATCCTTAGATCCCATGACTTCTATCAAAATACATGTAATGGCTAAAGCCCTGCCAGCAACTAAGCACCACACCGCCACTTGCTTATTCCCTGGCAATGGGATGGGAAGATAATCAGAAAATAGAGAAAATTCAGGGACTGAGATAAAGACAGTCTAATAGGAACACAAACAAAACAAACCAAGGAATTTGGAATTCATTCACCCCTCTCCATGGACAGCCAGGTGTTTAGCCATCCTCAGGAAAGCAAGGCTCCATCACATGGAATGGTGACTTTGGAAGACAAATGTCATTGCTCCAAGCATCCTCCCCTTCCTTCTTCCCCCAGGTTTATATGCTGAGCATGATTCATAGGGTGTGGGATATCCCTCTGGGATATATAGCTGGGATCAGCTATCCCAGCTCCCTGTGCTCCTCCAGCCTCCTCACTGGGGGCATGAGGTGAGAAGCAGAAAAGGCTTTGACTCTGTATTAGTGCTGCTCAGTGATAATGAAAATGTTCCTCTGTTATCAACACTGTTTTCAGGACAAATGCCAAACACAGGCCAAACCTGCTACCACAAAGGAAATTAACTCTACTGCAGCCAATGCCAGCACCTTCTCCACCCCTTGTTCCACACCATGTATGCCATGCTCCGGGCCCACATGGTGCGGGAGTGTGACATTCTGTGGTCTGGAATATCCCTTTGGCCAGTTTGGTTCAGCTGTCCTGGCTGTGCTCCCTCCAGGCAGAGCATGGGAAACGGAGAAGTCCTTGACTTAGGGGAAGCACTACTTGGCAACAACTAAAACATCAGCATGCTATCAATGTTATTCTCATACTGAATCCATAACACAGCACTGTACCAGCTTCTGGGAAGAAAATTAACTCTATACCAGCCAAGCCAGGACAATACCTATAGTGGGAGGTCAGGAAATTCCTGTTAGGAAAAAAGGCAAAGTGTCCCTGCTGACTTTTATATTATAGTGCTACGTCCCAAACCACCACCATCTCATCTCCTTCATACCTTTACGATGGCAACTTAGGATTTAGCCCATCGGATCATCTTAAAATGAAGCAGCCTTTAGGTCACAGTGTAATAAGCAAATTCTGTTTTGGCAGGAAAAGGACACAAATGTGTTTCTAACACTTCCATTGGGAAAAACATTTATTTGATCATAGCAGGAACAGGTGGCTTTGTTAGCTACACAAGCTTATTCTGCAATGTTTACAGGCTGTCTGCTTCTTATTTTACTGGCTGACAGTTCAGCTTCTAAGGAACTGATTTTTGATAGCACAAATTCAAATTGATCATTTAAGTTTTATAATGAATAGTTAAATCAATCATGACACTGAGAAAACTCAAAATATATTAAATATACCTTTCCAAGTGGTGAAATGCACAGACCTGTATGTTATCCTCTCAAACAGAAAACATTCTCTGTTGTGTTTTCTGATATTTTCCAAGCTCTGTCTGCAACAAAAGCAATGTCACTTTGCCACACTCTTCCACAGCTCTCCAAAGGTACCTGTATTGTTGTGAAATCACAAACTCCATGTGACACAGCAGTGTTGCACTTCACTGGAGGTTATCAACAAACCCACCAGCATTGCACAAGTGAAGAAAGATCACACAAGATACTAAACAAAAATAAACACATGGTCACACCATGGGAAGGGAAATAGTAAGCACTGAAGGAATTAACAAATCATTCCAATATTAATTCCTGATTGCCACTGGACTCCCAGGATTTCTTGGGTCGAGACACCCAGTGAGTATGTGACTTGGCTGGTCTGAGCTGACCAGACTCCTGTTTTGGTTCACCTTCCAAAAAAACAGATGGAAGCAGGGCTGTAGCTGTGCAGGACCAACCATCCTGTACAGTGTCCTCAGAAGAAAACAGCCACAGGAGCCAAGGAAAGTTCTTGTTGGCATACCACCTAATCCCGCACTGAAACAGTTGAGTATAAAACCTCTCACAATTTTTAGTGTATATTGAAGCAATCATTTACTTACCTGGGTTCTTTCTGTGCTGACGAAAATAGCCATCTTGTCCTACAGTCTCATGTGAAATATGTACTCATCAGAAGTAAAAAATACGCCTTGATGTCCTGACGTGAGAAGTGGAAAACGTCTCTTGCTTACTCGTAGGTAGAAATCAAAGAGTTTAGGATAAAGGAACAACTTAAAACACCTTCTTAATTTTGCATGCCAAAGCCAAGATAAGCCACAGATAACAAAGTTGTTTTTCTGAAGTGAGGGGTGAGATTCAGGAGACTGTAGTTTCACCTGACTTAGCCCCTAGACCAGTTAGAAAGCTGGCCAGTACATTACTAGCTGTGTTCCCAATCTTCTTTTCTAATTTATTGTCCCAATCCCATGACAATTTAGCTTTTCAATCAGAATAATAAGGTACTCTATTCCTGGAAGGGTTCACAGCCAAGCTGGATGGGGCTTTGAGCAACCTGGTCTAGGGGAAGGTGTCCCTGCCTGTGGCAGAAAAGTTGGAAACAGATGATCTTTAAGTCCCTTTCAACTCAAATCATCCTATGACCTGCAGGATGGACAAGTGGGTCTTCTGGAAATTTAAACTTAAGATGTAGTGTAAGAGGCAGACATAATAACCAACAAGTGCTTAACAGTCAAAATCCTAAACATCTTCCTAAAGAAACACACATTTCCTCCCGGGTGGCATAAAACCACATTCCCAGCTTCTCTGGGAAACTGAATGGAAAATACTTGTGAATTGACAGTGATCCTTTAGCTGCTTCCAGTGCTGCCAGAGAAGATCAACTTCACTGGAAACAGCTCACTTGCTAAAAAGAAGTTTCTCTCACCTGCCCTTTGGCTTCACCAGGGATATTTGGGGTTTCCCCTGACCCCATGAGGCTGTCTCCTATGGCAGCAGTGCAAACATCAACACTGCTGACAGCCTCTGAATCCTTCCACTGAGCAGGCACAGCAGGACTGGAACTGCAGTGACTCAGGCACAGCCACAAATGCTCCAGAGACAAAGGGCCATGAGCAATAATCTGTAAAATGCACGTACACAGAAACCAGGGTGAGTATCACACAGAGCTGGGGAGGAACACGGCACTGCCAGGCAAACAGGATTTGCTCCATCTGGCAATCAGACTGGTAAAGCACAGTGAAACCCATAAACTGAAATCTTAATGACAAGTTCTGTTTTTCACTTGGTATTCCAATCAGCAATTGAAGAACAAGGATGAAGCAGATTTTTCTTAAGGTTAGGATATGTGAGGAAAATGGAGCATGAAGAAGAAGGAAAAAGGAGACAAAAAAAGCACCAAGCTGTCTTGTTGCTGGCTGTATGCTCCCTCTCCCCAGTTATCTGATATATCAAGCTTGGCAATTGCTGTCAGCAGCAGCAGAGACACTTTTCTAATTCAATAACTGAACGGGAGCAGTGGAAGGACAGGGAAAAAAGAACAGCCCCACACGGTACAACCCTCTCATGGCCTGGACTTGCTGTCTGCTGCCTCCGGCCTCCTTCCGCCCCTTCCCTGTTCTTCATTTGCTCCCTTCCTTCCGTCCTTCCTCTCATGTTCCCAGCTGCCATTTCAGAGCTGCCTGTCCCCGGCCACCCCCTCAGCCTCAGCTGCTTTCAGACACCCACTGCATCGTTCTGCATATGAAAATGAGCTGTCACATTTTCCAGCCTCTGAAGCAAGAGATTATTTTTGGGAGAGGTGGTTTTGACAGTTCTGCTCTGTAATTCAAAGGCAGAGCACAGAGCAGGGGGAGAAGATACAGTGTATGAACACACACACACACGGCTCCAGACTGTGCATTTAGAAGGGACTGGAGGTCTCTCGGCGGGGGGACACCAAATTCCTGTGGACTGTGGGAGTCAAGGAACTGATATGTCTCCTCACTTCTGAGGACTGCTCTTTCCTGAGCCAAGGCCAGCTGCTACCAACACAGCCACAGGACATGCCACTGAGATGACAGTCGAGCCTGCTTGGGGAGGACAGGCACAGCAAACCCCCTCTCCACCCTCTCACAAAGTCCTTCATCCCACCTGCATCCCGATCCCCTACACCACCAGGCAGTGTCTTTTCCAGAGCCCATAGTCCCTGCCAAACCCAGAACTCATCTGGAGATCTGGCCTAAAGGAAGGGAAGTAAAACAGTTTTTGACCTACCAGTCCAAGCCCAGTCTTTCTGTGTATTTTGACTGCAGCTGGTCAGTGCACAGCACAACACTTGCAGGCCCTGCACCTGGATGGCAGCAGCAGCAGACAAGCATTGACATGGTGAGAACAAAGCCCGGGGGTGAGAAGGATCTCCCACAGGGCAGAATGAGCAAGAGGCTGCCTGAGTAACCAGACAAGGAGAGGCGTGGCTGCAGAGGGCTGCTCTGGAAATTAAAGTTGAAACAAGCTGGTTTAAAGAAGCAAAGAGGGCAGCTGGGGAGGCAGGGCTGGAAACATCAGTGGCTGGAGGTGTCAGTGGAGGAGGAATACATTAGGGAGGACCCAGAAATGGAGGAGGAGGCAGCAGGATCTGAATGGCCATAAGTGATGCAGAGCAGGCTCTGGCAAGTGCAGCTTACTGGGAATGGTCACAGGGAGAGGCTTTCATGGAGCAAAAGCAGTACAGACATCATGGAAGGGAAGGTGCCCTAAGGGCTATTAAGAAACACGGGGTGTGCCAGGGGCACATGAGATTGGCAGCTGGGACAGGCAAGCCAAGAGGACCTGTGGAGAATCACTGCTGAAAGGGGTGCCAGGGCAGTAAGGGTGATCCTGCAGCACCCACAGCAACAAAGAGCTGAAATGGCTTTCTGGGAAGCCAAGAGGAGATGGGCAAGGAGGTAAAGCAAGGACAGGGCAGAGAGAAGTAAGAGTGGGAAGAGAACAAAACAGAACAGGCCACCTGAAGCATGAGCTGCCATTGCAGGTCAGCCTTTTATTTTCTCATGGTCACACCATAGCAGAGTCAAGAAGTACCTGTCAGTGTTGGATCCTAACTCACTTCACATCGCATAAACAAACAGATATGGACAAAACTCTAAAGTATTTACAAAGATGAAAGTCACCCTTATGACAAATCTGACATGCACATGATCAAGCTTAAACATCACTATGCTAATTTCACCTTTCCATTTTATACATTAAAATAATTGCATTCCCTCCAAAGAGCACTTTACTTATAGAAGATTACTGTGGAATCACTGTAACTTCTTCCAACAGTCCAGCACACACCTTCAACACATTGCCATAGCAAGCAAACCAAAAATTGTGAAGTAGTTCATGTTACAGACTTCTGTTCATGTTGGAAACTAGATTTTTAACACTAAAGTTCTTTATGTATCAGTAAAATATTTGTATATATGCATTACATGCAAGTAAGGGTGAAAAAGTGACAATTTTCTGAATGTACAGAGAAACTATTAGTTTTGCGAGTGGATTTATTACATTGGCTGGTGCAACTTTTACAGATTTAGTTTTAGTGGCAATAATTTGTTTCAAATGAGATTTTGGAATGTTTTAAATAAAACAACTTGCAATCACAACAATGACAGAACTTGCCATAAACAGCAAACACAGAATTTTACCAAGAACTACTGAGTATTTTTTCCACAACCTTTATTTCAGCCAGGGCAGACGCATTTGTGAGGCAGGAGCTCTCTCCCCAGCTGTGCCCTGTGCGACAGTAGCACCTTCAGGCAAAGGACAGCATGTTCTGGGAGCCAAGCAACCATTTTATCAACATTTTTCCCCGTTGCTTTCAGTGTGAAACACACAGTAAACACACCCTCCTTTCTCCACCCAGAGATGTGGGATCCAATGGAGTGATTTGCAAACAACTATTTGCTACTAGTAGTGAAAGGAGTTTGGATCATCCTGAAGTGAATTCTCTTTTGGGAATTCCCTCTAGATAAGGCAGTCAAGCCAGTGCCTGCAGGGATCTTATAAAATCTGTCAGAAAGTCAGGCAGATACCCAGGCTGCACAGCAGAGACAGGGGATGGAGATGCAGGTTTCCCTCTATGGCATGCTTTCCTTCAGGTGCCAATTGTGGCAGCTGTAGGAGCAAGGAGAAAGGGATCCCACCACTGGCAGCCTGGTGCAAGGGGGCATAGAGGAGAGCACATCCCATCAGATGTGTCTGGGGTACCACTGGTGAAGCCAAATAACAGAGACTCCACCTATACAATGTATCAGCTGAAATACTGGAATTAAAGCAATAAATAAATAAATAAGTAAAATTTAAAAGTGTATTCCTGGGAATAAAATGACCGCTTTACCACTCTTGTCAATACATGTATGTGAAATTATCAAGTATTACTTTAAATTACTTACATCTATGGTCAGGTTCTGCAATATTTATATCCTTTTTTATCTTCAGGCTGGAGAAAGTGCTCATTTCTTGCAGGTCGGTTTGGGTTTTTTGTGGTTTTGTTTGTTTGTTTGTTTTGTGTTTTTTGTTTGTTCTTTGTTTTGGGTCTTTTTTTCTCTTTCAGGCATAACTAAACTCTCTGGATGTTTCTTGTTTCCTTGTGTTCCAGCAGGTTACAGGAACACATCACCTGCTGCCAGATCCCTTCTGCCAATTGGGATTGGCTGACATGGGGAAGAATTAAGCAGAATGAAAGAATAGGAGCGTGACACCATTGAAAAGGGGAAGGACAGGAAGAATGACATAATCACAGAACAATTAGGTTTGAAAAGGCATCTGAGACCTTTGACTGAACACCACCATGCCAACTGGACCATGGCACTGAGTGCCACTTCCACTCTTTCCTTAAACCCCCCCAGGGACAGTGCCTCCAGGACCTCCCTGGGCAGCCCACTGCAGTGCCTAATCACCCTTTAAGTGAAGAAATTCCTGCTAATGTCCGACCTAAAGCGCCCCTGAGGCAGCTTGAGGCTGAATTCTCATCCTGTTTCTTGCTGCCTGGGAAAACAGCTCAACACCCACCTGGCTACAACTTCTCCTCGGGGAGTTACAGAGTGATAAGGTCACTCCCAACCCTCCTTTTCTCCAGGCTAAACACCCCAAGTTCCCTCAGCTGCTCCTCACAAGACTGGTGCTCCAGACCCTACATCAGCTCAGTTGTCCTCCTTTGGACTCTCCCCAGCACCTCCGTGTCCTTCCTGAATTGAGGAGCTGTACTGGACACAGCACTCAAGGTGTGGCCTCACCAGTGCTCAGTACATGGGGAGGGGCCCTGCCCTGCTCCTGCTGGCCACACTATTGCTGATGCAGGCCAGGATGCCACTGGCCTTCTTGGGCACTTGGGCACACACACTGGATGATGTTCAGTAGCTGTTGAGCAGCACCACCAGGTCCTTTTCTTCTGCACAGCTTTCCAGACACTGCCCACACCAGGTAGTGCTGCATGGGGTTATATGGACAAAAGTGTAGGACCAAGCAATTCTCCTTTTTGAACCTCCTACCACTGGCTTTGGGCCATGGATTCAGCTTGTCCAGATCCCTCTGCAGGGAATTCCTACTCCACAGCAGACTGACACTCACTCAACTTGGTGGCATCCACAAATTTATTGGATCCCCTCATGCAGATCATCAGTGAAGACATGAAACAGGACTGGGCCCAACACTCATCCCTGGGGGACACCACTGGTGACTGGATGCCAAATGGATGTAGCACCATTCACCACCACTCTCTGGGCCTGGCCATCCAGCCAGTTTTCAATCCAGGGAAGAGCTTGCCTCTCCAAGCCATGGGCTGCCAGCTTTTTCAGGAGTATGCTATGGGACATGGAGTCAAAAGTTTTCCTGAAGTCCAGGTAGATTACATCCACAACCTTCCCCTTATCTACTAGGCAGATCACCTGGTCATAAAATGGCAATCAGGTTGGTAAGGCAGGACCTGGCTTTCCTAAACTATCCTAGCTGGGACTGATCCCATGGCTATCTTGTATGTGTCAAGTGACTGCCCTCAAGATGATCTGGTTCATAACCTTGCTGGGCACTAAAGTTAGGCAGACAGGCCTGCAGTTCCCTGGATCCACCTTCTGGCCCCTCCTGTGGATGGGTGTCGCCAGCTTCTAGTCATGTGGGACCTGCCTGGTTAGCCAGGGCTGATGATAAATGATGAAGAGAGGCCTAGTGAGCTTTTCCACCAGCTCCCTCATCACCCTAGGATGAGTTCAATCCAGTCCCATGGACTCGTAAGCATCTAAGTGGCACAGCAGGTCTCTGACTGCTTCCCCCTGGATTGAAGGGTGTCCATTCTGCTCCCTGTCCCTGTCTACCAGCTCAGGAGACCCACTGGCCTGAGGATAACTGGTCTTACTGTGGAAGACTGAGGCAAAGGTGTTAGAAAGAAAAAAAAAAGAAAGAAAATGCAAACAGTGCTGGACTGCTTAGGAGGAGAAGGAGGGGAAATCTCTTAAGTGAAGCTAAATAAGCAGGAGGAAAGAAACTGAACCATAATGAAGCATCTAAGCATTTCTAGAGCCCAACAGCAGTCACAGCTGCAGCCTGGCCTGGATCTGGCTTCTCAGCTCCTGACACACACAGTCGCTCTTTCAACTCTCATTACAGCTTTCTGACGGGAAAGAGCCCGCCCTAAAGCCTGCACGGAGCAGAGCGGCTCACACGGCTCCCGCCCTGCAGGCGCGCCGCAGCCCGCGGGGTACCGCGATCAGCGGTGACCCCGCTAAGCCGCAGCTGTTCGAGCCGCCGGGCGGCAGCAGCCGCGGAGGCAGCGCGGCCAGACACGGCCGAGCCCCGCGGGGCCGACCCGCCCGGGCTCTGCTCACGCTGCGTCTGCCTCGGGTCCCGCCAGCAGCGGCGCCCGGGGCTGGCACGGACACTGCCGGTGCAGACCCGGGTGGTCCGCGTGGCAGCGACCTCCCCCACCCCGAGGGTGCTGCCAGGACACAGCAGCGGCTCCCCCGGGCGCGCCCAGCCACGGGCACGGGCCAGAAAGGCCCGAGGAAGTCGGAACGACCGCGCCGCTCTCTCCCCCCCATCCCCCGCCCGCGGCCCCGCTTCACCTCAGCCCTGCGGGGAGCGGGAGCCGCACCGGGGAGGCTGCTCCCTCCCCTGCCGCCGTGTGACCTCATGCAGGAGGAAGCGCCGGGCCGCCCCCGCCGCTCCCACACGGATGCCGGGGAGGGAAGGGCACGGCAGGGGGGGCGGGGGCGGCCGCCCTGACTCAGCCGCCGCCGGGGACACGCCGCGCTGACACTCCGGCCACGCCGCCGCGCGGCCGCCGATCACGCGCGGCAGCCCGGCGCCCATTGGTCACCGCCCCACACACCTTTGCCGGCGATTGGCCGGCGGGCGGCCGGGGCCCCGCCCACCCCCCCGCGCGCGGGCCCGGGGGCGCCGCCGCCCGAGTGGGGAGCGGCGAACAAAAAGAGGAAAACCGGGAGAGCGGCGGCGGCACCTTGGGGCGAGCTCGGCTCCTCCGGTGAGCGAACCGGGCATCCCGGGGGTCCGGGCGGCTGGGACGGAGGGAGTGCCCGGGGGTGGTGCGGCACGGGGATCCCTGGAGCACGTGCGGGAGCGACCCCCTGAGAAGAGGGACGGCGGGCGGGAGGTCAGGCTGGGGCAGCGGCTGGAGGGGCTGAGTCGCGGTGGGGGACTGGAGCTGCTGGGGTGGGCTGTAGGAGCGCCGCCCGCGTGGAGAGCTCTCCGCGGGGCAAGCCGGCGAGAGAAGCCGCGGGAGGGACAGAAGCCGCCGAGAACCTGTTGGCAGCGCTGGTCCGGCGCTGTGCAGCCTCTTGTGCCTGCGTGCCCGACCAGATGCGGGCGCTGGCCTCGGGGGCTGCGTGTACCGGGTGGCAGCGGTGAGGGAGGAGGAGAAAGCCGGGGGGATCCCGGCGCCACGCGGGGTGGGCGGCGCGGCGTCAGGGAAGCGGAGCGGCGCTGCGGGAAGAGCCGGCCGTCGCCCCCGTAACCCGCTTCCCGCAGGGTCGCCGCTTCGCTTCCCTTCCCCCGCGGCGGGAGGCATCGGGTGTGGCGGCGCTGACCCCAGCTCGGCCCCCGCCCGCGGTGACGGCTCCTCCCGCCCGGGCTTCTTCCCCCGCCCGCCCTCACAGTCGGCCGCCGCCGCGCGCCGGAGGCGGGGGCGCCGCGCGGGGGAACTGGGGGAAAGGTCGGCGCGCGGCGGCGCCCGATCACGCTTTGTTCAGGTGCCCCGCCCCGGGCCGCGCCTTGCTCGGTGCGGACCAATGGGCGCCCGGCGCGGCTCTGGGGGAACCAATAAGGGAGGGCGGGGGCGGCGCGCGCGGGGGCGGCCGGCGGGGTGCGCTGAGGTGAGGGTGGCGCGCGCCCAACAGCCGGGGGCGGGGCCCGTGCATGAGCCCCGCCCACAGCCCTGCGTGAGGGCCGGGCAGGGAATGCACAGTGTGGGGGTGCGGACGTGTGTCCATGTACGTGTGTCCGTGTACGTGTGTCCGTGTGCGTGTGTCCTGGTTCTCCAAGCAGGTGATTTCCCTTGCACGTACGTGTGTGTGTGTGAGAGAGATCCTTTGAGTATTTTCTAGAACGTTTTTTGTTGCTAATACCTTTCGAAGAAAATGTGAATCAGCCCCAATGCGGTCCTTTCTCATGTGCCAAAATAAGCACAATCCTGAGGGCTGTGTGTTTCCAAAGCAAAAATAGAAGGAGGGTGGGATGGTGGAGGAAGCTCTGATTTACTTTTTTTGGGGGGGGTGTGAAGATTTTTCTTAAGTTCTCAGACACAGCTCTTGCAGTGTGGAATAACTTCAACATACTTAAGATCCAGAGTAGTTCTTTTGTCTCAAGTAATTATATAATTTTCATGTCATGGTCAGATTTCCTCGCTAGCAGCTTCAGAAAAATATTACATAAATAAGAAAGGCAGGAAAACACAGGTACACGACATGTATTTACCTTGTTCACATTGCCCCGTTTTTTTTTAGCAATGCCTTCTTACAGGCAGCTGCAAAATACTCAAACTTAGCATCAGATTTTAAGTTTCTCTTCTTTTGTCTAACCAAAACAGGAGTAAGAAATGGAGATGATGACTGAAAAACAGAGAGATATGAAGTATTTCTGGAACAATACGCCTGAAAAAAGTGATTATGAGGCTGTAGAAGCCCTTATTTCTATGAGTTGCAACTGGAAATCAGACCTCAAGAAACATGCAGAAATGAGACCTATAACTCCTGCATCTGACATGTCGGAAGAAAGCGACGAGGCTTTGCTTCCTGGAGCAGCAGATTTCAATGCCATACCAGCATTTGTAAGTTTTCCAATCTGCGTGTGTGTGTTCTTGTTTTTAACAGTTAATGTGGTGATGTCGTGTTAGCATCCCCCCCTTACTGTGTCTCTCTCTCCCTCACAGTGCCTGACCCCTCCCTACAGCCCTTCTGACTTGGAGATGTCGCAGGTGATCCATCCTCTGGGCAAGGCGCTGCCCGAGGCTGCCAAGCCTCCTGTGGCCACACCTCAGAGAGAAGCAGAGAGGTCTCCAGCAGCCAGGCCTCTGAAAGCTCGAGTGACAAGTGTTATCCGCCACACGGCTGATGCCCAGCTCTGTGACCACAAAACCTGCCCTGTGAGAGCAGCCAGTGTGCTCCAGTACCAGGACAGTGCTTGGAGGGCAGCAAACAGGAGGCCGAAGGCCAAGGAGGAGCCCTCCGTGTGCTCTGCCGAGGCGCCGAGTGCAGCCAGCGCTGAGGGCAGCGAACTGTCCGAGGCAGAGGGAAGAACTGCAGAGCCAGCTGCTGCTCCCGTGCCCTTGACAAAGCCCTCGCTGAGCAAGGAGGAGCCTGTCCCTGAGCCAGCGGAGCAGCCAGCGGGGGCGGCACTGCCGTCCCCTGCCCCAGGCAGCGGGGCCCCCCCTGTGCCGGTGATTTGCCAGATGGTGCCGCTGCCCACGAACAACAATGTTGTGACGGCCGTGGTGCCCGGCGCCGCGCCCAGCCAGCAGCCTGCCCTCTGTCAGCCCATGGTCTTCATGGGCACCCAGGTTCCCAAGGGTGCCGTCATGTTTGTTGTGCCCCAGCCGGTCGTGCAGGGCACAAAGGCTCCCATTGTTAGTCCAAATGGCACGAGACTCTCTCCCATTGCCCCCGCTCCTGGCTTTGTACCTTCTACAGCAAAAACCACTCCTCAGGCTGATTCTTCAAGAATAAGAAGTCACATTTGCGGCTACCCAGGATGTGGGAAAACGTACTTCAAGAGCTCCCATTTGAAGGCTCATGTCAGAACACACACAGGTTGGTTGCTGCTGCTGCATGCTAAAATCTAATGTACAAAAGTGCGGTTGTATATACAGCTTGTTATAGTTGTAGCGATTTCTGGGTCTGTTTATTGGACAAATGGTGGGCCAGCAATGAAACACTCTTTTTGCCAGCGTGCATTATAAAGCTGCCTGATCTCTGACGGGAAGTCTCCCTGAGGGGGAAGTTGACTCAGCACTTTGTTTGTGCTGGACTCACTTTGGGTCAGAAGGTGTTCAGTAATGCATCTGTGGAAGCAAGGCCTTGCCCAACAAGGAGTATGCTTTCCAGAGTTAAAGATGCCTCAGTAGGCTTTTCCTCAGGAATGCTTTTGCCAGAAGTGGGTGAAACTTGGATATTGTTTTATGAGAGGATGTGAGAATCCACTCCAAACTATTCTTGCCTTGGTTATTCTAGAGTAACTTCTCCTCCAGGCTCAGCCCTTAACTGCAGTAGCAGAAAGAGTTCCATGTATTTTCACAGAGGCTCAGAGTGCACTTCTGGAGCTCAGTTACATAAAGCACCACTGCAGGCTGCGCTTCAGAGGGGAGTTTTGGGCGTGCTGAGTCATCATTATCTGCAGTTTACACCATGCTGAGTGTTAAAATCAGCTGCCTTGAGATGTGAAGAGCATTTCAAACAATTTGGTTCTGGAGAATTTTTAACCTTTAACCCTTTTTAATCCCTTACCCATACTACTTAGCCTCGGAGATAGTGAATCTGCATGTTTAAATGTTAGTATATAAACAATTTTCCACATTTTGTGTGTATAATGCTTACTTAGGTTTTTGGCTCAGCTGCCTTAATAGAAACTTTCCTGCCAATTAAGTGAAATCCTGCTAGTTCAGGCAGCGGTGTTTATTGCTCAGTACTCACCGTGGGTTTTTCCCTTTGTACTTTATCCCTTCCAGGAGAAAAGCCGTTCAGTTGCAGCTGGAAGGGCTGCGAGAGGAGGTTTGCCCGCTCTGATGAACTGTCGCGGCACCGCAGGACGCACACCGGCGAGAAGAAGTTTGCCTGCCCGATGTGCGAGCGGCGCTTCATGCGCAGCGACCACCTCACGAAGCACGCGCGCCGCCACTTGTCAGCGAAGAAATTACCCAACTGGCAGATGGAAGTGAGCAAGCTCAGTGATGTGCCCGTGCCACCAGCCTCTGCGACCGCCCAGTGAAAGGACTTGATCTGGAGACGGTGGAATTAACTGTTGTTGCTGGGATGGGCTGGCTGAAAAAAGGCTTTTTCTCCCGGTCTGTGGTTCTCCCGCACTGGCTGCTGACAGCAGTACAGAGAGGCAGAGGCAGCCTGAGCTCAGTCACAAAAAAATGCTGCTGGGAGAACCAGTGGCTGACTGGAATAGCGGGTGTCTTTTGCACTGGTGAGGAGAGAAAGAAAGGGAAGGCTCTAGAGCAGAGCAGCCACATCGTGCCAGTTTTCAATTTTGCAAATCACTTGTGTATGCTCTAGATCCAGTCCCATGTAAGTGTTTCTGAGGGTTTGCTGCTCATGCCTGAGACCAACTCCAGTTTTAGCTCTCAGTTGTCTATCTTCAGTAGGTGCAGATAAGGACAGCGGCAATGTTCAGGCACAGGCTTGGAAGCCCAGGACCCACCTGCGTAAGATAATCTAAATCTGTTTTGCTACTTCTGCCACCTTTGCTTGGTAGGAGTCTTTTTCTCCTAACTGTTCTCCGGCCCCATCGTAATCGATGACTTGGTGCCGGGCTCCTGGAGATTTTGGACATCTCCTTCTGCATGAGGTAGTTAACACACCCAGCTTTACACTGCTGTGTCCGCAGGGGCGTGGGATGGGCATGCAGGGGCAGTGCATGGGCAGCCAAAGGGCAGGAACATTTCTGAATCGTTATTAGCTTTGTCATGTTTTCCCAGCTGCTTTGGCAAGCTTTGTGATTGTTACAGCTGGTTGTAGCTGGGCATCGCATGATGCTTCTGCTTTTGTGTTGCTTATGGTTTCCTTTCCACCTCCTCACTGCGCTTGTCATGAGCGGATAACGGGCACCTTGAAGACAAACTTGGTAGCTGTAAACTACTCTGGTTGATTAAAGAGGAAAACCAAGAATCTTAGGCTTCTTGATTGTGTTATTCTTTGAAAGGCAGTTTATGCTAAAATTGAAAGGGATATATTATATATTGTATTAAATTAGAAAGTTGTGATTCAGAGAAGAAAACAAGGCAGTAAAGACCGGCCTAGAATTTAAACCAGCTTTTGTGACAATGCATCTATTTTCACTATTTGTATTTTATCATATTATGTTGAGGACACATATCAGAAAGTGAATGGTTTGAAAATAGTGTATTAGATCTGCTTTTTGTGACTACTTTAAAGATTTGCACATTTCTTACGTTGTACTTTATACTTTGTTTACAATAAACCAATTTTCTGTAACGTTGACCTTTTTATTAATTCATAGTGGAACTTATCCCTTTGCAAGGAAAATAACCTCAAAATAAAATTGTCCTGACCAATGGAACACTATCTCTTAATTTTTAAATATTTTTAAAGCACTATAAAGCCCACAGGAATGCAGTTTCAAGTCTGTGCTTACTACTGTGCATTTCTTTTGGATTGATTTTGGGTTTTTTGTCCCAGCTTTTCATCCCCCTGCTTTTCTTCAGCACCCAAAGCTAATCATGCCTATGTGGGCCGCTATGACTCTGTTGAAAAGTATTTCCTTTACGTTGGTGATTGCACTGGCTTCCCCAGGAAGGAACCTGCTCGTGTTCCTGATGGCCTGGCAGTTGGGCAGGGGTGGTGGCTGCCCCCCCACAGTGTGGGATCTGGGTCCCTTGTGGCCCTCCCCAGGGCCACTGGGCATGAGGCGCTGGCACCGAGATGGGCTCCAGGCTGGGGGCTTGCCTGCCCTATTGCAGGTGTCGCTGCAGGAGTCCCCTGGCAGGAGGAGAGCAGGGAATTGGGGTTCTCAGGGCAGAGGCTGAGCAATGGCTGGGCAGTCTGGCTTCTCTGGCTGCTGCCCTGTGTGCCAGCAGTGGCCATTGGCACTGCTCATGTGGGCTCCTCTGCCTCCCGCTCAATCCCTGCGTGCAGGGATCCCCACATTTCCCAATCCCACGGATGCTGACGCAGTGCCCTTCCCTGCTGTGGGTTTGGGCACTCCTTGCCTTATCCTGTGTGGCACAGGGCCCTGCGTAGGGAGCCTCTGAGTCATTGCCCTTCTCGTTCCAGGTGGGATATGCCATCACAGCCCAATGCAAAAGAGAGGCTCCTTCCTCAGAAATGTGAGATGTGAGTCCCATTCCACCATCTTGCTTCGTGGTATTTCTCATTTCATGGCCATGAGATAAAATATTTTAACAGCTCTGGGTCTGAGACCTTTCCATATTTGCAAGTAGTCACTGGACTGGGAACGAGATCCCCTCACCAGCTCTCCTGTCATGCTGATCCTTGAGTGCCATTTTCTGCTGCAGCCCTGCAGAAGAACGTACAGAAGGTGCCACCTCCCCACTGGTACTGTGCCCGTGCAGTGTCACTGTCACATACAGAAGGTGCCACCTCCCCACTGGTACTGTGCCCGTGCAGTGTCACTGTCACATACAGAAGGTGCCACCTCCCCACTGGTACTGTGCCCGTGCAGTGTCACTGTCCCTCTCCTCAGCAGTGCCTGCGGTGCGCTTTGAAGCCCCTCTCTCTAAGCATGGAGCTGAACACAAATCTGACTTTCCAGGCAAGCACCCTCATGCTGCCATGCAGTAACAGAGGAAGAAAGTGGGTTTTCATGCCGTGATCTCCGCTGCCTGTGTTTTCTGAAGGAAAAGCAGCTGCTGGTGCTTTCTGAGTAGCAACGCACTCTGGAGGTATGCAGGGGCTGTGCCCTGGGACCACCCACTGGCTGCACTGCTGGGAGGCTGCTGAGGGAAGCTTGTTCCTGGCATGCTGTGAGCTAAATAAAATACAGCTTCTCCCTCTAAATACAGAACTTAACAGCAAGAAGTGCACTTCTGGCTGGTTCCAGCTGAAGACAGAGTCACAGTTGTGAATTTACCTCATGCCATTTTTAAAGCTTAACTGGGAAAGCCAGCTGGAAATTACATCAGCTATTTTGGGGTTTAATCCAAGGTTAACCTGAAAAATGTAGTTGAAAGGGCATTATTAGACACCTTTTCAATGCTAGCTTTATTGTGCAATCAAATTTGGCTGCATAGTAGGAAGATTGATTTTTATGGATTTTCTACAGATTGCTGTGAATAATTAGAACCTCCTTATTCCTGTATGTAAAACACAGGCACACCTCGTATTTTTTCCTCCTGTTTAGGTTCAGTGATGAAGCCAAACAGAAATACAAACCAAGATGCTCCCAGCAACGCCCACAATTAGTGCTTGGATGCCAACACGGGCTGGCACTGGCTGTGGCAGGGCTTGCCAGCGTGGCCACGGCTGTCATTTGCTGTGCAGGCATGTGCCTCTGGGGAGTTAATCCAAAGGGAACCAAGAGATAGCATACACTCTTGGTAGAAAATTTTGGAAGTATTGATAAACCCTCCAGCTTGCAGCTTAGCACTGCACTCTGGAGTGATGCACACACAGAAAAGTTGATGGTGCAGGGCTGACAAGGATTACAGGAGCTGGAGTGAGACACATTCCGTGTCTCAGCTTGCAGCGGGGAAGAGCAGTGGGGGTGTCACAACAAACTGTCCCGGGAAAGGAGGGAGCTAGCCCCTGTGTCCACAGCAAAGCAATACAACCCATGCTCGGTGTCCTCTCCCTTAGGGGAGAGCAGGAGAGGGAGGCTGAGGGTGCCTGCCTGCCCTGCGTGTAGCACATTCCAGCCACAGGAGCGGCATCAGCAGGATAGGTTAGGGGGCTTGAGGTCTGCTTATCCCACCCAAACAGATCAGCAGTAGGAACTGCAGTGCCAGAGTACCCTGCATATGTCCTGAGCACTCTGTGAGTGTTCAGGGATTTCAGTCTCCAGAGAGGATGGAGAGAAGGCTGGAAAAAGCAGGCATTTTTCCTTGTGGTTTGGAAAAGAATGATTTCCATTACAGCAGGAGTATTTATGGGAGACTTAGATGCTCTATGAGTGAACTAACATGTATTTTAAAAGAAGAAGGGTCCTGAGCTGGGTCAGCTTGTCTGGACCCCCAGATGCAGCTGAGACAGGAACCAGGGCAGCCTGTCTACCCCTCCTTCCTGGTGAGTGCAGCTCTCTGAGGCTTTTCCTCCTGAGCTTTACCACTCAGCAGCGCTATTTCGAGACACCCTTAAGCAGCCAGTCCTGTCATCCTGGCACAGGCTGTCCTCAGCCTCTGTGCCAGGGTGGGTGCCACAGTGCAGATGGGGCTTGTGCCCAAAGAGCTGAGAAGGAGGACTTGATCATCAGCTGGCCTGAGACTTGCATGCCACATGCAGCGACATCAGGTATTCCCTTGGCAGTTCCCCACTTTTACTGTAAATGGATGATTCATTTGTCTGCTTTGGCAACAAACTTGGACAACCAAGGAAACAATCTGTTGGAAAAGCTGGAGCATAAAATCAGGTCAAGAGAAATGATGAATGAATATGAGCATTATGGGCTCAAGCTTTTAGTTCTGTATCGCATATTTTCTGCAGGAAACTTTGCTTCTCCTGGAACATGTGGTCAGGGAGAGTAATATTCAGCTAGAACAATTGGGTTTGGGTCTTAGAATGTAATTTAACATGTCACACAGAGCTTCCATGTGTAGGGATATAGGGATCTGGAATGCTTTCTGTTGTGCCCAAAAGAAAATGTGATACTTTGGCAGTAAGAGAACAAGAGCAAAACACATCTTTAGCTATCTTGTTATATTAATGAGAAGACAGGAGATAAACTTGCTAATTCACTTCCTGTGCTGTGATATAAATCAGGTAATCATAATATAAAATGCATTAAATAATTCAGAAACTTTTTTAGGAGAACACAGTTTTGATGAAACTTCATACTTGATTGTGTAGCCTACTCTGAAAGTCACAGTTGTCTGAGGAAAAAAAAATTCTGCTGTTATCATGACTTCATTTCAACTACTCAGAAGGTTTTGATGGATGTCAAGGTACTTGCGTGGCAACAACTTCCTAAAAAAATGTACACAGCTGTGGTGGGGACTGCCCTTGCACTAACAGCTGTGGAGAGGCACAAGCACACCCTGCCTTAGCCAAGTATTCCCCAGAGCCTCAGCAAAACATAAATGGCTTTGAATAGCTAGGACATACAGTCTCCTCTCTGCCCACCTCATCTCCTGACTGCTTCCAACACATGCAAGAGGATTTGATATTTGTCAAGTCTACCTTAAAAAAAAAACACTAACAAAACAACAAAAGCCTTCACAAACTTCTCTTTATTGCCATCCGGGCTGAATTCCATACAATTGTCTTTGTTTAATGGTGAAGGCTGGGATCTTCTCAGGGATAGCCAGGAAACTGGCATGGGGTTCTTATTGTGAGCAACAACCTCGGGCAGTTAAAACCCTTCTGCTCGTGAAACAGAGCCTTTAGTGCTTAATTGCCTGGCAGTCACTTGGAAAGAGCAACCCTCACCTCCCCCAAATCAAAAGACAGAGTATCGCATGCAACCTGCCTGGAATGAAAGAAAAACAGGGTACAGAGAGTACCTTAATGGCCTAAAATGCAGGGTTATCAAAACGTGAATGAAGCTGCCATCCAGCAAACAAAGCAAGTCCCCTGAGCACCCATCAGCCGTGATGTAACATCACCAGTCGCTGCACAGCAGAGGAACAGCTGCTAAATAAAAAGGCGTTTGGGAGGCACAGCATAACAAGAGGACAGAGCAGCCATCTTCAAAGAAGCTGTGCAGTCAGCCCAATGAAGACAGAACCCTTATCAGCTGTAATCAGTATTCCTCAGGTAATCCTGACTGAGGCAGTAGGGGCTGCAAAAGCAGAAGTGAGGGCTAGGAAAACCAAAGGGATTCCCCTGTTTGCAGCTGAGTGTGTTGTGCTGCTTCTGGCATCTGGTTGCTATGCAGGTTTAGGGAGTAGCTGCCTCTAATGCTCTTGGTTGAGCATAAGCGGTTTTACTTTCTTTTCTTCTCTCCACCATGACCTGCCCTCACAGTGCCATGCAGGTGCTCTGAGATGTCAGGATTCCTGCTTTCCTGGAGATGAGAGCCCCTGTTCCTACCTGCAAGTGGCTGAATGCAGTCCTGGGAGGAGGGGCTACCCCACCCTTGGGCCGTGGGGCACCTTACCAGAACTCCCACCACAGGGAATTGGGTTTCCCACTGGTACCACATTCCTTCCACCCGCAGGTGACAGTCACCCTGTCACCCCACCTTGTGGCACCGCTCTGCTCCTGGTTCTTCACCAGCTTCTGCAGCCCAGAGCAGGGCTTGGGGCATGGGAAACCAGAAGCAACTCTATGGCATGGCAGCCTTGCTGGGGGCACTGGAGCAGCTTGAACCTCTCATTGATGCTGCTGGCTGCATCCCTCGCTGGCCCTGACTCATGGGCTCACCTTCCCTTCCAGCACTGGCACCCCCAAACCCCCAGCCATCCAAAACTGGGGGCTCTTCTTCTCCTGAAGCCTGGGAGATGTTAGTTAGTGTCTTTGGGTCCTCACCTCCTCACCTGGCTGCAGCTGAGGTGTCCCAGGAGCTTCCCAGGCTGCCAGCAAAGCTGATGCTGCTCAGGAGGGTGGTGTGAAACCTCCATGTGCTTTTGCTAGGAAACCATGCTGGCAAGAGAGTCATGCAATTTTTTGAAATAAAGGGAAAACCCTGCCATCCATGCGAAATTCTCAATGCAGTACACGAGTCAAAAACGCCAGTCGTTGAGCTAAGGAAAAGAAAGAAATTGTTACTGTCTGGAAGTACCCAAAGGGAAGCAGGGCAGGCAGAAAGGAGGAGCACTCACAGACTGGCTGGCCCAGATAGCATCGCTCTGCCTCGCACTGATTCATCTCAGCACGAACCTCCCAGCCGTGGGACAGCAGGAATTACTTCAGGGCTTTCAGGATGAAGTGGTCAGTTGGTAATCTGCAGCTGGGGATTTTTCCCCCCCCCATTTAAGCAAGGGACTTTTCAATGCCCTATTTAAGTGAAGCAACAAGTATGATGAGTCGATGATGAGTCACCAGGCCAGGAAAAAAGCTGTAGGAAGGCTGGACTATTTATAAAATGTAAAAGAAAGAAAGGAAATACATTCTAGATGCAGTTAGATCTGGACGGTGACTCCAACTTCTCTTGTGGGACAGCATATTCCCAGGCGCCAGACGGCAAACCTCCCGGGAGGGAGGGCAAGCGCTGCCAGGGCGTACACGGATTTTCCGAGAGGATTCATCGGCGCTGCAGGGATGGAGGCGCCCGCAGAGCCGCCGCCTGCTGCGGGAGAGCTCCGCGGTCTGCCCTGAGGGGCACGGCCGGGCAGCCGGGCTGCATCCATGGAGGGGAGGGACATCGGGCAGCCGGGCTGCATCCATGGAGCGGAGGGACATCGGGCAGCCGGGTTGCATCCATGGAGGGGAGGGACATCGGGAAGCCGGGTCCCCAGCGCCACGGCACAGTCGTGGGCTGCGAGTGCCGAGGCGGCTCCCGGCGAGCGCAGCCCGGGACCCCCGTGTGTCACTGCTCAGTACCACCATGTGAATCCCCTCCCGGTACTGCCGTGTGTCACTGCCCGGTACCCCCGTGTGTCCCCTCCCGGTACCCCCGTGAATCCCCGCCCGGTACCCCCGTGGGTGTCTCCTCCCGGTACCCCCGTGGGTGTCTCCTCCCGGTACCCCCGTGGGTGTCCCCTCCCGGTACCCCCGTGTGAGTCACCGCCGCGGCCGCGCAGGCGTCGCGCTCCGCTGGAGCGGCGGCGGAGGAGGCTGGAGGGGATTCCATCTCCTCGTCCTCCTCCTCCTCCTCGTCCTCCTCCTCCTCCGCCGGGAGGCCCCGGGCCCGAGCCGAAAGCTCTCTGTAGCCCAGCCCTGCAGCTCGGCTCCTCAGCTCACACCAGAGTACCACAGGGAGGGCTGCGGAGGTGCCGCGGGAAGAAAACCCGACCCAAAGAGCTCTTTGGCAGCAATTGTGCGGGGCTGGCACGGCTGGCAAGGGCAGCAGTGCGTGTGCAAGGCGGGATCCCACAGACAGGAGACAGCGCTGCCTGACGGAGCCTGGGCAGCGGGAAGCAACGAGAGCTGCACCTCCGGCAAGCACCGCCCGAGCAGACGCCAAGGGCACAACGTGGCACGGCCTCCTGATGCCGCAGATATTTGTGTATAATGTACACATTCCTTGGCCTTTTGACACTTAAATTCTGGAGAGTTGTAGCTGTTCTGGAATACAGCTGGGCAGGGTCGGACGGAAGGACCCATTGCTGGGAGGCAAAGAGCATCTGAGAGCCTGAAAGTCCCACCTGCAGAACAAGATCCGTACCTGTGGGAAGGGCTGGGCTGCAGGAACGCCCCGTGCTTTGGGTGCAGAGGGGCCCTGAGCACGGGGCAGTCCCGTGGCTGACACAGCTCTGCCCTCACATCCCTGCCTGCGCTCACATCATCCCTGCTTCTGGCACTGTGTCAAAACCCAAAAGCCTGTCACAAAACCGTGTCATGGCGCGGTCAAAGAGGTGCTTAAACAGGACAGGGGGACCAGAAGGTGACAAGCTTTCTTTATCACTTTAGACACGGATTATGGGCTGCTGGCTTGATCCAGTGTGATCCACAGCTCTGATCCAGGACATGGCTTGGTGCTGATGTTCAGCACGCCCCAGTTTGTGGACACCTGCGCACCTAATGAGATTAATACCTTTAGGAGTTTATTTAGGCTCTAGTTTCATAAAGCACAGGATCTGGGGAAGAAGGAGGACACATCTTGAGTGTTTAGGTGACAGTGTCTCTTGGCTGACTGAGTGTACTCAAGGTGAAAATATGGTCAGTGCTGTTTCACCCACTTCAGGCTTTGAACGGGCAGCAGCAGTCTGGTGAGTGAGTGGTGTGAGCTGTGGGCAGCTCCTCACCTGCTGTATCTCTAAAGAAACCACCCAGGTCAGTGTGTTTCTAAAGAGAAATCAAAGTGATGCCTTACTGGGGAAAGTTAGTTTTTTTTGCCATAGTTAAGAAAGTTGGCTGCCCTTGTTAGCTACAGCCTTTAAGGAACAAAAAGACGAACCCAATTTGACGTACTTACAGTATTTTTGGTGTTAGTAGGTAGCAAGACAAAATGTGCTCCTGTGAGGCTGTTTCAGTGGCTTTTACCACCACCACCACCACCATCAATAGAAGCTTTGTAACAAAAGATTAACAGATTTAATTTTTCAGTGCTGCTGCTGGGGAGGACAATTCCTCAGCAGTACGACAGTGCTGTCTTGTGTTCATCACATCCTGTCCAAAAAATACAGACCCTGCCTCCTGAAAAAACTTCAGTCTATGTTGAAGACCATTTCAACACTAAAGCAAAAATTAATTGACCTGAAATATGTTGTTTTCTTAAATTATTTCAGTAAAAAATATTTTTTATTACTTACTCCCAGTAAGGAACTGATCTGCTTTATTTCTGCATGTTGCTGATGTTGGTTGGCTCAAATAGACTGTAAATAAACAATTTTTTTTTTTTTTTTTTTTGCTTGCATTGTTGCAGCACGCAGTCTGTGTTGGTTTGGAGCTCTTGGGAAGGCACTGTCTTACTCCACAGAGGCTCAGCAGGGCTTGCAGGGTTTGGCAGCTTCAAAGCAGGTTTTAGATGTTACAATATCTGCTGCTCCAGTTTAGTGCCAGGTGGGACAGCCTGAAGTGTCTGCAGGCTGGAGACACCTCTCAGTGTCAGTATTTGGATGGCTGTATGTGGTTCTGGGTGTCTTTCCCCTGGACTCACCTTCCTGTCTGGAGCTCTGAGCCTCTGGTCGTTACTCCGTGAAATCTTTGGTTCTTGCCTTACTGGCTCTGAGGTAGTTACTCTGTGAAATCTTCGGTTCTTGCCTTACTGGCAGCTGCACTGGCTGTGCTCGGCAGAGGGGATTGCCTGTGCTGTGTTGGAGAGGAGTCAGGAGGGCCAAGCACTGCTTGGGCTCAAGGGCAAAGGGTGGTTTTCATTTCCCTTCTGTTTTCCTCTGCTGGGTGTAGATTGACTGGGGAGAGGGAGGTGCACTTTGCCCTCCCCTTGGTGAGCCTCTGCATGGGTACAGATGGTATTGGTGTATTGGTACCTCAGGAGTGGGGCTGGGGGGAGGAGAGAAGCAGGCAGGAGGAGCAGAGGTTTGGGGCCAGCCCTGCACCCACCTGCACCAGAACCACAGCTGAGGCCGTGCCACTGTGAGTGTAATTAATGCCCGGGTTACAGGGGCACTTTGTAACCCTGAGCACTGACTGCAGTGTCATTTCAGGGCTGGGCTTGACATCACAAGACTCTCTCTAAGGGTCACCAAAATAAAATAAATTGTTGCTGTTAATTAACCCTTTTGCCTTTTGGCCTGTTTTTTTCCCTGGTACTTTTTGTTTACACACTGATGTTCTCCTTTCTGTTTTACTTGCTGCTGCCTACTTTCTTCCCTCTTTAACGTGTATTGAGCAAATTTAATTTCCTAGCCTCTGCACAGTTGATTTGCCACCATTGTAATTTGTCCCCAGCTTTGTGGGTGCACAAGTGGAAGTGGGATGCTTTGATACGCTGGGCTGGATTTTAAAGTTTTGACAAACACTGATATTTCCCATGGCAACAAGCTCCATACAATACTCAGCACAAACCTTGCTCTTGCAGAAACAAATGCAGCTCTGCAGTGTCAACTGCTTTCTGTTTAATTGCAGATGGGTTATGAAATGGGGTTCTGTGGCTCGGGTAGAATGGGGGAAGCCCCAGGGCTATGCTGGATACCACAGAATTAACCACACAAATTTACTGGATGTGACCTGAAACTGTGCAAGATGAAGAGTCTTTGGCTTTTGCTAGGACAGTAGTTGGTGCAAAAACTTCTTCCTGTAAGTCCCCCTTGCTCTGGCACAGAGAGCAGGCACCAGTACCCCCAAAGCACATGCCTGAGTGTTCCAGGTCTGGGCACTTGCTGTTGACATGTGGAACTGAGCACCCCTCTGACAAGGCATTTCCAGAGCTCGGGATGTGCCCCTGTGGAGCCAGCTGGGCTCACCCAGCTCTCTGGCCTTGGTTTCCTCCTGGCTGGCCAGGCTTGGAATGCCACTATGCCATGCTATTTCCTTTGCATCCAGTTTCAAAGGACATCTAGGAAAACCCTCCTGATCCTGAGGCCACAAGAAGATAATTAAATCTGTGGTGGAGCTCCTTTAAGCTCTCCCTTTTTGTACTCCCAGTATACCAGAGCTAGGACTGAACTACCTTGTGTTTCAGAGAGAAACATACAGAACTCTGTGTGTGTGTGTGTGTGTGTGTGTGTGCGTGTACTCACTTTTTCTTCCTAAGAATGTCCAAAATTGTTTATTCCTGACATTTCATTCTGAAGCAGCACTTGCACAGCTGCTTGCTGAGAGGTTCCTGAAAGGTACAGCTTTCCTACAGGACACATCATTTGTGTAGGACACACCATGTGTCTTCTAAGGCCTCATAAACCTGCCTGAGCAGGGGAAGCATGTCACAGGGGCTGCCAAGGCTCGAGCAATGGGGGAGAACTCCTGGGAGGAGGCAGCAGTCAGGGGAGGGCTGTTGCAGAATGTGTTGGACAATATGTTCCACTGGGCAGCACCTGTGCTGTGAGCAGCGGGGGCTGGCTGGACACAGCAGCCCCAGCCCCAGCTGTTCTGGCCACTGTGGTGCAGCAAAGGGAGCTACAGAGGAGGAGGTTGTCAGTGTAATGGGCCAGGGCCAGGTAAGAAATTACATAGACTCCATGCTTTTATAGAAGGCTGAATATTTTTATTAAAATATTTTTTATTAAGAAACCCAGGCTTTTATACCTTTGTTTGTTACAGGCCGACCTAATTGGTCCTTCAATCAAAACACTGTCACCATTGACTAATTAAAAATCCACCCTTTGCTAAACAAATCTCCATAACACAATCCACATGTTCACAATACCAGGTGTAATAAGTTAAGAATTGTTTCTCATTCTTTTCTCTGATCTTCTCACAGCCTTTTCCAGAAGGATGCCTGGGAAAGTCGTTTTTCTCTGTGGCCAGGGAGCTGCTGGGGGTGCCAGGGCTCTGCTTCTGGTACACGAGGTTTGCTGCCCTGAAGAGAGGGACTGGAGGAAGACTGAAGAGTGAGAGGCTGGGGTGGGAATTGCAATGGGTCCCTGAGGGAGCACAGGGTATGGGTAGGGCAGGGTGTCTCCTGGCACACTGATAGTTTGGAGTTGTGGCTCATGGGGTTCAAAAATATGTTACCCTAGGACTGTGCAAAGCGTAAAAGCCGTAAAAATGACAAATTTAGTTGTAGCTTGTCTTCCCTCTCTAATCAGGGCTTTTTTTTTTTAGCTTCCCACAAAAAATAAGCCCAAGTAATGTTTTCCTTTTGCTGTTTTCTTTCCATTCTTAAGCGCAGTGTGTTGGCATTCCTCACACATTCCTCTCGCTGAGCCAGACCCCGGGGGGAGAAAGCAGCAAGGGCCAGGCCAGGCCAGGGCTGCAGGATCTCAGCTCCAGGGCTGCAGGATCTCAGCTCCAGGGCTGCAAGATCTCAGCTCCAGGCCAGGGCTGCAGGATCTCAGCTCCAGGCCAGGGCTGCAGGATCTCAGCTCCAGGCCAGGGCTGCAGGATCTCAGCTCCAGGGCTGCAGGATCTCAGCTCCAGGCCAGGCCAGGGCTGCAGGATCTCCAGCTCTGCTGTGTCCATGTCCAGCAGAGGCCAAGGCCAGCGCTGTGCTGCAGGGTGGCAGCTCAGTGCCATCCCATCCCTGCTCCTGCCTGTCACACACTCGGGAATGACCTGTAGGGAGCAATCAATCGTTCAGGGGCTGTTTTTGTAGCTGTTCTTTCTTTTTCCCCTTTCAGAGTTTTGAAATCAAGGGCATGAACTCTTCGAGCAGGGATCTAAGACCCTTTGACAGGAATGTTGCATGTCCCTGGCGCAGGGAAGGATGGGGAGGAAGGGCTGAATGTGCCTGTCAAGAAGGGAGTGGAGAGCAGCAAAAGCAGAGGAAGTTTTTCTGCCGTGGCTGAGCTGGGAAAGCTGCTGCCTATGGCTCCTGTAACATCACCTGCAACCTACTTTGAGGCAAGACCTGCAGGACCTGCAGAACCTGCAGCTGGGAGCTTCATCTTGGCAATGTTTTCTATTTTTTTTCCTTTTTTCCTGTCCTGAGGTAATTTATTTCCCCTTCCTCCAAGTAGTCCTAAAATTAAGCAAAAAGGGGCAGGGAGGGGTTTTGTAACACACAACATCCCTGCAAAGCAGGAGACATTCTGTGCTGCCAAGGCTTTGCTCCCCATCCTTGCTGGAGCTGCGTCTGCCTGCGTGTCAGTCCCCAGGAGCCACCGTGGTGGGAAGTGGTTCCTATGCTGATGGCAGTGCTTCAGGTAACTCAGTAACTAGCCAAAAAAATCCTTCTTTACTGAGAAATATGCGAGGTTCATTTTTCAATCCCTGTAGCTGCTTTAAGATTTTTTTTTTTTTAACGAACAAACCAACCAACCAAACCAAAGTAACTAAATTCCCACCCCCCTTTTCTGAATCTGAATATACTGATTTGGACATGAAGCCATAAACTATGAAGTCCTCCATCCCAAGACCTTGGTGTCTGGGACATGGACACAGCATTTTGTTTCATGCAATGGGATTTTCATTAGTCAAAGCTGACAAAAAGCCTCCAGCCTGATTCTTATCATTCTCCTGGTGTTTCCAAGGGCATTTAGGGGATCATAAATACAATGAGGGCCTTTAGGAAAGTTTACAAAGGAACAGAGGAAGTTTCTAAGCTATGGTTGACCCCCACAGGTATAAAGAGCACTGGTAACTATATGGAAACCTGATTTTAGGAAGTTAGTTCTGTAGTAAAATCTGTGCTAGTAAAAGATAGAAACAGATCTTCACACAGTAACAACTGTTCTCTCTGCCATTGCACTGCTGGAAGAAATCTAAGCCAGCACAGCAGGAGGGTGTTCAGCAAGTGGTGCCACCTGTGGGGATGTGGGTACCTCCAGAGCAGCCCCACAGCAAGGGCTCCCCTCTCCCAGTGAACAGCCCAGGTCACTCCACCTGCAGTTTGCAGCTCCTGGTGCTGAGCCTGAAGATGCTGAGGCTGCCCAACACAGGTTGCCCAGAGACATTGTGGGTGCTCCACCCCTGGAAGCGTTCAAGGCCATGTGGGACAGGGCCCTGAGCGACCAGATCCATGGCTGTAGGGTTGGGACCAGAGGGACTTAAAGGTCCCTCTTCCCCAAACCATTCTATGATTTATCAGCAGGAACTGGTGTGGGGACATGCTGGCCTCAGTGCCAGGCACTTGGGATCTGAGCTGGCTGGGCTAGGGCAGTGGTGAGCAGCATGGGGAACAGCTACATCCTGCCCAGGGGGAGAGCCTGGGACATTCCTGTGTGCCTGCCTGCACCCCAGCCCATGGATTGCACTGCCCAGGTAAATGCCAGAGCTGCTGGAGCAGCAGAGTGAGGAGGACAAGCTTGCTCTCTACTGGCATTGGTCACAGCACCCCTGGAAAGGTCAGCTTTGGGTGGTGGAAGAGAGCCCAACCCCTCAGCCACAGCATCCTCCTGAGCACCTGGTGTAGATGCTCCTAAATGGCAAACACAGGAGAGATGCTCACCCAAGGCTGCAGTCAGGAAGACTGCCCATTCCCTGCTGTGGGCTTTTCTTGCCCAGCTCTGCCTTTCCTGCCATGGAGAATTGATCTAGGCTTGGCCACTGTCAGCTGGTGGGCTTCCCTGAGCAGTGGTCCTTTTGGGGCAGGAGGTGGCCCAGGACCAAATGTGCAGCCTCTTCTGTGTGTGACACTGAGATGTTGCTGCAGAAAGAGCCTTGCAGTGGAGCTTTGGAGAGAAAATTATTTTAGCTGGCTGGGCTTAGTGCCCAGCAGAGGCTGACACAACCTCTCCAAGAATTTCAGCCCTGTCCAAGACATCTTCAAATCCTGGGAGACCTGAGCTGGGAGCAGAATGTGACAAACGGCTGTGCTTCTGGGCAAACACTGGAGTTGTGATGAGGCCGTGGTGAGCCTGGTGGTCCCTGACATCACATGCATGTTCCTGGTGCTCCCTGGCACCACCTGGATGTTCCTGGTGGCCCTAACATCACATGGATGTTCCTGATGCTCCCCAACACCACCTGGATGTTCCTGATGCTCTCTGACATCACATGCATGTTCCTGGTGCTCCCTGACACCATGTGGGTGTTCCTGGTGCTCCCTGACACCATGTGGGTGTTCCTGGTGCTCCCTGACACCACCTGGATGTTCCTGGTGCTCCCTAACATCACATGGATGTTCCTGGTGCTCCCTGACACCACCTGGATGTTCCTGGTGCTCCCTGACATCACATGGATGTTCCTGGTGTCCCTAACATCACATGGAAGTTCTGGTGCTCCCTGACACACGGGTGCCCTCGGTGTGCTGAGCGAGCACATCGCTGCGGCGTGGGCAGCTGCCTTAAGCCTGCTGCAGTCTGGCTCCCTGCAGAGCAGAAATTGGAGCCAGGTGCAGCAGTGGCCCAGGGAAAAGACAATTTTTTTTTTTCCTTTTAGGCCCATAAATTAAACAGAAAATAATTTAGTGCTGCAGATGTTTTTGAATGCTTCTTTTCTGTAAAATATTGCCTGCATCCAAGATCCAAACTGCGGCTTCTCTGTGCCAAGAGCAGACCATGAACAGCAACTGATGCCCTTCTGTACCAGGAGTGAATGTCCTAAAATAAACAAGCAAAAAAGGGGAAGAGAAAGTTTGATCAAAAGGAATGTCAGTTGATAAAGTAACAAATCCATTCGCTTATGTAACTTTTACAACCCCTTAGAACTGTGGCCAAAAATTGAGCAATTCCCTTACTTCTCTCTGGTGCCAAGTGACTTTCAATCTGCACTATCTATATTAGCTCATATGAAACTCTTTTGCTACTGCTTTGTTGATTTTAAAGCCCAACTAATTTGGTGTTTTGAATTTAAATTACTGTGGCATTTGCTGGTGGAAAATACAATGAATTTGTGGAAAACACGAGCCTGTGTGACTTGCTTTTGTTCTTTATTTTTCTTTGTTTGGAAATTTTAAGTTTATTTCTTTGCCCAGCCAATGACACTGGTGATGGTCACTTTTATTTCAGCTGAAATGTGTCTTAAAACCTGCTGGAGAGTCTTTTTGGCAGCGTGAATGCCTTGTCCTCTGAATGCCACCTGCCCCAGCCTGGGGTCCCTATCCCACCTGGAGGTCACAGTTGCCAAGGTTTATCTGGTCAGAAGAACCCAGCCTTATGTGGTCAGCATGGATGGATTTGTAACCATGTGCCCTCTGTCCTCAGCCCTTGGTGTGGAGCTGGGCACCTCCTGGCAAGCATTTATGTGGTGTAGGAACAAAAGAACAGGTGGGGTATGTGCAAAAGGATTTACCAGCACTTCCTTTAAAATGTTAATGCTGCCTCGGGCCTCTTGAGGGTGTTCAGTGATGTGCAATAAATTGCTTTTATATGGCTTTGTAAGCAGTTGTGAATTTAAGACTGTTTTCAAGGAGCAAGAAGTGGTGTGTCTATAATCACAGTCAGGGAGATGGAATAAAAACCTTTTCAGCAAGTGAACATAAAAATATCTGGCCTTTACCTTTTAAGTCTTCTTGATAATGTTTGAAATCCAGTTGAACCTCTATACCCAGGAGAAAACCAGCACAAATAATGTCAGAGAGATTGATGCTAATGCTAAGCAAGGGACAGAGCCTTGGGCTCTTCAAACACATTCAGTTACCTTTCCTTCTGTAAAAATAAAAGAAATATTATAAAAATGTTATATTATTCTAGGTCAGCTCATCTCCCTGCTTGTGATTTGTCATCCTCTGCTCTGGCATAGTAAATGTAAGTGATGAGCTGCTGTTTCTGCCAGATCTCATGGGCCTTCCCACATGAATCATGGAGAGCAAACTGAACTTCATCTCTAACTGGAATTCAAAGAGGCTGATGGATAGAAAGCTGTTAATAGGTCAGAAAGGATAAACTGAGGCCTAGAAAGGCACCTGAATTTGAGAGGAAAGTCTGGGTCTCCCTGAGGGGGAACAAAGTGAGTGAGAAGGGGAGGTGCTGTGGGATGTTTCCTTCCAAGCCAGCCCCATGATGGCACAGATGAAGTCAGGTCTCTGGGTGCTGTCAGGAGACACTCCTGCACAGATGCCAAGCCTCAGACTTACATCTCCAAAATATGATGGGCCAGGACTGACCCAATGTTGCTGGAAGAAAAGAGATTAAGGACCAAAATTCAAATCCTGGAGAAACCAGAGGCTTTCTTGGACCACTACAAGATGTACAAGATTTATAGACAAAGAACCAATTAAGCTTTCTTGTATGAAGATACCTGTTGTGCAAGAATGTGAGTGTTTAACTGGTAATTTCATCTATTTCTGATTTGAAAGACAAAATTTCCCTTACAGAATACAAAATGTGCTGGGATTCAAGCTGCTGCTGTCATTGGCAGGGGAGGTACAGGAGCTCCTTCCTACACCCTGTGGTGAGACTTCCCCAGGATGCTCTGTAGAAGCTAATGAGCCTTTCAGACCAGCAGGCACATCAGGCCATCTGTTCAGCACACTGTGCTTCAGACCATTACATCTCAGCTGCCTGTCCCTGGGTTGAGCTGAATTTTGGGCTCTACCCCAGTTTTTGTCAAGAGGAATCCAATATTGCATGACACACCACCAGCAGGGGGAAATGCCACCAAAGCTTTTGGTACATCAGCCATATTCCAAAGCCTGTGCCTCTCCCTGGTTTTGGGGCAGGCTATTTATGTAGCCATGCCCACTATTTTCCTGTTTGCATTGCTCCAAAGTCAGCTTTCCTCCTAACATGCATTTTAATGCTCTTACTTTAAATTTGTCCCTCACTCTGATTCCTTCTGATGTTGTTTGGAACCTTTACACTTTGCTCTTTTAATATATTTCCATGGTTTTTTCACTCAGATGAAGTACAGACTTGAGCACTCTCTGTACCATACTGTGCTGACTCTCAGACACAGAAGCTTTCTGCCAAAACAGTTGGGTGCTGGACATGGTTCTCAGGCAGTCTAAGGGGGCAGCATCTCCCAGCACAATGTCCTCAAGCCTGTGTTTATCTTGTCTATGGGAATTCTATTCTGATTTTTTTTTTTCTGACACCATTGGCCAACCTTATCCTTGTTCTGTCAGTAAAACATTGCCAGAGAGATGGGCAGAAAACCAGAAAGGCCCCAGCACTGTCCTTAGGCAGGACTGCTTCTCATCCTGGGTGTCTCCAGTAGCTGTGGACATGGCACAGCAGAGGCCCAGCTGCTCCTGGCACAGAGCAGGGGCCACAATGATCTGGCTGCAAACAAGGTGCAGCTTTTGCACTGGGGTCCCCAGCAGACAGGGGACAGTCTATTACAGTCCATTGTTACTGATAAATTCCTGTCATAGAGGCTATTAGAGGGCAAGTTTGGTTGTGCTGCCTGCAGAGCTGCCTGCTGCTGCTGACACCAAGAGGCAAGGCATTCCCCCTCTCCCCAGCTGCACGGTGCTCCATGAGCTCATTTTTAAATGGCCTCTTTTAGACCAGATTTTACCTAAATCTAAACCTTACCATCTCCTGGCTGGTGCCAAGCTCTGCTGCACTGGCTTTCCTGCTCCCTGGCAGCACATGGCCCTGAGGCCCAGGCTGGGGGCTCAGCAGAGGGTGTGCAGCCCTGGTGAGCTGTGTGTGTGTTTTCTCCTGTGCAGCTCAAGAGTTCATGCAAAACGAACCAGGTCTGTAGAACATCTAGCTGCATCCCATGCAGGGTGTCCCCTGTGCTCTGCTTCCCTTGTGCTCATGCTGACATCAAGACCTGTATTGGCTTTTGGCTCAGTCCTCTCCACTTGCTGTCAGGGTGATGGAACACCTCTTTAAAGGTTTGTTTGTGCTTTAGAAAATTCTCCCCAAACACAGCTGGCACATTTGCCCTCACTATATCCTCTCTGCAAGGGCTCTGGGTGCATGTGGTGGGATTGAGGTGGTTGATCCCACTTCCACAGCAGGCTGCAGGCACCCTGGGAGAAGAATGGGGTCCTGCTGTGGTATTCAAGCCATTCAAACACACAAAGTGGGGACCCAGGAGCGGGAAACTTGTTCTTCTCACTAATAATGACCTTGGATGGGCTGGTGCTGAAGGAGCTCAGCACCGAGGGAGCAGAACTCACAGCCCTGCACTGTGCCTGCCTGGGAGCCAGGAGGACAAGAGCCAGTTTGCAGGAGCTCCCATGAGGACAGGGCTCAAGCTGCAGGCAGCAGGACCCTGCCTGCAGGCAGCCAGAGCCTGTGCAGGCTCTGCTGGGAGCCAGCAGGCTGCCCAGCCCCGGGGCACTGTCTGGCCAGTGGTTGCTGACCTATTTACTGCTGCTCCCTCCCTGCCTGCAGCAATCCTCTGCCATGCCAGGACTTGCTTTTCCTCTGCTTTCCAGATGAAGCAAGCACATATAAATGGCTGAATAGTGCTATAGCACAAGCATTGCTCCTGCTCCTTTAGTAGCTGCTCTGACGAGTAAACAGTGAGTGCTTCCATCCTCCAGGTTGTTTTGGTGCTTTAATCCAATATGAAGTGTCATCCTCTGTGCACACTTTGCATACCTCTCCTAGAAGAAACCTACCATATTGTCATGGAGTCAGCTGCACCACATTTGAAATCTCCTGCTAGCTGGGCACCCAGGCCAGACTGGATGGCTTGGAGTTTATGTAGGTCAGTCCCTTGGGCTGTTTTTAAATATTGAGGTGAGGATTACATTACACTGGTGCACTACCATCCATAAATCTCTCTGGGTGCCAGCCCAGGATTTCAAGCTGAGTCCCTGGCTCTCCAGGCACCACCAAGCAGCCGAGAATGGGCGGGTACATGGTCAGACAAGGTGGGATTTTGACACTTTCCCCCAGATGATTGAGTTTTTCTCTTAGCTCTGTGTCCTGGTCATGTAAATATCTCTGTGTTTCTCCAAGGGTGCTAACTGTGTGGGTGTCCACAGTAATAGTGAAGTTCTGCTGTGTGCTGTTGTTGTCCAGAGGATTTCGTGGGAATACAAAGTGCTCAAGACATGGCATGAGTGGGCTCAAAGTGCTGGAATTTAAATTTATTCATCTCTTTTCAATGTTCTGGAGCCTTACTGAATTTGGAGTCAGTAAAACCTCAGCAAGGCTGCATGACTTTTAGCTGCTACAATCAGCTGTTACTACCTGCTACAGTGTTGGTTTTCTTTTCTTCTGCTGCCTTGCTACCAAAAGATGCTCAATGATTTTAATTATTTATTTGTACGAGGTCCTTATGCCAAATTTGTTCTCCACTTCACATCTCCTACTGCAGTCATCTCTTTTGCATTCTGCAGATTCTGCTCATATTTAAACATTTCTAGCAGGTTTCCAGGAGAGATGGAAAAGCCAAGACAAAAAGCAATGGTGGTCACAGCTTGGCATTTCTGTTAGAGCTGGCTAAGCAGGAGGCACTGGCTCTGAAGCACCTTGGAGTTGCTCTGAGTGGCTGTGCTCAGGTCTGAGTGTCTTCAGAGCACTTTCCTGTGACCCCAGCCCCTCCACTTCCCCATCCCTCTTCTGCTCTGCCAGAGGACAGAGCCTTCCCTGGCTGCTGGGCTCTGCAGAGTCTGTCCCAGTGGCTGCCCAAAGCTGGGCTCCGGTGCCGTGCCATGGCTGCTGTCAGGCTGCTCGTCCCTGGGTGTGACAAACTCTGCCAGGTCCCTGTGCCTCCCCACTGACTTCTGCTCACACTCTCCTGGAGGTGCCTCCGGGGCCATAGCCAGCTGCCCTGGGTGGTGTTCCGGGCTCTGTGGCAGCAGGAGCACGGCCCTGTGTCCCACAGGCACAGGCAGGCGGGGGCTGGCGGCCGTCCCGGGGCCGGGGCACGGCAGGGGACAGGCCAGGCTGCTGTGGCCGCTGCGGGCCCTGCTCCTCCCTTCGAGACCCAGGACCCTCCAGGGCTTTGGGGCCCTGACCTCGGCAGAGAGGATTTTGTTTTCTCTTTTGATGTGAAGTGCCACATGCACTCGTGTGACTGTGAGGCAGAACCCTGGCAGCTCTCCCTTTTGCAGGCTTTTCTGCAAAAAAACCCCAAACGCAAACAAGCAAAAGAGAGGAGGCTGTATTTTATTTTTATAGCAAGTTAAAACCTGTTCTAGTGAGGTGTGGGTGCTGATTATTTTTAGTTTTCAGATTTTTTAATTCTATCATTGTTGTCACTTGCAGGCCTTTAAAGACTCCGTGTAACACCCCAAGATAGGGACCAGCACAAGCAACCAGAGAGTGCAGGAGAGACCTGCTGTTATTGATAATTGATGTTGAAATTGAGAAACACAATTGCATGGAGAGCATTTCACACCACATAGCAGGGCAATTGAAAGGATAACCTCCAGGACAGCAAAACTTGTTTCATGTAGAGTGGGGTTTCAAGAGAAGATGCAAACCCTCACACATCACTTGTCAAAAGAAAGGCCTGACCTACAGCAATTGGAGGGCACAAATGGGATGGCAGAGGGAATTAGAAGACAGACAGAGATGGAAAACTTCCTTTTCATTCCAGAGACCAGGGAAAGGACCTGTAGGGTTAAAGAGGACAAGCAAGGGCCAGTGTCCCATGCTTGTGGAGGTGGCAGCTTCACGAGAGTCATGCCAAGCGTGCTGGAAGGATCAGCTTACTCCTCACCTAAATTCAGTGCAGGGTTATTAATGAGGTGGCAAATGCAGAGTCCAGAATGACAACAAATCTATGGAGTCTTTGGAACAAAGGCAGAGTTGAAAACATGGGTCCTGCTCTCTCTTATAAACTCTTAGGGCTTTCTCCAGGGGAGATGATGGAAAACAGGCTTGGAAAATTTACCTAAGAGACTAAGATGCCAAACAGCTTAGCAAGGACAATGGTTAAATTTAACTTTAAGCAGAAACACGATGGATGGATGAAGCTTCTCAATTCATGAGGAGGTGCAGTGGAGGGCAGCTGCACCAGCCCCACCTGGCTGGGGTGATGCCCAAAGCCTGGCCATGCTGCTGCTCGAGGATGAGGACAGGAGGTGTGAGGAGTGGAACTGGCCCCTGTGACAGGCATTTAATTTAGTCCTTGGCAGAAAGAGCCCTGCCAAGTAGGCACTGCCCACTGGGAGCAGCAGCTCCCTGCCCGAGCAGTGCTGTGCTCTCAGGAGCAGTGGGCACCGAGGCACTGGGGGAGAGGAAAGATGGGATCTTTTCACCTTCTCATGAAGGCACTGCTCTCCCCAGGTTTTCAATAGCAGGGAGAGAAACAACAGTTCAACACAGCCTAAACCTGTGTAGAGCACAGCAGAGCACTGCCTGGCCGCAGGAAAACCCCTAGAAATTGATGCCTGAGGAAAGGCCTGGATTTAGCATCCTCAGATGACCTCTTGTTACAAATTCCTTGGCTATTTATAAATGCCCCCCATAAGACTAGAGTTCAAGAATGCACTAACCTTTAGAACTACAGAGCCAATTCACCCTCTCTGATATCTTCCTCGTGCTAGGGAATTCAGAGAGAGTATCTGCTGCATGAGGATGGTCAAGATTGGCCCCAAAAATAATTTGTTGCAACAACATGCTGAAGAATACATGAACCACTGAAGCCCCTGTTGGGCTGATAACTGTGGCAGACAGGATGCTGAAGGAAATGAAAGTGGCCTTAAACAAGAGCCTTAGCTCCATGGGGGAGAGCTGCAGGATCAAAGGTCAATACAATCCAGACTAGAAACCTAATGTGATGGTGGTCTGTCAACAGGTGGTCTGTCCTGAGAGCTCTTGCACACCCAGGATCACAAAACAGCTCTATCTCTTGTCTTCCTCTTCACTTGTTATTAGTGTTACAGAAAAAAACGCCAGCTCCAGTGTCTGCCAGCCTTACTGCTTTGTGACACCACCCTCAGTGTGTTTGCTTTGAATAGAAGAGTTGCACGGTGGTAAATTTTGAAAAATAGTATCTGCCACCTAGTGGTAAATGAATTTTTTTATGGGAGATGATGTTACAGCTTGCTGGGTTAATATTGGCTTTCCAAAGGTATTTTCTCCTTGAAAACTCTCAGTATATGTTTATTATAGATTTTGGGCTAGGTTCGAAATTGTTAACAGCATGTAGGTATTAACAAAACCAAGTGACTATTTCAGTGATTTGCTTCTATTACAGAAAGGTCTCCAAGATGCTCCTACTAGCCTAGACTAGCAACTCACAGGATGTAATATGAATTCAGAATTTTCCTCAGAAAGTCATATCTGTCAATAAGTGCTCAAGAGTGAAATTTAGTTTCAGGAGCACGAGGAGCCTAATTCAGGAACAGCGTGTGAAGAGCATGTGTTAAAGGATGAGCAATAAGGATAAGAGCAGCCATAGCCAGCCCTGTGATTGCTGTGGGACTCGATGTGTTCTGCAAGTCACGGGTAGAGGGGAGGTGTTGAAATATGTTCCCCTTCTGCATGCTTAGACAGCTTCTGTAGAAATCATTACAAAGAGCAAAAGTCCTGTCACAAAGGGGTTTTGGTTTTATTACTTGGTGGGTTGCTTTGTAGGAAGCTGGTCTTTCCCAGTCCATCCCCAGTTCCTATCCCTGCTGTGTGCTCTCACTGGAGGCTCCCTTGCAGCCTCCCAGGTGACAGGGGTGGCTTAGGTTTAACCATCCTTGGCCAACACCAGCAGGATCAAACTACCTGTGCATGGGCACCCTTTCAGTATATTAGGAATGTCTGTAAGAATGATGAAGAGACACTTGACACCAAGGCCTGTAGTGACTGGAGAAGCAGTTTTAAATGGAAAAAGATTAGATTTAAATGTGGCATAAGGAACATTTTTTTTTTTATTATGATGGGGGTTAGACACTGTAACAGGTTGCCCAGAGCCCAGGCTGGATGGGTGCTTGAGCAGCCTGGAAGATGTTCCTGGTCATGGTAGGGGCATTAGACAAAGTGTCACCTTCCAAAACTATTCCATGGTTGTGTGGTTCTATATTGACCCAGCTATACACTAAGCCCATAAAGTTTAACATTTATTAACACATGTTATTTTAAGTGGTAGCTGGATGCTGAAAGTATCCCAGAAGCAGTTAATTTCTTGCACCACAGTTAAATCACCAAGCTAAACTGATCCTCAGCTGATCTGTGTGTAACATGTCTGACTGAAGGAGCTTCCTCCCACCCAGAGGACAGGAGCAGGTGGTGATGGAGCCAAGGGCCTCCCCCAGCCATGGACTCAGGGCTCTGTAACCCAACCCCTGTGATTCACCACCCTCATGAGGTGAAAGTCAGCTGTGAAAGTGAGCCTGTCTGTTTGCAGGCTGTACATAAACCATTGGCTTTGTTTTCTTCAGGTGTGAGTGTTTCCAGGGGAAATTCCCTGCTGCAGCAGTGAGTGGGTGCTTTTGGCACTGGGGACCCCTTGGATGCACTAAGACACATTGATCCAGCTGGTGTGAGGGTCCTTTAGGAGTCAGGGTCCCCATAGGTGACAGCCACCAACTGCATTTCTCAGGCAGGCTAATGGCAGGGACAGCACTTCACTCTGAAGAGTTTCAGCTGAGCAGCACACCTGCACAGCAGCAGCCCACAGGTGCTCACCCTCTCCCCTGGCAGGTTAGGGAACAGCAGATTCTGTGCCAGCACAGCCTAAAACATTGAGCTCCCTGTTAGGAAAGTCTGCTGCAGGGGAGTGCATCACATGAAGAGGAGGCAGCCTTCCTCCCTCCAGCCCCAGGGGCTCATGAAGCCTGAAGCAGGTGGTGCTCACTGGGGAGATGCTGGCCCAGGTGGCTGGTAAATGCAGGTATGTTCTGTTACACTCCTTTCTGCAGTGAGAAGTAATGCTACTTCCCACAGGAGTGCATACGCAAGTGCTGAGCCTAGGGCAGCAAAATTAAAATTGCCTTCAAGCAATTATATGACAATTCTCTCCCTCTCCCAATATGAAAAATGTTTTCTTATTATTTTGGAGCCATTGATTCAGCAGGAAATGGTGTCATTCCCTCCTCAGCTGTTGAGTTCTACCCTAATCCCAACTCTTCTAAGAAAAAACTCTCCTTCCACAGCTTTTCCCAACCAGGCACTCTGTGCAAGAACCAAGCCAAGGGAACAAAGGGTATGGCTTGATCTTTTGGGGAGAAGGCTCCACCCCTCAAGGTGTTTCAAGATTTTCCTCCTAGAAATACCCAAGGGCTCAAATGGAAGAGGTTGGATTGAGAGAAGTGTCCTTACAGAAATGTGACTGATCAGAAGTGGTGCCTCTCCGCCTTTAAAATCCATGAGATTGTATGCCCTGAATCCACCACCTCTAGCCCTGCCTTCAGTACCCAGCAAGTGACCAGTCATGCATGCCCAAAAATATCTGTGTTTTCCTGATGGCACTCCCGTTTTTGCCCACCAAACCCCTTCAAAATGAGGCTCACACAACCTGCTCAGTATGCTGCTTTCTTTAATGGAAGAGGTAAGAGAAGCTCTGACACAGATCCAAATGTCATTAAGAGAAGGCTTGAGGCAAAGGAATGGCCTGGCTGGTTTGGTTTCCTGCTGCAGCTCATTAAGGGCAGAGGTAAGGGTAGCACTTGGGTGGTGGGCAGCACTTGGGTGGCGGGAGGCACTTGGATTCCACCGAGTATGTCACCTCCTTGTCACACACCCCTGGCGGCAGGCAGAATTCCTTCACGAACCTTTTGTAGTTACTGGTCTTTGCCAGGGGGGTGTTGCACTCCATCTTGCGCTCCGCTGACACCGTCACCTTCCCGTCCTTCACCGTCACCGTGATGTCTTTGGGGTCAAAACCCTTCACATCGATCAAAGCCAAGTTCTGACCACTGCACGAGTTCAGCATCATGCCAAGTCTTTTCGTTCTGGAATTAAAACAAGAGGTGGATCTTTACTTTCCCGTATCCCTTTCAATCTATTTCTCCAAAATGGCTATTTCGCTCCCACCCTAGTTACCTGTATCAACCTTTGCTCCCGACAGCAATGTCAGACCTCCCTTCACCCTACCCCAAAGGCAGCCAGTGTCAGTGGAAAGCAGGCAGCTCTCTTACCTGTCGTTTTTCACAGCGACGCACCGTCTCCGGAAGCAGGGGCTGGGCAGGGAGCAGCAGGAGAGGACGCAGCGGTTCATGCGGGCCGTGCACAGCCTGTCCCGGAGCAGCTGCAGCCGCAGGTCCAGCAGCCTCATCTGCCTGTTGATTTGCCGCAGGTTCTGCATGCTGTCCTCCTCCAAGTAACAGTGCGCCATTGTCAGGCTGGAAGTGTGTCAGGGCAAGAGCGATCTAGAGTGCCCCGAGAGCTTCATCTGCTGCCGAGCCTGGGGCAGCGCTGCCGTTGTTGCCGCGGCCTCCCGGCGCTGCCTCACGGCTCCGCGGGCCCGGCCGCCACCGTTCCGCCGTCACCATGGCAACAACGGCCGGGCCCGCGCTCAGCACAGGGCCTGCAGCGGCCGGCCCGGCCCGGGATGGACACGGCAGGGACAGGCCCGGGATGGACACGGCAGGGACATGGCAGGGACAGGCCGGGGATGGACACGGCAGGGACAGGCCGGGGATGGACACGGCAGGGACAGGCCGGGGATGGACACGGCAGGGACATGGCAGGGACAGGCCGGGGATGGACACGGCAGGGACAGGCCGGGGATGGACACGGCGGCAGGGACAGGCCGGGGATGGACACGGCGGCAGGGACAGGCTGGGGATGGGCACGGCAGGGACAGGCCGGGGATGGACACGGCGGCAGGGACAGGCCGGGGATGGACACGGCGGCAGGGACAGGCCGGGGATGGGCACGGCAGGGACAGGCTGGGATGGACACGGCAGGGACAGGCTGGGATGGACACGGCGGCAGGGACAGGCCGGGGATGGACACGGCGGCAGGGACAGGCCGGGGATGGGCACGGCAGGGACAGGCTGGGATGGACACGGCAGGGACAGGCTGGGATGGACATGGCAGGGACAGGCTGGGATGGACACGGCGGCAGGGACAGGCTGGGGATGGACACGGCAGGGACAGGCTGGGATGGACACGGCAGGGACAGGCTGGGATGGACACGGCAGGGACAGGCCGGGGATGGACACGGCAGGGACAGGCTGGGGATGGACACGGCAGGGACAGGCTGGGATGGACACGGCAGGGACAGGCTGGGATGGACACGGCGGCAGGGACAGGCCGGGGATGGGCACGGCAGGGACAGGCTGGGGATGGACACGGCAGCAGAGCATATGTGCAGTGGCTGGGCTGCAGAGCCCCCATGGGCCTTGGGGAACACAACTTGAATGCAATTTTGCACACAGTGTTGCTTCAGTGTGCCTGCCCAAAATTCCCACCAATGATACTGACCATCAGCTTCCATCCCATCACCTCTGACAAGTGCTGGAGCCCAAGACATGAAACATACTCCCTGAGGCTGGCCTGTGACACAAAAGTTAATTCCAGGCTCAGCAGCACCAACACCCTTGTCTCTCAGGCATCTGCCCAGTGGCAAGCCAGATAATGTGTTATTTTCCCAAGGTGAAATATGAATTTGGCTTATCAAAAAATCAAAAGAGCCATATTATTTTATATTTTTATATTTTATATTATTTTATATTGAATGGTAGCCTCATCCATAAAAAGCAATAAATTGCTTTGTGCTTTATTACTCATAAAGGGCATCACTTTTTTGGTCTGAAGACAAATATTTTATTTAAAAGCTGATTTCAAAGGCTGACAACATGTGAAGTGTCCCTCCTGTGTGGAACCTGCACACCCCTCTGATGGCACTACTTTGTCTTTAAAACTCTGACACGCTCTATCCTCATCAGCTCTACATGAAAGAGTCCTTCAGGAGGTCTCTCTTGCCTGCTGAGCCTGAACCCTTCATTTCCTGAAGGGGGTTTTGTTTGCCAAGCCCAGTCTGAAGAGATGAGGTCTGGAGCAGATCACTTGAACTGAGCTGATCTCTCTAATCAAGCTCAGTCTCCCTTCTGATACACGAGTAGGGACCACAAGTGCCCTGCAGAGCAAAGATGCTGAACACAAGGGTGTGTATCAAAACAAAACTTCTGCAGGGAAAGCAACAGCTCAAAAAATAACTTGAAGTTAACCTTCCTGGTACATGAAACTGGGGTGTTGAGGATTTGCCATGTGCCCCACAGGAGATTGAGGAGGGTCTGCAGGCAGTGGGTTGCTGGCTCCTTTGGGATGCATGTTTATGCCAAGGGAGTGAGCTTTTCCCCACAGGCATGCTCATCCAGGGAGACTGTCCCCAGAGCAGGGGAGCATCGGCATGGGCTGCAAGCAGAGCACTGAGCAGAGGGACCTGCAGGCAAAATAACCCTGGGGGGGCATCACCACATACCATACACAGGATAAGCAGGTGTGTGTGGACACAAATCAACCAAGCAGGTGCTGGCCAAACTCTGCTCTCCTCCACTGCCCCCTTTCCCACCATCATCACAGGCAGAAGGGCAGTACCCAGCAGTGCTGTTGGCTTGCATTGCCTTGGGAGCAGTGTGTGCTTTGCCTTGTCTCACTGCGTCCCAAAACCTCCCAGGAAATCCTGCAGTTGGATGAAACACTGTGCCCACTGTGGAATTAATTAATCCAGGGATGACAAGACTGGTTTATAGAGACTTCCCAAAACACCCCTGTGTGGAGCTCCTCATCCCCAAGGGCTCTTTCACACCAGCCACATACCTGCACTTGTGTTTGCAAGCAGTGTTTAACAAACATAAAAGCCTATCTGCAGGCAGGGTGTTTTTGTTCTGCTCTGTAAAAAGGGCTATAGCTTTTAAAACAATGGAAATATAGAGCTCTGAAAGTAATTTGTAGCCTTGTTTTCCATTACTGCAGCAGCAAAGCAATGTTGGTAAAGAGCTTTTTTTCATGCTTCTACTGCTGTTTTTCATTACTCCCACACACTTTAAACTTTTAGTCTTCTGCTGCAAATTGTTCACTTTGCACATAGAAGAGTTGGATGGGTGGCTAGACTAGACAACTCAATAATTATGTTTCATCTTCTATTTTATGAAATTTCCGTAAAGATGTGCATGGCAATCATCCTCAGTGTGACTTCCTAGAGGCTGAGCGAAGTGGGAACCTGCTGTGGCTGACAAGCAACTCTCTTGGTCATATGCACTTGGAAAGAGCTTTGGAAGGTGGTTCCTGCCTCCTTCTACCACTTAGCATGGTTGCAGATTACAGCAGCTGAGTATTACAAATTTAATTTCAGAGTTCTCAGACATATGTCTCAGTCATTTCCAGTAGTGCCTCCAGAGTGCTTCCAGTTTGTGGATGTAATTTTTAAGAAAGGGGCCCTCAAAAGCATTCAGAGAAGAAGGGCTGATCTGTCTCTCTTGGCAAATGAGGATGGGTTGCCTGGTATCCCTTGACAGGCTTTCATTCCCTTTAGGTGCTGGCAGCACACAGAAACCCATGCTCTTAACAGTTCCAAGGAGTCAGATCCCACCTCGGGCTGGTACATGAAAGCCAAAAACTGTTAACAATAAAAATCCCTGAATTACAGCGATTTCTGAAAATATGTGACTGTAATAAAGGGCTGGGCTCCTGACTCATGAGAAGCTATTTGATTTACAGAAACAGCTCACTCCTGAGGCAGGCTGATCTGCCATGTGTTAAACAAGCATTTCTTGATAGGCTGCTTCCCACAGCCACAGCCGTGTCCTCCACTTCCTCCCCGGCTCCCCTGCATCAACACCAGCGTGCTGTCCTGGGCTGGAGCAGCCTCAGAGGAGGGTGGGATGGATGGCTGAGCCAGGCCATGAGGATCAGGCTGGGAAACATCACCCACTGTGAGTAATCCTGCTGCTCCTGCCTCTGGGACGTATCAGGAAGAGAGTTGTACTGCAGGAAGGTGAGCTGCTCTGTAATTATTTCCTGTGAGCTGTGGCACAACTTGCCTGCCCTTCTGGGCACGGAGGGGTAATTATGGGCCCACACTAGAGGAATAAGCAACCTCGTGCATGTGACTTGGACAATGTCACCACTGTGGAGCTGGGGATTCTCAGGCACAGGGAAGTGGCACTCACATTTCTGTGGGTCTGCCTAGCTGGCCCCACTTGAAAGGAGCACCAAACACTTCCTGGAAGGTAGATGGACGAATAAGAATTGTTTTGAGTATAGCTCAACTCCACATTGAGGGTGTGCTGTCTGTCATTTCAAGAACCAACTCAGCTCTATTTCCCTAGGGGAAGGAGGGACTTCTGGCACACAGTGTGTTACTGCAGCTGCTGGTTCCAGTACTCCTTCTGGTAGAGAGGAATTCTTGGTGTTTCTCTTTCACTGCAAGTCAGCTGGTGCTGTAAATGCAATGTGGAGTTGCTGGTGGCATGCTGGTATGTGGGTGCTGCATGTTACTGGGACGTGGAGAATCAGCAGGGTAACACCACTGTGGTTTCAGCTTTAACAAGTCCCTGCCCAATGAAGCCAAGGTGAATTTTGACTTCTATGAAGACCGAGCACCATGTTTGGGGATATTAAGCAAGGGAGTTCACTAATGAGCCTAACTTGCAAATGCTGCTTTGAAATTGTCTTTACTAATCAATGGAATAGGAAATCCTCCTGTTTTGTATCTGCTGCAGTCCCAGGGAGTCTGCACAGTCAGCTCTGACCTGGCTTGAGGAGGAGGATGAAGGAGAACATGTGCTACAGCATCCATGTCTGATCCAGCCCTTGTCGGTCTCACAGGTTGTCTTGAACCCACTCCCACAGTGACCTCAAAGACAACAGCTCAACACAGCCAAGTCAAACACAGTAGAGATTCTTTGGCTCCTTAAGCATCCTTGGCTGTCAAGGTCTTTCTGATACCCATGAAGCTGAGAAGTTTCTCAAACGTAAAAGCAGAATGGAGCAATGGAATCTGGCAGATGTCCTTCATTGCTTACTGTCAGGTGTAACTCTCTCCCCTTGTTCACAGCCCAGAGCCAGGGACCTCTCCACTCTGAGTCCACTGAGTTCACAGACCCCAGTGAAACACTGGGGAGTCCACAGAGAAGGATTTGAAAATATTCCATATGACCTGAAACTCAAAAAAAAGCTCCTAAAAAAAGGCCTCAAAAAACACCCCCCACAACCTGACCAAACAAAAACCCCAACCCTAAACCTCCAAAACCCCAAAATCTAACTCCCAGGGCTGGAAGCACTGCTATCTTCTTTGCCCTTTCAAACACAATTCCTGAATTAACCATTCTGACAAGGTTTCTCTTGGTCTCTTTTGAGCAAGAGCACATCAAGTTCAGCAAGTACAGGTCAATTCAGAGTGTGGTCAACATATTTTCAATACCAGGTTTTGACAGTGTCTGAAGCACTGATTTACAGGTATCAGGCAGAATCCCTTGACATCCCAATCACCTTCTTAAGTGGGGTATAAGGATATCACTTGAAGCTGAGTCTGGACCAACCCTCAGAAGAAATCCAGGTGTTGTTTAACTGAGAGTGCAATTGCATACAGAGCACCGTAGCCACACACTGCACTCAGGTAAGCATGTGCTGAAATGGATAATAATGATCATTTTCCTCCTCCTCTCATTTCCATGTGGAACAGAAGCAATTAGCCATGTAACTGTGCCCCTAGGTCCAGGCAAGTATTGCTGAAAGGCTTGGAGCAGACCCAGGTGTCAGGCTCCAGCTCAGCCTCCTGCTCCTTGGAGTGGCATTGACTTCCAGTATGAACCTGTGGAATTAACTCCTGGGATGGTATTTCTGGATTGACAACACACTATTTATGTAAACGAGACATCCTTTGATATTCTCTTGGGTTTACCAACATATTTAACACTCTATAACATTCATAGGAAAAAATACTCATGCTATATCAATAACTGCTTTTTATACCTTTCCCCAAGGAATTCTTCCTCCACTTGAAACCCGTAATGGAGCAGTTGAATTCCTTCAATTCAGATTTAAATTATTCATTAATATTTTGCACTGACTCCTCAAGCTACTGCTCAGACACACTGATGCTGAGTCAACTTTAAAAAAAAAAAGAGTTGTCTTTTCCTTGTTTTCCTAGTGCTAACATGTCTTCCTACTAAATAACATTCCTGCATTATCCTGGCCTCTCTCCCACTCCTGCTCTCCCACTGGCACACAGTGGTGGGGATCTGAGAGGCAGGACTATATTTTGTTACACCTAAGTGAATAAATGTCCTTCTCCCTAACAAGGTCTGCTCTAAACAGGCCAGGTGGAAGAAAAGCAAGGGGGTACCCTTCCCTTTAGCAGCAAACTGGTTAATCAATTCCTCACCTGCTCATGGTATTATTCACTCTAGCTGTGCCTGTTTGAATGTAATTAAAGCAGTGACAGGTCTTTCCCCAGCATACTTCAGGACACCACACTACCCAGCATCATTGCTAAAGATGCTTTGTCCCATGTGCACACAGGATCTTGACTAAAACACCCTGCAGCACCATACCATGGAGAGCAGAAGCCCATCAGTGGAATGTCAGTGGTGCTAATTCACACTTGGGCCTGGCCTTGCCAGCCCTGCCATTGCTCCTGCACTGGTGGGGCAGGGCAGACTGCTGGCCTTGCAGCAGCTGCTTGCCACCCTGCACGAGGAGTGATGCTGTGGGAGAGCTCCTCACTCCCTCCAAGCCAGTCCCTCTTCCCAAAGGTAGTATCTGAAAGCTGCTGCAATGCTTAAGGGGAGCAGCCTGCTGATAAATCGATTTTTTTTTCTGTCTGTCACCACCAGAGTAATTTCTAGGACTCCTTAACACCTTTCTGTAACAAAACGAGGAAGACTGCAGCAGTTTTCAGGCCCTAAAGCTGCTCTGAAAATCCCCTCACTTCAGCTTTTGTTTTCAGCCAACATTACTATATTCCTACTGTTCCCATTTAGTGCAAATAGCTCAGCTAACTGAGCACCCAGAAGAGATGTAAATTGTGGAGCAGCTGAAAATGGTCATTATTCGTGCTTTCCAGTCCTCAGAGGTATGAACGAGGTGAATGGTATTAGCCAGCCATGTACAACAGCATCTGTGAGTAAGTGCCAAGAGCCACTGGTGCCTGTGGAGTTCAGTGTGTAATGTATCTACTGGCTCTTGTTCTTCCATTGTAGGTATCTTGTCCACCTAAGTGCAAACAAAAAGTTATTTGCTACAAAATCTGCATTCTATGTTGTTAGTCAATAGTCTGACATCTGCTTCTGTCCAGGAAAGTCCTCTACAGAAGAAACACAGTTTTGCTGCAGGGGTAGAAATCAATGTGCTAGTTGTCTCAGTTTGAAAAGACAGGTGTCTGCTAAGGAAGACAGGAGTCTACCTTGAAACGGAAAATGTAAACCCCCTCCCTGCAAATTATTATAATTTTGAAATTAATTTGGTCTCAGGCAAAGATGTGGGAATAGGAATAACAGTTCTTTATTAGGAAAATTAAAATCGAAATGCAGTAGTACAAAAAAACCAACCAACCTAAAAAAACCTACTGACAGAGTAAGAATATAACCTGACACCCTGTTGGTCAGGGTGTTGGTAACAGTCTGATTAAATGGTGGCTGCAGTCCTCCTGGAGTGACAAATGCAGTTCTGTTGAAGCAGGGATTCTGCAGAATCAGGGTACAGTTCTCTGAAGGTCCAGTGGTAGTGCAGACGGTTCAGTCTTCCTCTGGGAATCCTGTGGAAAAGGCTGAAGGTGGTGTTCTAAATCTCAGGTTATATCCAGTTAGGAATTCTTGGCTCTTCCCCCTGGGCAGAGCATCTCATAATGGGATGATGTGATTTTGTCAGTCATGCAGTGGCACTCAATAGCCCATTAACAGAAGCTATCCCCCTGGAGGGAGGATGGTGGGGAAGACAAGGAGCACTGCCCTACCTGGCTTTAACAGATGATAACAGAATACATACTTTCAGTTACATCTTGCATTGCAGCCTAAGGCACTCGTGCAATATGAGAGAGCTCTCTTTTAACAAGAACTCTCTCATTTCTTCAACATCCATGTTCTCTTCAAAAGAAAACAGTTTGCATGTGCTTTTTGTTTTCTCTTCTAAAAGATGAAGGTAAGGCCTACCCACTTGTCAGAGATGAGTTCATGTTATCTGAGCAGTAACAGCAGACCTTTACATTTCCATCAGTGTGCTTCAGAAAGTACTCTCCCAAAAGATGGTATTGGCAATTGGTGCTGCTGCCCTGGAAGGTGACTCTGAGCATCCAGGAGGATGTGAATGAGAATTCCCTTTGTGGCAGGTTTGCTGGACGTTTTGCAGCATCACTGAGTGCAGGGGGAGACTTGTCCATCAGCAGAGATCCTTGAGACTTATGCAAGAATGGTCAGAGCTGTGTGAGATGTCACATTTTACTGGGAGAGGTGATTATTTCATACCCCCTTGCATTCCAAATTTGGAATGTAATAGAAATATCAAAACTAAGCTTCTTGAAGTCTTTTGTTTACATCCTGGTGTTTGGATGTTTTATGGGATTAATATAAAATCAAAAATATTAAAAGCCCTTGATAATGCTGTCAAAGCTTCAGCGAAATCAGTGATTATGTGAAACATTGCCACTCTTGTCTGTTCTGCTAGGAAGAAAAAAAAAAGTCTGCTTGAATAAGAAATTAATTACTAATTAAATTTATGCCATTCATCAACATCAGCTGTACACTCCAGGCAGTGTCTTCCTTTGGCAGCCAGGTACCACCACCAGCTTCCCATCATTTCTGTGACAGCTTTTCTCCACACAGATGGAACAAGGCATGGGCTCTTGTGCTGACAAGAAAACCCCAATCCTATTTTGCCTTCCTTTTCATTCTTCCCTGTTTTAAAGGGGGATGAGCAGTTCTTGTTTGCAGTGAGGATCTCCTTGGCAAGCTGCAGCAACAGCAGTGGCCCAGAAGAATGAGCTGGGAGCTTACAGGTCCTACCTCATGGCACTAAGCATGGTGAAACAGGAGGTGTGCCAGCCTTGCTTTCTTCTGTAAATCTATCCTAGGGTCTCAGAGGTTTTATCTACAGTATACTCAGAGCAGAGGCAAATAAGGCTGGTGGCTAAATTCCAAGGGCTTCTGTTATCTTGTTTCTGCAGTGGTTTAGGGCCCCTTACAGAGATGTGAACATCTACCTGGAAATACATCCTGATGTGCCACTCTACAAGAGTTGTTAACCACTTAAGTACCGGGAAATAAAAAGTTCCTCAATTTTGAAAAAAATTTGTCTTTTCTTCTGTATTTTTTCTCTTTTCGATTGCTGGTTTCCAATCTGGAGAACACCTGGAGATTACCCAAGACTTGTTGAATCAATTTTTAGCCTCTGTGAGTAATTATAAAATTAAATAGTTTAAGAAGAAAAGATGGAAAAATTCTTTTTTGAGAGGAAAAATGAATTAGCCTTGGAGCTTGGTGTCCTCTCCCAAGAAACTTGTGAAGTGTGTCTTACAATGTGGGAACAGCAATTTGATTGTATTATAAAACAGACTGGAAAAATGCACAAATCAGACTGACAGGCACTTCCAGTCAGCAGTGATTACAAAAACTCCAGCTCACAGCATGAGCCCTCTCTAATCACATCCAGGGGGTTCTATTTTTGAAAGGGATCAAAGACCTGACAAAAACATTCTCACCATCTCCATTTTAGAAGAATTCTGAATCACTCCATATGCCACGGTGTAAAATTTCAATTCTTTCCCTCCTCCTTTGGCAACACTGCTAGGGTGTGAGACAGGGTCAGACAGTAACTACTTGTATGACTGAGGAGTTTAAAGTTAAGCCTGAGCTTTGATGAACCGTAACAATCACACCCTATTTCAGAAGCACTGATCTCTGAGATGGCCCAGATGCTTTGCACCTCCCCGGCTCAGGTCTGTGAGGGCTGCTGCTTTGGAAGAGGCAATTACCTGTGCACAAGGATGTTGTGGTGATGAGCAAGGCTTAGGTGTGCTCCAGAATCCTGCCTCTAACAGTCCTGCCTGTGCTGGATACTTTGGGGAAGACCCCTTCCCATTTCCAGCTGGAGCCATGGTGCTGCCATAGCATGTCCTGATGGGAGGCTCCAGTGGACACCAGTAGGCTGCACAGGGCTGTGCCTGCTCACTTGGTGTTACTGCATCACCTTTTCCTTTGTGTCACACCAGCCTTTGGACTTGCCTTTCCTGTTTCTCCTCACTACTCAGCTGTCCTGCATCTGAGCAAGTCCTGCCCAGGTCCTGCCTGCTCTGCACCAGTCTTAGGCCCATGGCTGTGGTGAGCACAGACAGCAAGAGATGTAGTGACACATTAACTGGTGTGGCTGAGGAGATGATTCATGGGAGGAGCACATCCTTGCTTCAGGGCAGCTGTGCCTACCAGAGGGGCAGGATGGACAGCACAGCTGCAAGGGTGCCTGCTTCAGTCACCCAGGACAAGGGGAACCTGCATCTCCCCACCCCCATCTAGGGTGGCTCTGCCTTCAGAGCAAGGAAAGCTGAAGGCTCCCCAGCTGCAGTCAGCAGGCACCTTGATGGGCTCCAGCCTCTTCAAACCTCTTCAAACCTCTAGCAAACACATCCACTTCCCTCTAAATTTTCACTGCAGCTGACAAAGGAGAGGGGTGCTGCTAGGACATGGCTATTCCCATCAGCAGCTATCCAGCTGAGTCCCTTGGGTCCTTGTTTTCCTTACCTTGCCGTAAGGAAGGTGCAGGGAACTCCCTCAGGTGTGGATGTCACTGCTGTAAAAGCCTGTGACGTGGGTGCTACTTTCTGAGTCACCAAGTGTGGAATCTGAGTCTTTGGATGAGAGCTTGCTCCAGTAACACCACTGGAACTGCTTTCTGTGCATGCACATAATCCTTTCTGAAATGCAGAAAAACCTTCTTTGAACCAAGAAAGCTCCAGATGTTACTATAGCTCTTACAGATTTCTTGCTCCAGAAACTAAAGGCTTTTCTTTAAATTAACAGCTGAGCTCCTGGCCTTACACACTGCTCTGAGCCCTCCCTCCCACAGCATCTCACAGGGACACAGCTCAAAAGGCTGCTAGACCATCAAGTACAGAGCTAGTCTATACCTGTCAGGAACATACTGTGCTGATTCCATACATTAATTATATGCTGTGTAAAAAAACATTTCCTAAGAGATTTTTTTTTAAGTTAAACTGAAGATCTGGATCTTTTTTATGTGTCAACAAACTAGATAGACCAGAATGGAAGATCCTGTAAGAGCCATACTTCATGTATCAGTATTTCATATCAGCATCACATCTTCTCTGTAGCACCTTCTTTGTTGTGGAATGAACCCTGTTGTTATAAAAGGAATCTTTCTTTGAAGGAGTACCCTCAGGTTTAACATGTATTTCTTATTTCTCCTAATTTATTGCTTATCTTTGAAGGAGCAGGAAATCACCTTGTCCACCTTTTGAGTGCTAATGGCTTGTAGCAAGATGTTTCATCAGGTGGGCAGGGAGGAGTGCAGAATGAACACAGGAGTTTGCTGGTGACACACCTTCAGGGGGTTCCCACACAAAGGGAATTTCACAGCCTAGAAATTTCACAACTCTGGTCATTGTGCTCACAGCAGCCATTCCTCCATCACTGTACCTCACATCACCCATTTTTGCAAAATGCTACCAAGGAAGTGTGCAGACAAGCAATCCTTAGCAACCCCTGATAGACACTGTCTGTCTAAATTCCAGTCATGAGCTGCACTGACAGATGACTTCATGATGAAAGAAAAACCTGGTCCCTGTTGATTCCCCAATCTTTTACCTACCAGTTTCCCCATAGAAATGGGCTTAAATGGTTAAACTATGAAGTACCCATTCAAAAGAAATCAAGTGTTAAAAGGATTAAGATACCATCCTTAAGATTTCATCACAATTACAACTCCTTGGTATGAAACTGGGGTTTTAGCATGTGCAGGCTGACATTGTGGACCTGCAGTTGTAACATTTTTGATTGATGCACCTCAGCTTTCTGAAGCATCCCCATGCAGAGAACGCACCTGAGCTGGCAGTGTGCCTGCAGGAAATCTCTGCTGGCAAAGCCACCATGCAGGTCAGTGCAGAAGCAAAGTGACTCCGTGGCTGTGCCTGCAGAGGGCTAGTCTAGCTTGCAGTTTACCTTCTTGAAATCTCAGCATGGGCAAGGTTGGAGCTCACAGAAGCAAAGATCTTTGCTAAGAACCTAATTAAGATGAGTGCAGTCGGGGCAGACCTTGTCTGGACAGAGAAGTCAGAGTTTCAGCATTACTGTGGACAAGACCTTAGTGTTGAGTCTTCAGAGATGGTTCTGGGAGCAGCTTACAGTCCCCTGAAGCTGCACTGACCTAAAATGAGCTGTAAGGCCTTTCCTGGTGCTGCATTTATATAAATCAAGGTGTGCTACAGTTTTATACCCCTGCTTTTAGGAAATGCCAGGCTGGCAGGTGGTGACAACTCTCTTATAGGTGCCTGTGCTGCAAAACTTTTCCAGAGCACCATAGAGGTTTTGTAGCAACTTCCTTCCAAGGTCTTGGTGCTCAGTTATGTTGTTTGCCATCATAAAACAGTGTTTCTGCCTATTTAAAGTAGTTTAGTTCTTTTAAGCTGGCCAGGCATTGGCAGTACAGCAGCAGTGTCTGATTTATATCCTTTTCAGCTTTCTATCCTTATATTCTTTTCCTCCAAAACTAACAAAACATGAACCAATGTAAGTGGGTTTCAAGCTTTTTTTTTTATAATTTACTTCAGCCCATTGCTTAAATAGAAAAACTGAGCAATAGATAAACTCCAAATTCAAAACAGAAAATCCAAGTTTAAAAACAAATATACACAGCAGCAATGTATTCTCTGATCTCTGCATCTCTTACATAGCTCCTCTGGCATATCAAAACCAACAGATGTTGATCACATGCTTTGGACAACTCTTTCCAAATACATGAGACACATCACATTTTTGAGCCAAAAATGCTCTTAAGGACAAGCAAAACCAAAGTAGCTAAACTGAGATAACCTTTGTGTGCACACATGTGTACCCAGTTTGAAAATGGTCATAGGTTTTAAGCCTGTAAACTCACCAATAGTGTCCAGGTTTGAATGTATTGAAGTGTTTATTCAGTATTGCTGGTTGAGACAGGCAGCTTCTGACAGGCAGCTTGAAATGACATCTTTAACTAAAAAGAAAGTGAGGGAGCAATTTGGTGAGTGGAGAAAACTTTAAAGGGTTTGGGTGTAAGAGGGTGCAAGAGAGAAACCCAGATTACTTCTGTGTCCTGGAGCAGCACTGAGATGTTGGTTCCTGAAGTAATTCACTACAGAAATACATATTCTGGTGTTTTCCTTGAAACCTGCACTGCTCTGTAAGCTCTCACAGAGAACCATGAATAACTAGCACTGTATGATTCTATTGCATGATTCTATGAACTGGAGTGCAGGAGGAAATGTGGATTCAAGTCCTCCCATACTGAAGCCAGAGTCCCTCCTGCCCTCCCCAGGATCCACCCCTGCCTGATGCTGAACAAATCCAATATTCCCAGGGCATGGCATCCCACATGAGCATGACTGAGGCACAAACCCAGGCCTTCCAAAACTGCCCAATGTGAACTCTCTCCCTCTTTCCCTGGGCTTGGCTGCCACTATTTTAACCCATCATCAGGCACCTCCATGAGGGATCAGCTGCACTTACATCCTTGTGCATGTTGGGGATTTGCCTGCTCTTGCCATTTGCCAAACTTTACTCTATAAAATACTGGATTTGTTGCTCAGCACTAGTGCTTGCACCAATGTGGCTATGTCAGCTGTTGGCATCAGTTGCAGAGACCAGGGCAAACTTCCAGAGCAGATCAGACCTTGGATTTCTATCAAAACCCATCTATTCCTGACTGAGAGTTATTCCCACCACCTTTATAGCTGGGTAGGATAATGAGCCATTGAACCCACAAATTAGCACAACATGGAGTTCTTTTAATAGCTTTCCTCTACAGAAAGTCGAGGCTGCTAGTGCATCTTGTGTATACAAGCCAGGCCAGCAACCTAGAGGACTTATAGCTGACATTGTCAATTGTTTTTAAAGTGTTACTGCAGTGCTGGCATTTGAAAAGCAATTTAATATTTCTCCCATGACAGTCACTTCAAATATTCTGGAAACAACCCGTATGAAACCACAGATGACAGTTACAAGACCTGTCTTTTCTGAGATGCCCAGACCAGGTTTGTGTACCGCTTGTGCTGGGCAGGAGTCTGAGGTGAACAATGCAGCAAACACAGCTCTTCCATCCACCTAAATCCACTTGGCACTGGGGGTGTGCAGGGGGTGAGCCTCACACCTCAGGCCCTGCCACAGGAGCGTTGTAATTCAAGAGCACAGGGGCTGGAAGGAATTCACGCAGAGCTGCAGCAGCAGCGCTCCCTCTGAAGCAAGCTGCAGCACCAAGGGTTAACACTCTGCTGCCTGCCTCACAAATCTGCATAATGCCTTGCTTTGGCAGCTCATTTGCATAATTTTAAATTACTCTTTTGTCTGGAAAATAAAATCTAAAACATAGGTTCAGACATAAGTGGTAGATACTAATGTTTCATATGCTAAGAAGGCTTGGTTAAGTCTATTTGTCTGAACTCGACAATAGAGGTTGTAAAAATAATTTTAGCAGAGAGATGTTGTTTCTTTATTGCACAGCCTTGAGTGCCATTTTGACTTCCTAAATAAGGTCTAATGTGCTCACCCACCCCTCACAGAGGGGATGAAGCTTGCCTACACACGCTCAGACTCTCTGGCTCTCCAGAGGGCTCTGCAGCTCCATCCTTTGTGGGGGGGCCCAGCCCACCCCTCTCATTAAACTGCAGAAACAACGCAGCAGCTGGAGGCTGAATCCCTGTCATCAGCACATCCTTACCAGGGATGGGCTTCCAGGCTGGGGCTGTGTACTCAGAGGTGTGGACACACGATGAGCTCCGTGTCCCACCTCCCACTGCCAGGAGGGATTCAGCTTAACAGAGGATGGATACCTACATTTCCTCAGATGAATCACACTCCCAGCTCATTGACTGCCATAACTAAGTCTCCAGTGCAGGAGATTAGACACCTAAATTCAGGTATCTGTTTTCTGGATCTGATTCCCACTCCAAATACAGCTGACAGCCTGTGAGGTGGTCTTTGTGGGCAGAGCCCCATACCTCTCAGTTATTGTCTCCCTCATGCTGGGAGACATACAAAGCAGTGTCTTTACTCTCCATGATGTGTTTCAGTATAGGAAAAGGGGCTGTTAGCCTGCACTGGCACTTCAGTGTGTTTTAAATCATAGCTTATCAGAACAGCAGAATGAATCCTAGGAAATAGAAAGCCAAATGGATAAGCTGTCTGTCATTATGACTGAAGCCTATTTGAACTCCTGCCCTAGTGCCTTACATACTATAAACTTCTGTACATTCCTCAGGCAAAAGCCTGTAGCTTGTGCATTAAAATTGAACAGCATTTCTAAATGGGACATCCCGAACCAATGTATTTGTGCTCTTGCCTCAGTAGTCCCAAAAGCTAGGTGACACAAGAAGACATTTCCCAATGGACACCAGCAGTGTGCCCAGCAGGCATTCTGCCCAGAGGAGCAGCCAAGGAGTTCCCTGCCAGCTGGAAGGCATGGTGACAGGGAAAACCTCAGGCAAATTTAGCTGGGTCTAGGTAGGTTGTACAAAGTGTACAGGGGTAAAGGCCAAGTGTGAGTACGTAATCATGAGTGAACAGATCTGCCAAATCCTAACAAGTTTATACCTGGCTTACCTGGCAAATTCAATCTTTGTAGTTTCCTGCAAGTGATAATATACTGACTGCCCTCCTTCAGATTCTAGTGGCATTACAGTTTTCATGAAAATGTTTCAAAGATGACTTAGGGCCAAATTTCTTCTCCTTTCCCATTTTGCAATACCTAAACCTTTTACTTGACACTTTTGTTAAAAAATAGACAATATATTAAATATTTAAGCCCCAATAATTAAAGTCCCAGTTCACAGGAAAAGGCAAGTGAAACTACCTGTATGTTCAGTTAGTAGCAAGTAATTCTGAATGTGCAAATCTGCCTGCAGTTTCATGTCAACTACCTGCCTACAGAAATATGCTCACCAGCACATATGCAGGCAGTGTTGCAATTGCTGTTATTAACAATAAAATGCTCAGCCATCAGTTAACTGTGTACCTTTCCTCTTAACTGCAATGGAAGAAAAAACTTTCACACTATTTATTAATATTTTTTTCCTCCATTGGTTTCAGTGAAGCTAAATGTTGACTGCCAAAGCAGTTCCCAGCACAGTCTTTGTGTGCTGCATTTCCTATTGACCACTGTCTCTACTGCAGTTTTTTTTCTGCCTTTCAGTAGTACTGAAGCACCACGACCATAAAAACCCTGTTTTGTGGGATTCCCAAATGTTAGAGCTACCTCTCTTCACGTGAATTTAACATCTACTTTTTTTTTGACATTTAATCACTTCTGTGACTGGTTGCAAGACCCACTGCAACTGTGTCCTCATCTAGGGAAGATGCTATAGGGACATGGAAGAACAGCAAAAAACAACCATCCTGTTCTATGTGAATGTCCTTAGTGATTGAAAGGAGGAAAACAAAGAAGAAAAAAGCTCATAAGATTTTTAGCAGAAAGTGCAATCATCCCTGGAAGCAAAACTCATCCTTTAAAGAGAATGGGCTGTGTTTGACACTTTGCCTGCACCTCCTGACGGGAACCTCCAACTGCTGAAATATGGCAGAGATATTTCAGAAGGGATGGTGGATTTGTAGCCTCTGTGTACACTCCTTTTGCCAGGCCAAATTTCTCCTGAACTGCTCTGGCTGTTTATAACCCACTTCTCAAATGACACAGCCTCTGGTTTGCTTCAAGTGCCAGCTGTAAACGGGGGCTGCTTTGGAGCCATTTCACAAGCAGCTATTTCTGCAGGTTTTCTGTCTGTGTGCCTGTGCTATTGTTCAAATCAGCAGTCTGGGCTCACAACTCAGCTTCCTCTCACCTCTTCTGTTTGATGTTGTGGAGCAGCCTGAGAGCACACAAAGTGGCCTCCTTTGGGGTAAAACCAAATGGGAAACTCTGCTCCCAAAGTGCCTTGTTATCTCTGGGAAAGCTGTGGATGTTCAGTCCATGAGGAACAGTTAGAGCTGGCCAACAAAACCACCCTCAAAATGGGGGTGGCTGGGGACTTGGCACCCACTGCTTTGTGCTACACTGAACTTCTCTGGAAATGTTTAATTTTTAATATTTTTTTCAAAGGGAATTAAAACCCAAGAACTATCTACTGTTTCTTCCTATATTATAAATAGCCATCCATGAGAAATGGCTATTTAATGACAGAGGAAGAGCAGCTAAAAAGTATGTATGGCTGAAAGTATGTATGCTGAAAGGTAAATCCTGGCCCCACTAGAGTCCATGGAATAATTCACTTGCTTTTCACCTGGAAGGTCTCCACTCCTTTCCCTGCCAGAAACAAATTTACTCTGCAATAATTTTAGAAGGCAGTTCCTGAATCAAGGCCACACAGAACTATTGCTGTGAATGCATTTCACCCACACATTTTATAATCATGATTCCTTTTTTTTCAAAACTGCCATCTTTGAAGGTAAATATAGTTAAGACAAGAGTAGCTAACCCAATCAAATGAAACTAAGAGGAAAATAAAAAAAACCCTTTTCTTGTCCTAGTTAATCACCTGGACTCCCTTGACAGCCTGCAGACAGATAAGAAGGAGAAGGCAATTCCCTAGGGAACCCAGAAAAGCCCCCAGGAACATATACCCACCTTAAAGTTGCCAAAGTTCAAACAAACTCTGTCTTTCCTTAGCAGGAACTTAAAGGAAGCTGCTCTGATACAAAAGAACACAATTCTGTTTTACAGCTGCCTGCACAGGAACACCTGCCCAGGTGACAAAGTCTCAGAGATACTCCCACCATGGCAGCTGTGCCCCCCTTACAGGGACAGTCACACAAGGGGCTGCCCTCAGCCTCTCCTCCCTCAGCTCCTGCACAGTGCCCAGGGCGCCTGGTGAGCTCCTCTTGTCACACTCAGCTGCATCTGTCAGTGGCCAGGGCTGGTCTACACATAAGGAAGTGATCACGTAAACTTTGTGGTGGGGCCTGGACAAGAAGAGATGTCCTGGATGCCCAGTCAGAAGGAACAGATGTTCAGAGGTCTCTGTGGGAGCTGGAAGAGAAAGATGCAAGTAAGGGGCTACAGCCATGGTGAGAAGTAATGTCAAGTGAGTGTCGAATCTCAGGCCACCAGGTTCTGGTGGATCTACAAACTCCTCTGAACACTGGCCAGAGACCTTACTTGATCCCAGACATGTTGTGCCAACATCCCTACACAAAGAAAGCAAACCATACTGTAAAGAAAGGAGAAACAGAGCATGGGTTCCTTGAGTTATTTGGGTTGGAAGGGACATTAAAGAAAATCTAGTTCCAAAATCCCTGCCATGGGCAGAGATACCTCCCACTAGACCAGGTTTCTCAAATCCCCATCCAGCCTTGAATGCTTCCAGGGGTGAGACATCCACAGCTTCTCCAGGCAGCCTGCTCCAGTGCACCACCACCTTCACACTGAATAATTTCTGCCTTATCTTTCACCTAAATCTGCTCCCTTCCAGTGCAAAGCCTTTATATGTGCCTTTGTAGAAAGCCCCTCTCCAGCTTTCTTGGAGGCTAAATTTCTTGCAGAATCCTAATTTCTGTTCCTGGAGTCCTTCACTGCAGAGCTGAAGAGAGGAAATGCAGAGTAGATCAGACTAGGGAGGAGAAGGAAAATCAGGCACCGCCAGAACTGTCCGATTTAAACAATGTATTTCAGTCCAGGCCGTGTGTCAAAGCTCACCATTTGCACTTCTGAATATCTGAGTCTCAGCCAAATTTTGACACAAATTTCTGGTCTCAGAGATCTCTGCCAGCTTAATTGACCTAAGCATTGGAGAGTCAGCAGGAGAACCACCTAGTCCTCCAGCTAGGGGAAAGATAAAGGTCAAAGCAGAGCTCAGATTTTTTTAGTTTCTGAAGAATCTGAGGACAGAGAGAAATGATGTGTGCACTATTAGACATTGAAAATCCCAGTGCAAGAAAAGTTCCATGGAAAATGAGTTTTCATCAGCTCTGCTATGAAAGAACTACCTTGCTTCAGTCTGTGACACAAGGTGATGGAAACCTTGTCATGTACTTTGCTGCTCATTTTAGGAACTTCTTTTCAGCCTTGGGAACAATCTAGAAACTGCAGTTTTCTGCACAGCATTCTTGCCTGACATTTCTAGGAATGCTGGCCTCATTGCTTGCAGAGCAAAATACATACTTACGGTGCCAGCCTGATGTCATCTCTGTGGACATGTGGAGTTAACAGCCTGGAAAGGGCACTCTGGAGCTCTCCTTCACTGCCCAAAGCCTTCACTTCAACTCAGGGCCTCTTCCCTGACTTCTGCAGGTCCCATCAGCCACAGCCACCGGCCTGTGGTACACCTGCTGGCATCTGCTCGCACTGTTTACAGAGCAAAGTCCGCTGCAGTCTCTTACCCCGAGCCTCCCATCTTTAGCAGGTCCCCTCCCCTCAGAACGAACACAGACTCCTGTGTAACCCACCAGGCCTGCAGTGGCTGCCTAGCAAGAAGCTGGGAATAAATCTGTCCCAGGGAATGTTATTCAGAAGCTCCTGATCCACTGCAACTGAACATTTGTGGAGCAGGAGGCTGGATAAGATGACCTCCAGAGATCTTTGCCAAACTGTGTGCTTCTACCAGTCTGAAACCCTCAAGAAACACTGAATCTCATCAAAACTGAATTTCAGACGTGACAGCAGTGATCCCACAGGAGTTATTTTGTATGGTATTTCCAAGTTGACAAAACTCTTGCACAGAAAATCTATCAGCAAGAAACTTGCTCTGCTGGTTGGGTGTTGGTGTATTTATAGCTGCACCTTCATGAGGAAGCTGCTGCTTTACCTGTACACCTGAAAACAGCACTATCTACCCATGGAGGAGCTGTGCAATGTAGGCAGCCAAATTTCTTAGGCCAAGACATACAGTGTTGTCTCAAAGATATATTTTGTAAAGAAAATATCTGGCTTGGTTCTTAAGGATTTTTTCATGACTTGGCAAACATGAATTTAAAATATCATTTCAGTATTGGATGCTCACATCCAAGACTGGGGCAATCGAGAGAACTTCAGACAAATCTTCTATTTTGAAGTTCTTAAAAAACACAAGTTGTAAGAATGAGTTGTTCTGCAATCAGAAAGCAATTCTATTGAAGTCAAATTCAGATAATCAAAGGGCCATCAAGCTGTAATTATCTTCCAAAAACAAGTGGCCAAAGCAGTTCAATGCTTGCCTCTTCCTGGTAATGCAAAAGTCAACCAGTAAGATGCAGCCTGACATCCCTGAGCTGGAACTTCCTCCATATTCCAAACTCCTGTCAGAATAACATCACCAGCTGAGCACTTGGCTTTGTGTCCTCTCACCTGTGCTTCACTGCCATTTTAGACAGCAGTGTAAACTTCCTGTGAACAAGAGCTGACACTTGCACTACTCCAGTTTATTCTGGCTCTGAATACAAGTTCCAGTGGAATCCATTTTAATTTTTTTTTTCAGTTTTGGTCACACTGAGTGTTTGCCTTGGCAAAGCCACAAGCAATGCTAAAAGTGGGGTTTAGACACAATGTAAAATAAAGCTACAGAAAAGGATTGCATGGAAATGGCCAGCAGCAGAATGCTGAGGCCTAACAGATGTGCACCCCCTTAGGACTTTCCCAACTCCTTTCCTGTATCTAGCAGGTTTCCATAACCCATCAACTTTTAAAGGCTGTGTGTTAATGGTTGAAAGGAGAGAGCAATGGAAATCTCTTCCTTATACTCATCCCCTTGAAGCATTCCAATGAACAAGTCATTGCATTTGGAAATGTAAGGGCTTTGGAGAGCTACATCTTGAACAGAAAACCAAACATAATTATCTGGAACTTCCCAAAACCTACCAAAAATTCCTGACAGCATTCAGAAGGGCTCTGTGGGAATTCACATGACCCATCTTCCTACTGTTCAATGGAAAAAAGAAATGACTGCCAAAGGGAAATACTTATTTTTTTATCTGGGAAAAAAAAATCAAGTTGAGGAGCAAGGCTTTTCAGGTGCTTATCAAAACATGCAAGTGATTCTGATAAAATAACTGAAGTCAACATAGCTCATGAGAATCACTGTGATAAACACCACAAATATTTTCAGGGAAAACATAAAGACTGATTTCAGGGAAAAAAAAAAAAGTTAGAAAAACACCTAACAAACTTAGGTACAGTCAAACACAGAACTAAATAATAAATAATCTCTCTGCTCTGTCCTAACAGGGAAAAAATGTAAAAAGGTAAACACGAACCTACTAGTTTTTAAATGCACAGCTACTTCACTGTCTCACTACCAAACAGAATGAGTGCTGTTCCATGCCTTGTAGATTCCAGAAATCTGTTAATATTTCCCTCCCAGGATAAGCTAAATTACTTATTTGTATTCTTGAAGGCATTCGAGTATCAGTGCCACTTGAGAACAGAACATATGGGGAAACTTCATCTAAGAAATCTGGAATGCATCAATTGAGTATTTCTTCTCTCTATGACATTTCCTCATGTTAATGATAGTTTGGAAAAAACCTTCACAAACGCCCCAAATCTCTGGGCAGCAAGCAGCTGCATCAGCCTATTCTTGGATTAGCTCCTTGCAGCTGAACTGGAAAAAGAGCCTAGGAAGAAAGGGGAGTGGAAGATGGGAAGTTACAAAGTTTCTTAAGGTCTGAAAGCGGGGAAACAAACTGAGATTTTTAGTGTTCATGATTATACAGACACAGAAATCAATTCTAACTCACTGAACTAGCTTCCAGAGGCTTTTTGCCACCGCTATCATGTGATTACCATCATTCCTCACATGCTAAAAAATTCCAAGTCAGTTTTCCAAATTTCTGATTTCCTGAAAACAAGCAAGAGCAGGCTGCAAAAGCAGTAAATTCCAGTTAAAAAAAAAAAAAAATCACCAAAATCAATGCTTGGTACAATCCCTGCTAAGGTGCTTAGTTTCTATAGAAACAAATGGCTGTTTTATTGACTTTGCTACTCAACCTTCGGTACATTGAGATGTTAATTTGTTCAAAGCAGCTCCATTGGCAAGGTGTGGAACAGTTGAAGCCTGTCCAGAGGGAGGGCATGCAAGGCCAGAGGCAGCGGGAGTTTCACAGCGTGGCAGCTCTTTTTATTCTTATATACCACCAACCCACTGCTTAGCCTGGAGAAGACTGAAGAGGGACCGCATCAAAGATATTTATGTCTTAAAGGAATGTGTCAAGAGGATGGTGCCAGACTCCTTTTGCTGGTGCCTAACGATAGGACGAGGACTAAAGGCCAGAAACGCAAGTAAGAAAACAAGTTCCATCCCAATGTAAGGTAGAGCTGCTTTATGCAGAGAGTGGCAGAGCAGTGATTCCACAGTGATGCTGTGGGGCTGCCCAGGGATGTCGCTCCCTCTCTGGAGACACTCCAAAGCCACCTGGCCACGTTCTTGTGTCACCTGCTCCAGATGACCCTGCCTTGGCGGGGTCTGGAGGGACTGGATCATCTCCAGAGGTCCCTTCCAACCCTAATGATTCTGGGAACCTCCCTGAAATACGGTGAAAAATCCCGGCTGCTGCAGGGAAGGCTGTCTAGAAACGCAACAAGAAACGCAATTCGAAAGGACAGAGCCGGCAGCGGCCGCGGAGAGTGGGTGCTGACGGGCGCTGGGCTTGAAGCACCTGCGGGCATCGGGGGAAATCCCTGTGCCCCCTACAGGGCACCCCTGGGACGGGCACATCGCGGCCCCACACGCCGCCGCCCCCGCTTCCTCCCGGGCCCAGAGGAAGCGGCTCCGGCTCCGCTCCCGCCCCGCGCCTCAGGGGAAGCCGCGCGCGCCGCCCGCCGGGGAGCCGCTCTGGGCGGGGGGGGGAAGAGAGCGGGGTGAGGCACGTGGTGCTTTACGTCCCTCTTGCGCAATGACGTCATCGCGGCCCGCCGCGACGAGGACGCACCGGGCCAATCGGCGGCGCGCTTAGTGGCAGGGGAGGGAGCCGCGCGCGCCAGTCAGCACGAGGCTTGCACGCGCGCCGCCGCGCGCGCCGGTCGAGCCCCGCCCCTTCCCCGTCGCGGCGCACGGAGGGCGGGGGAGGGGGGAGGGAGAAGGGCCCGCTGGAAGCCAAGATGGCGGCGCGTGCGTGAGCGCGGCGCGGGCCCAGCTCCGAGCGGCGCCGTTGCGGCCGTTCCGCCCCGCCCCGCGCCCGCAGCGCCGCGGCCGCCGAGCGCCCTAGACTCCGCCGGGCGGCCGCGAACCACCCCGGGGGAGGGACGGAGGCCGAGAGCCCCCTCCCCCGCCGCCCCCATTGTGTGCCCGGCCCCCGCCCGCCCGCCTCCCGCCGCCGCCGGGGGGGGCACCGGCGCGGAACATGACCTCGATCCACTTCGTGGTGCACCCGCTGCCGGGCACCGAGGACCAGCTCAACGACCGGTGAGGGGGGGCGGAGGGGAGGGGCCCCCCGGGGGCGAGGGGAGGGGCCCCGGGGCAGCGGGGCCGGCCCGACCCCCCCCGCCGGGCCGCGGTTCCGCCGGGTCCCGGCGCGTCCCGCTCCGAGCGGCCTCTCCCGGCCCCCGGCGCCGCCGGCTTCGCCCCGCGCGGGGCTGGGGGGCCGCCGCTTTCGCCGCGGGCCCGGCGGGGGCTGCGGCCGGCCAGGGAAATCCCGGCGTCCGGCCGAGGAGGGGGGTTCCCTGCCCGAGGGAGCGGGCTCCCGGGGATCCCTGGCGGAGGAGCGAGAACGTGTCCATGTTAATGAGGGATGGAGCGAGGCAGACAATGCGGATGGGGGATCGCGGTGTGAGAGAGAATGACGGGAGCGGCGATAAAGGCGGCAGCGCTGTCACACGCAGCGCCGGTGTGCGCTGCCTTCCCTGCTCACGCAGCCGGTGCTCCATACAAAAGGAGCCCCGATCTCCGAATCACTGGTGGTGTGCGGCTTGGCTGAGATGGGGATGACAGCTGCCAGCCTGGAAACCACGCAGCTAACTTTATGTAGGATTGGGGGAGAGAAATTGCAGGGAAACTGGAGTGCTTTGAGAGAAAATGAATCCATGAACCAAATTTTCTTCACTGCTTGACGTTTATTTGACAGATCTGTGTGGCTGTCAAATATTTCTTTTATAGCAATTGGTAATGGTGTGTGTAATAGCTTGCAAATTTTACTTCTGCTCTTTTATACAGGAATTCTTAAAAACTTAATCTTTAATTTCTCAGAAATTTATGTGTGAATAAATCGTGATGTTTAATCATCACTGGATAGAAACCTAAAGTGTTTTTGCACTAAAGATAAATGATATTTAATGATTCTGAACAATATTTAAGTATTTTTAAGTCCTAAAAAGCATGAGCTCTTGGTTATACTCTCCTGATTTTGATACTACTGTAGGTCAGGGTCCAGGTTGCTTCACAGTCGTTTGTAGTTAGGTCACTTTTCCTGGAGCAGTCTTTGCTGAGATGCCTCTTAAAGCAGGTGAGGTTTGAGTGTGTACAATGAGGAAAATAGGTAGTTTTGAAGACAGAAATTCTGCCTGACTACATAGTCTATATGTTTACACAGGGAGAAGATAAAACAAATCTAACACTTGAAGTGTGTTAGTGTGGACTGTACTTTTTCCCCATAGCCTGATAATGCATTTTACAGAATCCTGCTTCCTAGGAGGCCTAGCCATTCCTGCAGAATCGATTTGCTTGCTCCATAGGTACTGCATTCAAATTTGGCATAGACCATCTTCCTTTAGAGTGACAAACTGAGAGATGATGCTGTGTTAGGACTTATTGCTTGCACTCTTGTGGTTTGGAGTAAGATCTAGGCCTTTGAACTTGAAAGGACCCCAGTGGGTTTTCTTTTTTTTTTTTCTTTTTATGTTGATAGGCCCTTAGAAAACATTTAGCATGTAATTATCACACTTTGCTCCAAGTGAGAGAGCTCATCTGTTTTTTCTTTAATGTTACCTCTTCTGTGGACATATTTATATAAAATACCAGTCCCTTTCAGTCTTCATAATGCTTTCTTGTTTTTTAAATTTTTTTTCTTACAACAGCAGCAGCTCTTACACCTACTTTTTGATACAGGAAGCTTCAAAATGGGTGGTAATTAATATAAGGAGAAAGCTGCAGCAGGGCTGTTAAATAGTGACTATTCTGAAAAATAAAGTGACTCCTTGATCTGAGCTGAAAGTCAGAAATTGCGACTTCATAAATGTAATTTTACTAAAAGTGCAGTCGCTGTGTATCAGAACTTGTAATGCAGTGAAATCAGAATGATTCATAAATAGGGTTGAGGCACACACATATGTGCTGGAAGTGCCAGTTCAATTTTATCAGTAGCATTGCTGCTTATTACTATTCTGTCAATGTTGATCAAGATCTAGATAGCTTAATAAATTCTCATACTGATAGAAGTTAGGATCTTGGAACATCTCGTGTCTCTGTGCTGGTTCTTTTCTCTCTCACTTTATGGGCTTTTTTGAGTTTGTGCTGCAGCCAGTGGTCAGTCAGGGTTTTTTTCTGTCCGTATTCTGAAGGATAGTTGTTTGTCAAAATCAGATTTTGGGATCATATTTCTGTATTGTATGCTTTCAGTGATGGATTTGTGTTCTGCTCCTGAGGAGTAATCACTTAAAACCCAAGGCATTTATCGCTGCAGTTCCATGTATTCAGGATCCAGGACACTGTTGAATTTTGTAGTTAAGTATTTAATGCATTATGCTTAATAACCAGTGTAGATGTGTAAAGGCAGTGGTTTTTGGAAACCATCCTTCACCTGAAGTGTTGCCCTGCTCTTAAGTAGTCGAAAAAATGTGAGGAAGTAGTTCTTTCCAGTTTGGTTTGGTGCATTTTCTGCCATTCTGTTCCACAGTTCTTACTGGGTTTTCTGTGTAATTTGTTATCACACTTATTCACGCAGCAACTGTGAGAATGGCAAAACACTTCAAAGAAAAGAGGAGAAAGTAGCTGTAGAACCACAAATAATCAGAGGACTCCTGAGCACATCTACTCATCATCTGAAAATACTTCTTAGCTAGTGTTTTTGAAAATGTAGGTTAATATTGCACCTTGATGGTAATTATTAGTCCTCTCTTGAATAAGCTGAAACACTTGTGTCTGGGAGCTGTGACACTGAAGAGAGTTCACAGAGGACAAGGTCATACTTAATTTTGTAGTTGTATTAGGATTCATCTTTTGAAATGGATACTAGGCTAAGCTTTTGTTTAGGATGAACTGAGGTAATTAAGGTTTTTCTAGTAAGTTTATTAAGGAGGACAGGTAACTTGGAATTTTTTCCCCAAGCTGTGTGTTGTCTCTAAATTGAATAAGAGGAGTTTAACGGGAGAAAAATTCAGTATGGCCTGCAGTTTGAGAAACGACTCCATAGGGTACTTGGGATGTAAATAATTAATGGCTTCAGTATTTGAAAAAGAGGTGTCCAGCTTCTGTTGCAATGGGTGTTAGGTATATTTTGTCAATTATCCACCTCTTTCAGGGTGGGAGACTTTGTGCTTTGTGAAGGAAGTTTGACACAGTTTCATAGATAAATTAATCTGAGTAAATTCTTAGTATATTTCTTAATTTTATATTGGGTGAGGAAGTGGGTGTAACCATGACAAATAGCCTTTTCTTGGCTGTTATGAAACCTCACAGGAGCAGTTTAACTTGCTTCTCTGGGAAGGAGAAGGGGAGTCTTTCACCTTACAGAAATGGCTTTCCATACATGAACTAACCTTCACTGACAGGATTTATCTCAAAGCTTTGACTTTGTTTTTACCTTGTACTAAAAAATCTCTTGTCAGCTAAACCATTTAAGTCTTAGCATAGAGTGAGATGTAATTTTTGAAGTGGTCATTGACACAATGTTAATGTGGTCTTTTCTCTCCTGAAGATGAGATGTAATGAATTTGGTTAAACAGAGGGTATTCTGAATATGAGGGTTTAGAAGTGTCATGTTTTAAGTTATCTGGCAGTGACATCTTTGAAACCAGTAGCACACCTGAGAAAAGTTAATTTGAAGCTTCAGTGAGTCTGTATGTAGAGTCAGCTTTGGGGGAAGAAAGGATTATCTTGTTCTTTACATGACTTTGTTTTCCCTTAATAATACATTCAGTGCCTGTCTCTGTTATTTAAACTTTACTTACTTTAGGCCGTGCCTGAACTGAAAATTTAAGTTGTGTACTTTGCATTGCCTGCATTGTTTGCACTCTCTGAATTTATGTGGAAAAATAGCTAACAAGAACATACCTTTTTAATCTGCACATCAATTTAAGGTGCTGTGCAAGTGATCTGTGGATTTGTGGCTGCTGCCCTGGCAAACACCACCCCCCTTGCATTTACTGATGAGCAAATCTGTTAAAAATCTCAAGCAGATGTTGCTGGAAGGAGCTGGCGTAGGGTGTGGTGTGGCAGTGCAGGGAGCCAGCAGGGATGTGGAGCTGCTGCCCTGGCCCCACACGTGTGCAGCAGCCGTGCACAGCGAGGGAGAGAGCTCCTGACGATGGAAGTGTTCCTGTTGCAGTGATACTGCACGGCCTGAACCCCCTCTGCTACCTCTGGGGGAGTCCCTGTCCTCTTTGCCCAGGAAGGCAGCCTGAGCCCAAACTTCTCTGCTGGTACTGATGCGTGATCTGCATCGCTGCCCCGAGCTGGGGAAAAGAAAGGATTGACAGATGTGTTCTTAAATAGAGAATCTGCAAGTTTTGTGCACATAATACAGTACTTCTTTTATCTTAAGTGATTTACTTTGGTGTGCTTTGAACTCTTCTTAATCTACTTAGCAAAAGTGCAGGTAGCCCACCTCAAACAGGAATAGGTGGTTTAATTACTGGGAAGCCATAACTGATGTATTAGTTGAAGCCCCCAAGTTACAGCTGCTTGATAAACTTTAGGAACAGGCAACATGTTGAACTTGGTTTTAGGATTAATTTCTTGAAAGCATAGCCAAATTTAGATTGTGCTCTTTCAGAAGAGAAGAAGGGAACGGTATGACTGTCATGACATTATTATTATCATCACACTCTTAGATGGAAACACTTTTTAAAATATCAAATAGTTTGGCTGCCTCAGAAGATTTGCACCACCACTATAGTAATATAGACTGTTACAGGATTCATATGTGCAGCAGTGCATTAAGATTTGATCTTAGTATTGTTATTTAAGAACAGTAATTTGGGAGGTTAAGCATCAGAATGTACAGTGTTATTTCATGTCTGGTTGAATGTGGAAGGTTACTTTTACATAGGCCGGTATTCTAGGCCTTTTTGGACTTTGCTCTGCCAGGGTCCTCTTGTGATTACAGCTGCGTGCTACACCCCAGATGCTGCTCTTTAGAGAGCACGTATGTAATTGTCTGTGAATGTTCTTGCTGAAACTTTGCTGAGATGTTGTAAGTCAAAGTAATTGCTCTCCTCTGAAGGCGGAGGTTTGTTTTCCCCGCCTCTCACACTGCACGAACTGTAAGTTTGTGATCCCGGAGGAAACTGACTTCAGTTGCTGAAATGATACAAAGATAGCCCTGGTAAAGTGAAGTAAAGATAATTTAGTGCATTAAGAAGTTGAACTGGTTTATCTCCTTGTTGGGTGCACATCAGAATATTTTGAAAAGTGCTGCAGGAGAGAGAGTTGGTGGTGAAGAACGGGAAAGAGGAAGCAGGGTTGAGGTCCTTCCATTTTGAAAGCAGCAAGTTTATTTTGGCTACTGTAATGTGAAACTGTACTGTGAATGTGATCTGGGCTGAGAGTAGTTGAGACCTGTCACAAGGAATTTAGTAAAATAGTAATTGGGGCACAAATGTTGCTTTCTTTTTCCTTCTCAAATCGGATATGTAAGGTTTGAGCATATTTGTTGGACCAATAATAAAGTAAGACTAATTGACTAAGATATTAGAAGCTGTATTTTAAGGTTGGCACTGCAAGTCAAAGCTGTCAGAGAACAGCATTTTAAGTCAACAACATTTATAGACTAAATATTTGTAGAAGTTAAAAACTATAAACAATGACATGCATTTGAGGTAATTTTGGTATACTATGTATTTATGAAATATTCTGATTTCCATGTAGGATCTTTGTCACATTTTTGATTCAGTCAAAAAATAAATATGAAGGGTGTGACGCTTTCTTTCTTAAACTATCTAAAGTAGATAACTGTTCAGTACACAATTATACTTACATGAAAAATGACTTGACACTTGAGGAAAAACAACCAAGGATGTACCTAAGCTTGGCAAACTGCAAGGTGTTGTAGCTGCCTTTTCACATTCCTGGCACAAGTAATAATTTGTGACTTCAATAGGTGACATTATATATTTGAAACTTATACGAAGAAGAGAAGGGGGTTCAAGGTATTTTGTTTTAGTGATTACACTAGCAGCAATCTAATTTGCAGTTACTTTTGCAAGATACTTATTGTAAAAGCTGCTGTTTTGTCTTTCTTTGCATCAACAGCCATTTATGCAGGAAAAAACATATACAGAAAAACTACTTGTACTTTTCAGTTGTACGGATTTTTTTTTAAACCTTGAGTTCATTGAAGTCCGCTAAGGATTTGGTTCTTAGCAACAACTCCACATAGGAGACTGCAGTAGTTGGCATCTGTGTGTGCCCCAGAGAAAAGGTGAGGACAAGGCCTGGTTGCAGTAGTTAGAGGATTTTAAATTGGGAGGAACAATTTGGAGAAAAAAGATGTTGAAATAAATGCACAAACCTGATTCTCACAGTGCACACATGTATTTTGTCCAAACCTTTAAGCTTGACAGTTTAAGTGAGGATGACACAGCATTAGTTACTCCATTACAGGAATAATTATCCAAACTTCAGATCGTATTTGCTCTTTCTGGCATAGAACTATTTTGACAATAAACTCTGTGATCTATTTCTAAAAGTCTTTCTGTGCTTAAAATTGCAGGTCACCAACATTGCTTTCTTTTCTCTTACCCTTCCCCTCTAGGGAAATTAGTATTTTGCTTCAATTTAAAGAATGTTTTAGTTTTATAGGAGAGAGAACACATACTCACTGATACAAAGGCATGAAGTGTGACAATTCTAGGCAGTTGAAACATACTTAAACCTAAACAGAAAGGTTTAAGGTGGGAGCACTGGTTGTCTGCATTTACACCTAAAACTGCACTTTGGTTCCAGGTGAGGAGTGATGTAGCCATTCCATTTGCTGTCTTTGAAAATTTCATCTTCATCTCGCAAGTCTCACTGCTACCCCCAGCACTTGTCAGGGGAATTTCTCATACAAAATATGTTTCACCCAGTCTCTCAGCAAATCCCAGCTGCTGCACTTTAAAGTGCAGTGTGTTTTATAGCAGCAATCTATGTTGGTACAGTGAATATTTAACATCCCAACTTGATCATTTTGTTGCAGTTCTAAAAATGATTTTTGGTGTAGCATCTATCAGTTTGTCTAACTGGCTGGTTTTTGTAATCCCTGGTTTTTGAGGTGATTTCTCAAATTGCTTATATCTACAGGGGAGGTGAAACATGTATTTTCTGTAATGTTGTTTTGGACAGCTTTTGATCATTGAACTGGTTGATCATTGAACTTTTATCAGAAAAGATGCCTGAAGATATTTTGGTCTGTCTTCCTGATTTAGTTTTTACATTATGGTGTTTATGAAAGAGTGCAGAATAAAAACTTTGAAAACATTTCCCTGATTAGTACTATTTTGGACACTAGCTGTGTTGGGATTTCTTGCTATCATTGTTTTATTGCCAGCTATGGGGTCTGCCAGTTTAGTTTGTGGCAGCAGTAGTGTAATGCAGCAGATAAAGGTACCAAGGCTGCTGGAGATTTCAGTAATCTTACAAAATTTGTCTTCAGCAAAAAAAAGCCCCCAAAATAATCCACATTTTAGAGAGTGTGTTTTTTGTTTGTCAGAGGAATCAGTTCAAAATATCTCAAATAGCTGAGGGTGATAATAACCATGCAGCTGTAGTTTGTCTATTCATTAGGAGCTAGCCCAGAAACTGCTCTGTACCCAGGTCCTGCTGGTGTTACTTTCTGCAGCATGTTTGCCATCATCTCTAGTTAAACTGGATGCTAATTTTGTCTTTTTTTTTTCTATAGAAGTAGTAGTTGACTACTTGAATCCAAACCTGTGATAAAACAGCATTTTAAAAATTTGCTTACCATCTTTCATTGTGTTTCATTGTCTATTATCTGTTATGTTTCCTCAACCTCTCACCTTTTTCACCTTTGGGATGAATTATCTCTCTATACAGGCAGCGAATTCTGATACGGAACTCTATATAGGTAGGGAGTTCTGAAATGAATCTTGGTTGGCATCTCTGGATTCTACTGAAAATTGTAATTTCACTGGGTAGGTGTCAGGGTAGAGTCTGACATTGACTCTACATAAACAAATGTTTGTGTTAGTGTTTTTCCAAAAACTTAACTGGAGAATAAGTATTTGCCTATGGGAATAATTTGAATGTACACCTTACTCTGCTTTTGCTTGAAGCCATTGGAGTTTGTCACTTCCTTCAGTAAAGATGGTATCATTTTAATTTTTTGTTCATTTTGCAAAATTAGTTTTTTTAAATGTCTCTGTATTTATTCTTTCATTTATTCTATTTAATTCTTGCTATTCTCTATCTAGCCTAAAAATAGTCAGAGCTGTATTTTTTTCTCTCTAGTAAATATCAAGATACATTCTTCTAAAGAGAATTTATGGCTTTTAATCTATTTCATTTTTTTTTAGCGTGAGTTATTGTTGTCTGATCTTTAATGAAGATCTTTCTTAGGTTGTTGGAATTCTTCTGCTTTGAACACAGTATATTATTAACAGCCATTTTTCTTCTCTCATTTTTCATTTTTTTAAGTCATGGTATACACAGTTCACTGACTTTCACAAAATGTATCTGTCTCTAGAGCAGTAATTTAAAGGTACTTAATTAAACCTTCAAATGAGATGGATCATTACATCTTGTCATTGTGGGGCAGATTGGGTAGGCAGGAGGTGATCTGGCAAGGAGTGCCCTGTTCCTCATGGGAAGGCTCGGGACTAACAGGCTGTTTTGCTGGAATGGCTAAAGTTTATTTTTTTCTCTTGTGGTGCAGAATCTGTATCTGGCAAGATTGTTACCAGAAATACTGTGGCCCTAGGCAAAACGTGATGCAGGAGGTACTCAGTGTGCTGCTTCTTCTAGGGGAACCAAAACACTGGTTAGTTACACCGAGGGAAGCACCTGGGGTTTCATGGCAGTGCAAAAAAGTATTGGGATGAGCTGTGCACCTCAGAAGCTGGGGTTTCTTACTTTGCCTGCACTGTGCATCAGACAAAGCGATTTGGCTGCTTGTTTTTCTGGCGTGGTGCATGCTCTCTACTCTTTATTCCAGGCCTCAGTCCATTCCTAAATCAAAGATGCAGTCTGAGAGAAAGGTTTTGAAGGTGTGTTTTTAGTGGAAGACAAAGCACTCTTCAAAGTCAAGAGGAGGTCTGGTATTTAAAAGGCAGTTTTTAGCAAGTTTGCAAAAGTGACATGCAGATAACACTGTGATATCAGAGTTTTGTTTAATATTTCAGGGCTTGGAATTGGAAGAATTGGCAAGTAAAGGACTGGACATGCTAAGTGATCTTTCCCTGTTGCTAAAACTAATTCAGAATGAGAATAAGGTTGTTGGACTTCATAGCAAAGCAATTAGAATTCAGTTCTTGCGTGTGCTTTGTTTTTAATAAAATCACTTGTACAAAACATACAGTTACTTTTCTCTAGTCAAGACACTGAGCATTTAACAATGTGGCAGTTCTTACTTTAAAAATATTTTTATAGCAATTGAATGTTCTAATCAAAGAGTATTTTCCAACTTTGCATAAAAAGTGATCACAGCTCCCAAAAGCTTAGAGCAAAGGAAAATGGTGAAGAGATGATTTGGGTTCCTGCAGTAGCCTCAGCTGGGACCAGAACCTGGCTCTCCAGGTTTTAGTTGGTATGCTGGTAAATTCACAGCCTCCCTGATGCCTCGTCATGAGCTCCTGAAGGAACATCAACAATCTTATCACAGTGGGACGCAAAGAGGTTCTGTGATTTTCAGTGACTGGATTTTTATTTTGATAGCATTTTTTAATGGACTCAATACAGCACTGTTTTGACTGTAAAAATGGGATTTTTTCTTTTCTTTGCCTTAATGGGGTCTTTTAATTTTTACTCATTCTAGTTAAACAAGTATACAGCTTCCTAGCTGTGTTTTGATAGCTAGCATTTTTTTGTTGTTCACTGTAGTAACACTGCTCATGCTCTTATCATGTGTGCATTTTCCAAGTATCCTTGAATTTAGAAGCATGGGGTTCTAAATTCCCATTATTTGTGTATTAGTATCACAAGAGGATATACTTCCTAAAATGATGGATAGTTGAATAGCTTACAACCTTAGTTGTTTTAAGAGTCAGAACTCACCCAACTGAGGTGGTTAATCCAGTTGTTTAGCTCTGGGGTTCTGGCTAAAGAAATGGTCTTCTGCTAAATGTTAAACAAAACAGCTGCAAGGACTTTGTGCAGTTGAACAGAATGTGGGACCACAAAATGATGATTTGATGCATTCTGCACCAGAGAACAGATTTCTGTCTGGATTTGCAAACTATACTTTTGGAAATCTACTGCCATAGAAGGACCTCAAATTGAACCTGACTCATTCTCCTATAGTGTATTTTTCTTTTTTTCCCCCCAGAAATGATACTAGGTGTTTAGGCAACTTGTAGCTACAGATATACTTCACTACCAAATCCTCTAGATAAAGTGCTAAATAACATGTAGGCATGATGTTCACTCCTCTGTGGCAGTCCTGTCAGGATCATACCATTTGTGATTTCTTCCTGTTTGTATTCAGATTGTTAGCTGAAATGGTGCCATGCTGTTTCAGGGTTTATGCGTATTTGCTTATTTAAAAAGCATGATTGACTTTGTATTCCCCTTGAGCTAGGCTATGGCCATCCTCTGCACTGTGGTGTGGGGTTATGGTTCTGTGTTTTTTTTGTTTTTTTTTTGTTTTTTTTTTTTTTCTTCAGAGGGAGTTGTTTTGAGTGTCACTGAAATCTGAAGAAGGGGTGTAAGTAGTTTCTGAGCTAGAGGAACCAGTCACCCAGCTTAAGAATTCATCACTAGATAGAGGCACAAGTTCTACAGGTGTCTGCCCCTGGAGCTGCTGTTCCTGCTAAAGAAATAGAGTACTTCCAGCTGGATATTTAAGTACCTATGATTTTTTTTTACTGAATGTGTAACCCTCTGACACTTTTCTGACTCATTGGTGTAACTTTTTTCCTGTGTTACTGACCATAGAGGGATTCTATGCAGCAAAACATGAGCTCCCAGCTTTTCAATGGCAAATCCCCTCCTTTTGCTGCTGTGCCTTCAAGTCAAATAGATGGAGATCACATCCTGAAGGCATTAAGTCCTCAATATCAATTGCAGATTGGCTGAGGTTGGAGAGACCTCTGGATATCATCTAGTCCCATTACCAGGCAAGGCCATTTACAGCTGGTTGCCCAGGACTGTGTTCAGGTGGCTTTTCAATAACTCTCAAGGGCTGGGACTCTACAACCTCCCTGAGCAGCCTGTGTGAGTAATTGGTCACCCTCACAGCAAAGAGAGTGTTTCCTGATGTTCAGAGAGAACCTCCTGTGTTCTGGTGTGTGTCTGCTGCCTCTGGTCCTGTCGCTGGGTGCCACTGGAAAGAGCCTGGCTCTGTCCCCTTTACTGCCTTTGCTTTAGGTGTTCATATATGTTGAGAAGATTCCCTGCAGAGCTTTGTCTTCCCCGTGCTGAAGTCCCAACTCTCTCAGCCTTTCCTCTTGAGAGAGAGTCCCTTAATAATTTTCGTGTCCCTTTGCTAGACTCTTTCCAGGATGCTCATGTCTCTCTTGTAGTGGGGAGTCCAGAAATCCAGATGTGGCCTCATGAGTTGTGAATAAAGAGAAGGACTGTGTACCTCAGCATGCTGGCAGCACTTTCTCTATTGCAGCCAGAATGCTGTTACCTTCTTTGCTGCCGGGCATGTTGGCTCATGTTCAACCTGGTGGCCACCAGGACTTCCAGCTCCTTTTCTGCCATGCTGTTCTCCAGCTGGACAGTCTCTGGCATGTGGTTGTTCCTGCTGAGCTGCAGGGGTTTGTGCCTTGCCTCCCCTTGGTTCTCATGAGCTCGCTGTGCTCTGGATGGCAGCGATGTCCTGCAGTTGGGTGCCATCAGCAAACTGGCTGAGGGTACCCACTGCTCCATCATCTGCATTGTTAATGAAGGTGCTGAGCAGGACTGGACCCAGTACTGACCTGGGGCACACAGCTTGTCACTGGCCTCCAGCCAGACCTGGTGACACTAATCACCACCCTCTGGACCCAGATGTTCAGACAGTTTTTGGTTCACCTCACTGTCTGCTCATCCAGCCTGAACATCAGTCACCAGCTTCTATGTGAGGATTTTGTGGAACACAGCACTGTAAGCCTTGCTAGGCACTCTACACTGCTCTCCCCTTGTTCTTCTGTACAGTGATACAAAATCTGCCTTCTTTCCTTAAAACTGGAACTAAAATACATGTTCTATTTTTGCTAATTTTTCTTGTCATGCTTTAACCTTTTTGTGGGCTGTCTTATACCGAACTTAGGTCATTGTCTGTATCAGTGTTGTTATTAAATAGTAATGGTCTACTGTTGGAGAATTTTCATTCTACAATCACTGTATTACCTGAAGACTGTTCAGTGACAGAAAGCTGTTTTCAGGACATTGTTTGGTCTTTTCCATTAGCATTCTACTGCAGGTTCAGCACAGTATGTTACCATTGCTCCAGAGAGAACTGTGAAGTGATAAGAACTACCTTTCTCAACCAAACTGACAATCCTGCAAAATAGGAAATAAAGTTTAGGAGCCATGTTTCGTAAATCTGTGTTGGCTGATACTATGAAATAAAAGAACAGCTGTTCAAGTCAGACAGGAAGTCCATCTTATTTTCCTCTTGTTTTCTGCTGACAGAGACCAGTGCTAGATGAACAGGAGAACAGTGTTAGAATAGGGCAAACATATAGTGATGCTTTTCCAACTTCTAAGAATTTGCAGCCTGGGGTTTCCTGAGCAGCAGGTGTTGGTTTAGTATATAATAACCAAATAGTCCTAATTTATAATTTTTGAAATGTAGAGAGGACACAGTGTAAGTATCATGGTTCCCCCGAGTACTAACTGAGTAGAGCAATGGGTTTCTTTGTCATCTAGTTAATTTCAGTGATCTGTGTATTATAGTCTAAACACATTATCCCACTGCCCTGATGAGCAGTATAGGTTACCTTGGAGCCTGTCATTTTATACTTCTGCTTGGGATTTCTTTTTTTTTTTTAATGTGCATTACTTTATTTTTACAGATAATCTTATTGCCTGCTTTTGTGTGGCACTTTAGCATTTGATTTTATGGATTCTTCCCCCTTTCTACCCAGAATGACTTAAAGCACGCTCTAAATCTTCATTTATTCCAGCAGTAGAAAGGTGTAGCTGTGGAAGGCTGCCTCCTTGGAAGCTGCTCTCTGATGTTTGAGATGGCAGTCAGGGTCAGGATCCTTTTGTATGCTGTATTGTGGCACAGAACATAGCTGGGTGTGACTTTGCATCAATGACAGTATCTAGTGTCAGAGTGTTATCCTGAGATTAGGAAACAAATGTATTTGCTTAAGCTTTTCATTGATGTCCATTTTCTGCATTTTTGAGACTTTTTGTGACACTGATAGAGTGGCACAGGAGCTCATTTCCCTGTGATTGAGGGCAGGCGGGTGAGAGAGGTCCTTGATCTGGAGGCTGGCCCAGAGGGGCTTCCCTGGCTCTGGCTCCCTGTGCTCAGAGCACTTGAGGATCAGGGACAGGGATGAAGCTTGTATTCACCTTTTAAGTGTTGATAGGTGTGTAATACTGTTCTCCAGTGCTTAAGTGGATTGTGTCATATGGGTGTGTCCCCTTGGCTATCTGCTTGTTATTTTTATTAGTATTAGTGTTGGCCTTCCCTTGGAAAAGCTTTGTAGTGGTACTTGAATACTTGTGCCTGCTCTGGTGTGGAAGTGCCGTGTTTGTTGGCACACAGACGTCATTGACATATTAAGTTGTTTTAAAGATCACTTAAAAAAATCTACCAGGTCTGAAGTAGCTTTATTTCTTTTTTCCCTACTTGAAGTTGTTCATCATACCAAGCTGGTTTTGGGGGTTTTAGGGTTTTGAGATGTGTTGTTTTTTTTTTTTTTGTTTGGTTGGTTCTTTCTGCGTGTGCCTGTGTGGTTTTTGTTTGGCTGGTTTATGTTTTGTTTATCTGGTTGGTTTTTAAAAAAAGAACATTTTCTTCCTCTGCAACTCTTACCTTCAGTATTTTGAAATTGAGTTTCTCTGTAACTCTTTTGCATTTTTGAGCCTAACTTGCTTTTGTAAAACCAGATATGGTGGCAGGATGGCTCCTGAGATGAACTTGTCTGGAAATAGAAATCTTCTTTGAGAAAAGTAATGTCTTGTGATGAATGAAAGTGCCGTGTCAGAAATCTGAGCTGTGTAGTCCTGACCTAGAGCCTTTTTGGTTGCTTAGTGTGAGCATAGATCTCTTCTATTCTGATCAGTTTCTAGAGGCTAGAAATAGGAGCTTCAAAACTTGAAAGAAAAGAAATCTCTCCTTGTCTTGGACAAACGGAATTTATTTTCCTCACAACTGTTTTTGGATTAATTTCACTAATAATATTTAAAGAATGTGTGTCTTGATAGAAGCCGTCATCATGAAACTTTTTGTCTAAAAGTGTTGCCAAGCTAGTGTATTTCTTCAAAAATGTTTGTGCTGAAAATGCTTGTTGCTTCTAACTTTGTCCTTTGAAGTAGTTTAATTGCCTTTAATGAGACCTTTTTGAAGTGTAGTCTGTCAAGGCATTTATATTGGAGATTTCATTTACCACAGAAAGGTCTTATGACCTTGATGTGAGAATTGACTAAATCATCTCTGCATTTACCTCTTCCTCCAGAGCACCATCAGTTGAAATTACTGCACTGTATAATTAAGATTAACCTGATCTTAGATAAGCTTTTCCCTTCAGAGGGTCAGTGGTACAATACCCTGCAACTGTGAAGGTAGAAAGGCTTAGATTGCTGCAGGAAATGATTTCAAGTTTTTATTTTCACAGAGAGACTCTCCATAGAGAGTATACAAACACATCTTTCTGCTTTGTTCTTGTTTTCCTGCTGGTTTGGTTTTGTGATTGGTGTTCATGTGAATGCTGATGCCAGCACAAGAAAGGGGAGGAATGAGGGTGGAACAGCAGCTCAGCAGGAGCAGCTCCAGTGGTGTTCTGCATCAAATTCATGTCCTCGTGGACTTACAGGAGCATATGAGCAGTACTTGATAATTTTGCTGTTATAGCAGTTGCATATGAGGTGGTTGAGGCATGAGATAGTTTTTACTTTTATTTTTCTTTCTATAGAAGAGTTTAGTGCTTTCAGCATTGTTACTTATAGCTTTCTCTGTTCCCTCCTGTTAAAGATTGACAACAGCCTTTTTTCAGCAGTATTAGATCTGTTTTGGTTTGAGGTTGTTGCAGATAGACCTGCTCTCTTGAGATTGATGTTACTCATGGATTCATTGCCTATTCAAGTTTTAGCTTTCTGAGCATATTTCTTTCCTATTATTTCATTTTTTACAAGTATAAAAGGAATGGGATGATATTTTTCAAATTTTAATGCTGATTTCTTTGGTAGTGGTCTGGTCTTGTGACCAAAGCTCAGTAAGGAAGCTTTAAATGTTTCCCATAGACTAGTCTAGTAACCATCTCCCATAAAGTGCTACTTTTTTTTGCCATCAGCTTTTCTTGAAGGCAGTGCAGTGAATTTAAAGGTAGGTTTTCCTATTCTGTAATTATTACTCCTGCTTGCCAGGAGAGAAATGTTAATGGGAAACTGCTCAGGATTCCTGTGGGAAATTGTTAGGTGATAAACTCAAGACATGGAACTTCAGGGATGTTTAACTTGTCAGATATCACCCAGCAATCCCTGCTTGCTGTATAAAACCGTATGATAAGGTGAGGAGTGTATGCTGTTCAACTCGGGGTTCATTCCATAGTCTCCCACAGTAGTTCACTCTTGTGGGGTACCTTTTGCACAGATAGCATGGGAAGTTTGTGTTTTCTCTTGCTTTTGTGCGTTATCTTCACAGAAACCTTGTCTGCCTATGTACTCTTGGCCTGTGTGAATTAGTTGTGGCTGGAAATTGGGAGTGTGAAATCGCCTACTTACAGATTGGCAGCTTGGCTTGGATAGCAAAAGGCAATTCTAAACACATTCAATTCCATCCTGCTGTCTTCTTTTCACTTCTCCCTTCTTCTTGGGCTGGAAGTTACTTGTAGCAGTATAAAATACCTTGTTTCTCAAACAGATTTAGAGATTTATTTTCTTTTTTTTTCCCCTTAGGACAAGTACTTTGGAGTTAAACACTGTTGCTAATGTTAAGATTTCTCTGTTTGGACCTCTAGTTTGTTTTCTTTCTCATGCTCAGGGTTTGCCAGTAGCTGAAGTCTGATGTCCATAGTCTGTGTGTAGAAACTGAAATTGAGCAAGTAAGAATGGAGGATTTTAAGGCATGGATTCAGAGGAAGACAGTGCTGGTGTGCCTGTCTTTTTGCTAGGTTTAGAAACATGTTCCTGATTTATGCTAGGATGAACATAGTACCAAAGCTGAGATTTTTTTAATCTTATTTAGAAGACCTTACACAATTTTTACAGAATTAGTCTTGGTTTTATATCTTGATAAAATACAAGTACTCTGACTATAATTGGAAGCTCTTTGGGGGTTTTTCAGCTTGCTTGTCCTCTTGGGAGAGAAAGGGACCCAAGCTTTAATTGACACGCTTCCTTGATAGTACTCCAGTGTCTTTGCTGCCCACAGAGGATCTTTCCTCAGTGGATTGGAAGTTACCTCAGAAATCACTCTGTTCCTTTCTGGTTTTGGAGGCAGTATCCTGTAAGCAGGAGTCCTATGTGGGTTGGCCCTTTCTTGTGCTCTGATATTTTGAGCTTTTGGAAACATTGTCTACCTTAAGTAGAGGTAATGTTCCACATAACCCTATAAATAGTGATGCTTCTCTGGTTTCTTCTGTTAGTCAGAATTTGTTTTTGTCCCTTTTGCTGTTGACTTTTGTTCACCTATTTCTTTGTGTTTTCTGTTTTGGGGAATATACTGCCATATTTTTGGCTCTCACGTGCCACATACTTGGATTTCCTAGAAGATTATAATCCTTTCTCCTCTGGGATACTGTATTCAATCTTATACAAGGAAATACAAGCATATCTACAGTTCCTGGTCATTGCTTTTAATGTTTATTTTGTGCATGAAATTGTAAATGGTTGTAACAAGGCAAGAGTAGTGTTTTTTGATAGTGACTTGCAAAACACACAGAAATGCAAGCAAACATTGGTTCTGTGGCAAGGGTTAAACTCCAAAGTAAAACAGCCCCCCAGCACCAAGTAGTATTTATATTAAACTTCAATAAATGTGGTGGTAAGTTGTTCCCATAACATCATAAATATGCTGTGTGAGTGGATGTTGTGGACTGTGGAGTACATAATCAAATAACAGCTTTGTTTCTTTCTGTTTCAGATTAAGGGAAGTTTCAGAGAAGCTGAACAAATACAATTTAAACAGGTAAGGCATATCATATGCTGCTGTAAATAATTTAGGAAAGTACATTTTTTCTAACAACAACAAGAAGCAGAAGATTTTACAGTAGGTGATGGAGCCTTAGAAATCCTCAGTGCTACTGATACTGAAGTCCAGACGTGCTTCAGATAACACAGGAAGAAAATGAGGGGTTCTCAGTTATGATAAATTGTATTATTAAATCTTCATTACAGAATGACTTCTTAATATGAGGTATAAACCCTGTTGTTTATTGCTGATCAGATTAAGTGAAAACTATCATCTTTTAAGATCTTTTCCCTCGATTTTATGTGCTGTGTGCTTCAATTAATGCATGTTTAGTAATTTTTGAAAGTTTCTTTTGTATTTGTAGCCACCACTGCACATTTTTCCTTTCATGTACAGCTTGATTTTTTTTTTCCAGACTTCAAAAGTTCTAAAATACTATAAATTCTCACTTTTTATTTTCAGCCACCCGCCTTTGAATGTATTGGAACAGGCCACTATTAAACAGTGTGTGGTGGGACCAAATCACGCTGCATTTCTTCTGGAGGTAAGTTCCTGAAATCTTCTCAGATAACAAACTTGAAACCATACAGTTAAATTAGTTATTTTAACATTAAATTGATTAATACTCTTCAATAACTGAGGACTCATGTTTTAATTTTTTGGGTAAACTTGACTTACATTTCAATTTTGAACACTTGCTTTTCTTTTTCTAAATACAGGATGGTAGAGTCTGCAGGATTGGTTTTTCAGTTCAACCAGACAGATTGGAATTGGGTAAACCTGAGAATAGTGATGGGTAAGGAATGCTTTTCTTCTAAGATATTTTTTGAACTCGCTAAGCAGCTCAGCTGCTTTTCTGGTTTTGTTTTTATTTGTTTGTTTTCAAAGTAGATTTTGGAATGGGTACTTTGAGTAGAGACACAGTGGTTATGGTGATGCAGCCAAACAGCCTAGCTTGACAAACTGGTGTAGGAAGAAATAGTATATGTGATTCTGAAAGAAGTGAGACAGGCTCTCTTTAACTTGAAGAAACAAGCTACTCCAAAAATAATCCTTAAGAAAGAAGCTGTGTTAAACTGTTAAGCTTAATGTAGAATCCACTCTGAAAGTAGTCCCATCTGGCAAGGCTCACTTTCTAGATCTGTGGTCCTTAGTCCAGGTAAGTCCCCCGTAACAGGACTAATTAATGGTTCACATTTGAATTTAAACCACTTCAATATTGAAGTAGCATACTCAGGCTCAGGTTTATAGATAGAACACCTGCTGATTGCAATTTGTACATATACACTAATGGAAAATTTAGCACAGTGGCTAAGTCCAATCACTAATTAGCTTAATATGTATTTGCATCTGTGCTATTATGGATTGCTGATGTACGTAAGGTCTGTTAGGCATGCTTTCCACTTTCTTTTTCCAGTGTACTTCTTAATATACAGTTAGATTAGTTTGGAATATTCCCCAAGGGTGTTGCTTAAGCTGGTATGTTACCAGAATAAGTCCCTGAGAATTTCAACCTGGGATTCCAGGTTTTGTTCTTAACCCATTTGGGATTGTTTTGTGACTGATTTACCATCTTTTACTTTCAGTTCAAAGTTGAGCAGTGGCTCAGGGGCAGGAAGGACATCCAGGCCAGGCAGGACTAGTGACTCCCCATGGTTTCTGTCTGGTTCTGAAACTCTGGGCAGACTGGCAGGCAACACCCTTGGGTAAGTTTTGATAGGATTGAGGCTGCAATCTGTTTGTTCCATATTTGAGTATATGTGTATACACATATATAAGTTGTATGCAGTATGTCTAAGGAAACGTATAACCACAGCAGTTGTGTAGGTAGGGTATAACAAAAAAAAAACTTGATTGACTTGGTTAAAATAACAGACATTTAAGTGACCCTTCAGCACATAGGATATAGAGAATTTTTCATATATGTGCGAAGAATAACTTGGTTTGGGCTGTGTTGTCTTCTTTTGAATGTTTTTTTAGTTCCTTGATTTTTGAAAAACAGTCTTTTAGAGGGACACTATCAATTTAAACCATGATAGGCCAGGAGAGTGCAGTGAAATGAGTGCATTTGTGCAGGAAGAACCTTCATTATGGGCTCCATTGTTTTGTGCCTTCCACTCCCTTGCCCCAAGTCATAAATGGTGTTTTGATAGCCAGGGTCCTATACATAGTAATGAAAAAGGAACATTTGGAAAAGATTGTTTCTCAGAACGTTTAAAATTGTACTGTATGCAAAATGTACTGTATAGATCCAGATTTCTTGTCATTACCTTTAAATTGATGGTGTCCCTTTTTATAGAAATGTGATTTACATTCCATAATGACAGTGATCTCTTTGTTATGTGTTTTTGTAGGACATGTCTAACTATGCTACTTTCTAATTTTACTGGCTACAGTAATAAGAACTGTGGTTTCTGCATGTGAATGATTTGTTAAGAGGAAGGAACTACATATTTTCCATGATTTTCCAGAAATTTTTTTGGTTTTTTATTACCAAATCAACTAATTTCATTTGGGCCTTAGTTGCATGAAGAATAACCCATAACCTTCCCATTTTTTTTCTGAAATCATTATGCATCTGAACCTAAAAATCCATGTGTTAAACATCAAAGACAAACTAGTATTGTCATGTTTAAGAACTTATTGTGGGACATGTAACACTTTTCTTTCCCCTCCTTATTCTTAGCTAAGCATAATGTGTTAAAATTGTTTGAATCTTCTAACCCTAAAGTGTTCCTAATGTCTTCTCTTGAATGTCTCAGAAGTAGGTAGTTGAAAGTCACTGAGCTAGTAGAATAGCAGTAGGCACTATAGCTAGTCTCTTAAATGGAGGGAGTAATTATCTTAATAAATTGAATCTAAACCCATTCAAACTGTAGTGCCATTAGAGTAGGTAACTGGATTTGGAAAATTGCCAGCATGCTGCTGCATAGTAGTGAGATGTGGTAAACTAGTAGGTGAACAGAAATGAGAAAGATTTCTATTCTATATTAATATTTATTTTAGGTTTAGATGGCTTTAATAGCAAAGTTGTTTGCCTTAACAGGGCCAGGATAGGGCTCACAGGGAATATTTGGATTGTTACACAAATAGAAATGGTTTTAACTGTTAGATGTCTGAATGATGCCATTGATAGTTTATAATAATTTATAATATATAATATATAATAGTTTATAATTAATACTCACTGTAGTGAGTATTAATATCTAATATAGAACTTTTTCTTTAACCCCACACCTCCCTGCAGAGTGTTGAATTGAAAGTTGCTCTATAGTAGAATTTGACTTCCCCTCACCCCAGTTCTTTTCCTCTCAGCCACCTTCCCACCTTTGGAACAGTTTAGGTGGCTCATTTTATTTAAAGTGTCACATTCTTTAGTATTTTTTCTTTCTTTTTTCTGTTTTCAGTAGTATTTTTTTATTTTTTAGAATTCTGTTTCTAACTCTTGAGACAAGACTTCTCCTAAAGACATAATTGAACTGCTTTTTGTCTTGTCATTGTCTGTGGTTGCTAGCTAGAATTCTGAAAATGTAGATGTCTGACAGAGCCCTGTCTTAAGCAAGACACTTGAGTTACTCTGTGATTGCAGGGAGTTGTCAGGAGGAAAAAGAAAACTCAATTAAAAAAGGGTGCTAGTAATCAACTGAAGGCATACAATGCAAGACAAGTATTCTTACATAATTAGCTTTTAATAGCTTTTGATGGACTTTTAATGTAAATTTATTAGATACTGTTTCAGAGAACGTGTCTTTATTTTCATGTCTGATTTTAAATGTATTTATTGAAAGGAGTTTGAGACTTCAGGTGGTTGATAGCAGGAAGGGTCTGCTGATACAGTTTATTAAGTAGCAGTAATAGCATATCCAGTAACCTTTAAGGTGTATTACAAGATAAAGCTTAGCTAACCTTCAAGAACAAGCTAGAGTCTCTCATCTTTCATGGCAGCAGATTATCTTGTCTTAAATTCAGAGCAGATTCAATTGACATAGTTCTGTGGTGATAATTATTAATGGATAATTGTAATGAACGTGAGATGTCTATTTCTACAAATCACTGTCTTTTTGTTGCCTTATTTTGATGCTGATTTGTAGAAACAAAGAAACTGTTCAGTGAGTTAAGGCATGTTTTTGCAATGTGTGCAGTTGTTGATTTCTGCAATAGGAATATGTAAAAAGTAGAGTATCTCTTGAAAACTATTCCTGAGGATCAGAGAACTATCTAGTGTAAGATTTCTTTTGCTGTAGAGAGGATTACTTGATTTTTCTAGTATAATCTTAGCCAATTTCTTAATGTAAATTAAGTATCAGAATCTTTAGAAGGTCCACCTAAGCATAGTGATGTTCTGTCAGAGCCACTGACAGTGAAGTTGGTGCATGTGTGCTTTTATAGCAGGAAATTGACAGATAATGCTGCTGCTACTGCTGCTTTTAGAAAATCTGGGAATTGATCCTTTTATGTGTTCATGTATGTGTACATCCACACAGCTATATGAGTAGGAAGGAATGCAAGTTCTAGCTGGAGTCCTTTTTTTTTTTAATTCTTCTGCATATTTCAGAACTTTATCAATTTCCTGGTGTTCTTGTTCTTTCTAGTTTTGAGTGTTACTTTTATAGCGTTTGTCTGTGAAATCAAGCTGCAGTATTTTTCAGAGGGTGTTAATAAGTTATTAGTAATAAAACTAAAGATGTTTGAAGTAGTCCCCAAGGTATGCTGCTGTATTAAAAAACCAAATAATCTAAATCTTCTAGAAGTCGCTGGAGTTCAGGGGTTGGTGGAAGTGGAGGAGGATCTTCTGGTAGATCATCTGCTGGAGCTCGAGACTCTCGAAGGCAGACCAGAGTCATACGCACAGGACGTGACAGAGGATCTGGACTGCTGGGGAGTCAGCCACAGCCAGTGATTCCAGCATCAGTCATTCCAGAGGAACTGATTTCACAGGTGTGTGAACTGGAAACTGCTTGTTGCCCAAAACTTGCAGAGCTTCTCAGAGCATGTGTACCAGAATGTGTTGTAGTAGTACCTGTTCTCCAAGGAGTAATGGCATGCAATGAAGAAATTGACTTTCCTTATCTGACTTGGTTTTATTCTTAAGTACGTAGTGGAAGTGATAGACTTCTGGATTAGAATTAGAATTTTCATTTCCAAACGTCACCCAAGACAAGGTATATGTTTAATGTAGATGTGGAGGGCTGTGTTTGATTGCAGAGGGGAGATTTAGTGAGAGAATCAGGTACTTGAGAATAATATCAAATATTAAGTTTCTTGAAGGAATGTAATGAAGGAAGGCAGTTTGACTTTTTTTTTGTGTTTGATAGAAAGAATGATCCATTTCAGATGTAAATGAAAGATAGAAAATTTATTTATTCTCTTGAAAATACTGATAATTTTTCTTCATGGACACCTCTGCGTACTTTTTTATAAATGTGACTTTTATGAATGTTGGGTATATATTGCTCTGCTTTTGCCTTTTAATGCACTAAAGTCTGAAGAGGCGCTTCAGTCTATTAAAACATTTTCTTCTATATTTGAAGAAAAGAATACGTTCAAAATATGTGACTACTTAATGCATTTTAATTATTAGATTAGAACTAGTTCCTGGTTGACATTTGAAATACAGAAGTTAGTTGCTAGGCAAAAGATAATCTGCTTTACTTCCCTTGCTGTGATATTTTGCCTTCTTTGTTTAATTTTATTTTTAAATAGCGTACTTTGTTTACCTTCAAAATAGAAGGCGTCTGAAACATTTTTGAGGTAACTTGAAAGCAGAACAATGGAAAAGATCCTAGCAGATGGTCTGTAGACTCTAGGAAGTCTCAAAAATCTGTACACTTCTGGCATAAAAGTTTATGACAAAAAATATACCTTTGCATGCTATTAGAATTCTTTTTTTGCTTGCCAGCAGACCATTTTATTTGGTGCCTTATTTTTACTCTGTTGTTAAAGTACTCAGTACTTGTTTCTTACATTTTTTTGTTTCTGGTCTTTCAAAACTCTTATAATCTCTGACATTTGGTAGAGGCTAGTCTGGAAAAACAAAGTGCTCTGAGTCCTAGGGTCAGTGGAATAAATCAGAGTTTCTCTCTTTTTTTGTAAATTCGTTGCACTTGATGTTTGGGAGGTTTTATCTACATTTGCACTTTGTTAATAAAAACTTCAGTGTTGCAGAAACTGCTGATGATAACCCTTTAGAAATAGAATGATGAGGAAAATAGAGTCATTAAAGTGGTTTTGTTTGAAGGACAGTGGAAAGAGAAACCAGTGTAAAAGGGATTGAAGTCTAGTTTTGGCACAGCAATTGGTTGCAAACACTGTTGAGTGACATACTAAGTTTAAACACTTTTATAGAAACATACAGAAACTCTCAAAACCAGATTATTCTTATTATTTAGCTGCAGCATTAAACATTCCAAGAAGTAGATTCTAAGATTCTGTTAGAAAATGTAGTGACAAAGTTGGGGTTCAGTGACCTAAATGGAGCTGAGAGAAGGCTGGATATCAAATACATGGTACTGTGAAAAATTGATAGGAGCCTTTGTCTGTATGTACTGTTATTGACTTTTGATTCTTATTGGACTTTCTTTAGACTTTAGCATTTTCTTATGAATAGGGCTTGCTGATCTGAGAATGGCCAGTAACCAATTCACTCTGCTCTTCTAGGCACAAGTTGTTTTACAAGGGAAGTCCAGAAGTATTATTATTCGAGAACTCCAACGAACAAATCTTGATGTAAACCTTGCTGTAAATAATTTGTTGAGTCGTGATGATGAAGATGGAGATGATGGGGATGACACAGCAAGTGAATCATATCTTCCTGGAGGTTTGTATCCTGCAACTTTTAATAAAAAATCACCAACATGTTCTTATTTTTCTGTATTTAAGTACTGACAGTGAGTTCTGTGCTGTGCACGGTACACAGCGAAGACAATTGTTGCTTATAGGAACAAAGTCTAAAGATGTATAAAACAAAAGATGGACTGTGATGTCTTGAGGGATTAGAATAGCCACAGAAGAATAACTGTTGATAGTGTTTGTTGAGGGGCATGAAAGTTACGGGGTTTTTTAGGATCCCAGGCTTTGTAACACTGGCATTACTTTCGTTTATTTTGCTGCTCAGTGAGATGCTGAGACTGCTGTGTGGCTTGCTCATAAAAGCTAATTCTAAAACTTTCTAGTGACTTGCATGTTTTTTACTACTAACATATATTCTTAATATTCATAAAAGTTTTTAGAGCAAAAATTAACGTGCTTTTCTGAAATTAAGAAGCCTTAATAGAGGGCAAAACACTTTACAGTGGTTACAGTTAGATCGAGAATTTAGTCTTCATCTCAGGTTCCCCTTATAAATGCTGTTCTGGCTATAATGGCAAAATCCTGTAATGTAAGTGCAGCTGTTTTTGAAATACTGCCTGTCCCATAAAATTGCTTTTTATAAAAGACTTTGAATCTTCTTTTACATTGGCTAAATAATTTAGGCAGTCTTTTCTTGCTGAGTGAACAGATTGGAAAACATAGCAGCCAAATCCAGGGTTGTGTTAGTTGCACTGCACGAAAAGAACACATCTGAACTCTGACTACATAGTAACTTTTCTTCTGTGTGTCAAAATGATGTTTTGGTATTTTTCTAATAAATGGTTGTATTTTGGTTTTTTCTTTCTGCTCATCTGGTTCACCAGGAAGGTTCATGGGCTTCGTCCATCTTTAGCTTGTCAGTCATGTGATTAGAGAATGAGTTTTTTTTTTAATTTCTGCAACAAAAACTTTGCATTTCATTTTGCTTCTTTTAGTTTTAGTTGCATCTGTCAAACATCTTTATTTTGCTGTAGAATCAAGACTCTTTTGGTGAAAGGGGTGAAAAATCTTTAATCTCAGTCTTATTTTTTGGTGATCAGCTTAATAGGATTAGACAGATGCACTGGAGGAAGTTAAATCTCAGAAGTTTCGAAGTGTTCAAAGCACTTCTCAGTCTTAAGGATACCCAAATGCATTCCTCCAGAACTGACCTTAGGAAGATAAATCACAGTTAGGAACTTCTACTGTAAATTAGTGCTTTTAACCATACTAACCAGCCTTCAACAGCATCAGCTGTTCTCCAAGTACCTCTTGTGATTCTAAGGATCAATTAATAGGGACTGTCTGACAACCCGTGACTGGTAACATTTATTTGAAGGTGCCTCCACTACAGTCTGAGTCTCATCTATTTGAGATGGGTTAAAGTGATATGCAGAGTTTCCTTGTCCTCACTGGATGTCCAGAGAAAAATTTTCTCCTTGGCTTAATCTTTAAATCTTCTTCCCTGTTCAGAGTAAATTTCCTGTAAGAGATTGCAATGTCCTAAAATTAGGCTTTTCCCCTGTTTTGCCCCACAGAGAAATAGGGTTATTTTTTTTCCCAGTTTTTATGGGAAAACATATGGAAATGATGGCTGAAGTGACACTTGATCTGTCCTAACGCCACTCTTTGGAGATGTAATTTCTGATTTGTAGAATGTGCATGCCTTGTCTCTCCTAAGTTTTACGGGTGCAAAACAGTTTGTTGCACAGAAATTAATTAGTTTGGTATGATCAGTTTGAAACTGATCAGAAATCTAGCTGAACACTAGGCAGTGCTGTTTCTGTTGAAACATTGAATAGTAAAAATTAGCAGCTTTGCTTGTGTCACATGACCGTGCAAGCTAGTTTTCAGGAAAACCAAAATGGCCAGAGAAAGTTGCCTATAGCTCTTTTAAAAAGTATTTTTGCTCTAGAAACTTTGCAGTCTTCCTGCTTTCACTTGCCATCTCCCATCTGGGTGCCCCTTTGGAAATAAAACATCATCAGAGAAAACTGTGGATAACTGATACATGCTATATGCATTCAATTGTTAGGCTTTTTTATTGTTCTGAAAGATAAAGAACCTTTTTTAAAATATGCCAAATTATGCTTTAAAGCTTTTTGATTTTCATTTCAAGCACAAAAAAAAGCAAGCAAGAAGACAGAATTTGCCTCTGGACTTTTGAGGCTCTTGCATTTCAGTTAAAAGCATATGTTAATTTTGTCTTTCTGCCTTTTGCATGTCTGATGCTTTGTGACCCTTAAATTTGGGGGTTAGTTCTCTAAGCTTTCCAAGCTAGAGAAATTTTTTAAAGCACTTTACATGTAATTAAAAAAAAAAAAACATTAATAAGCTGAGATACTTTCCAAGTACTGTGAAATTAATATACTCTTGTTTAATGGATCATATATTATTAGTATTGTAAACTTTATGCATCTGACTTTTTTTTGAGGTAGCAAAGAACATGTTTCAATCCTTCCTGAATTCTCAAAATGTCTTAAGTGAAGAGCAGAATGTTACTTTTCTGTACAGATTGCTGTCAATGAGTGTCTCTTAAATATTTATTTTTGAGTCCCAGTGTACTTTGATTTTTGGCTTTTCTAATCTAGTCCTGTTTCTTTTGTTCTATGATAGTTAGGAGAGAGGACTGTGGGTTCATTTGTTTCATAACAAATACATAAGGAGAATAATCAAGGTAAAAATATATAGAACAAGTTCATTTATCATAGGAAAGACTCAACAGCCTGTATGAGGCTCATACCAGGCTGTACTAGAGGGTTCTTGTAGGCTTTATGTTCTGTTAATGGTTGGGATAGAGATGCTGTAGGTGTTAAAAGTTTTTGTTGTTTATGCAGTTCAGAGAAGTGCATATTTGCTCGGTAACTTGTGCATGGTGCAATGGGTTCTCACTGGTGGGACTTGTGAAGTGTGGGTTTGACAACATCCAGGCTGCTTTGCAGAGGAGAGAGAGATGGGCTGATGTTGCAGCAAGGCTTCCTGTGCTGGCTTCCAGGGAGGGGAATGGGAACTGCAGCCTAGTGTAGGATCAGCTCAGTGGTTTGCCTTTAGGGAAAACAATTAGATGATGGGGTTGGGGGTTTTTGTGGTTTTGTTGTTGTGGCTTGGTTTTCTTTGTTGTTGGGTTGGTTTTTTTTCTCTCTGTTTTTGTGAACTTCAAGTTGGGTAATATTTTGAATAAATATTATCTTATCAAGAATGAATTCTGGAGTTCTGTTTTAGTCTAGTTTCCTAGGAAACCAAAACAAATGTTTCTCTCCCTTCACTGTCACAGTTTTGCCAATTTAATCCAAACTTGAAAGAGGAGGAGGAGGTACTGAACACATTGAATACTTGAATATTTCATAAAAGTGTGCAGCTGAGAAGAGGGGAGAGAGCTTATGATTGCACCCTTAAGGGAGAAGATTTAAAGGGAGCTCTACTTGAGATCAGAATTGATCTAAGCAACGCCTTCAGTTAATGAATCCGGTGATAATGTTATTTGATGTTTTGTTTTTTTTCCTCTGATCTGGATATCTTTTTCCTTCCAATTTTCTTTGGTATTTAGTAGTGAATCATAGATATTTTCTTACAAAAATAGGTTCATGAGAAGTATCACACCTAGATGCGAAGGGAGCAGTCTGATTCTGGTCTAACACTGCGCAAGATGAATGATATAATCCCACGGGATTTGTCTGAAGAGCAGGAAAATAAAGACATAGAGAATGTTTTTTTTTTTTTTTTTTTTTTTTTTTTTTTTTTTTTTAATTTTGTTTTGTTTCATTTTTTTAAAACTCTGGATTCTTAAACTGGATGTAGCCTTGCAGTATCTGTGTTTTCACAGCGCTAAAAAAATTCCAGTGATGTTTGAAGGGGAGTGGATTTGGCTCCTATCCCTACTGGTTTTAGCACCTTTCTTTGCTGATATAGAAAATGGAAGAAGGGGGATCTCTTTCAGAAATACTGGAAGAAAATTAAAATCTGATTTGAAGCTGAAATAAGAGGGTAAGAAAAGGCTTCATTTCGTTACTCATCTTAATGCGTATTTAGCCCAAAGCCACACAGTTTTGGTTCTTACGTCTGATACTTGAATTTTTACTTTTTTTTTTGGAAACACAGCTAAACTCAAGATGCCTGAGCTGGTGGAAGGTGTGTGTGTATGTGTGTGTTAAAAGTTAGTGTGTGTTTTCTGTCGAGAGGATTTCTCACATAGCTTACCTTAAAAAATCCAGTGTTGTCTGTTTTGAATGAGGGCAGAAAGTTCTTTTCTGTACTGGGCAATTTGGTTCCTAGAAAGAGATCAAAGTTCATTGCAGTTTTTTTTCCTGGACACTGACCAGAAGATATCAGAACTAGTTGCCTAGAGTATGGAGGGGTTGGAGCTTACCTAGGAAAAGATGGTTGTGGGAGGAGGGAGCAATATGTCAATATTGGGAAATACAGCAGAATCTCATCTGTGTTCCCAGCTCTGAAAGTCTGTTACTTACAGGTTGACGCTGAAGGTGAGGTGTACTGCAGGTTTATAGTTGTGAAAAGCCAGTAGCAGGCAGGGTAGGGGTACTCTCAGTGATCTGAACTGTTTTAGATAAAGCCTGTTTGCCAAATGTGAATTTTCTTTCTAAGATCTCCAAGCAGCCTGTCATGGATGATTTTGTAAAGTGTATTGTATGAACTATGGAGTCCCAAATGGTGTGCTTTTAGAAGCCCAGCCTACACTTGAGTGGATTACTTAATTAATGCAAAAAACATTTATGTAGGTCTTGGCTTGAACCCACTGTGCTCGCTGGTTTGCAGTGCTGTTTTTCTGTGGACGTTTGGTGGTATGTGTTACATTTCCTATAGATGAGAATTTAGAAATACAAGGATGAATATTCTGATGTGCAGGCATGTGAAAGTCTTAAGTGAATTAATACCATCTCTAAGAGCAGACTTCTGGCTCCTTTCAATTTTTTGATACCCTCTACTTTGGGTTCCTCCCTCCATTTCATTCCAGACACTGAGAAAAAGACCCATAATAATCAGATTCTGCTGTCAAGAATGCTTGTTCTCTAGCCACTGTTTCCTTTTATGCCTATGAGATAGAGGCTGAGAACTGGATGTACAGGAATCGTGCTGCTGCCAGGTTTCCTGAAGGGAGTCTCTGTATAGCCTCACATGGGATTTGTGGGTGGTTTAAGCTGATGAGGTTGTCTTGCTGCCAGAAGGCACTGTCCTGCCATTCCCTTGCTTGGGGATGAGATTTTTGGGCCTGTATAGGCTAGTAAAACCTAATTTGGGGAGCCTGAGGGTTCTTTTTTTTTTTTTTTTTTTTTTTTTTTTGCTTTGTTTTTTAAAGTCAGATTTGCTTGAAGGTTTGGGAAGGGCAGAACTATTTCCTTTAGCAGGAAGCAGTAGGGTCTGGTCAGCTTTGCAGCATGTGGTGAAGCTCCACATTTGGGGCTCTGATTACTCCATTAAGTCAGTCTGAAGATCCATCCTCACCTTACTTCTAAACCTAGTGAACTTGTGTTTCAAGCCAGGTGAATGCCCTAGTTTTAGAAATCCCCCCTTGTCCCAGGGAGGTGCCTGCCACAGGGATAAAGGAGGAGGGAAGTAGGACTGACCTTTTGTGGTAAGATGGTGGTCAGGTTCAGTTGTCTTGACAGTCCATATTGCTGGCCTTCAATAAGTCACATGAATTTCCAGTAGCCTCTTTTGTGTGTGGATAGAAGCTTTAGGTTAGTTACTGGAAGGAGATTGTTTTGCATTTTAATGATGATCATTACTTCACGGAAACTCAAGTTTTCCTGCACAGAAGCGAGGGTACTCACAGTATTGAAGTTCAACCTTTAGGTTTGGTTAGGTTTCTTTTTAAACTGCATGGTATTACAACATTGTGCTTTTTCCAGATAACTGTTGTTGTTCATGTAGCTACCATTTAAAGATTTGTATTGAGAGCTGCAAGTTGCCGGCTTGTGAATTAAATGAGTACATCATTCTCTGAAAGAGACTTTGCATGGGGAAAGGTGCAGTCTTTGGCTCAAAGACGTGGCTGTGTGAAAGCTGCCTTTCTCTGTCAGCTCTGTCCTCCCTCCGTTCTAGGTCATCCTGGGAGTTCTGCATCGCATGCATGAGTGTGTGTGCACATGTGTGTATATGTCTCCATCTTACTTTAGTGCCTTTAGTTCTTTCAAGTGACAGTCAAAAGTTTGAATTTCTGGGATACAGAACAATATGTTTTGAGAAAGTCTTGTTTGGGGAATGTAGTTAGGTAAGTGACAGAGCAGTTCTTGTAGGGAAGCTGGTATTGTTCACTAGTTCACCAAGCTTGATTGTAAATGTGGTTGCATAGGAGGCACATGAGTTTGCACTGGTGAATCTGAAGAGCAGAAATTCAATTAATAGATAGGATTTTTTTTTTTTTTTGGTATTTGTTTAGTGATGGTCTCTCTAGCTGATGTTTTAAGTAGCTGATTATTCACTTAAGACCCTTGTCTCCTCTTATAGAGGATCTTATGTCTCTTCTGGATGCTGACATACATTCTGCTCACCCAAGTGTCATTATTGATGCTGATGCTATGTTTTCAGAAGATATTAGTTACTTTGGTTATCCATCCTTTCGGCGCTCATCACTTTCCAGGCTAGGCTCATCCAGAGGTAATTTTGCACCTTTTTTCTTTGTAATATGTAGTTTGCTGTGGGAAAAGCTAGTGATAGTAGACACTGGTGGTTTAGATGCTGATTTAATGTGAAAGTAGACTGTGCTATGTTGTCAAATATAGAGTAGACAAGTAGATTGCTGCTCATCAAAATTTTTATGAATTCTGACTGTTAGCAGGTAAGTTCTGCAAGAACGTTGGTAGTCATATATTAAAAATATAATTGTTGATCATTGTAAGGTGTTATAAAATTATTGCATGTCAAGTTTAAAATAAACTGTAGTGTATGTACCTACTAACATAGATTGCCATATAAATATATAATTTGGCTCAAAAATTAGTAATAATCGATGACATGCAGCATTCTTAAGACTTCCTTTTTTTCTTCTTCTTTTTCTTCTTCCTCCTCTTCTTCTTCTTTCTTTCTTTCTTTTGGGTTGCTCTTGGTACGCTGTTCTTCATGTTTCCTTAGTTGTTCCATTACAGAAGTTACCTTTACGGAATGAGGAACTTTAGATAACAAGGAGGCAGAAGAAATCTATCTAAATTTTACTTTTTGAAGGATTTTTGTAGTTGGATAAGGAGAACTATTGACAGGTGATAAAAAAAGCTCCTTGAGCAGTGTTAGGGCATTTTTTCTTTTAAGCATTATACATTTGAAAAATTTATAACAGACCATGGAGCAATTTCTTATCTTTTTGAGGCTGTTGCCAGAAATACCTAGAGTATTTCCAAACTGTTAATCCAGCCTCTGATGTGATTGTTTATTTAGTACAGTTTTGTTGCCTTTCATGAACATGTTTTAATATATTAATTGCTGAATATGTAAGTTCCTGTTACAAAATTATTAATCAAGGGCCAGTGTGATGTTTGCTAGAAAGTAAGTACAGTACTTATATGAAATACATCTGTAAGACAGGCTGTCGTGTTCGGCTTATGTAAAAACTTTCCCATTTGTCTAATACAGCAAAAGACCCAAGACTTGGTGTAATCCATTGAAACTATGAGATAATAATGCATCATCTCATCAGTATATGTAGTTCCAGTTGATTTTTGTGAGCATAAGTGAGGTACTTCATAGGTTAAATACATTTATGTGCATGTGTGAATATTCAACATCTGACATAACTCCTTCTAAATTCCTCTTTTTTTCCTTTCCTACGGTTATTCTGTATAAAAGGTTGTTCTGTATAAGATGTTACCACGATTTTCATAGTCCTTGTTTTCCATGTGTAGTTGATTTGTGGAAAGTTAGTTTGATTACCTGATATAAAATAATTTTCTGCATGAACGAACTGCAGAGTACTGGCTTTAGACAGTTTATAGGCTAGTTGGAGGGGAAGCATTTTGGTAAGAACATTTTTCTGTCAGGATCCTTTTAAAAACTTGTCTGACTCTTGAAAAGTTTTCATTTAATCTACTCAAAGCAGATACACTTTAATTTATTAAATCCAGTCCTATAGTATATTGCTTTAAACGAAAGGGGTTGGATTCTCAAATACGTATGAGAGCTTTTTTTAATGCTTTCTTTCTTTAACCTTTTCAAATTACTGTTTTTTCTGGAAAGTTGCTATGAAACTCTCTAATAAATACTCTTTTTTGGTTTGCATAAAGCTATCTGGCAGACTGTATAGATTTAAGATTCTTCTGTTATTTTAACTACATTGATAAAACTGCAGAACTGCATATTGTACTAGAAAACTTTAAATAGAAATGTTAAATGTATTTGGCCTCTTATGATGTAAGTGAAATTTCTCTAGCATTTTCATAGTGCAAAAAACTGTAAGCCTTTATTTCTAGCTTATTTTATCTTTAGTGACTCTAAAGTACATATTCTTGAAAGAGTTAATATGTTGAATGTTGCATGTCAGGACTATGTTTTTAATCTGTGTGAGTAGATTAAACTGCTGTTAGTTGCATCCTGAAGGGTCTTTACTAGAGAGTGGCTTACTTTTATCCCACTGGTGTGACCCAATTGCATACCAGTTCTCCTTCTTCCCTTAGAGAGAGACTCTGAGCTGTTGCGTGAACGTGAGTCCGTTTTACGTTTGCGTGAACGAAGGTGGCTTGATGGAGCCTCATTTGATAATGAAAGAGGCTCAACAAGTAAGGAAGGGGAACCAAACCTGGACAAGAAGAATACACCTGTTCAAAGTCCTGTTTCTTTAGGAGAAGACTTGCAGTGGTGGCCAGATAAGGTATGGAATTCTTAAATCTATTATTTGCATGCTGAGCAATTGATCTGTTTATTTTTTTTTTCTGAATAAATACCCTGAGTTGCCTTTTTGACTATGACATTTTAGTTTTGTGAGATAATGTAATAAAGTATATTCCTTATTATGCACATAGTTAAATTACACATAATTATTGACACCCTTCTAACTGCCCTTCTGTTACTACTGTTTCAATTTTCTTCTCTGTGTATTTTCAAGATACTGCTGTAGATCATAAGGCTTAGGGTTTTCTGTTTCTTTCTTATATTTATTTAGGTGCTCAAAGCATTGGCAGTAGGGAACTCATGAAACAGTCTAAACTATGCTTCATCAAAGAAATGTTTTTTGTTAAGCATTATTATTCCTGGAGATACTTTCAGTTTGAATGGATTGGGCTTTTAAACTACAATAGTATAAATTTGCATTTAGTTGCAATTGTGTTTTGAGTTTATCAGTAACTTGGTTGCTCCTTCAAAGTCCTTTGGCTTTGATTAGCTGTTTTTCTTTAGAACCTTAATTCCAATTTCAAGGCAAGAAATAATAACTGCAGGAGATAAAAGTAGTAGAAACACCAGCTATATGTTGGTAGTTGAATACCTGTGGTCATTGTCTTTGTGAACTACCTAAATGTTTGGGGAGATGACTATTTAAAAACCTAAATAAAATAAAACCCAAACCAACTAACCAAACCAAAGAACTTCCTAAGAATGGAAGTGATCATCGATGTTTAGTAGACCAAATTTTATTGACTTGCTCTAGTGTTCCCATTTCTGTCTGTCCATGGGATCTGTGAGGTTCCTTTTTTGGTCTGTCACACTTTCTTTCTCTGTGTCTCTGTTCGTTTCGGACTAAATCTAGATAGAAAGCTTGAAAACAGAGGTGAATATAGAGGCTTATTTCTGCTAACAGCAGCAAGACTTCAGATGCAATTGTCTTCTTCTGGGCATTCAGACCGAGAAATTAAGAGACCTAAAAAGAATGTTTGTCTAGTAGTTGCTCTTTACCAGATCTTTTATGTCTAAAGTGTTTTTCCTTTGTTTGTTTTGGGTTTGTTGTTGGTTTGGTTTTGTTTTGTTTTTCTTTATCTAGTAACATTGAACTTCTCTGTCAGTGAAAGTTGGCGGCTTTCGTCCCCCTAGCTTAGAATGAGAAAATCTAGCTTGGTAGAGAGACATTCCAGGAATTTAACATCAATGAATAAATGTAGTTTAGATTTGGAATACTGACTCATCATCTTTGTTTTGGTAACGTTACTATGGCCGTTGCTACTAGTGTGGGGTTTTTTGTTTGTTTTGCTGTGATATCTGACTGTATTCCTGTGCACTTTGTGTACTGAACTGCTTCCCACTTACCTGTTTGCATTGCACTCATATAAACCCCAGCTTCTGGGCTTCCAGATAAATCAAGGTGTCTAACTGGAAAGGCTTTCCATCTGTATTCAAAAGTAATTTAATTTTGCGTCATTTCTTTCAGTTGAACATTCATAAGAAATGGTTCTGTGTCTTCTCCTGCTGTAAATCCAGTATGAATTTTTGTTGGTAGTATTTTTCAACAGAAATTCTTCAAGGGGAAAGTCCTGGGAGAGACGGTTTAGCAGAGAGATCAGTTCAGATGTCTCTTCCACTTTGGAAAAATGAAAGCACACAGGAAACCACTACAAAAGAACCAGTCATGTTTGCAAATATTTTTCCTTTGTTTTTCATTATTTGGACCTTTAGCATTTGGGACAGAAGTCTGTAGAAGGCTGTGATGAGGGTGGTTAACTTCTGTTTGCGGGAGGTGAAGTACCAACCTGGAAGGCACGGGTGAAACTTTTAGAAAGCTGATAGTGCTCCTAAGTGCATCAGTTTCACCAGCAATCTGAGGCTGACAGTGTATAGACATGTTGCTCATGTACTGCATTTTCTCCACCAAATAAATATCATCAACTGCTCAGGAATCCAAATCAGTGAGTACATTCTTCTGATATTTCAAATATCAGAATATTTGTTACTGTGTAGCACTGTCAGTCTGCACTTGCACTGTATCAACCTTGTGCCACATGTATGGGTAGTGTAGTAAAGGCAAGTATGGCTGGTCTTTCTTTTCCTGCTTGACTGTAATTTAGGTGCAAACCAAGCCTTTAGTTTTTTCAAGTAGGTGCATTCTGCTTGAGATACTAAGATTTTGCCAGTAGTCTGCATCATCTTCATGTGTGTTAATTTCTCGGGTCTGAAATCAGAATTTGTTGTTGAACACGAGTCTCAGGTTTACAGAAACAGAGCTGTTGTGTTGTTTGTGCATCTTTGGGCAGTTGGCTGAATGGCCCTCTGAAGGTGAATGCAGCATTGATCCTGAAGCACTTAGGTCACAACTGCTAGTATTTTGATGGAAGGGAATGAAAAATTTTCAGTGGCAGGTCTCTCTAGTATTCAGCTTCTGGTACAAAGCTGTTTGTTTTTAAAAGATCTGTTAGCAAGATGAAAAGTCAAAATGAGAGTGTCTTGGAGCAAAAATGAATTGCCTTCCATACTTAATTGTGAGGCATTAGGCCAGCTAACTTCTGAAGATTCATCTATGCTGATGAAGTCAAATGCATCTCATTAGACTACAGTAGGTTCTGATGACAGTTCTTTCTCAGAATGTGCAATGTTTATGTCATAGCATGTATTAATAATCATGATGTGGATTAGTAGTTGTGTTACTTCTTTGCTATGTTGGTAGATGCCCTCCAGAACAAAATATTTATCTAATGATTTAACCAATTATAGAGACTCTTATCAGGGTATAAAAGAAAATTGCTTGTGATTGCTTCTGTCTTTTCCTCCTGCTGCTTTTCTTTTTCCCAGAAATACTGGTGAGCATTTGGTAAGAGCTGTACTGAATGAATCCTGTGTCACTCAAGGACACATTCACACCTTTTGGAATGTGCACTTCTGGGCATGAACACTGTGAAAAAATAGTGTAAATCCAGCCTTACAAAACTAAAAGTGTTTCCACTTTTAAACTTCTGTGGTGAAAAGTCTGCTAATTTAGAGGACAGGTAAATGTACTAGATAGTGGGACTTCTTAAATAGCTGACTGAGTTCAGTTTCCCCTCAGATGGCTGAAGTACTTAAATGTGGTGAATTGTAATCGGAGAGTCAGTTAAAGATACTGATCTGGGGAGATAACCACTGCAGAGAAGACCAGATATCATCTTTCAGATCTGTAGCTGTAGAAGACAGCATTTGATTTTATGCTAGTTTAAGTTGGGTTTTTAAAAAAATTTTTGTGAAGCTGTAAGTGGAAGAAAAATTTGAGTTATTAGTAGTAAGGAACTTCAGAAAGAGCATGTGTGTTCTATAGCTGCACTTGCTGAGGAGCAGTGAAATGTTACAAATGTTTCTCGGTAAACAGAATTTAATATTTTGGGAAATCATTCCAATTCTCTGTAGCTTGAGATCAGTTTCAATGCAAGGAGGAACAGGAATTTGCGAGGTGAGGTTGTAACATTGTATAGTTGCCTTGATACAAAACCCAATCTCAGAGGGAGGAAATCAGACCACTGAGGTCCCTGTAGGTATGGGATGTAGCAAATGAACAAACTGATGCCATATAAATAGTAGGAAGATACCAGCTGAGTTTTGATAAAATGTTAAAAAGGAGGAAAGGGCAAGAGGAATAGCCAATAATTAGAAACTTCCCCAACATGTCAGGTAATAATGATGCATTATTGAGATATAGCATACTGATTTTTTAAAAACTTGATGTTGTTTGCAGTTACTTTCAGAAGTGAAAGATACGAGTTAATTGACAAAACAGTGAATTTGATAATTGATTTCTTGGGTGGCTTGGAAGATACTTTCCTGACTATACTTAGTAATGAAATAGTGGAATTATGTTGCTTTTTTGTTAATTTCGAACAGCCAGAATTTCCAGCAGAATTTTTTTTTTCAATGTTGCAAGTCAAGAGATCTTCTCATCTCTAATTTTATGGGCTGTGTTGTGTTCTCAAAGCACCATGTAAGCTCTTAATAAACTGTCCAAGTTAATTGCCATGTATATGCTATTGATAAAGGTCTTGGAAATAATATCTTTCTTTATTCCCTGACTTCATCAGAAACAATGATGTTTTGTGTGAGGGGGCATGATGATCTTGAGACAGTCTGGATATATCTTTATTTTCAGGTGCTCTGGGTGCTCTGAAAAAAAAAAACAATTCCAAGTTCATATTTTGCATTTATAGATATATTTATAATATCATTGTCTTAGATTTTGTATTTCTGTGTTTGTAGGATGGAACAAAGTTTATTTCTATTGGAGCTCTATATTCTGAGCTCGTAGCAGTTAGCAGTAAAGGAGAACTCTACCAGTGGAAATGGAGTGAATCAGAGCCTTACAGAAATGCACAGGTACTGTATAGCTTTAAATATTCCCCTTCAGAATTATTTATATGCTTTGAATATCTAAAATACTTTTTTGTTTCTAAAGAATCCTTCACTACATCATCCACGAGCTATGTTCTTGGGGTTAACCAATGAAAAGATTGTGCTCCTTTCTGCAAATAGTATTAGAGCAACTGTTGCCACGGAAAATAACAAGGTATGAAATGTTTGCTGGTTGCTGAATTTGACAAAGCTGGGTTTTTTCAATTGCTTGCAGTATATTGTAGAGAAGTTGTTTCTTCAGCTTCATCTGCACCAGAAAGTACTCAATTCATTTGCTCATTCCTTTCCTTCCCTGCCCATGAAATGCAAAACGTTTTAAAAAAAGATATCTATCAGATTTAGAGCTGAAACAGCGAAAAGGTTGCCTGATGATATGAAGCACTTGACTTTTTGCTCTTACAGTAGAAACTGACTGGTTTGAGAATAGAGAAGCTTGTTAATGTTCTGTAGAGATTTAGTAGAAAAGCTAAGGACATTGAAGCTTTCAGTGATGTAAAGTAAGTTAGCTAAATATGCTTTTCAGCCCAGTTAGAGTGAACTTGAAATTGATTTGGTAAAGACACCCACACCTCCATATACTTTGACAGGTTTCTCCTTTGTTTTCAACCTTTTTTGTTAAGGTTGAGGACTGGAAATAGAGGGGAAAACTAATCTGGAAAGCTCTCTTCTGGGGAAAGAAAGATGGTAGGGGATAAATTTCTGAAGGGTAAAATTGTTTCTTTGTTTTGTGATACCTTTTTTCCCCCCATTCCAAACCCAGTAAATATTACATTAAAGACGCAACTGATGTGCAACTTCTCTTTTTCTTTTCCCCTCTGCCTTCTCTGTTTCTTTCTTTTCCTCTCCCCTAGGTTGCTACATGGGTAGATGAAACTTTAAGCTCCGTAGCCTCTAAATTAGAACACACTGCACAGACATACTCAGAGCTTCAGGGAGAACGGATTGTTTCTTTACATTGTTGTGCTCTTTACACGTGTGCTCAGCTAGAGAACAACTTGTATTGGTGGTAAGTGAATACTTTGGTTGTGTACAACAGTGTGGATGCTCTGGATGTCTTCATGTCTCTGGCTCTGAGAAGCGTTGCAAAACTGCTGAGCCACCATTGTTGATCTTTGGTTCCCTTTATAAAATATATTTATTCTCTTTTTTAATGCCTAAAGCTTCCAATTATAACATCTTTAACAGAATAAGGTCATTCTTTTAGGAGATGTGTGTAAGTGCTTTAGCATTCAGATGTATCAGTACTACACAGGATCAGAGAGTAATCTCTGTGCCTTTTGGGTCATTCAGATTATAAATATGGAACAAACGTACCCACATATGAGGTCAATGTTCCTCTGTCTGGCTCTGTTAGAAGATTTGGTCTGTTAGTTTGTGGTCTAAATCTTAAAGAAGGGAGAAATAACATCCAATGCTCCCTCTGGAGTTTGTTGTTAAAATATAACCCTTTCAGACCCTTTCATAAAATATGAAATGTTAGTTAAAACATTTTAACTAATAGCTTCATGATTAAGAAGCTTACACCAAAAAACCACAGACAAAACAAAGCAGAAAACAAACCATCGAAAATAATACTTCCAAAGGGCTCTGAAATGAGTTTCTAATTTAAGGGAATTAATTGAGTAATACTAATGCATTGTCAGCATGCATTATTTTTCAGTGTGTCAGGAGTCATTGCATTATGTATCATGCTTAAAGTTCAAGTGGCTTTGAGGCATGGATGAGCTCAATACTCAATGATGAGCTGGAAATGAGAGCATTGAAAATTAATTGTATGAAACAGCTTTCTCATTAAATTCTACTAACTCTGGAAAATATTTAAGTAGACTTGAAGCTATACTTATACACTTCTGGTTCTTGGCTCTTTCATTATTCCATGGCTGACATGGCACACTTTAATTATTCTTTGTAGAGATACTGCTAAGCTGTAGCATTGGAGATACTTGGCTATTGAACCTTCCATACTTACTGGAATAATCTGTGCCAAGTACAATAATACTTTTAGTGTTTACATGCAGTCTTTGGAAGCAGTTTATGATGTAATGTGTCTTTTTGTGGTTGAATGTCAGCCGTGGTGATTTTATGTTACCAGATTGATGCAGACAGAAGCTTTTGTTACTATTGATACCCTGAGTTACAGTGATCTGTAGTACATGAGACAGGATTTCAATTTCCACTGTTTCACAGGGCTGATGCTTTTTACATTTTACTTAACATGAAGGAGCTTCTTGAATCAAAGCTTCTAACTGCATAAGCCACTGACTGAAACATGAAGTATCAAAATAATAAGCATGCTTAGCTGTGTATGCAGGCATGATTTTCAGCTAAACCAAGCAAATCCAATTACAAAAGAAGTGGGGTTTTCCCCCCCTCTTGCAGTGGAAGTTGTAAGAGCCCCAGACACTTTCAGCCATGTACCCAGAGAGGAAGTGAGGCTTTTAGAATTTAGAAACAAAAATCATGTTCCCTAGAGGTTGCAAATTCTGGAAATTATCACTATTTGTGGGAAAGATATCCTTAAGTTCATCTTGAAAGCTGTGACTGGAGTATACCACTTGTAACAGAGGTTTTGCAGCACTTCAGACTGGAAGGAAAGACATTTGACAATGAAATAAGTCATGTGCTCTGCCTCCTCCTCTGTGTAAATTGGGGTAGTCAAGATGAATTCGGAAAGTTGGGGTACATATGGAAAAAGATGGCATTTCTGCAGTGCTTTGAGATTTTGGAGCAGGTGGCACACACACTTGAATGTTTGCTCATGATTACATTAAGCAGAAGGAATAAACTGTTCAAAGTTCTGAACAAAGCTTTTCTTTCACAGCCTTTTAAAAATAACATGCATTTTTCCACAGGGGTGTAGTTCCTTTCAGCCAAAGGAAGAAAATGCTAGAAAAGGCCAGAGCGAAAAATAAAAAGCCGAAGTCTAGTGCTGGTATCTCCTCTATGCCAAACATAACTGTTGGAACCCAGGCAAGTACAGCTGTCACCAGTGGCACTTTCACCATGCTATATGCTGAGTTTACAACGTGCTCTTAAAAAAAACACAACGAAAGTTATTAGCACAAAAAGTTATGCACAAAAGTGATAGCAATAATGGGAAATTAAAATAGTATGTTTGAATTGTATGGCTGTAAATGGCTGTGTCCTATTAGTATTGTTGCTGTTCTACAAGTGTGACTCTTGCTGCACAGAAGAACAAGCTGTACTCATGCAAAGTACTTCTATTTTAACTTACCTACTGATACTATATTTTGAGAGAAAGTAAGTATAGAAATACAATTCCCTGTAGAACAAAAGACTTTGTAAATGATGAGGCATTTAAATGCCTGCAGTATTAATAACTGGGTTTGATTTATTTATGCAGTGTGATAGATCTTTGGTTTGAAGCCTTTACCAAAAAGACTAATAACTGATACAGAGGATTTTTTTTGATAAGTACTAGAACTAATATGAGACAAAGCAGCCCTTTCCCAGGGAGCACATTTCTTTTGATTGCAGAGCCATTCTAATTGACACTGTGATGAGTCTCTGTTATTGGATTGATTGTTCCTTTTGTAGTTGAGCATCTAAATATTGTATGTTAAACAGTTTCAATGCTAAAGCTGTTGCCTTCAGCTGTGACTTTCACAACAGCTTCTTTTTTCATACATAATGCTGACTTTCCTCTTCACCTGATTCCATAAGTTTTCTATTTTGACTACTGCATATGCCAATGCGAAAATAAGGTACATATGATTTCCCTCAGTAGAATTAATTTTTCTCATAGAAATTAATATTTCTATCTCTAGGTGTGTTTAAGAAATAACCCTCTCTATCATGCTGGAGCAGTTGCTTTTTCAATCAGTGCTGGCATTCCTAAAGTTGGTGTGCTAATGGAATCTGTTTGGAACATGAATGACAGCTGTCGGTTTCAGCTTCGGTCCCCTGAGAGCTTGAAAAACATGGAGAAGGCCAGCAAAACTACCGAGGCCAAGTAAGTGTGGAGACCATGGGCACATAGACATAGATTGTTCATGTGGTAGGTACTCTTCTGAACTGGGGAGCAATAATGGAAAAGGAGGGTCAGACTTTTGTAATTTTGAAGATTTTTGTGATCTTTATGAGGTATTAGGTTTCTTGTAAACTTGGCTTGATGTGCAGAAAGGCTCACTGCAGGAAAGGTTTCTCACTTCTGTGAAAGCACTATGTATATGTGAAATGCAGGAGGAGTATTAAATGAAGGCCTCCCTACAGTGTTTCATAAGGTTTCCAAGATTTTATATTTTCATAGCTGAAAATGGAACCAGCTGTTTCCTGACTCTTCATGAGATTAAACAGATCTCTTTCAGCCCCTCCATAGCTTGAAAAAAAAAATCTTTTGAGTTGACAGTGCCATTTACATGTTTCTTAAAACAGTTTTAAACAATTTCAAGTAAAACTTGAGAATGTTTAGCAGCTCTGGAGTTTCAGGTTTCTGTATAAAGCTAATAAAAAAGTTCAAATGAAGCTCATCTTGCTTATTTTCTGTAATAGTGTGTCTGTGCTCATTTAATGTTAAAAAGCTAATCCCTGATTAAGCAGCATTGTACCATCCCCAGCTTCAAGGTTTATAGCCTTGTCAGTTGGGATGGTTGTTTGCAAGTGTGGAGTTACTTCTTTAAGGTATTGTTAAAGGAACGATGCTGGGATACCCTGGTGCTTTGTCCACTGTCACAGAAAAAATTCCACTTTTTTCTTTTTTCATTTCTGAGTGCTAACTTTTATTCTAGACCTGAAAGCAAACAGGAACCAGTGAAAACTGAGATGGGTCCTCCACCGTCCCCAGCTTCCACTTGTAGTGATGCATCTTCAATAGCAAGCAGTGCATCAATGCCATATAGTAAGTAATGTGTAGCTCAGAGTAAACTTAAATAATTATGTAGATAAGAAGTTTCCATAAAAGGCAATTCTACAGTGATTCTGTACTAATTTCAGAATCCTTTGGTCTTTCAGTCTGTACTGCAGTGTAGGTGAAGGCTTTTGTAATAGACTTCGAATAATCTGTGAATTGTCAGTGTTAAATAAATGTATAAGCAGTGACTCCTTGATGTAAGATGTGTCTGTGCAAGCGTAACAGTTCTCAGAATCAAAAGGATCTTTCAGGAGGTGATGAAGAGGAAATACTAAAGATAAATTTGTTTTTAGTTGCAATGTGATAATGAGTTTCTTTGCAGCCAGGAAGTTGAACTTGTTTTGGAAAACTTCTTTAAAGATTAAGCTGCTGTCGAACAGCTTGCCTTGTTGTTGAAAGTCAGTGCAGAAAGCAGTAGTTTGTATCTATAACAGAAAATGTCTAAAAGCAGACATTCTTTACTAACATACAAAAGCAGTCAGGGAGGTTTCATAGTACAAGTTGTGCTTAAAAACACAATACATGTGAATTTGTGCAACTGGACTCCTTTAAGCATTTCTTTCTCTCAATTTAAACACATAAATAGATAAAATGCAATTACAATGCCATCATTTGAAGAAATCTTCTCTCTACAGCTTATTCTTCTAATTGGTCACAAGCTGCAGTTTTAAGCAGCATTGACCTAATGACTCAAATGGCATTGTCAGTGACTGAGAATCTCATCTGCTCAGATCTGCAGTACTCACTTATTTTACTAGAAATCTTCTACTATTGATTTCTTTTATCATTCAGTTCATTCAGCTGTAATTTTCCACTGACTACAACTTTGCTTGGGCATTTGAACTAGTGTTTGGAATTAACTGTGCAATTAGCTTAGAAGTTCTCTGCTTCTTACTTAAAATATGTTGGTAGTATTAATTACACTATATACACAACTTGGAAGATTAAAGGTTCTTGTCAGTGTTTATTTAGCCATGTTATGTATTTAGATTTGATTCTGAGTGTTCTACAGTTGCAGATAAAGTCTGCAGCAAATCTAACTGTACTGCAATTACCATTAGCCCAAATAGCTATTTTCTGCTTCATTTGCTGTTCTTCTAGAAGTTTACCAAGTAATCCATATGTGGTAGGCAAGCAGACTTTTTGTGAGGTTGATACAAAGCACTGTAGCAGGGGTGACTGAATGTTCTCAGTGTCAGCCATTTCACTTACAGCATGAGTATGTGTGAGCTCTGCCAGAACAGAGCTTGTTCCTTGTATTTTAATTTTTTGTATTCTAGTTACTGTATTATTTAAGATTTTAAAAAAATACTGTACTCTAATCACTTTTCTTAAATATCTTTAAAATTGCTTTGCTTAATATATAGGCTTTATTAGCTTCCAAATCCATAGAAAAACATGAAAGTCACATGATATACTTGTTAGGTAGCTCTGACTCCTAAAGTTGTGTTCTTATTAACCTCTTGTTAATTTCTACATTTGACTGCTGATAATCTTTTTGGGGGAAAGGTTTGGTGTTTACTGAACATTGCATTTTGATGCTTTGATGGAGTATATCAAGTCTTTCTTTTTGGTGCTAACTTTTCTGTGTCAGAGCGGCGACGATCTACTCCTGCCCCAAAAGAGGAGGAGAAAGTGAATGAAGAACAGTGGTCTCTGAGGGAAGTTGTATTTGTGGAAGATGTTAAGAATGTTCCTGTTGGCAAGGTTTGTCTAAAATACACTGCCCCACTGTTTTTGGGGAGGGGGGAAGAAAGGGTTTTTCTTTTAAGTAAGCTAACTGTTAAAAAAAAGCATACTTTCAGGGATGCTTGAGATTGTTTCTGATGAGTATGATTTTAGCTGTGTTTATAATGTAATGATAATAATAGAGCGGGTGTGTTGTGAGTAAAAGGTGATAAATCTTAAAAAATTCTTGTATTTTAAGTTGAACCACAATATTACAAAAAACAGACGTGGTTTTATCCAAAATACTATTTTGTTGTCTTGAGAAATAACTCCCACATGTCCAGTGATAGTGTGAAGGGTTCCACCTGTTATGACTGACTTTTACACACACATAGGTAGAAGATTTGGATGAATCTCATGTTCTGGCAAGCAAAGAACATAAATATTTTTGTTAGAAATTATACGCTTCATTAATATGATTAAAAAGTTATTTGATTTATTACTCCAGAAAATCCCTTTGTTTAATCCTTGTAATATTTTCATTTTTTCTGTAATAAACCTTTGCTCTGACTCAAGAGCCACGTAGAGGAAAATACTCCCTTTTCTCCTTTGGCACTGTTGTGTGATGTTAGGAGGGATTAGACGGTTCTCTGGTGTGCTTTTCAAAAATAAAAGCAATGAGAAAACCAATAAGGTTTTCCTCAAAAGGAAAAGATTGGGTTGCTTTCTACTTGATTCATAAAAGATTTTAAAAAATGTTATCAGAAGAGGATCAATAGCTGTCCAACAGAAGGCAGCTGAAGTTAGCAAGAGTTATTTTACTTGCATCCCTAATGGATTTACTGGTGTGGCAGTGTAAGATTTGCCTTCAGCAGTATCTTTGAAAGGAGCAGGCTCACAATGAATTTTCATTATCAAGTTTAGGTCATTTCTGCAAAAAGAAATATGGAGCAACTTAGCTCATTGTAACACTTCAATTTCTCAAAATAAGATTTTGAGATCTAGTTGAAGTTGCTGAATCCATTGTTTTCTTCTGACACCATCTTTGGGAAAGTCCCTCTTGTCCTTATTCTGTCCTTCTTGTTTTAGATCCTAAGATTTTCAGTACAGAGACTGTTCCTCTATTTCTGTATACAGTTGCAAAGGTGTCTATGCATTGCATCAAGAACTACTATGATCAGTATAAAAGAGCTTGAATTTTTATGTTTACATTTTCACTGGAGTGCTAAAATCATTATGGGGCATGTCTTCTGAACAGAGTTCAGTGGTCCTGAGTCTATTCTAGATCAGTCATTTATGGCAAAAATGCTTCTTTTCCTTTATAAAGCATGCTGTCCTTTTCCAGTGTTGTATACTGCCACTCATGTTTTTCCTTTTGCAGTTTTGTAATACTTAATCTTTAGAGCTTAGGTAGAATCCAGCAGACAAAATCAACCACTATTTTTTGTCTGGTGGTGTCCAGGTTAAATTCAGAAATGCAGTTTATTACAAGGCATTTAACAAGTTTGAGCCTCGTTAGATGCTCTGTTTGTAATTTGGATCAGCTGTGTGATTGTAAGAAGGAAAACCAGAGGCACCTCAGTCTGCAGAAGAGTTATCCTTGGCAGTTTTCTCCTACTGATTGCAGAATAACTTGTTCATTATGGAACAGTAATTGAGCTTGTTGTGAGCTGAATTATACACAAAGAGGATTTGAATTCTGAATAATCTGACTATTGTATCCATAAGTAATTTTTGAATGTGTGTGTACAGAGGTTCAGACTGCAAAAACATGGTTAGATGGGTTTGGGCTCTTAGGACTTCATGAGTTAAGAAGTTCTACCCTTTTATAGTCCACCCAGATATACATTGGTCTGGTCTTCCATGGTCTACTCTTTACTGACTGACAGTCTGAAAGGTCAGATTTTGATGTTTTGTTATGGGAGGCTTCAGTGGTATGAGCATCTTGCACAAGAATATACTATTGCAGTGTAACCTGGGAACATGTTAGCCTTGGTGTTTCAGAAAATTGGAAAGGCTTTGAAACAACTTTGAGTTTTAAGAACTTGATGTTACAAATTGTGGTGTCAGTGGAGCAGCACTTAGTTTCTCTCAAAGTGTCATTCAGTAGAATACGTGGTCATGGAGCATTTGGATACTTGGGCATCTTTGAGAAATACACACTGGTAATTTGGTGGATATTTTTTGAGCACAGTATGAAGTCAGTTGCACTAAATGAATTGATTTCTGAGGCCAAAAATCTTGCTGCGTGTAATGATTCAGATTTGAAGGAGTAAGAGGAATAAAGCAATTATTTTTGTCCTTTTACCTGCAAGAGCATCCCAAAGTTTAAACATTTATATTCTTTAAAATAAAATGAATAAAGTGTGGTAGCAATGAGCTTCTGTCAAAATGTTTGCTGTCTTTTAAAATTATTTATATAATTCTTTGTTTTACACAAATAGAAAAAAATTCACTTAGTCTTCAGGAGGTGGAATTTAGAGGTAGGAAAGGAAGGGGTTGAGATTTATTGAGGTACAGCCTGTGTTCCTGAAATGGTTTTGTTTCTAGAAATTTTATGTCCCCATGCTTTTGGACATATGCAGCAGCTTCATGAAGTCTCTAAAAAATGTCTGTTTAAAATCCTTCCATGACCCTTGCTGTGTTCTGTAGAATGATGGGCAGGTAGAAGGTGGTGACTACTAAAGTGCCTCTGTCTCTCTGGGCACTTAGTTGGTAATGTAGCAGCTCTCCCCTGTGTGCTGAGATCCAAGATAAGTGTTTGTGATCATTCTGATACCAGTAGATTGTGCAATCTGCATTTTACACACTGCTTTGTAAGTGTGGATTTCATATGATGCCAGAGCAGCGAACGCCCAAAGAGTCTGATGAGAGTGCAAAGTCTTTACACTGAGGAAAGGGATTAAGAATGCATGTCTGCTAGATTCTCTCTTGTAGTTAGTCATCTCCTTGCTCCTTGGAATTTATTACCTTCCAATCTCATTTCAATTTAAATCCTTCATGGCTTGGAATGAAATTAAGTCTTTATTCCTCCACATCCATCACTAGATGGAAGAGATAATCATTCCAGGATTATCTACCTGATGGAAAGACTGATGGAATGGAATAGCCTTGCACTTGTCCCATCTCTTGTCTGCACTGGTGAGAAGTCTGATGGAGTGTTCTTCAGTGTTGTTGAGAAAAGATGTGGCTGAAATAAGCCTTTGTTACTGCTCACTAGTATCAGAGGGATAAAAGCTTTTTTCTGTTGATCCCGTGCACTTTGGGATATTCTACTTCACCACATTAGCTTCTGGATCTGTTCTGTTGAAATGGCTTAAATGGTGTCTGAAACCACTGCTAGAACAGAGGGATGGGGAACCTGGGTTGGAGCTGCTTTTTTCTTCTTTGGCAGCTGCGGTTCGTTTTGGTCTGAGGCTTTCCATTGGCAGTGTCCAAGGCCTCCCCAAACTGCTTCTGGTCATCAAAGTTATCCCCAACCAGGTGAGAATCCTGTGTATTGCCAATTTTGCAGTTCCTATACCCAGAAAGCCTATCAGCTCCTAGGAATTTTGTAAAACATAAATTTGGATTTAGTAGTTTATTCTTACTTTGTATTGCATTTTTTCAGTCAGTCACTTGATTTTGTTTGTTTTCCTTTGATTCCTGTCTGAGATTGAAGCCTTCCAATGATAAGGATAAAATGAAAGAGATCAGACTGGATCTTGCCCTGGAACAGTTACCCACTCCCTATTATGAATCTGTTTGTAATCTTTCAAAGTTAAATATTTTTTAAAATTGTGTCAGTGTTTCTTTGAAGGTGAAGAAATATTTCTTTTTACCTTTGGGGTCGAGATAGAAGCCTTTTCTGTGATGTTAAAATTTCTTCCATTTCAAAAAGAAGATTGGATAGGAAGTTAAAAATTTATTTTCCCTGGTCTTCTGCTGCTGTGTTTTGAGGAAGAATGTGGTGATTTTGGAGAGGGAAAGATTCAATGATTTCCAGTGGCATTCTGGTGTTAGGGACTGTGGAAGTGGATTGATAGTAAAGATAAAGGAGTTAACAACTGTGTTCATCTTTCAGTTTCTCAAATATTTTTTTTTATTCTATTAAAAAGACCAGGTGTTGTTATCTTGTTGTTGAAAATGCACTAAAAAGGTATTCTGCTTTTCAGAAAAAATTCTTTAGTTTTCCGTTTTGTTGCGTGCTTTTTTCATTCAATTCATTCTCTTAATTAAGTCCTAGTAAGGCACACACTGTGTACACAGTACACTGCTGTGTACTGTAGTTATGTAAAATGCTTGTTTCTAATTGGTGAAACTTTTGCATTAGCAGTATCAGCAGTACATTACTTGTGCAAGCTAAAGCATCTCAATCCTTTAAGTTTTTGCATTTTATTTTTGTAATGAGTTTTAAAATTATCTCAGACTTGCATAAATTCAATTAAAGAGGAATGGTTACATTGCATATTTATCTTGTTTGGTGCTGGCTCATTATGCCACATCTTTGCTTTGGAGCTTTCTGTGTTCAGTTGCTATCAAATGCTTCACTGAAGCTCATTGCTCACCACATCAGGAGATAGTTTTATTTTCCTTCTGTATAACAGCCAACAGCTGTAGTAGTAACTTTAACTAAAGAACTGATTTTAGGTTTGAAGAGGTGATTATCTTCTTAGCAAAATCTTAATAAGCATATTTTCCAGTTTTTAAAGATACATGGTTTTCCTGGCAAATGGGAAAGAAAAAATATTTGTCATGTGGATGCCGTAAGAGTTCCAGCACTTCAAAACTGTTATCATTTCTCTGAACACATCAAAAGTAATATAAATGAAAAATGATGTAGTTGGTAACAATAAGAGCAGCCAGAAAGCATGCAGTAAAAACCTTTTAATTATGGAGCTATGTTAAAGATTGGGGAATTGTACCTTTTCTTATGGTGCGCTTCCATCAGAAAGCATCCCAAATTTATAAAGTTCTTGTAGCAACATTTAGTAATTTAAAAAAAGAAAAAGATTCTACATGTTGGACTAGAAGCTCTTGTTGAACCATTGGCATGCAGTTACAGGCCTATAACTTGGTCTGATTATCTTAGAAACATCTAAATGTACCTGGAATAAACTTTTTTTACTAAGCCACAGTTTTCTTCTAGAGAGTTGTCTTGCCAATCTCAATAGAATTCTGCCTTTGTATAGTCCAGATGATGGTTAATGTTTGTGAATCTTTTGATTAGGTCTGAATTTTGAAATTTTTGGGTAGTATTCTTACAGCTGTTAGTGATGCTCTACTACTGGAACTTGTAATTCTGCTTCCAGAGTGAAGTTTCAGCATGTAGGGAGCAGCTGCTGTAACTCTGTCCACAGTAATCTTTGTTACAAAAAAATCAGCTAATGCTTTAAGGTTGTCAGTATATCATTTTCTGTAGTGCACTTGATAGGCTGCACTTAGCTAGAAAAACTGGCAGAAAACATGGATTTTTTCTTACATACAGTATCTTGAAAATTTGAGACATGCTTTTTATTGTTGAAGACCTTTTAGATAAGTTAGTTACATCTAGACTTGTGTTAAGCACTTTCTGTGTTGAAACTGTTGAGAAATTAGGACTTATTAATGAGTGATGGTTGCTTATATCTAGTTTTGATCAAGACTGAGAGCATACAGAGTTCTTATTTCTGCTCATAATTAAAACATTGTCTCTTCTTGCCCCACCTCCTTCTGCCTTAGCTTTGTTTTTGTTTTGGGAAAACTATGGTCAGCTGGAAATTCAAAGGGCCTTGCTGTTTGGTGATAGCACAAGTAGTTCCTGTATCAAGGAAGCCTGTTTTGACATGATTAGATATGCATGGCAGCAACTCTTTATAGATGCTTACAGTCTTGGAAATGCCTGTGTCAGTGTAGAGTTGAATAGCTCCTGTTTCCTTGGGGGGCCAGAGAACAACAGACACACACACACACACACAAAGAACATCTGGATACACTTGTGTGAATCCTTCAGTCCTAAGGGACTGAGTGAAGAACTTGATCATTGAGTGTACAGAACTAGACCAGTAAACTAACAGGTCTTTTTTTCCACTGTGTACAGTCCTTTTGAGGAAAGAGCACAAAAAATTTTCGAGTGGGGCTAAAAAAAGTTTTTTTCCTTTATCTTGTAATATAAGATCTAATGGGCACTTGAAGAAGGAGACTCAATGTAGTCTTTGTTGTTGTTGAATTGTTGGCTAAAGTTTGGAATTCATTGCCACAAGAATAATGTTTATTTCCAGAAGTGATTGCACAAGTCAATAAGAGAAAGGTCTATCCAGGCCATTCAACATGAAGTTGTCCTCCAGGAGGTGGAAGTTGTAAAGAGACCAGGGGAGTACCAGCAGGGGCTTCTCTAGTCAGTTGATGTTGGCTTCTCTTGGATGTAGGATGTTGAAATGGAGGGACCTTGGATATAAGTCAGGATGCTTATGAAGTCATTGGGAAATCCAAGTTTTTCAAATTCTGGTAATTTTAGCAAAATGACAAGTCTAATGACCAAGAGCTATACAATTTTATCAATGGATATTGCAAATTTTTTCCTCTCCCTGAAAAATGTGTGGTTTGTTTTGAAGCAAATCAGATTCTGTTCAGCCTTTTGGTAAAACTCTAATGTCTTCTACCTGTAGGTGCTAAAAGTGGATGGTGCATATGTTGCTGTGAAATTTCCAGGCACCTCCAATAATGCAAACTGTCAGAGCAGTTCTAACTCCGATCCTGATCCCTCTTCTCTCCTCCAAGACTGTAGGCTGCTCAGGATAGATGAACTGCAGGTATGTGTTTGTGAAACATGGAGGAAACAATCAGTATTTACAAGTGTCAGCACTGTGTGTGCTTAATTGCAGCTTAAAATTTTACATCTGTTTTCAGGTTGTAAAAACTGGTGGAACTCCAAAAGTTCCTGACTGTTTTCAAAGAACACCCAAAAAGCTGTGTATTCCTGAAAAAACAGAGATCCTAGCAGTAAATGTAGATTCAAAAGGTAAGTAGGACTTACCCTGTTAGTCCAGATCTTTGGTTCCTTCATTACCTGTCTCTCATCCAAGTGAAAAATACCTGCTTTCAAAGTGACATAAACAGGTGATTCCATTGATATTAGTACTTTCTTGAAAGTGCTTTAGTTGGGAGTTCTTTTACTGGATGCCATCCATAAAACATTAACTTTTTTCTTCATGTGTTTTTGAAGGAGTGCATGCAGTTCTGAAAACTGGGAACTGGGTTCGATACTGCATATTTGACCTTGCCACAGGAAAGGCTGAACAGGAAAATAATTTCCCTACTAGCAGCATTGCATTCCTGGGTCAGAATGAGAGAAGTGTTGCTATTTTTACAGCTGGACAGGTTTGTGGTTTTGTGTCTCAATCATTTAACCTCACTGCACATCTGTCATATTTGAATGAGATGGTACAGCCTTCTGTAAGGCTTCTCCAAAATATGGCAAAGAAATAGTTTTTCAAACAAGTTATGAAAAACTTGCTGCTACCTTTAATATTTTGGTGGCATAAGGGCAATAGCAAACAACTTACCTAAGCACATCTTATTAAACTCTACCTTGAATGTAAAAAAGGGGAGAAAAAAGGTGACAGAATGGTTCTTGCATTAGTATCAACTTGTTATCTAGCTGTGTTTTGGAATGTGATCTAGGTATATTTTGGAGCTGGGTCAGATATAAATCCACTCTTGAGAATAAATGGAAATATTAACAAAGAAAAAAAATTAATCTGTAATTGACTGAAAGTACAGATTCACTAAAAATGATTGAGGTTTTGTTCAACTCTTCCACAACTGTGGTATACTTTCTTTAGGATAATTAAAAGAAACAGTTTTTGCAAAATAATTGAATTTGAATGTTTCATTTCAATATATTCAACTTTACTTGAAGCATTTAAGTAAGCTAAAAGTATAGTTACTATTTGTTTCACTGGTAATGTTAATCAATAAATGATTATCAGAAGGAAGATATTTCTAGTAATGTTTATTATGTTAAACATGTTTCAGGCACTTGCAAAAGGGAATTTCCTATTTTATGTTACACCACTTCCAATGATAGGAGTTAATGACATAAATGAGAATCTTTGGTAAACTGTTGTAATTGTAGTCAGTCAAGAACTGGATCTTTTGGAAAGGATAATATTTATAAATTGTGGAGACTTAATAATGAAACTTTTTTCCCAAATGTAGGAATCACCTATTATTCTTAGAGATGGAAATGGTACAATCTATCCAATGGCAAAAGATTGTATGGGTGGGATACGAGACCCTGACTGGCTTGATCTTCCACCTATTAGTAGTCTTGGAATGGGTGTTCATTCCTTAACAAATCTTCCTGCTAACTCGACCATCAAAAAGAAAGCTGCTATTATCATTATGGCTGTTGAGGTAAAATATTTTCTCTGCTACGGAATTGTGTGCTTTTTTTACCTCTTGTTATTATAAAGTTATGCTTAAAGCAGATTCATGTTTAGATACTGATTTATGTTTTCACTATTTCAAAGAAGCTAATTTCAACTGAAGATTCTCTTAGAAACACAAAAACACCAACAAATTTGCCAAGTAAAGTGAAAGACCCTTTTTTGGGGGGGATGCATGACTTCTCTATCAGGCTTTTAATTAGTAGGGTTTTTTAGGCATTGATTTTGAAATTGTTACCTTTTTACATCTGCTAACACCATGCAGTTTAATTTGTGTCATGGGTGCGCAGTTTTTTTCAGAGATCCAACAACTTGTTTTGGTTGGATCCCTGAGAATGCAATACTTCTTTTTTTTTTTCTATTATTTTAAAATTACCTATTTGGAGCATATACTAGGAAACTAGGAGAGGAAAGTGAAGGTTTTTTCACTTGAAACACGTGTGGAGTTCTGTCCTCATCAGTGATGTTGTATGAGTAGTTCTGCTGTGAATTTATATGTCATACTTGTAAAATCTTGTCAGTAGTTTGTTAGCTCTGCTGTGTGTTCTGCTGCCCCCCGGAGGTACTGTGTACCTGTTAGACTGAGATGCATTTCACAGTGCAGTAGTATTCCATCATTATGGTAAAAACTGGTTTTATATGGGGTGAACTTCCCAGACCTTCAACAGCTTCTAACCATTCACTTCTCAGCCCATAAATCATATGTTTAAAAAGAACTAGGTTAGAACTCATTCATGTACATCCTTAAGCTTTTTCAGTTGTATCACTTTTCCCACGTTACATGGAGCTATGAAATGCAAGTAATCTATCTTAAGAATCCAACTGTGAAGCCAGAGGAATGCTTTTATGAGCCTGATGGCATCTGCTGCTCTGTTCCTTTTGCTTGTCTGTGCCTGAATGCACACAACTCTGTTTTTAACAGTGCTATAATTGAGATGATGAATAATCTGAACAGCTCCTGCAGTAACTTCCAGCCAGTGCTGGAGATGAAGACCTTCCTATTAATTTCAAAATTAGAAGAAAATTAGAAGTATTTATGGAGCTTATATCCACCTCTCATGCTTCACATTTCTGAAATATTTTATTCTTTTGAATATAGAAACAAACATTGATGCAGCACATTCTTCGATGTGACTACGAGGCTTGCAGACAATACCTGATGAATCTTGAGCAAGCAGTTGTCTTGGATCAGAATCCACAGATGCTGCAGACGTTCCTTGGCCACAGATGTGATGGAAACCGTAATATACTGCATGCTTGTGTGTCTGTATGCTTCCCAACCAGCAACAAGGAAACAAAAGAGGAAGAGGGTGAGCTCAACAATATAATGAAAATAATTTGAAATTAATATTTTCATGCATTTTCAAGAAAACACGAAATAAAGGCTGCATTCTTCATGTATGGTTATATTAAAATTTAGCACCTAAAATGTACCCTGGCCTTTTAAAGGTGCTAAGACAACATTTTTATTACTCTCATAAAGTTTTATGAGAATTTTTAAAGACTTCAATAGTTAGGAGCGCTAAGCTGTTTAAATTGACTGTAAAAACTTTTGACATTCACAAGTTAATTATACATGAAAAAAGTATTCTTCTACCTTTGTATCATTAGTATCCCCTTTATATCACTAGTAAAATTTATGAGAAATGGTATTTAATAATTTTGAAGTGTTGTAGAATATGTTAATAGCTTCAATTAGAAATGCTACTTGTCATTGATATGTTTTAAGAAATGTGGAAGAAAAACCTGTTAATGCCAGTTACTGACACAATTTTAAAATGTCTGTTAAATACTGTTATGTAAAAAGCATGTTAACAGAACAAGGTTGCTAAGTCAAGCACTCAAAAATTAGGGAATGGCAGAATTAAGTTTACCCAGGTGCTGTACACGGGCATGCATTGTGGAATGGTCTTTAATTACACCATCATACTATTTTTTCCACAGGACTACCTCATTCAGTGCACAAGATGGACGGTGCTCACCGAATGGGTAGCTATTCAATATTTCTTTTTATCCTCATCATTCAGTGTGTGGCCCCATTCCTTACTCTTGCACACCATACAAACCCTGCACTGAATAATGAATGAACTTCCTTGTGGGATTTTTGTATGGTGCTGTCATTGAATTTTAGTCATTTATAGACCTTAATTGTTCCTCATATCCCTATTTATAAAATGGGGGTAATGTGCAGCTTTTTCATCTCTTGCTTGGAGTTTTATTATAGCTTGAAGTTTTTCTGTATTCAAAGCTATTAACTAATTTTGAGCATTCTGTTTGAGAAGCCTAGGGCCTGATTTTGAGTAGGTGTTACTTCAAAACACTGAGTTCTATGACTGGGTTAATCATAGTTTTAGTTGTGCTGTGAATGTTAATTATTTCTGTGAGTCAAGCACCTTTTAGGTGTCCAGAAATGAGTAAAATGTATCACGATCATCTGTAAAAACTTGTTTCACAAAGTTCTGTGTGCTGATAGATGTGTCAAATAGGTTCTGGTTTTCCAGAGCAATGTTCAGTGTCATTAAACACAACACAGTGTATCCTCCTCTCCTTCCCAAGCTGTTGCTGCCTTACACCCCTCCCTAAGGCTGCAGCAAACAAGGCATAAACAGCCTGCTCTCTGTACAACCCTTCATCTCCAGTGTGTCGTCCATCCTGTGCACTGACTGAGGCAGGGGTTTTGTTGCTGGGGAGACAAAACAATCTGAGGCAAAAAACCCAAACCAAAATAAACAAACAAAACCAAACTGTGTAACTGAAGATTGTGTTACTATAAACACACAAGGAAGTTGAAATAAGGATGCATGGGCAAACTTAATCTGACTTTTCCTAATTTGAGTGCTTGTCTTTGCAACCTTGACATTTTTTTTCAGTAACTTCATTTGGGTGTAATCTAACTTTATGGAAAATGAAAAACATGAACCTGATAGACTTGTGACACTCCTCTGCCTCTCTCTTTCTCCCTCATAAAACTTGTCCTTGAAGGAGATTTGTGTCTTTGGATTCAGGTCACATTTAGCTTCCACTGTAACTGTTAGTGATAGATATTAGGACAAGCTTATTTTCTTTTTATCATCTGGAGGGCAGTGGTGACTTGTGTTGCTGTCTGTGAGTTTAAGTTTAAGTTAAGGTCATCTCTTAAAATGTAAAAGAAGTTTGATTTATAAGTAAAGGCTGCAATTCCAGACGTACAGGCATGATGTTTCTTAAAAATTCCTTAACAATTTAGTGCCACTTCCCAGCTAGTACCTGCTTGAGATTCTTCACTCTTGTTCATACAGATTTCTTCTTAAGTGCCAGAAAGGAAATATTGAGGGCTGGGATAAGCTTTTTTTTCCTTCTCTTCTTTCTCACATCCTGTGCCTAGTTTAGCTGTAGCTCCTGCAGTGTTGGATAAATGATAAATGAATTGCAGGAAAAGTGGTCCCAGAGCTGAAAAGCTGGGGGAAAGCTGCTCTGCTTCTGTGAATTGATACATCCTCAGTCTTGCCAATAGAAGGGATCTTGGGAAAAGCATCTATAAAAGAAATGTCCAAAACATGTGAAATCATAAAAAAGTTGTGATACTGAATTTCAGCTAATGTCACTGAACACATAAAAGCTGAGGGGTTTTGCCTGGAGAACTGGGAGAGATTTCATTAGACAACAGAACAGCAAATCACCCATTAGAGCCAAAGCATATACAATTGATGGTTCTCCAAAAACAGATGCTAACTTTGTTAGTGCAACAGTGAAAATTCAGTTACAGGTCACTTTCTCCAGAACAGGTGAAACCTCTGATGCAGAGAGTGGTTGTATTGCTTGAGGGATCACTCTCCAGAGCTGTGACCCCCTTGTGTGAGAGGTCCAGAAGTGATGGGTTGTGAGTTATGAGAGCTAGTGAGTCTGAGAAAGGAGTACAGCACAAATACCATGGCAATTCATTTACAACTATGAATCAACTTGTAGCTAGGGGCACAAGAATAGTATTCTCTCACTGCTAACTGTTTAGTAGTTGTCTGCTTTGAGCAGTTGGTGATCTTTGTCTAAGAAACCTGCACATGCTTGTGAACAAGCAAAACCAAGGATATCTTTTACTTAGGGTAGTGGTGAGTGGAAATATTTAAAGAATAACCTTACTGTAACAGCTGACACACACTGTCAGATTACCTTATTCTTTTCATTCTTTGACTGAAAGGTATTAATAGCACTTTCCTGTTAAAAAAGAAAGAAGAAAGGGAACTGTCCAGGCCTTAATACTGTCACTTGTGAAAATAAGTGTGCAGGGAATGGTGACTCTCAGTTTGAAAAGCCTTTGAATAGAAAGTGAGTTACAAGAGCATTAGCCCTTGCAACTTTGAGACGTGTCCTGAAAGAACAAGCAGAATCACTTTAAGAATATACTTTTCTTTGTTCAGAAATACACAGTTTCTGTCTACTTTGTACCAAAATAATCATCTGTATCTTGCTTTAATATTCTGTATCACGCTTCACAAAATTCAGTCGTCATAATGAGTAAAACTGGTAGGTGTTATGATGCTTAGGGTTGTAGAAGTTAGAAGAAATGCTAGTTCTTTCTGATATAAACTGATTGTACTGCCTTCTTATACTCCAAACATAGCTCTTCTAAGCAGGTATATGCCTGGAGTGTGTATATTACAAGCCCACACATTTGCATTGTTCATGGATGCTCACTGTGAAGTGTGGTTTGTTTTCTTGTTCTCCTGGTCTGGTGTTTTGGTGGTTTTATTTCTTTATTTGTTTTTGTGTACTTTTTATAGTTGTTTTTGTTTGTATTTTGTTTTCTTTGTTTTTTATAATTTTTATCAAGGCTTTTTTGAAGCCTTGACTCAGCAAGTGTCTAGAATCATTTACATGATAGGACCTTGTCTGTTGATGATGCTGAAAGCTTGTTCAGAATCATTGTTAAGCTCATCCAAAATAAAAATTTGTATATGAGCCTAGTTTGTCTCTCTAAATGGGGAAAAAATAATAGTGACATTCCATATTTTATACTCCTTTCTTATAATTTTCCCAAGTAAAATTTTAGCACTGAATTTTCTTAATTTTTCAGAAGCAGAGCGCTCTGAGAGGAACACGTTTGCTGAAAGGCTCTCAGCTGTGGAAGCTATTGCAAATGCAATCTCTGTTGTGTCAAGTAATGGTCCAGGAAATAGGGCAGGATCATCAAGCAGCAGGAGGTAAACTGAGTAATGGCTTTCTTCTTGTTTTCTGAATGCTAATTTCTGTATTAATTACCAATCTGTTATTAATTCTTTTCTTCTTAAGAATTGGCCTCTGTTGCTAGCTTAAAATTGGATTTCACTTCTTTAAGCACAAAACTAGAGCTCTAGTGTTTTTTGAACCTTTTTTTGTATGAGAACTAATGGTGGGATATTTCTAAACTAATCCTCTTTTCTGGGGTTCATGCTTTGTCTGTCAGTTGTGAAGTAGAAATGTTCCTCCTTGTGGAGAAAAGGAATTTGAGGATAAGCTTTGGTGTTCTTTACCAAGAAGTATTAAGTATGACAGAACTACTGTGGTGGTGGCCAGGCTTGTTTTAAGAGAATTTCTAAGGGAGATGGTCACTTAAGCAGATGAATAATAGTGAGACCAACAGAACACCACTGGGGAAGAATTTAAGTTGATTCATTTTATTCTATGCAGTCATTAAAAAGAAATTCTATCAAGGCCCATTTTTTTATCCTTTCATTAACCTCTGTTTGTAGTTAGATTTTAAAAAGCAGTAGCAATAAGAGCAAATCCTTGCAAAAGCTTAACACTCCTGGCAATGAGCTTGGGCTAAAAAGAATGTCAGATAGCAGTAAGAATACCCACTGTCTGCAAGAGGCAGTGCTGTGGTGCCTAGGGATGTGTTCTGGGTTCAGATCTGACTTGAGGCGTTGCTGAGTGACTCGTCTTCCAGGGCTAAAACATTTTGGTGCAACAAAATATAAGCAAAAATACCTCTTGGCTCATTCTTACTTATGCTGAAATAAAATGGTGATAAGAGGAATTTAATTTCCTTTTTCAATGTGAATTTTTTCTTAAATGTGTTCTAATTATAAATGAAAATGTTAATATTTCTGCCTTGGTTTTGTATTTAGTTTGAGATTAAGGGAAATGATGAGAAGATCCTTGAGAGCTGCTGGATTGGGCAGACATGAAGCTGGTGCTTCATCAAGTGATCACCAAGACCCAGTTTCTCCACCAATAGCTCCTCCCAGCTGGGTTCCAGATCCTCCTGCAATGGATCCAGGTAAGTCTGCTCATATATCACATTAGACTGTAGAAGGAGAGATTTGATAAAGAATTGATGGCTTTTAAGGTGAATAATAACTTATTTTAGTCTCACACTGTAATCTGTCCAATGCCATTAAGGTAACAAAGTGTTCATTGAGATAACTTGAAGAGTTTACTGAAGACTTAACAGCTGATTTTTAATCCAGAATATGTGTTCTTAATGCTGGTGTCAAACTGCTGGGAAGTCTGCCTTGTAATGCTGAGTTACATTACAGACCTAGGAATGTGGCCGTTTGTGGCAAAGATTGCCAGTTAATACAGAAAACCTGCAGTGTGTTAGACATTGCAGCAAGAGCATATTGTTAGGGATGTTTTTATGTATTGATATACATCCTGCTGTTCTGTTTACTGAAAGATGGTGACATTGATTTTATCCTGGCCCCCGCTGTGGGATCTCTTACCACAGCAGCGACTGGCACCGGCCAAGGACCCAGCACCTCCACAATTCCAGGTGAGGACATCCTGCTTATTTGATTATGCCTTAGAATGGAAATTAGCTCAAAAGCTGTCTTTGCTTGCACAGACTTTCTGCATATGAAAATGCCTCTTAACAGATGAAGATTGGATTGAAGCAGAATCTCTCAAGTGTGCAGAAAGTAAATGAAGCACCGTACTATGTTTATGTAAAAATATACATGGAGAGTGACAAATATGTAAAACTATGGAAATTAGCATGGAATTGGGATTACCCTCTCTATTTCAAATATAATTTGGAACTGAAATTTACAGTACTTCATTGAAGTATTGCTGAAACCACTGAATAGTCAAGTTACCAGTTATTCACCACAGTGAACTACCTGCTTTTAGCAGGTAGTAATTTTTTAAGGAAAAACAGTTTCTCTGCAATTTTTTTTTCTTACTGCAGGTCCTTCTACAGAACCATCTGTAGTGGAATCGAAGGATCGGAAGGCAAATGCTCACTTCATACTGAAATTGCTGTGTGATAGTGTTGTTCTACAGCCTTATCTTCGAGAATTGCTGTCAGCTAAGTAAGGATTTTCATGAGAGTTCTTTTGTAATGTTACACTACCTTAAATCAATTACATAGAAACCTTTTTAAAAAGGTTACATCAAGGCCTGTTAGTTAAAATTGAGAATGTTAGAATATGCTGTGTTGTGCCCTGCCATCCTTTAAAAGTATGTCTGTTTCAGAGGAGTAAAATATACAAGACTGCTTATTCACTCTGTGTTTTTTCTGTTTGTACAAACTCAGTGGTGCTAAGTTTTCGTGTATTTGCATCCTACTTCTCCTGTTACAATGAAAAAACTCGTTGTTCTAACTTGTCTGTTGGGGTTTTTTTTGCCTAGGGATGCGAGAGGCATGACACCATTTATGTCAGCAGTTAGTGGCCGGGCATATCCTGCTGCAATTACAATTCTAGAAACTGCACAGAAGATTGCTAAAGGTACAACAGTTTTAGTGACTGCAGGTGTGGGGCTTCCTTCTAAACTTTGGCATGTGTGCAGAGTCATTACTAACACTATAGATTGCTGCATGTTTTGGAAATTTTGCTATTGTGGATTATCTTTCTCTTTTGCAGTTTGTATATTGCAGTAGATTTCTATGAATATTAGCTTTTGTGTTCTTTATAGTATTTTTGGCATGTCACTGTTTTATAAGTGGATTAAGGTACTATTTTTTGGTAGCACAGTTGTATCACATGGAATTTCTTTGTTGAAATTCAAAAAACCTGCTGTGATACAGTGATATGCCAAGCTAGATCCTGTTCCTGAAAAGGCTTATATACAAACAAATATTTTGTGACTCTCTTGTAATGTTGGTATTTAGTTTTTTGGGAGAAATACGTGAAATTGACTTTAGGGAAAAAACTTAAGCACATTAGACCTTGTCATACCACAGTTCTGTAGGACTTCGTGTGGGACAAGAATACTTCTTTTAATAATATGGTTCATAGTCCTTCAGAATGGTGATTCATTGAATTGACAAAAGTATTAGTGAATTTAAAACTGGGGAAGAGGTAATGGTGGTTTTCAGTCAGGAATTTGCAGGGGCTTCTATAAGAAATAATGTGACAAGCAGAAAGTTTTCTCAAAAAGCTCTAACAGGTTTTATTCAAACTTCTAATGCTGTATGAGATTTTGTAATGGCAAACATCCACCAAGAATGGATTCTTTTGCTGGATATTTTTTGGGGTTTTTTTGGGCGGGGTTGTTTTTAACACTGTTATTCTATTATTTTAGCTGAAGCAACTTCCAGTGAAAAAGAAGATGATGTGTTTATGGGAATGGTTTGTCCTTCTGGTACAAATCCAGATGACTCTCCTTTGTATGTTTTGTGTTGTAATGATACATGCAGTTTTACCTGGACTGGTGCAGAACATATTAACCAAGTAAGTTTTTTCTTTTTTTTTAAGCAAATAGGCATGCGTTTCAGCCATGTATTGTGTTAGTCTACTAATCTGATTTTTAAATTATTAATTGCATTGTTTAAATTTCTGTGACTTTTAAGTCTGGTGTAAGTACTGCCTCCCCAAACTGCTATGTAGTGTCAAAGCTGACTGTATTCCTCACAACATGGTTATTACTGGGTGTGGCTTTTCCCCTGTGGCTAACTTTGGCAGGAATTTTGATGGACATGGCTCTTTGAAATCACTGAATATTCTGAATAACAACTAAGTTTCACTTTCCAGAACTGACCTGCTTCTGAGTTTAGGCATCAATTTAAACAAGTGCAGTTTCATTGTAACCTGAACTAGCATGAGATTGCAAGCACTGTAAGGAAAAAATTATACATAATATTTCCCCCCCCCCCCCCATTTTTTAGGATATATTTGAATGCCGAACATGTGGCCTGTTGGAATCACTTTGTTGTTGCACAGAATGTGCGAGGGTCTGTCACAAAGGACATGACTGCAAGTAAGTATTGTGTTCTATTTCTTAAAATTAAATCAGTATTTTGTGGTTTCCTTTGTTTACTGATGCTTAATAAATTTTTTCATTGTTTGAAGTGTTCCAAACTTAGAGAACAGAAGATAAATGAAATAGTTTTGTATCTACTGTGTAAGATTTACTTAATAGGTCAGAATTGAAAGAGTAACCTGAAGTGGTTTTGTACTTTCCATTTTGTAGTATTTAGAGTAAAAGAGTAATTCTCAAAGTGCATAATATTGTGAGAACATTATATCTAAATAATGCTGTGTTTTCATTTTGGGTGCCCCTCAGTGTTTTATGAATCCTGGTGACAGATCATTCTTAGGAATTTTTGGAAAGAAATGTAGGATATTAATCTTCTAAAAATCAACTGTAACAGAGGGAAAAGTGAGCAAACAATTAAGAAATCTCAGATCAACCTGGCCCAAAGCTTTGAAGCTGTTTGTGTTCTGTGCTGCTGTTGCAGGGTGTAAAAGTTAGAGCATTAATATCCTAGCTATAATGAGCTAACAAATACAATTATAAAGATATTCTCAGCAACATAACAGTTACTGAGATTTTACTGCATGTCATGAGTATTTTCAGCTTAACTTTCTTGGATGGAGGCTGTTTTAGGGACGAATAAATGACCTTGGATGTGTTTTGCTAAGACAGTATGAAAAGCTGTGTAGTTAAACTGCCCTCTTAAGATGAGTGTAGGAAATGTGGATGACAAACATCAAGTGCTGCCACATATAAAACCCATATTTCTCTTTTTTAAGCTAGGTTTTGGCATTTTGCTACTATCAGAAACAAAAAAACTGCAGAAAGAAATCTAAGCATGTAGACTAACACCCTCAGGTTGTGTAGAAAAGATTTGGTATGTTACTGGGCAGTGTTGCAGTTCACCTTTTCTATTTCTTGTAGGCTCAAACGAACATCACCAACAGCCTACTGTGATTGCTGGGAAAAGTGCAAGTGTAAAACACTAATTGCTGGGCAAAAGTCTGCTCGCCTTGATCTCCTTTACCGCCTGCTTACCACCACAAATCTTGTTACCATGCCAAATAGCAGGCAAGTTCATGTTGGCATTGACTAGGGCAGAATTAAAAAAAATTATTTTCTAAATATATGTGGTATATTGTATTTCCACTAACAATTTTTTCATTACAGGGGAGAACATCTGCTGTTGTTTTTAGTACAGACAGTTGCCAGGCAAACTGTAGAACACTGCCAGTACAGACCACCTAGAATCAGGGAAGATCGCAATCGTAAAACTGCAAATCCTGAAGGTAAGAGCTATTTCAGTGAAATAAATGGGAGATTCCATATTGCAGTATCTCTTCCTTATGCTTTCTTGGTTTTTTTGTTTGTTTAATCTTTCTAGATTCTGATATGCCTGATCATGATTTAGAGCCTCCTCGTTTTGCCCAGCTAGCTCTGGAACGTGTTTTACAAGACTGGAATGCACTGAAGTCCATGATCATGTTTGGCTCCCAGGAAAATAAAGACCCGTGTGTATCTACACATAGTTGTTGATGTAAAGTTTGATCTGATACTTGACACCTGCTGGCTTACATACATTTATTTCTTTTCTTTTTGTTTTTTCCAAGTCTTAGTGCAAGCAGTAGAATAGGTCATCTTCTGCCTGAAGAGCAAGTTTACCTTAATCAGCAAAGTGGAACTATTCGCTTGGACTGTTTTACACACTGCCTTATTGTCAAATGTACAGCAGACATTTTGGTAAGCACTCTTAGCCATGTTTTACATAGACTTTCTGGATAATAGGATATTGTAAGGTATCTCAGGTCATTTGTTTGGAAACTAATTTGAAAGTAACTTCAAGTTAATCATGGCTTTGTGAATTTATACTGTTATGACTGTGATCTCCTTTGAGTCTTAATCTCTCTTGTTTGATGCTTCAAAATTGCATGCAACTAATGAGTTGTAATGACCTCTTTCTTCAGCTGTTAGACACTTTGCTGGGTACTCTGGTGAAGGAATTACAGAACAAGTATACACCAGGCCGCAGAGAAGAAGCTATTGCTGTTACAATGAGATTCCTGCGTTCTGTGGCAAGAGTCTTTGTCATTCTTAGTGTGGAGATGGCTTCCTCTAAAAAGAAAAAGTAAGTGGTGAAGATGTATGTTGGTTGTGGTGGTTTTTTTCCTTTATTTACTTTTTTTCCCTATATAATGAGTTGATAAAAATCAACAATAGGCAGAAACATCTGAATTATTTTGTATTCTGTAGGCAGACTTGGAAAGATGCACAATAGCTGCTGGTATGTCATGTAATTTCTTAATGCAATACTTGTTAAACTTACATGTTCATATCAAACTTTTTGTTTATAGTGTATGAGTTTTTGGAAATAGTTTTTCTAAACATATTAAAATTACAGCGTATGGTTGGTTGTCAGTAGTAGATTTAGATATCAAGCCTCAGTCTTGAATTATTGAATGATAAACGTTTTTCACTGACTTGAATAGGTGCATATTGTTTCTATACACACAAATGTATGTATCTCTTGAAAATTATTTTTTGAGAAAAAAATTAGGACAATTAATATTGCCACAAAGTTTTTGGGAAAAAAAATATGTGTTTGACATTTATCTTTCTGTATTTTATCCCTCAGCAATTTTATTCCACAACCAATTGGAAAGTGTAAACGTGTATTTCAGGCATTATTGCCTTATGCTGTTGAAGAGTTGTGCAACGTAGCAGAATCTCTAATTATTCCAGTCAGGATGGGAATTGCGCGTCCTACAGCACCCTTTACCCTTGCTAGCACTAGTATAGATGCCATGCAGGGAAGTGAAGAACTGTTTTCTGTGGAGCCTCTGCCACCCAGACCATCATCTGACCAGTCTAGCAGGTAAAACTTATTAAAGCTTACTATCTGTACTTTTCAAAGACTTCCTAAAGGTGGTTTTATTTTGGAGTTTTTGTAAGCTTTGCATTAAGTGATAACCACAGGTCCAAATCGACTTTTTTTTGAGGATTTATTTTTATATATTTTTCTTTTAAGTTCTAGTCAATCTCAGTCATCCTACATAATAAGGAATCCTCAGCAAAGACGAATCAGCCAGTCACAACCAGTTCGTGGCAGGGATGAAGAACAGGATGATATTGTTTCAGCTGATGTAGAAGAGGTCAGTTTTATTTTTGTACTTTTTTTCTTCTCAATATAGCAGACCTAATACATTAGCCCATGCTTTGACATCTGAATCTGAAGTCTGTGCGTCTGATTTGAAAAAGATATTAAGTAGCACTTCATGAAATCTTACTGTGCTGTAAGCATTTTTAATAGAACTTTGTAATTGTTGTTTTCTATTTTATTTCTCTCTGTTAAAAAAGTTTTAAAGTCTTTCAGCACATGACAGCTATTATGTAGGTTCTGTTAGAGAGCTAGAGGGTGTATCAGGAGATGATAGCAGGTAATACCTCTTCAGTGTTTAGAAGCTAATTTTTGATTTTGTAGTCAGTTTTATCCTTATAGCATTAAAATCTAATATCCAAAGCTGTTTTATTTGTGATTTTTTTTCCCCACAACATTGTAAACTGTACAGCCACGTACAACTACTGTGGCTGTAAATTAATTTTTTGTTCATATCAGCTCAATTTTGAGGTCATCTTCATCTTTCTAAGATGGGGTTTTTTTAAATCAAACTTTGCACTCTGTTTTGGAAAACTCATAGATTCTCTGATATTGAAGATAGTCTGGCATAATATTACCATCTCTTTCCAGGTTGAGGTGGTTGAGGGGGTGGCAGGTGAAGAAGACCATCATGATGAACAGGAAGAACATGGTGAAGAAAATGCTGAAGCAGAAGGACAGCATGATGAACATGATGAAGATGGTATGTATAATGTACATCCTGCACATTTACTGCTTGAGTGAGAAAACTATGCATCAAAAAGAAAAGCATCTTTGGGTCACCAGTGATAATGATTTGGGAGATTTGCAGGAGTAGAGAGAATCGAAGGGTTCCAGACTGTTCATCTTACAGAAGGAGATATATAAAATTAGAGAATACATGTAGTAGGCAACTACATGAACTTTTTCTGGTTGAGTAGAAAATATTAAGTTCCCAAAGGTATCAGATGTTATTATATTCTTGGTTAACAGTGTATTTTACCTTTTGTATTTACTACTGAAAAATGTTGTCGAGGTTGGGCCAGCGTCAAACCATGACAATGGTTGATGTGTTCTCAAAAGCAGTTTGAATCCTGGCAAGCTAATTCTCAAACTAATCACAAAGTGCTAAATTATGATTCAATAATTTGTAGACATAATTAATCAATCCTATATGAAAATGTTTGAAATTATTATGACTTGTCTTGTATTACTTAGTTTGGGGTTAGATGGCCCAAAGCTATGATTTAAAAAAAGTTATCTTCTTTCTGTCTGTGCTTTGTGTTTCCAGTCAATCCATTTACAATATAGTAAATCTGTTTACTGATTTGGTGAATATTCAAACATTTAATTCTTGAAGCTTAAAACTGGAATAGAAGCTGTATATTGAATAAGTTTTTATAGAGTTTTCAAATATCCCTTAAATACTATTGAAACAGCATATGGTAAATTGTCTTAGTACACGTGTATGAAAAGTTGTGGAATGTTGTGGCTGGAGTGACTTATTTTGAATCCTAAAAGCCTTTATTTTCCCTGTGTGTTGAATGTACATGTGCAGTGCAGAGTGAGAATGGGTGGCTAATTGCTGGAAAATAAGAAAACATGCTCCAGGTATTGCTGGGTGTCTGCACTGCTTTTATGACCCCCCCTGCATATCTATTAACTTCTGCTGTAGTAAGAGTATCTGGGTTTGTTTCTGACTTATATGAGTCACCACAGTAATTATAATTTTATCTTCTAAATATGAGATGCTTTGTCCATTGTTTTTATAGGCAGTGATATGGAGTTGGATTTGCTGGCTGCTGCTGAAACAGAAAGTGACAGTGAGAGTAACCACAGTAACCAGGACAATGCCAGTGGGCGCAGAAGTGTTGTCACTGCAGCTACTGCTGGGTCAGAAGCAGGTACACCACATCTTTTTGGGTCTATTCTAGCTGGTTAAATTTAGATATTAGGAGTAAGTACTCTCCTCCTTCCCTAGATTTCCTGCTTTTCCTTTGCTCTAATAGTAAGGTATCGTGCAGACTTTTTGGACAAGGAAATGGATTAAGATGTGACCTACATTTTTTGCTCTTTTGGAGCAGCTGCATGTGTTTGAAATTATCATGTGCTCTTGTGTAGTGAAATTAAATGGTCTCACTTATTTTCAAGTGTAGTAGTTGAAAACAATGGTTTATGGTTTAAATCAATACATAAAACCTGAGCACTCATTGTACAGGTGTTTGAGAGCAACTACCTTACTTTCCAGTTTGGAAACATAATTTTTAGAATTCTTCTCCTAGGGGTAGAATCAGTAAAGTATTTTTAAATCCAGTTACTTCTTAATTTGTATTTTGAAGTGTAAGTAATCATACTGCTTTTTCATTACACCTGTATATAATTAGCAGTATGTTATAATAATAATTTATTAAACCTTTTCAATAGTGGTATTTGAACCTTTTTAGTATAGTGTCATTACTCATGGAAGAAGTCTATGCTGACATGATACACGTATATGTGCACACGTGTGGAGCTGTCAGTTTTTGCTTATTTTTCTCAACAGGTGCTAGCAGTGTTCCAGCATTTTTTTCTGAAGATGACTCTCAGTCAAATGATTCCAGTGACTCTGATAGCAGCAGCAGTCAGAGTGATGACATAGAGCAGGAGACCTTCATGCTTGATGAGCCCCTGGAGCGAACCACAAACAGCTCCCATGCCAATGGAGCCGCGCAGGCTCCCCGTTCCATGCAGTGGGCTGTACGCAACACCCAGAACCAGAGGACTGCCAGCACAGCCCCCTCCAGTACGTCAACCCCAGCAGGCAAGTCTCAGTGAACTGCATGCATGAATGCCAGCTCTGGCTTTGGTCCTTCCTCTGCTTCTGTTTATTCTCTTAAGGATGAAATCTTATCTCTTTGCCGTACTGCTGACCTACCTTGACTGTTAGAGTTCTAGTTTTGAATTTGAAAAAAGGGAAAGATCTGTTGCAGTTAAGATCTGAGTATGCTTACTGTAGTTAGTAATTATTTGCTAGTTACAGTTGTGATGTGAGTAATATTTACAAGTTTATTTCTGTAAATCTTGATCATGAAATCAATCAATACACAAATGACACAGCAAAGATTAAATGAGTTCATTAATGTAATGTTTTCTTTTGTATTTAGCAAGTTCAGCGGGCTTGATTTATATTGATCCCTCAAACCTTCGTCGGAGTGGTACCATCAGTACAAGTGCAGCAGCAGCTGCTGCAGCACTTGAAGCCAGCAATGCAAGCAGCTATTTGACATCTGCGAGCAGCTTAGCAAGAGCATACAGTATTGTGATACGGCAGATATCTGACCTGATGGGTCTGATTCCCAAATACAATCACTTAGTGTACTCCCAGATTCCAGCTGCAGTGAAGCTGACATACCAAGATGCAGTTAACTTGCAGGTAAGAACATGGAAATGTTCATCAAAAAAATGTAATTTCAATACAACTGAGGTTTTTAAGGTAAAATTATAGAATTGCTGAGATTGAAAGTGACCTCTGCATATTGGCTAATCTAAATTTCTTTGAGGGTCAACAGGAGCAGGCTGCTCAGGACTGACTGTTTAGGTTTTGAATATCTCCAAGGATGGAGATTCCACAGCTTCTCTATTAAATATTTGACAGCTCTCACAGTGAAAGAGGATTTTTCTTTTTGAGTTTAAAGGGATGTACCAAGTATTTCAGTCGTTGTCCACTTGTATATTCACTTGGTGTCACTAAGAGTCTGGCTTTGTATACTTCATACCTTTTTGTCAGGTGTTTGTGCACACTGGTAAGATCCTCCTGAGTTTGTTTCTTCAATCTAAAGTATTCCCAGCATTCTCAGCCTCTTCTTATGTTAAGAGAGAGTGTGGGCTAAAGTAACTCTGGTCACTTCTTCAATTGAATTGAATGTATTTCATATACATATATTCTTTCAAAACAAGGAACTTATGTTGATTTTGTTTAAACAATGTCTGACTGGTATGTAATTAATAGTTAAGTGAGAATTGACTAGGGATTTCTGCTAGACGTCTGTTGCCATATTCTAGTTGACATTAACTGTTGAGTCTATATAAGAAGAAAGTTAGTAAGGGCCAAATAATTAAATTAAATTAAAGATTTGTACAGGTAAATGTACTGTTCACTGTCCCTTCCTTCAGGGACACGGTCATTATTTCCATGTTATGCACGTGTTTTTTATACTGTGTTCTTGACTGACTGTTTTTGAAAATTTATGTAAAATGCATCTGTAGAGAAAATACATGTCAGCAGTCTTCCCCTTCATGTATAGACATTAGTTTCAGAGACTGACAAGATTGGAGGGACTCCAATGTGTTTAGAAAGTATGTATCAACTTGTACCTGGGCATAGTGATAGGGTAAAATTGTATAACACAGCTGCAGGAAAGGACTTCTGATTTGGGAGAGGAAGGTTAGAAAGATATTCTGGGATCAAACCCTGGGGTAAACAAACAGGGAAAGAAATAAGAGAGTGTAGTTTTATTATGGAGGAGACTAAAATAATTTTTTGTTCAGGAGATTTTTAATGGGAAAAGTGAACAGGAGATCTGTCCAGCTGAGGCAGCAAGAGGTTTGTATTAGCACAGGAAACTTGAACAGTGGAGGTTTCATTTGGACATAGAAATAAGGTTGAGACAGCATTTTGTTATTTTAGTGCATTAGAAGTGTGAGGGGTATTTTTGAAGACCAGAATGCAGAGGAATGAAGAAAGCAGACTAATGTTGGATCAAAAAAATCCAACAGGTCAGTGGAGTTAGTAGATGATAAGAAAAACAGACTGCAGAGCCAGTAGTGGGAACAGGTGAAGCAAAGATAAGACTAGGAGGTGAGACTTGTGTGTAGACATAGTTCTCTGTGCAGGTCTTAACTTTGTTGTCTTCAGTGAATAATTTGCAAGGGGTGAAGAATGCTACAAGAAAGTCAGGAATTAAGCTCAAATCATCAAGTTGTGCACACCTGGGAGATGCTGAGTGGGGAGGAGTAGAAGAGATGCCCAAAAGAGAGAGAGATGGTGAGAATGCTTTATAGATATCAAAGTGGTAAGCCATGAGAGCTGCATACCACCACCACTGTGCATCAGCAATCTCAAGAGAGCTTTCAGAAACTGATCATCAGTAATTCTTGAGCATGGTTTTACAGCCTGTTTGTAGGGAATCAGGAAGATTTCATTCTTGTCACCTACTCCTATTGTTTGCAAAACCAATTAAATCTCATTTTCTATAGAATTATGTGGAAGAAAAGCTTATTCCTACTTGGAATTGGATGGTCAGTATCATGGACTCTACTGAAGCTCAGCTGCGTTACGGTTCGGCATTATCATCTGCTGGTGATCCTGGGCATCCAAATCATCCTCTCCATGCTTCTCAGAACTCAGCTAGAAGGGAAAGGATGACAGCCCGTGAGGAAGCCAGCTTGAGAACACTTGAAGGAAGAAGGTATGAAAATAGTTTGATTGCTGCATGCAGTATGAATTATCAGTTTTATAGTCAAATCTTATTCACAGACGTCTTAGAAATCTTATTCTGCAGTTCTGGAATGCAGTTGCTGTTTTGATTTAAGTTGGCTTCCTGTGTTGTTGCTACTATTTGGTTTATTCTGACATACTAGATTCATCTTGAGCATTAACTGTTTACAATGTACTGCATCTGACCTGCTTGTTCTATGCTTGTAGCCTGTTACCACTATTTTTGTGTAGAGTTCATTGACATTTTACATCCACATTTGAAATACAGGGCTTATCAATAAAATATGTGTTCTCCTGTGATGCCTGATGTCTCTGTATTCAATCCTTTTCCTGCACTAGACGTGCTACCTTGCTCAGTGCCCGTCAGGGAATGATGTCAGCACGTGGTGATTTCCTGAACTACGCGCTGTCCTTGATGCGTTCTCACAACGATGAGCACTCAGATGTTCTTCCTGTTCTGGATGTCTGCTCACTAAAGCATGTAGCATATGTGTTTCAAGCCCTTATTTATTGGATTAAAGCAATGAATCAGCAGACAACATTGGATACTCCTCAGCTGGAAAGGAAAAGGTACTGAGGTTGACTCCTAGAAACAAAACCTACGTAAAAAAAAAAGCCCTTTTGTTTCAGTTATTGCTGTTGTTCCTCAGTATCTTACATAAACAGATGCATTAATCTGGATGCCTGTGTGTGGGTGTGTGTAGTAACATACATATCATAAATGTGTGTAGTAACATACATATTATAGAAAGAATTTCTGTAATGGTATATAATGTACCTATGTTTGATAAGCTTGTTGCAGTACCCTATTCACTTCTTTTTATACTGTAAAATGTTTTCCTACTGTTGAAACTTGAGTTGGATTTTTAACTCCATAGTAGTGCCTCTAAAAGACATACTCAGGACAGTTTCTCAGTTAATGATGTGAGACATACATTTGACATGATAGCAACTTACTTAGATATCTGTCAAACATGTTAGAGATGACATTGGAGAAAATGTCATTGTGTGATGTAATGGGCTTTGTGATTTTGTTTTCTGTTTGGTTATATGCATTTGAGACTCATCTGATATTTAAGGCATAGGAGAGAAATTAATAGCTGAAAATGTCCTTGAGTTGGAAAGCTGCTATTTCAACTATCACATTTTACAAAGTGCATTTATTAATTTTAAGTTGTTTTAAGATTTCTTTTTTTTTTTTTTTTTCGTTTCAAATGCCAGTTAGTGCCAATAGAAATGTCCACCCATTGGTGTTCTACACCATCTGTTCCCATTTCTTAGCTAGGTTTTTAGGTGATGTACCCAAGCAGTCCTAATCAACAGTTAAATGCAGATTGTGCCCCTTTCTGCTCCTAATTTTCAGTATTGCAGGTTAAGCTTAACATTACATTTTCTCTACAAATTTAGTAACTGTAAAATACGAGATATTAATATCTTTGATATATATTGGACTGCACAGTTACTTACTGTGTTCTGTTTATCTTGGTAATGTTATGACCTCAAAAGTGTACCAAGAGAGTGTTATCAACAGTAGTTTCCTCACAAGTAAGAATGATATAGTACAGTAATCAACTTTTTGTACTGATTTGAGTAGTTCTAGCCACAGCTTTAGCCCTTTTCCAGGCAATTACATACTTCCAGAAGCTGCTTTTCAAAAAAAAAATTAAAAAAAATTCATGTACTGAAATCTGTGAAATAACTGTTCATAAAAGAATTGGGAAATTTGCATGAAATGCATTTAAAACTGTGAAGGTCTAGACATTTTCAATTAAAAATGAGTGGTTCAAACAGTTGCTTCCATTACATTACATATTAGTAGTCTGTTATCAGTTTATCAATTTCATCTAGTTTCAGAACATGTTTCACAATGCATAAACTGCCAGAAATTAATAGTAACCAAAGTTCTTGACAGAACAGTAGTATAATATAGTGAAATCAAGTTTTTAATGTGCAGCTTGCAGACTTACCTTCTGGAATTACCTCAGTGAGATTATTTTTAAATTTTGAAATGGTATTCACTTGTATATTTCTTCCAGTAATGCAGGATTCCTAGGATTTTATATTGATACAGTGTTTAAAACCAAACATCAATGCCCAAAGGTGATTTTGATCTTAACTTGTAAGATCAAAGTTGGTAGGTGGCTCTAAGGGTAACTGTGTGAGTGATGTAGTGAGTACATAATGAGAAGTTCTCTACGGTGCTTCAGTTTTAGTTGTGTTTTTGTTTTGTATAACTCTTAAGTACACTTGCTGATTATGCTGCAGATATAGATGTTTTGCCAAATAATTTCTTCAAGATGATTGACTCTTTTTTATTCTTCTCTGTTTTCTTGTTGTTGTTTTGGATGTTTTTATTAAGAACTCGTGAGCTTTTGGAACTGGGTCTTGACAACGAAGATTCAGAACATGAAAATGATGATGATACCAATCAAAGTTAGTATACAAAAATTAACATAGCATACCAAAATGCCAGACTTTCTTAGTGCTTTTTCCCTTTAGCTAGCTGAGATTTTGAGTAAATTTTGCTGCTTGTATATGTAAAGTTGGGTTTAGTAAGATTTTCTTAGCATTGTTACTTCACCAGTTTTCTTCTACCATTGCCTATTTCATTGCTTCACATTTCAGGGCCATCTTTTCATCTTCTCTCTCACTAAACTGCAGTATTACTTATCTACCATTCTACATTAAAATTTGAATCATAGTTAAACTAATCTTTTTGATCTGATGAAAAACTGTGCTGAAAATGGTAGAATATTTACTCCTATATACAATGTAGGAGTGATGTTCAGTAAAGCTAGGTATAGTAAAAAGAATAAAAACTATAACTAAGCAAATTAATAAAGATACAGCATTTGCAGAAGCATCCTGTAGAAGTGCTAAATTTGCAGAGGTTCTCCTCTAGTCAGGTAGCTAAGAGGGAAGGATATTAATTTTTGGCATTTTAAATCCTTATTTTTTCTAACTGTGAAAACTGATTTGAAATCTCTGATATTTAGGTGCTACACTCAACGACAAAGATGATGACACCCTCCCAGCAGAGACTGGCCAGAACCATCCATTTTTCAGACGGTCAGACTCTATGACATTCCTCGGCTGCATTCCACCCAATCCTTTTGAGGTTCCTCTGGCAGAGGCCATCCCCTTGGCAGACCAGCCACATCTATTACAGGTGACATCAGAGATGGTGTTTTGGAAGAAAACTGCAGTTTGCTTTTTCATTCCTCACCGAAGTGCATTATTGACCCAGAGCTCTTTTGTTGGTTTTCAGCCAAATGCTCGCAAAGAGGATCTGTTCGGCCGGCCCAGTCAGGGTCTGTACTCGTCTTCTGCCAACAGTGGCAAGTGCTTAGTGGAAGTTACAGTGGATAGAAACTGCCTTGAGGTAAATGTAAATCTTTATTGTTTTAAACAATATGGTAATTTAAACTAGAACCGTCATTTTCCTTAAAAAGACACTTTAATATTTTCAGAGAGGATTTTATATAGCTTTCAGAATGATAATTTAAAAGCCCAGTGCCTGTAAAAACTTGAAGTCTTTAGGGAAAGTGTGCTTAATATAGAAACTTGATGATTATTGACTTATAGCAGCTTTCAGGTAGTATTTTTAAATGCAGCAGTACAATTCTGAGCTAATTTTAGAATGCTAATTATATAATTATTTTTGATAAAAAGATTTAAATCTTCCTTTAGTCCATCCAATAGATTTGACTTGCCTTCAGACTGAACATCAATTGGCAAGCATATGAAATGCAAACACACAGTGGGGAAAATAGTTATTTTTGTATTTATTGAAATGATTGTGGCCACTGTGTTTTAACAGGTCAATTACAGTGTTCATTTTGTGTGATTTAAGTATACACCTGTGAATATATGTGCTTCAAAGCTTCTACTCTGCTTTGAAAGTGCAGCTAAATTTTACTTCTCTTTTAGGTTCTTCCAACTAAAATGTCTTATGCAGCCAACTTAAAAAATGTTATGAGCATGCAAAATCGGCAGAAGAAGGAAGGGGAAGAACAAAATGTGCCTACAGAAGAATCTGAGAGTTCAAAACCAGGGCCTTCAGCTCACGATCTTGCAGCGCAACTGAAAAGCAGCTTGTTGGCAGAGATAGGATTGACAGAAAGTGAAGGGCCACCCCTCACATCTTTCAGGTAGCTGAGTTTAAAATTACAATTTGAAATGTTGCTGCTCTTCTAAGTGGCTGTTTGGGAGTCTGGAAAGTATTTTTGAAATTAAAATGGGTAGCTTAATTTAGTTTACATTTGTAGTTTGTAGTTTAGATTAGTAGCTTCTAAAGTGAATAGTTGAACAGTCTTCAAAGAGGTCTGTGCAAACTGTAGGCAAATTCCTTTATTCCCTGACTTCCTGCTGCTGACCTGCTGTGATGTCCTGGGTAGCCAGGCTGAGCAGTTGGAATCCATAGCTTGCCATCTCTGTCTGGTGGTGCTGCCCACACTTAATGCAGTTATGAATTAAACTCTCTTCAAATTACAGCTATTTTAAAAGAAATTAAGGTCTTGGTTGATGGGAGACCAGTAACAGTGCATTCCACATAGCACCAAAAGTTATATGCTTTTGGAGTAATTACCCTTTGGAAGCAAGGCTTGTGTTTCTGCTGAAACAAAGCAGCTTCATGTGCTTTTGTGCACAGACTTGGTGTACTGTGTCATTGTTTATCAGGAATAAAAAGCTTAGTTGAATGCAGAGGCTAAGAAAAGGCTGAAGTACACAAAATGTGTCTGAAATTTTACTTGATTCCACATATCTGTCATTTTTTTCTTCTTTCTGTCAGGCCCCAGTGTAGCTTCATGGGCATGGTTATTTCTCATGACATGTTGCTGGGACGCTGGCGCCTTTCTTTGGAGTTGTTTGGTAGAGTATTCATGGAAGATGTTGGAGCAGAGCCTGGATCGGTATGTATTTCTCAGTGTAAGGACAGTTCCTCTTACAACTAATTTGTGACTCTCTCTAATTATTCTGATTTTGGGGTTAGTGCTTGTTTTTTTTATTATTTTTAGATCTTGACTGAATTAGGTGGCTTTGAAGTCAAGGAATCAAAATTCCGCAGGGAGATGGAAAAACTTAGAAACCAGCAATCAAGAGATTTAACATTGGAGGTAAAAAATCTTCTAATAAACTTTCATTAGAAGTTGAATTACTACAGTAACCTGATAGAAAAAATTTGTATTTCAGAGTCTGCAAGCAGGTGTCTTAAATCATACTTTGTGAGTTATGTTGCAATTACTCTGTAGTTTTTCCCACTCTGATTGTTGTTTGTTGAATCTGTGGAGCACTGTACAGAAATCTGTTGTGAAGCTGAAAGTCTCTTAGAATGATAGTTGGTAAAGAAAGAATTTTTTTTGGTATTTTTTACTAGGTTGATCGAGACAGAGATCTTCTGATTCAGCAGACCATGAGGCAGCTGAACAATCACTTTGGTCGCAGGTGTGCTACCACTCCGATGGCCGTACACAGAGTGAAAGTTACTTTTAAGGATGAGCCTGGAGAAGGCAGTGGCGTAGCACGGAGCTTTTATACTGCTATTGCACAGGCTTTTCTGTCAAATGAGAAACTGCCAAATCTAGATTGCATTCAGAATGCCAACAAGGGTACCCATACAAGTAAGTGATGCACAGCAGTTAATCTACAGAAAATATTAATAAAAACCTTGGGTGCTTTATTTACATAGAAATACTTGGCCTTGTGCCAGTGATGTCTCTTGTTAGTTTAGCCTAGAATCCATAAAAATTATGCATTAGTTCTCTGGAGCAAGGAAATGGCTTTCCCCCCCTCCACGCATTTTCAGAAACAGGAACTTCTTGTTTTTCTTGCAACAGGAGTCTGCTTTAGGTGTGCTCAGATTTTTTGAGTGTCCTTCTCTCCAGCAGGTAATAATTGTCAAGATTTTAGCTACTAAGAGCTTATATATTTTTTTACAGCTGCTCTATCTGACTTGCCACAAACACAATCTAATGGTTTTGAAAATATATATAAGCTCTTAAAGTATTTTATAATTTTTAAGTTGGTAGAAACACTTCAGGTCCTTTCTGAAGTTTGGCTGAACCCAATCACTGCTTCAAGTGAAATGGTTCTGTCTCATTGATGTCTGTCAAACTCTTCCAAACCTTAGTTTTCCTTACGCTGAAACTTAGGTAGGAGAGAGAAATCTAAAGATGTTTAAGTTTATGAGGTTTTTTGCCCTTCAGGTCTGATGCAGAGATTGCGAAATAGGGGAGAGAGAGATCGGGAAAGGGAGCGAGAGAGAGAAATGCGGAGAAGTAGTGGCTTGCGAACTGGTTCTCGGAGAGATAGGGATAGGTAAGTGATAATCTTTATCTTGATGAAGATATTTTGTCAAATAGAGTAATTGCCTTGGATATTGTCAGGAAAGATACTTCCTCCAGTTAAAAGAGTCTCTTTCAGGAGTGATTTGCAGGTTAATTTGTTGAAATTTGGTCTCTAGTTTTAATTCTTTACAGAATTATTAGGCCTAGTTTATCATTAATCAGTTATGTTATTGGCCATCAGTTTCTTCTGGTAAAACAATAACAAAAACTTGTGTACTAGAATAAAATTGTGAGGTAGTGTAGAAACAACAGTGCCATTGGTGGCATGTCTGACTGCTGTATCCAAAACACAAGTAATACTAAAATCTCTGGTTTATTTTGATTCTCTCTTTCTGATTCATTCTCTCCAAGCAGCTATGAGCAACACTACTATTCCAGCAGTAAAGCTAATGCTAATATCAATCTGTGTGCAAATAATATTGTTCCAGAGGATTTTTGAATTTTTCCTCTGAGTACCAACTGCTCTGATTATCTTAAGGGACTTCAGAAGACAACTGTCCATTGACACACGGCCCTTTAGACCAGCCTCGGAAGGAAACCCCAGCGATGACCCTGACCCTCTCCCAGCACACAGACAAGCCCTTGGAGAACGGCTCTACCCTCGAGTGCAAGCAATGCAGCCAGTAAGACTTCCCTAATACACTTAATGATTGCCCTTGTCATCTTGTAATGTAAAAATTTATTTCCTTAGCCATAATTGAAATAATTGAAACATAATTGATAGTATTCAAACATGTAAGACTGATTTTATTTTATTTTAAATTTTGTTAAGATTTTGTTTCTCTAATTTGTTTTTTAGCTTAGGAGGTATCTTGTAATGCATTCTCTATTTAAAATACCAAAACTTTCATAAGATCATATTTGAAAATAAGAGAACTGGAGGAGAATAGTAAGACCTATCACTCCTTTATCCCCAGGCATTTGCAAGTAAAATCACAGGAATGTTGTTGGAATTGTCTCCTGCTCAGCTGCTTCTGTTACTAGCTAGTGAAGATTCCCTTAGAGCAAGAGTTGATGAAGCAATGGAACTCATTATTGCACATGGCAGGTAAAGTATCAAAAGTGAGAACTGACTTTGTGGCCAAAGCACTTATACTGTTCTACATCTAACTCCAATACATGCAGCTTATTTCTTGATAGTCTAGATATTTTTCTTTGGACAAGTGACTTTTTGGCTTTGGTTTAATCTATTCTGACTGGTTTCAGAATATGACAGTTCCTTATTGAGAGCAGCCCTGCTGAGAAGGACTTGATGGGTGCTGGTGGATGAGAAACTGGACATAAGCTGGCCATGCAATGCACCAGATGTGTTCTGGGCTGCACCACAAACAGCGTGGCCAGTAGGTTGAGGGAGAGGATTCTGCCCCTCTCCCTGCAGAGACCCCACCTGCACTGCTGCATCCAGCTCAGGGGTCCCCAGCACAGGAGGGATATGGACCTGTTGGAGCAAGTCCTGAGGAGGTCACCAAGATGATCAGAAGAATGGAGTACCTGTCTTATGAAGAAAGGCTGAGAGAACTGGGGTTGTTAGCATGGAAAAGAGAAAGCTTATGGGTGACCTAATTGTGACCTTCCAGTCCCTGAAGGGAACCAACAAAAAGATGGCAAAGGACTTTATACAAGAGCATGTAGTGACAATTCAAGGGGAATGGCTTCAAACTGAAAGAGAGGAGGTTTAGGTTAGATAACAAGAAGAAATTCTGTACTGTGAGGGTAGTGCAACAGGTTACCCAGAGAAGGCGTAGATCTCTGGAGGTGATCAAGGCCAGGCTGGGTCTTGCTCTAGAGGAAAGTACCCCTGCCCACAGCAAGGGGGCTGGAACTAGATGATCTTCAAGGTCCCTTTCTAACCCAAACTATTCTATCATTCTGTGAGTCTGTGATGGTGAAATTAAATCTGCCTTTTTATTCCCTTCTCAAGGGAGAACGGTGCTGACAGTATATTGGATCTTGGATTGCTAGACTCTTCAGATAAAGTGCAGGTAATGTATCACCTGTTGCACAAAATTTATGTAAGATTCAGTTTTATCAGTTGATTTTAAACCTGGAAGCAATTGGTAGCTTTATCATGCAAGACAAAGTTCTGTTTAATCATTTCATTTTGAAAGGATTAACAATAATTAGTCAAAAGTATAAAATGTCATCATTAGGAAATAAATACCACAGGGATTCTTAACCGATGGAACCTGAATCTTTGGGTCCTGTAGCAAATAGCTTGATGTGTGTCAGTAAATAGAATGAAGTGTGTTAATTGCTGTTCTGACTTTGAAACCAGGAGAACAGAAAGCGCCATGGATCCAGCCGCAGTGTAGTAGATATGGAATTAGATGATACAGATGATGGGGATGATAATGCACCACTTTTCTACCAGCCTGGAAAACGAGGATTTTATACACCCAGACCTGGTAAAAACACAGAAGCAAGGCTGAATTGTTTCCGGAACATTGGCAGGTATTCTACCATTAACTTCTTAGTCTGAAAAAATGTAAAAGACAATCATGCACAACACCAGGGAGAGTACCAATGATCCAAGCTGGAAAAAACTTGGTTCTTAAAATTTATTTTTAATGGTCTCTATTTCTCACCCTGAGCCTAAGTAGGGGGCAATTTGCATATGTCAACTTGAAGTTTCTTTTCCTGTTAAATTTTAATTTTTTATCCTTCTTGTTAAAAATTATGTATGCCCATGATTTTCATTTCTGAGCAATACATTTGGAAAGCTGATTCTAGCTAAATTCTTAGATTATAAGAACTCTTAAATGTGAGTTTGCTGAAGGATCTCTAGTGTAATTTCTGCTGTACCAAGACAAAGTCCAAACATTTTTTTTTCAGAATCCTAGGATTGTGCTTATTGCAGAATGAACTATGTCCCATCACATTAAATAGACACGTAATCAAAGTTCTACTTGGCAGAAAGGTAAGTTGAACATGAAAATTTTGATTTCCTGTAATTTCTTAAAACTTCATCCATAAAACTGGGCTTTTCCCCCATACCACATATGTATTAACTAGCTGAGCTGATACTGAAACTGTATGGAGGTGTTCAATTTGAGGACTGTTAATTTTTTCATTTCCTAGATTTTGAACAGAGTAGATGTACTAGAAGTCAGGTATTTGACTAAGATGTAATGATTTTGTAATAAGTTAGCCTTCAACTCTCTTCAGAAACTACATACTGTCTCTGCTTTTTTTCTTCCTTAGACTCAGAAACCATAGTGTTAGAAAATACTAGGCAATAGCTTACAGAAAAGCATTTTTGTGGATATTTGAGAGAGCTCATGGAATTAATTTGTAATTAAAATTTTGTCTCAAGAGTAGGTATAATTTAATTCAGAGCAATAATTACTTAAACTTTTGACCAAAACTGCTACCCTGGCCCAGTAAAAGCTAATCATGTACTGCACTTTTGATGCATTAGTCAATGGCATTGTAAGTTCTGTCTGATCCAGCAAATCTAAACCAAGGTTCGTTACTATTGGTCTTTCCTTAAATTCACTTTTGATCACATAATCAGTTACCCAACATAGTATAATCTTTAATGGAAAAGAGTTAATGGGAAAAATGGCCTTTAAATACCTCCTGGTGTCTTCCAAGAGTGTTTGCCTTCTAAATATTTTCTTAAAGTTTTTCTTGTTGAATATGTATTCTTTTCAGTATTCCAGTGTACCTTCTAAAGCAGACTAAAAGTAGGAGTTTACTGCATTTATTTCTGTGTGTTTGTATCTTGTGTTGCTAGTGCATAGATCTGACACAGGTCACATCATTTTGAATACACTCTTAAACACCTATTGTGTTTCAAACTTCAAACTTGTGTCCTTTTTTTATAGGTGAACTGGCATGACTTTGCTTTTTTTGATCCGGTTATGTACGAAAGCCTTCGGCAGCTTATCCTCGCCTCCCAGAGTACAGATGCTGATGCAGTGTTTGCAGCAATGGATTTAGCCTTTGCAATAGACCTGTGTAAGGAGGAGGGTGGAGGGCAGGTAAGCACAGCTAAACTTGTGGCTCTCTAGTTTTAGAGTTTGACAGTGTATGCAGGGTGTAGTGTGTACATAATCCAGGCTCTTCTCAGATGGCAGATAAAACATTTTATTCTTCTTGGCTTCGGTGCAGTGTTCTTAGATATTGAAGCCTGTATTTTTTTCTTTGGAAATGATCTGGAGTGTACCATAGACCCTGGTAACTGTAGTCAATCCTAGGGAATTTTTAAAACTAACCTGTAGTAGTGAATTATACTTGGGTTTGGAGGTATATTGAGCAATAAATCGCTCTGCAGCATATTGTGGTGGTTGTAATGATCTCATTTCCATTATATCCCTTTTCTTCTTCCCCTTTTCAAATGTTCCTTATTTCTTTGCCATAGGTTGAACTTATTTCCAATGGTGTAAATATACCAGTCACTCCTCAGAATGTATATGAGTATGTCCGGAAATATGCAGAACACCGAATGTTGGTAGTAGCAGAGCAGCCTCTACATGTAAGTCTTTAGTGGAGTTCTTTTAAAAAGAAGGGAAAAAAAATCTGTCATCTTTCCATCAGTTAATTATTCTCCTCATTGTGGTGTTGCTAATCAGGTTTCTTTAAAGTCTGACAGCTTGATTAAAAGTATTTAATTTTTTTTTGTAATCGTATAGCTGTTTATGTAGTACTGTGAAGACTGAGTGAGTAATTGATTTTATAGAATGAAAGATAATTTATTTTATTGTGGGTCTCCTTGGTTAAATATATATGTTTATTTCTTGAGCTCAAATGGCACAAATCCTCTTGTAATTTCGGCTTTGTATTTGGCAGCTACTTTGTTCTTAATAATTTATTACCTTTGATTTGTTTGTATCCTTGTTCTAAGGAAAAATAATTTATAAAACCAAGCCTGTCAAGAAACATAAAAATTGACTAGAAAACCATATTAAAAATTATTTGATTTTTTTAAGCCCTTGTCAAATAACACTTACAGAATAATATATTTTTGTAGACAGTTAATGAAGACCAGTCTGTCATGATGCTGCTACATGTAAACTTCGTTTCTTGTGCTCATTGTGGTTTCCTGCTGCACATCTGACATAGGGCAGCAGGCCAGATTACCTCTGTGCAGCTGAGGTCTAAATTCTCACAGAAAGAACATGTTCCTGGAATTAAGATACTTGATCTCCGTGTCTGCATATATTACTAATTTGGCTCTTGTTTATTTAAGAGTTGAAAACCCTTACACTTGTACTCATTTTGAAATTTTCTAAAGCAAGTTGATTCATAGTACTCCATTTAGAATATGGAATTTACTATCTTTTCAGGATATTACTTATATAGAATATATGTGTATGTGTGTCTGTATGTGTAATATTTTTGAAGCAGAGTTGGCATGTGTCTGAGGAAGCAAAGGGAACATGCAAGATGCATTTTTTTTTTTTTTTTTTTTTTAAATTGCATCGAATTCAGTGCAGCTTAGCAAAATACCTGCACATTTTAGCATTAGAAGAGTTCATGTGCTTCTGCTCCTGGTGAAATAAAAGCTCAAGCCAGTACTGCTTTCTTTGCTCTAGTAGGTAGGGTTTAAAAATTGGTGCAGTTCTTTGTTTCAGAATATTTGCATCTCAGATGATAAAGCTTTAAAAGAAAAGAGCAGCTCAGAGAATAATGAATCTTGAGTTAAAGGGAATTTCACATGAAAATTTTAAGTAATGTGTTTAAAGTCAGTCTTAAAAGTTACAGGGTTACAATGTGCATTTTGTTGTTTTCACTTAAGGCAATGAGGAAGGGGCTCCTGGATGTACTTCCAAAGAATTCATTAGAAGATTTGACAGCAGAAGATTTCAGACTTTTGGTAAATGGCTGTGGTGAAGTAAATGTGCAAATGCTAATCAGCTTTACCTCTTTCAATGATGAATCAGGTATGAAATAACCTAGTCATAAACAGAGTTGCAGGTATAACTTAACACTGTTTTTTAGTGTGTGGAGCAGTTACTAGCATTAAACTTGAACTAGTAAGTCTGCCATTAGTTAATAAGCCAGTGAAAGCTGTTATAAAGTTTTTACTTGGGATATTTTTTTACATTCCTTAGAAAATATTTACCTTCAGTTAAATGAGGGTGGAGAAGGCATGTTTTCCAACTTGACTGTCATAAGATGTTAAATACATGGACTGTATTACTGGTAGTATATCTTTCTTGTGAAAATTCTCTAGAACTATAAATGTGATGGATGCAAGTTTAATACTTCTTACATAATTTTTAAACTGTGTTTAGTTGCAGTTGGGATTTTTGGTAAGGAGGGAGGAGTGGGAGTTATGTCAGTGTTGGCCTTGCTTTCAAAGCTATTCAGTTTGAAATTACTGATCTCCAGTGTCAGGACTTTATGAATATGATTGTAGCTGAGATCCAGCTTGCAGCACATGTAAAACAGGTGTCTTAATGTTATTGTCTAGTACAGCAGCTGAATTGTTATTTCACCTTGTTATTTCACACAGGAGAAAATGCTGAGAAGCTTTTGCAATTCAAGCGTTGGTTTTGGTCCATAGTTGAGAAGATGAGTATGACAGAAAGACAAGATCTGGTAAGTTTTCCATTCCCATTGGGAACATGCAGGAAGAACTGGAATAAGTGGTGTCAATACTGTTCTTAACTGTGTCTACCTGCAGAGACTTTGTGCAGGGTAGTAGGGTTGGGTAAGACTTGGTTCTGGAAACAACAGGTGTGAATGCCAGACCTTCTTGTAATTGAAAGTAAGCATGGTGTGCTCTTCTCCCTGTTCATAGGTCTCTTACAGAAGCACAGTTTCACTCTGCACAGTTGCTCTTAAGATGAGTAACTGTGGTTATTCAACTGTGTTGTGGGCTGGTAGGGTTTTGAGGTCAAGTTCTCTTCATGCATCATCTACTCACCTGACTTCTGTGTATCCAGAGGGCAGTATGTGTGTCCTCTCTGTAAGATGTCAGTAATGATACCATGTCCTTCTCAAAGCCTTTAGGAGTGAGAAGCTGATGAGAAGCATGAAAGAATAAGATACTGTTTGGGGGATTTAATTTTTAAAAACTTGCCTGTAAATTTTATTCATTGTACACCTCTTAAAATGGTTTGTTTTTAACTTACTACTCTGTAAGGTACTATCTCTCCCTTACAGTCTACTAAAAGGAAACAAAGACTACTCTGAAAAGTGCAAACCCTAGAGCACGTTTTTCAAGGAGTGTCTATGCTTACACCTTGGTGGTGACTCAGCATTTCACACTTGAGATAATAAACCAAATACTCTCTGTTGCTCCCTTTTGTCTATACCAGTACTACATCCTGTAGTCTCTGACTGGTTTGTGAGATGTTCCTGATTCAATTTGTATTGATGGCAGTCACCACCTTCCCAGATGGATATTTGGACATGCCATTTACTGAGGATTTGTTGATACAGGATAATTTTGAATGCTGCTTTTATCAATTTTATGCATGAGCAGTTGATGAAGGAAGTGAAGGAATCTACTAGAGAAGAAAGTAGAATAACTGTGGAATTTAGTTTGGCATATTGAAGAGAACGTAGTATTATCAATCTTGCTGTGATTGTGCAATTCTTTTTTAATCTATCCCTACACAGTCTGTAGGCAGTATGAATCTTAATTTTAAACACTGTCTTCTTTTTTCAGGTTTACTTTTGGACCTCAAGTCCATCATTGCCTGCCAGTGAGGAGGGGTTCCAGCCTATGCCATCCATCACAATAAGGCCACCAGATGACCAACATCTTCCAACAGCAAACACTTGCATTTCTCGCCTTTATGTCCCACTCTATTCCTCTAAGCAGATTTTGAAACAAAAATTGTTACTCGCCATTAAGACCAAGAATTTTGGTTTTGTGTAGAGTATAAAAAGTGTGTATTGCTGTGTAATATTACTAGCTAAGTTTTGTAGATTTTTCCATTTGTCTATAAAAGTTTATGAAAGTTAATGCTGTCATACCCCTGGTGGTACTTCAAAGATTTAAATGCAAACATTCCTGTACTAAATTTGTAACATAAAGGCCTAAGGAGCACTAGCAATATGTGATTGCAACAGTTTGCTAGTCAAGAAACTCCTTTGCCTAACCCCAGCCAAAGATGACAGCAGAACAATATAATTTACACTGTGATTTATCTTTTTGCTGAGGGAGAATATGTAAAATGTTCTGAAAATTCACTGCTGCCTTTGTGGAAAGTGTTTCAGCAAAGGTTCTTGTATAGAGGGAGTAGGGAATTTCAAAATAAAAAATTAAGTATGTTCTGTGTTTTTAACTTTTTTTTTAATGGTGTTTAATTTGTGGTTGGCTGCAGTTGTGTATCATGTATATTGAACTTGTAAAAAGTTCCTGACAGCTCAGATCCCAGAGTTGGGATTGCTGATTTATGAAACCACTTCCATTGCAATTTTTGTTCTATTGCATTGAACTCTGGCACATCAGTTACCATCACTAATATTTTGCATGTAATCTGTACCTTTAGTGGGGTTTTTTTTCCCTGTACATATTTGATGAGGCCAATGCACAGTATTTCATAGTTCACAATCAGCATTTTTGTATCCTTGTTACAGTGAACAGACAGTCAGGAGATTGTTCCACTACCAGTTCTAACCCAACACTTGTACTACATTATCTAACTATGTAAACTCAGCCTGGGCACTTTCTGGTAACTGTAAAATGTTTATAAGATCATGATTATTGAAGATACATTTTTTGGAAAACTTTAATGTTCGTGAGCTGCTTAACTTCTTTTGTATCTAGCCTTTTTTTAAGTATCTTGTTACAGTTTTTTAATAAAGAAATTACAGACAAAATACCAAGTCATACTGAAGAAACAATAGTTTTTATTTATTAAGCCATTTATACTTTAGCTAACAGCATACACTAAACATAGTTGGTCATTAAAAATCTGAATTTTGTAGTTGAAAAATTGACATGCAGAAGACATTTAGCCCACATTTTACAGTTAGCAGAGAATCCTGAAAGAAATGGGCCAGGCAACCCCTCCTTTTAACAGAATTGGTTTGAAGGAAAAGTGGCTTGTTCTGAAAAATCTCAAGGCAATTAGGTTAGAATAAAATTCACAAATTTCATTGTAGTGAGTTTTACTGTACGTTCACTTATGAAGTGCTTGGTTAGTTTTGGGGAGGGCAGTCTTTGACCTTGATGTAGGATTTCTTTTCTCTAAGGCTTGAGAGTTATTGAGTTAGAAGTTGGTTGATGAAGAAAGGAGCTACTTTTTCGCTGTAAAACTAAATTTATGAAGCTTAGCAGACTGAAATATTGAGGGATAAGAACTTCTGTGGTGGTGATGTTCTTCTTTCTTGCTTCTCCATTAGTCCATGTTAATGATTTTTTTTCTCCCTTTTGTTGGGAAGAGCTGAAGTAATGTTCCGTCCAAATCCTAGCAGAACTCACCTCTGCCAGAGCTCCTCTGGGTTTTCCTTTCTGTCAGCTAGTTGTAGGATGACCAAAAGTTACCTACATCTGATTTTCAAAAAAGCCTCTTCATTTTTTTAGTTGCTAAAGGTATGGAGTACAGTTGATACCACAAATTCTGATCACCAGTTGCCAAATTGATGCAGAAAATCCTCTCTTCTAAATAAGGTGGATTGTTTCAGGCTTCTGTAGTTAAACTGCAGATAAATAAACACATGTAGAATTATTTCTGCAGGTACTAATGCTTCCTCTAAATCGATCATCCTAGAAAAGGATAGTTTGTTTCAATGTATGAGGATTGGAGCTAGATTTCCTGTTGTGACCTCCAGTGTATCTTAAGTTCAAAACTGATTTTACTATGCTAAAAAGAAAAACCAGTACAGCCTCATAAATCTAGCTAGAGGCATTTTAGTATAGTGGTGTGGCTGCTCTTTTATACTAAGGAGGATAAGTTACAAAGGTACAAAGCAACATCTACCTTATGCCTGGCTATCAAACTGCTGTGATTATTTCCACTACCAAAACTGCCTCTAACTGAAATGTGCAAGGTTAGTAGAAAGCAACAAAAGAAACTGTTTAGAATAGCATCAAAACTCCAGTCTGTAAAATAAAGCTCTCTCCCTCACAAAGCTTTGTGAGGCTTGATGTACTAAGAATTATCCAAGGCCCTTGGATGAAAGGCCACATATACATGTAAAGTACTGTGTATATATATATGTATTGTGTGTATATGTATATAAGTGTATGTGTATGTATAACATATAAATATATGTTATATGTATATATATTTCTGTATATAGATTAAGCATTTTTTAAGTCCTGTAATGTATAGCTAGACAAAAGCTTTGCAGATAGCACAGTAGCTCACCATATATACACACACAAGGCATTCTGGTAAGCAGAGAGGGAATTTAGAATGATATATACTGTCGTCATTGACTTGAAATATGTATGTAGCTTTATAAATAGCTTTTTTTCCTCTGTATGGTATATTTCAACTATATCAAGATTTTAATAAGAAAAATGTTTATTAAAATCATACACCTCCTCTCCCTTTGACTTAAGCCCTTCTGTTAGTTCACTTAAAGTGTGGTAGAGAAACTAGTTAAATTCTGTAATGTTTACTCTTTTTAATAGTCTAAATCCTTAGCTGTTCACCATTGCTGAAAGAGGTAATAAAGGTAGCTACTAATAAAATATTATGACCAACTACTAGAGTAGGTCCTAATCTGAATCTAGTGAAACCTTGATACTTTAGTGCTAATTTCTGTGACTAATTCCTGGCTTTGGTTTCTTTTACTTAGCTAGCTGTATCCAACACAAGGTAAATCACTTGCTCCAGCTTTGATAATTTTCCGGGAAGGAAAAATTGTCATCAAGTGGTCTTTCCCACCTGTGTGGTTTGGAGGTGGTTTTTCTTTCCTACAAGTGAGTAATTTGGTCCCTAGATAACAAGCAGTGATAAAGCTGGAAACTGGCAATGTTATGAATCCAACACCATACCTGTGCAGAGCAGCATTCAGGGAGGCAGAGGAAAGGAAATTTTCCTCAACTCTTAAACAAGGTTTATCCTTTTATGCAATTGTGCAAAGCATACAGACTTGCTGGTTTTCAGAAGTTTACTTCAATGCATCTGAAGGGAAGTGTGTAGTGAGCAGGGCTGCACCTCTCCATGGCAGTTGGAGTGCAGGTGGGGGAAGTTGCCCAGCCACTACCAACCGCCTCCTGTGCAGTTGCTTCTCAGACGGAGCTGGGATTCAGCACAGCTCCTGGTCACCCTTAACACCACTAAGTTTGTGCTAACCTCCTCCTTTCTATGCTAACTGCTGTGCCTTAACTCCCTCTTTGTAGATCCCACAGCCTGTGGATCATGCCTGTGTGCATCTGTAAATACCATGCTCTTCGCTTCACTTGGATTTTTCTGGCTTCCTCTCTGTAAGGCAAACTGTGGATACCTCGTTTAGTCGCTCTGATTCCCTTCTTTCAAGCTTTGTAGGATTTGACCTTTTTTCTGAACTCTTTTGTTTGCCTATTCAGTATTAGATCTGCTAAAACCAAATAGAAAATTCTGCATGTCCAGATTAGCTGGATTTCAGCATGTGTGGCATCATCTTACTCTGAGGTAGAAGGCATGTCCACACTTTAAAATGTGTCAGTGAATGGGACATGAGAAAGCTTCAGTGAGTGCCTGGAACTCACAGTGCTGGAAGTTTCCACATGATCTCCGTGGGGAGGACATGAACAGGCTTCACAACTGGAGAGTGGCCTCCATCACAGTGCAGTCACTGCCCATCAGGACTTCTGGCATTATCGGGAGCTCTGATGGATCCTTTGCTAGTTGGAAATTGCTTTTGTGGCTTTCATTTGCAGCTATTTCAGATTTGCTGAACTGAGAAGTATGGAGGGATTTTAATTTTTTATAAATTTTAATGGATTTTTTGTGGAGTTGTCTTAGAGGATAACTTCATGTCTTGCTTGAAACACAATCCTGTTAGAGAGTATTTTCCACCAACTACTTTTTTCCAATTATCACCACAAACTGCTATTATAGTAATAGACTGTTTAGCATAACAAGAGGCAGCTGGTTGCTCCCAGGGGTTCCAGGACTTTTCCATCATGGTGAAACTCTTCAATATCCCTTTGTCCACTGGCAGTGGCAGCTAACCAAATGAGTATGCTTGAATACTGTAGTCATGTTGGAAAACAGATTGTTGCCACAACCTGTGGTAAAGTTTCTCTGCACAGAGACTGCAAGGAGACTTAAAGAAATTTTAGGCTTTAGACATACTGAAATAATTCACAAATTGATTTTCTGAGAGTGAACAGTGCTAAGCTGAAAAGTACATTTCACTTAAATTTATAAATGAAAATTCTTCAACTTACCTGAAATGGCATTTTCTTATACAAAATTAGAATTATAACCAATTTTAAAAGGCATCTGAGTATTCCCCCAAAAAGTAACACCTTTTGGAGGAGGGAAGAAAGAGGTAGGATGGTTGAAGCAGTGAAGACTTCATTTGCCATAGCAGGACATCTGCCATAGCAGTGAGGAACTAGGGGAGGAATACAGCTTCCACCACCTATCAAGGAGCTTTTTCTAAACAGGACATTGTAGGTACAGCTGAGTAACCTGAAATCTTGCAAAATTGTGCATAATGCTGTATTCCATTTGTATGCGCTTGTCTGTATTTTACTGTTGTGTACATGATTTAATTTTTATAAAACAAAGCTAACAGAAGTTGGCAGATTTTTGTGGAGGTGCAAAAACAGCCACACGCTGTTTGGTTAATCCTTTCCAGTATTTTTCTTTTTCTGTGCATCTTTAGGCACCATGTAAGTAAACATAAGGGCAGGCATTTAAGAAGTTATCTCCAAATTCTTGAACAATTTTCTATTGCTAATTATATTAATTTATAGTAGATCTTAATCCCTGTCAGGACAGGGCATTTCCTTATTTAGGGAATTCTAAACAGTAGGGCCAGGACAATGAGATTTGAGGCTAAGACAACTGGGTAGACCAGTCAATGTCATTTAATATGAATAGTCTGCTGCTTGTTGGTTTTGGTTCCACAAACTCATGCATCTCCCCCTTAAACCACCAGCAAGCTCTGTACTGCACACACCAATAGAATTTGTCTGTAAATGGGTCAGTTGGGTCTGCTCTACATCAGTCAGTGTTCCTCTAATTGCTCTGGACAAAAAGCTGGAATCCCTCGTACTCCATATACATGATATAAGTGGAGCTGTTGGACATAAAGATTAAGGAGCTTGTCTAGGTATCTCTGGGAAATAAAATTTCAAAGATGTCTCAGAAATAACAGTACTCAGCTAACAGCAGATATTGTTAATGTGAATCCACCTTTTCTCCTTTACTTTTTATGTATTCTTGCTGTGCTTTTAAGTAAGTTGCTCAGTCACGTGTTTCTGCTCCTCAGAAAACTCCATGGAAGAAAACCAGAACTGTTTTTGTGCTTAGTCACAGATCTCACCACAGAACTTTTCTTATCCCCTGCCCTGGTGAGGCTTGGGCGTCTCTCACAAGGCATCAAAAAGCCGCAGGAAACAGATGCATCCCAGAGGAGCGCAGTTGGCATCACTCCCCCTTCCCGTGCTTGGGGATGGAGAGAGGGGAGGTCTCAGTCACTGTGGCAGCCAGGTGCCTTTAAAAAAAATACCCAAAATTCTTACCGCCACACGAATTCTTAAAGCAGCACCGAAAGTTACCTTTCTGGAAAGGGGACATCCGAATCTTTTGAAGCTCCCTCTGCTCTCAAGAAGGGAGAGAAACAAGCATCCATCGTACCGCCACTGACAGGCCCTCACGGAGCGTGGCCACCGCTGCAGCTGTGTTTGTTACACAACTGCTGAGTCCGCCCCGGGGCGGAGCGGCCTTGGCCATGGCCGTTCCGCCTTCCTCCGCCGCCGCCGCCCCTCGCGGAGCAGTCCCGCCAGCCATGGGCGAGCGCCGGGGCCCGGCGGCGCCGCAGGAGGCGGCGGGCCCGGAGCGGGTAAGGCCGGGCCGGGCGGGGCGGGGAGCGGGGCCGGGCCGGGCCGAGCCGGGCCGAGCGGCGGCTCCGGGAGCGGCAGCGGCAGCGCAGCCCTTGCCCGGCCGGCCCCGCGGCCTCCCCGCCCGGCCGGGCGCTGTGCTGCGCTGCCTCCCCCCCGGGCACGGCCGGGCCGCCGCGGGGGGACTCCGGCACCGGGGACCCGCTGCTTCGGACAGCCGTGGAAAGGGCAGGGGCCCGTCCCCCCGTGCCCTTGTCCCAGCCGGGCCGGGGCGCTCGGACACCGCGGCCCGGGGAGCGCTGGCAGCACCTGCGGGAGATGCGGGCCTGCGAGCGGCGGCCGCGGGCTGCGGCACGGGGCCCGGGCGTGCCGCCCCTGCCGCCCCGGCGGCTCTGCGCCTGCCGGGGCCGGGAAGGTAGAGCTCGTCCTCCTGCCCCCAGCCGCCACGGAGGCAGGTGTGGGTCTTGGTGATGCTCCCGGCTTCCCAGGCCCTGCTGACCAGGGAGGCTGCCCCTGGGAGGCGTCTGAGCTGCGTTCTGGTGTCCTCAGTATAACCATGCTAAGCCAGGCTGAGGTGTTCAAGGAGAAAGGATTATCATGGCAGGGAAACCCACGTGGTCTTCCTGAGCCCTTGTGCCTCATCAGCGCTCAAGTATCCGAAACCAGGTGTGCCATGTTAAATACGAGTATAAGGAACCCCTTACTGTGTCTCCCTGAACAGTGATGTCCTGTACTCATGCAGTGCAGTGCATGGTAGTCCTGTGATCCCCTCAAGCATGTGGAACCAGCAGGTGTTGTGCTTCTTGGACACTGTGCAGTGCAAACCATCTCTCCCAGGAATGGTGATGGACTTCCCAGTTTCACTGCTGGCGTGGCCTGTGCTGCCCAGGGCTGACCTGGATGCTTTGGGAGCTCGTGGGATGCATGTGCAGCCTTTTCTAGGGTGTGAGAGGGTTCATGGTCACAGACCACTGAGTGTATGTTCCACATCATAGTGCTGGCTCTGCCAGCACCTTTAGTTTTTTCCCTGGCTACAGCTGATGTAACTGTGATGCTTGCACATGTAGCCCAGCAGCTGTAGCTGTGGGCTCATCGTTGTATGTGTGTATATATGTTAATTATTTCCTGGTTTGCTGAATTTGAAATTAATGGAAGGTGTTTCAGTACTCCTAAGCAGTTTTTGTTGTCCATTTGGTTTATTGTCATCACCAGAAGAGCTTGTCTCTCGCAGTTGCAGTGTAACTGGGATATGATGTACTGAAGTGTGCCCAGCAAAGGGCTGATGATTAAGAGACTTCAGCATCTGTTATACGAAGAGAGGCTGTGGGTGTTGGGACTGTTCAGCCTGGAGAAGACTCCAGGGGATTTTGTGAGTGGGTGAAAATACCTAGTGGAGGGAATAAAGGAGACAGAGCCAGGCTCTTCTCAGTGGTGCCCCGTGGTGGGACTAGGGGCATTGGTCACACACTGAAGTACAAGAGGTTGCATTTACGTGTGAGAAAACACTTGTTTTTTTTGAAAGTGGTCAGATGCTAGCACAGGTTGCTCACAGAGGTTGTGTAGTCTCCATTCTTGGAGATACTGAAGCCTCATCTGGTTGACCCTGCTGGTGCAAGGGTTGGCCTGTTCCCACCAGCTTCAGCTCTTTTACACATTTAGATCATGTTGTCTGAACAGAACGAAGCATGTACACTTTATAAACTCAGTGCCCTTTGTCATTTTGGTGAGTGTTTACTGTTTTATGCACCATCATAGCATTAAGAGAAAGATCTGGGGTGCACATTGAAGGTGGTGTTGACCTAGTGACTTCTACCTTCTCCTGCCCCTCACACTCCTGCCAGTGCCTCTGGATCCAGGAAGGCAAGGCAGGAAATGCATTATGCTCCTTCAGCACAAGGTGGTGACTGCTCAGAAGCCTCAGCAGTGATCAGAATGTGCCACACACTTGAAATTGAGTCAAAGAGGATAGGATTGCCTTGTAGCCACTGCCTTCCTGCCAGTTTAGAGCCTGTGAAAGGCTCCTTGCACAGCAGCCTGCCTGTGAAACTCCTCTGCACCCTGAAGGTGATAAGGGAGGTGGGATGTAGATTATGCAGGAGGTTCCAGTATGGTGTAGCCTCTGTGACTGTCCTTTCCTTTTTTAAAATTAAAAAACCCTAAACAACCAAAACCATCTATTTAACAAAATACTGGTACAGTTTTTAAAGCCTTGGGCCAGTCAGCCTTACCTGAATCCCTGGAAAGATGATGGGACAGTTCATCCTGCAGTGGAAGACAAGAGAGTCATCAGGAGTAGTCACTGTGGATTCCCCAAAGGGAACTCGTGCTTAACCAATCTGATGACCTTCTGTGATGGGACAGTTGGCTGAATGGACGAGGGAGAGCAGTGGATTTTGTCTGCATGGGCTTTAGCCAGGCTTTTGCCAGTGTCTCCCATGGTACCCTCATAGGCAAGCTCAGAAAGCGTGAGCTGGATGAGTGGATGCTGAGGTGGATTGAGCACTGGTCTAGTTTCAAGGCTGTCACTGGTTGTGTCCCCCAGGGTTCAGTGCTGGGCCCAGTATTCTTTCACTTATCCATCAGTGACTAAGATGAAGGGGCAGATGCCTCCTCAGCAAGTTCACTGATGGCACAAAGTTGGAAGGAGCAGGCACTACCCCAGAGGGCTGTGCAGCCCTTCAGAAGGACCTGAGCAGGCTGGAGATGGGCAGAGGAATAGTCTGAAATTCAGCAATGACAAATGGGGAGGAAGGTCTGGGGAGGAATAACCCTGGGGACCAGTACAGGATGGGGGTGACCTGTTGGAAAGCGGTTCTGCAGAGAAGGATCTGGGGGGTCCGGGAGGACAGCAAACTGTCTGTGAGACAGCAGTGGCTGGGATAACAGGGAGAACTTTTGCAGTGTTTCTATTTTCAAATGGTGCAAAACCAGGTGGAATTGGCTTGATGCCATTCCCTGAGCAGGTGTGTGCTAAGTCAAGGTGGTGAACCTGCCAACTCCAAATTCTCCCAATTCCAGTGAGTTATTGAAGCCATCTATGGCCTGGGAAGTAAAAAAGGTCTTCAACTCTCATGACCTTCAGCAAAATCTCAAGATGATGCTGGGAAATCTATCTCATGTAATCGAGTAGTATTTAGAAATAGAATAAATTGGTAGAATTGTAACCCAGAATGTGCTTCAGTGATGTATTCACTGGGAATCTGGGGGTATCTATGCCAGCTGTGCAATGTGCATGGATGTTTGGGTTTTGTTTGTTTTTTTAAAATGTAAATGGCATTATTTGTTTGAGAGTATTTTCCAAATTGAAGTAAAGGAATGCTTTTTATTATGTGAGTAGTTATAATCAGACTGGGTAGGGAAAAGACTGCCTGATACTTCCAGGAAGGTAGAAATAATGGTGTTCAAAACCTTCAGCTCCCCTTCTCTGCTGTATTATATGGAACACCTTGTATACTGCCTGTGGTTAGTTATCCTCTCCAGCAGTGTCAGTGGGATCTTGGAGCCAACCCAGAAAGGCATCCTGCTTGCTGGACTTGTGATCAGTGTGTCACCAGCCCTTCTGCAGAGCTTGCACCCTGCTGTCCTGACAGCTCTTCACAGCAGTTGTTTCTGGTCGGTGCTTGGTGACATGTCTGCAGGGATGCAGGGACTGATCCTGGGAGCAGATGTCTCCAGCCAGAGGTGAGACCCTGCTCAGACCAAAAGAGCAGAGAGAGTGCTCTCTCTGCTACTTTCCACTGGCCTGTTTTCTAAATATCAGCTGTCCACACCTCCCCAGTTTGGCTGGGCTGGAGCTCTGAAGAAGAGCTGTGTGCAGATGTCCTCTGGAAGGCCCCACAGAAGGATCAGTGTGGGATGGGTGACTCCAGGCAGAGGTTTTCCTGCTGCCAGCTGCTGGGAAGAGGCACTTTAGCTTCATATTGAGGGAGAGCCTCCAGGGCAGCCTCCAGACCACGCTGTTGTGTGGGCTGCCCTCGCAGACTGCATACACAAACTTCCATGCTGAGACTCGCTGTGGCACAGGGCTGTCCTCTGCCAGTTGGGATTAGTTACTGTCATCTCCTGGCTTTCTTAAGGCAGTCAGTCCATCCAGGCCCCAATTGTGAGCATAAAGCAAAGCTGGGAGGTACCTGGGCAGTGAGCTGGGTGGAGCTGTGCTGGTGGCAGCTGCAGCACCCGTGCCGTGACCTCACTCGTGTCTCCGGTGTGTGGGACCGCAGCGGCTGATGTGGCCCCGGGCAGATTTCCCCCGTGTGCAGGGGGCTTTGTGTGTGGCACACGGGGCTTTGCCTCTGGCACACGGGGCTTTGCCTCTGGCACACGGGGCTTTGCCTCTGGCACACGGGGCTTTGCCTCTGGCACACGGGGCTTTGCCTCTGGCACACGGGGCTTTGTGTGTGGCACACGGGGCTTTGTGTGTGGCACACGGGGCTTTGTTTGTAGCACACAGGCGCTTCCTGGGAGGGGGCGCTTGCTGAGGGCTGTGCTGGTAGAACCGGGCGGGCAGCGCTCCGGGAGCTCAGATGGAGGGCGAGGGGACACCGACCCCGGGGGGCCAGGTGGGTGTCTGTGTGACACGGGTGAACTTCAGACCACACCTTTGGGATAGTGTGAGCAGGAGGAATAAATGGTGGTAACTTTAACCAGAACTGTGCTTTATTTTCAGAGCTCATCGAGTGCTGCTGAAAATGGCTCTGACCTTGATGAAGAACCTCTACTCAGAAAAAATCCCCGCCGGTTCGTCATCTTCCCCATCCAGTATCCAGACATATGGAAGATGTATAAGCAGGCTCAGGCCTCCTTTTGGACTGCAGAAGAGGTGAGCCCTGGGCCAGTGGGTTGGCAGAAGACAGTCAGACCACTGGGGTCCTGGCACATCTTTCCTAGCTCCGCTGCTGGCTTCTGTGTTGCAAAGGTTGGAGTTAATTTCATCACATCATTCATGGAAAGCAAGCTGCTTTCACAGGGTGATTCAGCAGAGCTGTTTTACTTGCTTAGTTTAGGATGAGATGGAATTGCGTCCTGGGTTGTTTCTCTGGTTATAGAGAAATCCTAAGTCACATTGCTCTGATTCATGATCAGACAGCTCAGTACCGTGCTGTGGTCTCTGAACCTGCAACTGACTCCTTGCCCATGTAAGATGCTTTGGGAAATTTCATGCTGTTCCTTAATATTAGCTACCTAAATTTCCAGACAGACAGTGTTAGTTTTGCTAAAAATGCATTTAGCTGACTCCCGATTGCCCTGGTGATGTTCTTGCCCTGGTGAGGTGCTTGTCCCATGTTACAGTGCAAGCTCTAAGTTCTTCCCCAGGGTTGCTGGTTAGCTGGACCTGAGCTCGTTTGTGGGCAGTGGTCTGCAACTGCAGAGGAGTGAGATGAAAGCACTGGCAGCCTCTAAATAGAACAGAAAACATCATGGGATGATGAGGAGCTGCTGTTTGTGGAGGTGGTATTTCATTGCCTGGCTGGGCAGCTTGCTGCACTGTTGCAGCAGATCTTCATTTAAACTGTTAAAGAAAAAGCATTTGAACTCCTGACTTACCAGCATTTCCCTTTTACTGTGTTACTGGTTCCTTCTTACACTGTCCTACCATCTGTGGGTGCTCTGCATTTTTCACATCTAGCTCTACTTTAGTGCTGTTTTGGTTCAGAAATCCTACAAACAAACAGAAAAGGCCAATGTGAAGGAAGCTGTGGTTTTCTCTCATGGCTGGGGTTTGATCTGATAGACAAGAACAGTTGCACAGCATGTGCTCCACACCATTCTTTGACAACGTGGAGGCTGAACACCTGCCAAAGGCAAAGTCCCCTCAGTCCATCTTTTGACACAGTTGGGTTTGGCTTTCTTGGAGTATCAGCATTTATTTCAAGTGAAGTTTAAGTGTCTCAGAATGAGCCCTGGTTACTGGTGTGTGTTCATACTTGTGGCAAAAAGATACTAAGGCTTTTCAAAATCTCATTTACTTATTCAATAGACACCAATTTTTATTCCAAAATACAAAAGTATAAACTGTGAAACAAGTACATGATGTTACTGTTGCAGAGAGAGGCAACAGTATTGCAGTGTCTCTGTTGTATTTGCAGTCACAAGTATTTAAATTCCCTACATGTAAAGATTTGAAAACAAATGCCAAAACTCTGCCTCAGTCACTTGACTGGGCTGCTTGTTTTTACAGAATGATAAATGCAGAAGGACAATAATGTTTTCCTTTTTTTCTTTTCATTAGGTTGATTTGTCAAAGGACCTTCCTCACTGGAACAAGCTGAAAGCAGATGAAAAATACTTTATCTCTCATGTTCTGGCATTTTTTGCAGCCAGTGATGGAATTGTAAATGAAAATCTGGTGAGAAAGACTTACAGAGGGCTTGAATATTTAGTCATGTTATTGTCTTATTAACTTTTCATTTTGGCTTTTTCACATTAATTCATAGGTTGATTTAATGTGTACTTTTTTTTCTTTCCATCTCCCCTTTGTCAATGGAACAAACAGCTTGTTTGTCTGGGAACAGTGTTTGAGTTAAAATGAGTCAGCTGTGGTCATCAGGACTCCAAATCACATCACCATTTTGAAGTTCAGTCCCTGGTTGGCTGTGGGATGTGCATTTCTGAATGAATTTTTTCTTGTACTCATGTTAATTGAAAAGTAGGGAATACAGATCATGGCTGTGCCATGTATCCCTCATTTTGGTAAAATCTGGTTTGTTCTCACTGAACAGTACCCTAGAATCTCTTAGGGCTGCAGGTGGGTGCTGCTAAAAAGGTGGGGAATTCTTCCTGTTGATATCTGTTCTGGGCTGGAGAATATCTCATCACAGGTTAGCAGTGGTATCTGTCTGCAAATGCCCAGTTTAAATCTGAAATGTTTGAATGTTTATAACATGTAGTATTTATGTGCATGTATTGCATGAAGATGCCTTATGTCATGCTGTTTATGTTTTTAGTGATGAACACAAAGTCTGAGGCTTTGTTCAGTACTAAGTGTTTAGTACTGCATTATTTTGTTGTTCTTCCCCTTTGTGCCCTTATGCTTCAGCTCTTAAATGTATTTACTTCTGTATTTACTTGCTTTATTTTCTTCTGCACCACAGCTATCCTGTTGACATGTCTGTGAGCAAAGCAGGACAGAACTGCTCCCATCCTGTCTCTGTAGCAGAGATCTGCTGTCTCTCCTGTTGAGCTCAGAGTAGTGTCATGCAGGACTGTGTTGTTGTACTCATTGCCTGCGTTCTGCTTTTGGCAGGTGGCACGTTTTAGTCAGGAGGTGCAGATCCCAGAAGCTCGTTGTTTCTATGGCTTCCAGATTCTCATTGAGAATGTTCACTCAGAGATGTACAGCTTGCTCATAGACACCTACATCAAAGATCCCAAGAAAAGGTAAACCTGGATGTGTTACAAACCTGTGGGAAATCTGTGGCTGAAGCCAGTGCCAGTGTTGTAGGGCAGCATGGCAGCTGTCTCCTGTTTTCATACTGGCTTTCTTGGGGAATTGGGGAAAGTTCTGTAAAGCTTTTGAGGCCTGCATGTCCTACCCCCAAAATGGAAAGGGGTATTACTGACCAAGGCTTATTGTGGGAGTATCAGAAGGTTAGTTAATATGTGCATAAATCTTTTATTGCTGGAAGCAAGGAGTATGTGAAATATTAAAGGTTGGATGAACTCCTTGAGGTTATGGTGCTCCTGCAGTGCTTGCTCTTACATCAGCAAAGCATCAGCCTGAGGAAATTGAGTGCTCATGATCAAAGTGGTGTTTCCAATATACTGCAGTCAATGTATTGCATCCTTTTTGTCATCAGTGCTTTTTAATGCAATTTTTGAACTGCTTATTTTTGAATGATTGACTTCACCTTTTTTGTCTGAAGAGCTTCCTAGTCCAAAAGGGACACATTTGAAAAGCAGCACTTTCCCTCAGAGACTCCATGGTGATGGTCAGGCAGACATTGCTTTCCCATCATCATGTGTTGGTGATGGTGGCAGGACTGCAAGGTTTCCTTTCAGGTTTTCAGCATAGGAACAGAGTCTGTGCATGTGGGACCTGTCCTGTTTCTTTGTGGAGTTGGGCAAGATGAGGTTTTGCTCTATGGATAGTCTGAAGTAGCTAGCTTCAAGTCTGAGAGAGACTGTGATCTGATGGGGGAGCACTCCTGGGATGGGATGTTTGAGTTCACAGCCTTCCTCCCCTGAGCCCGTGGGGATGTTGCATTCTGCACATGTGCCTCCCTCTGCCCTTTTTATCACAGATGACATTGTGGTTTAACCTGGCAGGCAGCTAACAGCACACAGCAGCTCACTCACTGCCTGCCCCTGCCCAGTGGGGTGGGAGAGAGCTGGGGAGAAAAGTAGGAACTGGTGGTTTGAGGTAAAGGCAGCTGGATAGGACAGGAAAATAACAATAATAATACTAGTAACAACAATAATAATAATAGTAGTCATAATAATAATCAAATTATGCACAATGCAGTTGCTCACTGGCCCCTGGCCAGCTTTCCCCTAGTTTATATTCTGAGCATGACATCAATGGAATATCCCTTTGGCCACTTGGGGTCTTTTCTTCTGGCTGTGTCCCCTCCCAGCTTCCTGTTCCCCCCAGCCTGCTCACTGGTGGAGTGGGGTTAGAAGCTGAAGAGTCCTGGACTTTGTGTAAACACTGCTTAGCCACACCTAAAACATCAGTATGTTATCAACATAATTCTCTTTCCAAATATAAAATATAGCACTGTACAAGCAACTAGGAAGAAAATGAACTCTATCCCAGACAAAGACAGGACAGATCATCACCTCTTTGGGGTGGGAGTGGTCTCTTACTTGGGTTACTTCAGAGCCTTGCGTAATGGGATCCTCTGTCTGGTGGAGCTGGAAGGGACAACCAGGGTAGATTTTCCTAAATCACTCTTATGATGTTTTGTCTCTGTTTTCTTCTATAGGGATTTCTTGTTTAATGCTATTGAAACAATGCCTTGTGTTAAGAAGAAAGCAGACTGGGCTCTGAAGTGGATTGAAGACCGAGAATCCACTTTTGGTGTGTAGCTTTTTATAAACTTGTTTCTGTTGCATATCACAAACTGACCTTCTGTGAGTAAGCTGCACCCCTGGAACAAGAAATTAAATTCTCCACAGATGTAGTGACTTCTGGGTCTCTGGTTTAACTAAAGAACTAGAAGTAAATTCTGGGGAGCTTGTATGTTTTTATCTTCAGGTAGAGAAATAAAGTAATGGCAGTGCCCCCTGAAATCATGTTATGAAAAATGCTCTTTTTTTATCTTTATACTGATACCCAGTATTAATTTATACTGAATAACTCTGGTTTCCTCAGTTTTTGCTTGTAGACCTTATTTTCTGGTTTTGATTATTTCTTCTAGTTGGTTCTTATTTTTCACTCAGTGTTCAGAACTGGGCAGCTGAAGTTTTTGCAAGTCCAGGTATTTTCTGTGTTCATGTTCCTACAGAGAAATCCATGGGTTTTTTTGTAACTGAGGCATGACTGAACCTGTACAAAAAAGATTCAAGAACCATCTATTTCTGGTGTTTCTGGTTTGCTGTTGGGACCAGGTTTCTAGTTTTTGCATCTCATTTTACAGCTGGGACAGTGGCTCAGTTTCCATCAGTGTGCTGCAGGACATCCTTAGAAATGTTCTGCATTCAGCATTACAGTCTTGACTTGGAAGGGTTTGCTGTAGCTGAAATGCATAATGGGTGCACTCTGGTGAATTTTTTAAAGCAAACATCCTGTGTATTTTGAGAAAGTGTAGGAGATGTAGAGATTCAGCCTGGTGAACAAAATAAATCTGAACATTGTTCTTTTGCAGCATCTGTTCACAGCTCTTGTTTGAGAGAGGTTCTTGTTTGTAGCTGTACATTGTTCTGTCCTGGCTCCCACTGCCTCCCTGGTCTGGCTTTGCTTGCTGTGTGTGAAACCCCTTCATCATCCCTTTGTTTGGCTCCCAGCAGTGTGGGGTGTGCCAGGAATCAGAAAGTTCCCTGACTCAAAAAGCAGTGTGCCCCCTGCTCCCTGCCCCCAAGCTTAATGCATTTTATCCAAATAAGTAATCAGTCTTCTGCTTCATTAAACCTATATTTTATAAGCAGCCTTTCTCCATTCCTGTATAGCAGTAGCCTACAAGATTTTTAGTGTTGCCAGGAAAAAATCTTTCTTTAATAACTTCTGTGATACTTGTAAGTTGGTATTGCTCTCTGTGCTTTTTCCTAATTTGGATTTCTTCTGATGAGCCAGTGGTTGACATTTGTATCTCATAGAGGAAGTGAGACATCTGGCTACTTTGGGTTATTTTTTAAAACAAAATTCTGTGCAGTTCTTAGTGGAAAAGGCACCAGAACTTAGTGCCAAAGCTCTTCATGTCGGAACATACACAATGAGCCTGTGAAGTTGTTTGAAGTAGTGTACATGGAGGGATGTGGCTTCACTAAACAGTCAGATGGTCTTGTAGTCTGAAGAAATACATTCATGTAGAGAACAGGGAGAACTGGGACCAATAATGCCTTGCTTTCCTTGGACTGAAGGTGGCATAATACAAGTAGTTATTTGTGTCTTGACTTATATTCTGTGAAAGGACTTTCACTCCTTTAAGAATATGGTTTATGTAGATTCCCAACAAGAATAAATTGTGGTGTAGGGTTTTTCATGTGATTTATGAGATTGGCCCTTTTCTCAGTTTTGGCTGTCAGTTACACAGCTGCTTTCCTGCCTTTCAGGAGAAAGAGACAGTGGAGTACTAATGTCTAGGCCACTTTGGACAATTACTTTCTTTTGCTTCTGACCTGTGGCAGTTCAGTGGTTCAGTGCCCTGGTTCTCCAGTTCTGCTGGGGTTGTTATGGCTGAGTGCTGTGGGGTGTGTAGACCCACTGTGCATCAGGATCTGCTGACAGATGTGGTCAAAAAGCATCTGGTACCACGAGGGAGATTGCTTTTCTCCAGCATCACTCTGTCTGATGCAAATGGTGCCTCTTGCTGATGAGCAATAGAGCAATTTGTGTCTAACAAAAAATGTGTTATGTTAAACAGGTGAGAGAGTGGTTGCCTTTGCTGCAGTGGAAGGCATCTTCTTTTCGGGTTCCTTTGCTGCTATATTTTGGCTGAAGAAGAGGGGCCTGATGCCTGGATTGACTTTCTCCAATGAACTTATTAGCAGAGATGAGGTAATGTGACATGTCCTACACACTATTTGGGAAGAAATGTGAGTTTCCAGGGCAAGGGTAGAATTATATTTGTGAAGAACCCATAATCTTGACAGAGGAAGGGGAAGGAAGCAGACTTTTACCAATAATTACACAATCATAGAATCATTTTGGTTGCAAAAGACCTTTAAGATCACTGAATCAAACTGTTAACCTACCACTGCCATGTCCCCTGCTAAACCATGCCCCTAAAGTACGACATTCATATCTTTTAAATACCTTCAGGGATGGTGAACCACTTCCTTGGACAGACTATTCTAATGCTTGACAGCAATTGCCATGAAGTCTTTTGTAATATCCAGTCTAATCTCCTGCTTGATGCAACTTGAGGCTGTTTCCTCTTGTCCTGTCGCTTGGAAGAGGGTGACCCACACCTCACTACAACCTTCTCTCAGGCAGCTGTAGAGAGCTCAGGTCTCCCCTGAGCCTCCTTCTCTCCAGTCTAAATACCTCCATCTCCCTCAGCCAGTCCTCCTAAGACTGGTGCTCCAGACCCTTTGCTAGCTTTGTTGCCCTTCCCTGGACTTGCTACAGCACCTCAGTGTCCTTCTTGTAGTGAGGGGCCCAAAACTGAGCACAGGATTCAAGATATGACCTCATCAATGCCAAGAGGACAATCACTGCCCTGATCCTTTTGCCAAGCTATTCCTCACACAAGCCAGGAGGCTTCTGGCCTTCTTGGCCACCTGGGCACACACTGGCTCATGTTCAGCTGCTCTCAACCAGCACCCTCAGGTCCTTTTCCACTGGGCTGCTTTCCAGCCACTCTGTCCAAGTCTGTAGCACTGCATGGGGTTGTTGTGGCACAAATGCAGGACCTGGTGTTTGGCCTTGTGGAACCTCACACCATTGTCTTCAGTCCACTGATCCAGCCTGTCCACATCCCTCTGCCTTCCTAGCCTCCAGCAGATGAACATTCCTACCAAACTTGGTGTCATCTGCAAACTGACTGAGGGTGCACTGAATGCACTTTACCACTGATAAAGGTATGAAAGAGGACTGGCCACTCAGGCCAGTAACATATATATGTATATATAGTGTACATAACATAGCACAACTGAGTCCTAAGGAGCACTGCCTGTGGCAGCCACCAACTGCCTTTAATTCTTACCATGTTTTGTGGCCTGGCCAACCAGACAGTTTTATACCCAGCAAACAGCACTGATGAACTTAAAGCCTGGGTGCCACTGGGTCCCTCAGCAGAAATACCTGTTTTTAAAGGGAGTAAACATAAACACTGGTGTCCCAATTGTGATTTGACCCCAGCCAGCAATCAAACCCCATGTAACCACTCTCTCACTCCCCCACCAGTAGTATCAGGGAGAGAATCAGAAGGGTAAAAGATGGAAAACTCATGGGTTGATGTGAAGATAGTTTAATAGGGAAACCAAAAGTCACACACACACGAGCAAATCAAAACAAGGAATTAATTCAATGTTTTCCATGGGCAGGTGTTCAGCCATCTCTAGGAGGGCAGGGCTCCATCAGGTGCAACAGTGACTTGGGAAGGCAAATGGCATTACTCCAAAGGCACCCCACCCCCTTCATTGTTCCTTCTTCCCCCCATTTTATATACTGAATGTCACATGGTCTGGAATATCCCTTTGGTCAGTTTGGGTCACCTGTCCTAGCTCTGGACAGGTGTTGTGTCTCCTCCCAACCTCCCATGCACTCCCAGCTTCCTCACCTGGGTGGCAGTACAAGAAGCAGAAAAGGCCTTGGCTCTGTGTAAGCCCTGCTCAGCAATGGCAAAAACATCTCAGTGTTATCAGCCCTGTGTTCAGCACAAATCCAAAACACAGACCCATACTGTACTTGAAGAACACCAACCCTACCCCAAAACAGCACACCAGCCAAAACCAGCACACCAATGTATATAGTATTATCAAAAAGAGGGGTTTTTTAGATTGAAGGGGATGTTTGTTTTCCTGTGCTGTGAAGGGAGGCGAAGGCCCAGCTGCTCAAGGGGTGGGGTGGAATTGCATGGTCCCCAGCTGCAGGGGGGCTGGCTGGAGCAAGGACCTGGATAGTGTGTGACTGAGACTTGCTGTGCCTCAGCTGCTTCAGGCAGGTTCAGGTGGGCTCCAAGTACCACTCCTCACTTGCTTCTGGTTATGGGTCCCAGAGCTTGCAGACAGCCACCTGCATCCCTCACCAAGGCAGCTGTGTCAGGTTGCTGCAGAAGCAGCAGATACCACTCCTCTCCATGGGCTTGTGTTGCTGCACAGCAATAAACTCTCCTGGGAGGGGGCAACTACAGATCTGCCTTTGAGGAGAGTGCATCTTAACTTAGGATGTGAGGTGTGTGAGGGGCTGCATGTCAGCACACCAGATATGACAGACCACTTACAAGTGCCCCTTCTTTGCACTGCTTCCTTCTTTCTTTTTCCTTTCTCCCTGCAAGTTGGCAGCTGTTGTTTATGGCTGGGGACTGTGCACTGCACTGCTTACATCACTGTCAGCACTGAAAAACTAGAAAGACCAGTTTTGTATGCAGTATAAACTTGCTAGTGGTTGTAACTTAGCAGAGTTGGTCTTAATGTGTAAAGAGCTTTTTTATAATGGAAGTAATTTTCATGGGTTAGATAAATTGCTTTGAAATGAGACATCTTATGGTATGTCTTTAAAAGACACTTTTGAAGAAAGTTATATGATGAGTAAGGAAAACCAAATAGTTCTTCACCTTCCTTGTGTCTTTTGTGAGTCATCATGAACTGATCCATTTGTGTGAGGCAGGATTTGTCTGTTACAGGGATCACTTGCAGGTGAGTGAATGTAACTGTACTTTTCTGCAGAGTCAAGCACCAAAAGACTAAAATTTTCTTGAGCTCTGCTGGCATAATCCCAACTGCAGTTCTGTTATGAAGGTTAAAGCTTGGTGCACAGAGCACCTGCATTGAAACCCAGTGGCAGTAAAAAGAATCCACAGTGGAAAACTACAAACTGTTTTTTGATGCACCTGGACAGATAAATGATCAACGCTCAAAATGTGTTTTTTGAGCTGCTGGCTCTGCTCCCAGGCTGTTCTTGAGCTGATGCTTAAAGGTGCAAAGCTGGTAGGAGCACCAGTCAGCAGAGCACATGGGTTCATGGAGAGGCCAGGCATGTCCTGCATCCTGCTGGTGGTGCTGCCCTGGATAAGACCATGGGAAGCCTTGCAGCAGGCAGCTACTGCAGTCACTAGAGGGGAGGATATTTCCCAAATTACATAACTTCAGGGCTGTTTCATGACCTTAATCAGAAGGATTTTATAGACTTTCCAAAAAGGTTTTCACAGAATCACAGTGTTGTTAGGGTTGGAAGGGTCCTCTGCAAATCCAAGCAGGGTCACCTGAAGCAGCTGACACAAGAAGGTGTCCAGGTGGGTTTGAAATGTCTCCAGAGAGGGAGGCTCTGCAATCACCCTGGGCAGCCTGTTCCAGTGCTCTGTCACACTTGATGTGAAGAAGTTCTTTCTCATATTGAGGTGCAACTTCTTGTGTTTTAGTTTACAGCCATTGCTCCTCATGCTGTTTCTGGGCACCACTGATAAGAGTCTGGCACCCTCCCCTTGGCACCTAGCTGTCCTGGCTTCAGCCAATGACAGGGTTAATTTTTTGCAGTAACTGTGAGGGGTAGACCCTGAAGCTGTGTGGCTAAGACCCTACTGTTATTGGGTACCATCTCAGGTCATTGACAGGGGTGGGGAAAAGAAGGTACTCCCTCTCTTGCTTTTGAGAAGAAGGGTGTTCCTTCCAGTGGGAAAAAATGTAGTTGGGAAAAGCAGGGGTATGTGTCATGGGTTTCCATGAAAATAGCTTCTTTGTCTTACACATTTTGTTGTTCATATTGCTGTTACCATTCCTTTTGTAATCTCGTTGTTTCCAGTAAATTGTTCTTACCCATCCTGTGATTTTCACCTTTTGTGCCTCCATTCAGAGTAGGAAGGGGCAAGGGGAGGCCAAGGGTGTCTTGGTGGTGGCAGGGAGCAAGCAAGTGGCATCTGGTTTGGGAGAGTCTCGGTAGGGGCACTGAACTGGGGAGTACCATTCCTAAACCACAACACCACCTTTGAGATAAGTATATGCATCAATGAGATCCCCTCTCAGTGTTCTCCAGATTAAACAGGCCCAGCTCCTGCAGTCTCTTCTCATTAAAAGATGCTCCAGACCCCTCATCATTTTTGTGACCTCTGCTGGACCCTCTCCAGTAGCTCCTTGTCTCTTCCATACTGAGGATCCCAGAACTGGACACAGCAGTCCGGGTGTGACCTCACCAGGGATGGGCAGAGGGAGAGGATCACCTCGCTTGACCTGCTGGCCACTGTTCCCAATGCACCCTGAGACACCCTTGGCCCTTCTGATCACATGAGCACTGCAGGCTCAGTCACCTTGTTACCCACTGAGACTCCCAGCTCTGTTGCAGCAGAACAGCTATCTAGTAGGTCAGCCCCCAGGTTTTTCTTTGACCCTTGGTAGTGATAATATTAGATTGTCTTGCAGCCCATAGTCTGCCAAATTCTTTCTGATTGGTTTTCACTCTGGATGTGCCCTCTTGGTGTTTATTGGCTGTAATCACCACCTTGCAGTTGAGAGGAGAGATGGTAGCACAGTGCTCCTTTAGGCTGGCAGTGGTAGGTGTGGCCGAAGCAAGTTAAAGAGAAGCTGAGGTGTCTGTTGGAGCAGCTGTCTGGGGTTGCTTGTCTCCTGGTATTTTCTTACCTTGGCAGGAGACTTTTCTGGAAATCCTGGAAAGGAGCACAGTTTACTAGGCTCTGTGCAGGATAGCTGAGCGAAATGAGAAGGGAACTTTAGTTGGAGAAGAGATGATTTGTTAATCTTGAGTTTGGTGACTTTAATCTGAATCTGCCTTTCTGAAAGTGCTGTTGGGAGAAGCAAGGGAAGAAATGCTACTGAAAGAATTTAAATCAAGTATCTCAAAGCAAAGGGCAGGTAAACAGCCTGTTTTAACTCACAAGTAGTTTTGCAGATCTTGATGTAGAAGTCTTTCAGCATAATCATCCCTGACAGGAGGCAGAGACCAGCAAGGCTCTGTGTAGGATCACTCACAGTAGAGCAGCCCTCAGAAAAGTTTTACCTGAGAAACATGTATGCTGAACATTATTTTGGCACAGGTGGCATGTGTTAGATTTGAGATGTTACTGGATTGTAAACTACAAGTGATAACATTAAGGCTTTCATAAAAGCAGAAGGCTGGGAAACTTCAACCCAACTGACACTGCCTGAAAATAAGAGCAAACTATGTGGAAGAGCAGAAAACTGACTGTGTTTTTCATTGTTCTCTTATTTCAGGGTCTGCACTGTGATTTTGCTTGTCTAATGTTCCATTATTTAGTGAACAGACCATCAGAAGAGCGAGTGTGTGAGATCATCGTTAATGCTGTAGAGATTGAGCAGGTAATCCTGGCTGTGACAGCATTGTGGCAGCACAGGCTCAGTCTGAGGTGTGAAAATAAACAAATTAACTTCCAACTTTTGGGATTCCATGTTTGATTCTTGGCTCATGCTTCATTCCTGATGCATTATACTGTTCCTTCCCTCTTCCTTAACGGTGACAATAAGAGTCAGAGACTTTCTGATTCAGTTGTCAAGCAACTGGGGCAAGCTGAAGCTGGCAGCTGGTTTTCTCCTTAATGACAGAAAGGAAGAAAAGCTGTCTTATTTGATGTTGAATAGAATAGTTAAGAGTTGGAAGGAACCTACAGTAATCAACTGCAGCTGTCTCTTAGAGAGCAGTTTGTTTACATCTGTCCTTTCAGGATCCTTGTCTCTCCCTATTGTATTCACATCTCTGCTTGTCCTCAGGAGAAGGCAGGGTCTGTTCTGGCCATGAGTATCATGCTGTCTTCTGGCTTTTCCTGAGGTTGATGTCAGGTTCTTTCATGTGAAGTGCTGCCCTTTCTGCAGGCACAAGTTTCTGCATGGCTGAGTGCTTGGCAAGATTTTAGTTTAGCTTTCTTTCCTGTTGTTATCTAACTACTGTGATGATGACAAATGCCCTGCTTTGTCTCACAACACTGAGACAGGTGTGCATTGGTGCCTGAATATACACATGACTGGGTTCAGCACTCATATATATCACTGCCCTCTCATCTGTCACTGTAATGGCTGGAAGCCAGGAAAACTGGTGATTTCTTGATCTATCCCTGCTCCCACTTGTATGGTCTGTAGGTTTATTGAAGTTGGAGCTTAAGTTTACACTGAAGCTTATGCTGGGGGATTGGAGAAAAGCAGATTAGAGGGAGGGGCAGTGATAAAAATCTTATGCCTTTTCCAGAGTAACAGGCTAAAAATAAAGGAAGATACAAACAGTTACTGAAAACAGAAGGTATTTGTTGAATTTAGTAATGCAAGTTATTTATTTAGACAACTTCCTGGGGAGCCTGGAACATCACAAATTATGTTACTGTGAAACACAGGTGTCTTCTGTCCTTTTCTCCTATTTTTTTCTTAAATTTCATTTCTCTAAATGTCATCTGTATTTTAACTTCTAGGAGTTTCTAACTGAGGCATTACCTGTGGGTCTGATTGGAATGAATTGCACCTTGATGAAACAATACATTGAATTTGTTGCAGACCGGTTACTGATGGAGCTTGGGTTCTCAAAGGTAAGAGATGCAATTGCCCCAAATGCTGGCCTGCCAGTGCAGCCCACGGGAACTGTCAGTACAAAGCACTCCCTTGTCGTGCTGGGGAGCAGATCATATTTAGCACATGGACTTCCTGTGAGTGACAGCTGAAACCACAGCATTCATACCTATGGTTCACTGTAAAAGAGCAAGAACAATTTAGGCCTTTGTTTCCCTTCAGCTGCTCAGCAGGTTTGTAATGGGAAATGTAAGCTGTGCTCAGATGCTGCAATGCTTGAAGAATAACATGCACCTTGCACAAGTGAGCTAAACCACAGACCAAACTCCTGGGAGTGGCAGTGCTGAATTTGCTTCAAGAGGGGTCTGTGGATCCTATAGGATATTGCAGCCAGAGGTGGTCTAGATGGAAACAGTTTGACAGTTTTGTTTGTGGTGGGGTTTTTAAAGCATTATTTCCCTGTCAGAATCACCAGTGTGTTTTCCTTCCCCAGGTCTTTAATGCAGAAAATCCTTTTGATTTCATGGAGAATATTTCTCTGGAAGGAAAAACAAATTTCTTTGAGAAGCGGGTTTCGGAATATCAACGTTTTGCTGTTATGGCAGAAACAATGGACAATGTCTTCACTCTGGATGCAGATTTTTGACCAATTGGCAAATGAATGGTGACTGTTTCCCTCTCCTCATCTCCCTTTATGCTGTGAAGTTGACTTAATTTCTTCTCATGGAAATCAGAGTCTACTGGGATATTTTTCCTGGGTTTTCATGTTGTTTGTCAGAGGAGTAAATATATTTCTCTCTGTGTCATTTGAAAAAAAAAAAAAAAGGGGGATCATTTGTAAGAACTTCTGGCTTTGTAAAAGGATGGCCTTTTTAAGATTCCCTTGATTCATCTGCTGTCAATGCTGTCTTTAAAAATGACATGGAATGGTTGCTACTACTTTTTTAAGACTTTGGTAGTGTTTTAAGAAAGCAAACTGCATATTTACCTCATGTTATGGTATTTTAATCTGAAAACCAGCTGAGGTATCACTCCATGTAAAAATGTTGCTATAAATTATTTTCCTCTTTCCTGTTTTCATGTTTATAGATTTGGTATAGAGTAAAAGCTCTTCTGTTTCATCCTGTTGCAGATACAGTAATAATTGAATGTGGGGAAACCTTAATGAGTCTGAAATATAGAATGTTATTAAACCTGGGAAATATGGGTAATCTCCCCATTAACCTGGATTCTGGTCTGAAAAATTTTTACTCAGGTTGGAAAACTGATGGGTCTTGGTAGGCATTTAATTCAAATGCATGAGATTCTTGTGTTACAGCTGTTACTGAACAGGTCAGTGGACTTTGAATGGTCCTTGAAAAGGCACACCTGTTAACAGTGGAGAAAAAACACATCCTGTAGTTCTTTGGCTTGTGCTGCCTGTTTTCCCATGCTTCACTGATCAAGTGCCTTATTAAGCAATCTGTTGTTGTATTTGTAATCATCTGACACTGAAACAGCCAGCTCTGGGTGTTGTCCATCTCACCTTGTCGTGCTGGGTGGTTTGATATTCTCCCTTTCTTGGTTGCACTTGTGCACTGAAGGGGTGAGAAGACATGTCATTCCAAGGGATTATCCCTTGAGGTGCTACAAACAGACTCCTGGGGCTGTGAGGAAGCACCCAGTAATGTAAGCAGGTACATCAGGTTGTGTGTCTGCTGTGAATCATTGGAACCATTGTCACAGAAGAGCTTCTGAAAGAAGGTATTAAACATTTCAAAAACAAACCAGAAGTAATATGGAACAGCAGCATCTTACAAAGGACTGTTAGGTTTTTGATTGTGTGCCTGAAAACTGTTTGTAATTTTTTGATACCACATGGAGAGAATGGAGTGATTGAAGAGTGGTTAATGCACTGCAGTGGTGCTTGGGGTGGAAGGGATGCTATTCAGCTGTACCTGGCTTATCTGCAAATAAATAGTCTCTTTTTTCCAAGATGAACTGAATATACAAGAGCTAGACAAAGGGTTCTGCTTTATTAAACCCAAGCATTTTTCATAATATTCATAATTTTGTGGAAGAGCTTTTGTAAGTCTTACGGTTGCAAATATCTTGTGCTGCTTTTGATATACCTGGCATGAGCCAAACTGACAGCCCAGGGTTATCAGTGATGGGGTAGCACAAGTGTTATTTCCTTGCCAGCCCAGACCAGCCATAGTCCTGGGTACCTGAGTTCCATGGAACAGGTCCACTGCCTTAACATAGTTCCCAGTGAACAACTCTCCCTGCTGTAAAAATAAGCAGCAAAATTCACTCTGTTTTTTTTAGTCTCTTTTTAGTAAAAGATCAGGAGTATGTACTGAACATGGAAATGGAACAGCTTTTTTTTTTCCTAGAGAAGAGCCTGCATCATTTGACATAAGGTACTTGGAAGAGAGCAGAGTGGAACATTGAGAATACAGAGAAAAGCTGGAACTGGTGGCCCTCACTAACATCGTGGAACTGCAAGAGAACTGTGGACTCAGAAGGAAAACTCAGTGCCTTTTGGAAATTCTGAGTTGATAGGGCAGAAGGAGAAAATACTGTAAATGGGTCTGTTGTTGGAGTAATGGAACCTATTATGTCACTGAAAGTACTAAAAAGTATTTATTTTGAGTCTTGTGAATTATGATGAGAGTATAGAGAGTGTTCTAATATGAAACTGCAATGTGCTCAGGTTCTGTAAATGTCTGTGAGATACCAAAGTCTGGTACAACGGCTCCCACTCGATTTGTGTGTAAAATATGTGTGTTGTTCAATAAAATCTGAGTGTGGGGAAGCCCATGCCTTCATTTACAAATTACATGCTTCCTTGTGAAATCCAAAGTGATAAAATTGGGATATGACAGAGTAAGTCAGTATTCACAGCTTTTGGATTGTGGGAGAAAGTTGTGAGTGCTCCATATATTGTCTTGCACTTTTTGGAGCTCTTGACTTGCTCTTTCTTGTTCCTGGAAATAGGTTTTGCAGTCTAGTGAGCAGACAAGTGGGTTTGGTGTTTGTTTGTTTTGTTTTGTTTTTAATTGGGATTTTCTGGCACAAGGAGAAATCTTTTGGGTGTCTGTAAGGTTCAGTGAAGAAACACTCCAAAAATATATTGTCAGTGGGTGGTACCTGATATATCAAGAGCATCATGCCCTTGGGCACAGCATCATCGGGTTCAGGCCCCGAGCTGGGGCCAGCCAGGCGCTGCCTGAAGCCAAACTCTGATCACCTGGCTGTGAGCTGGCACAGCTTCACACCTGCTCGTGTAGGCACTGTCAGGGCTGTTGTTTCAACAGTCTTGTCCCTGCAGCCTCCTTGAGACAGGCATGACAGGCAGAAGGTGCCTTCTTCCCCCAGCACTGGGCACTGAGCAGAAACCCCATGGGCCTCTGAGGGCTCTGTGTGTCTCACACTGTGGCCATCAAGCTTAAGAAAGCCTGCTGGGTGTGTGTGTGGGTGAGAAGGTGCAAAGCATTCCTTCAGTGTACATGGTCTCTGTGCCCTGAGTTGGAATAAAGCTGGTGTGTGACTTCAGTGTGACAGAGAAGGTGCTTCCTTGGAGGTGCTTGTCTCGTGGTGAAGAACATCTGCAAGGGTCAGATGAGTAGAAACCTCCTTCTAGGGCCTGCAGTAGGAGCTGTAGCTCATGGGAGGAATCCCCACTTTTAATTCCAAAGTGGCCTCTGTAGTTCCCATTGCTCCCATTGGAACAGACATGTGCCTCCCAGCAAGTCCCTTGAGTTGGTTATCAGAAGCCACAGGCAGACATGGTGCTCCCAACGCTCTGCTCTGGCTGTGAAACCACTGCCCAGTGCAGTAGGTCAGTGAGTATTCCCAGCCCTTGCTGGGAAATCAAAGAAAGCAGGGGAAGGCAGGGCAGTTAGCAACCTCTTTCTTAATGTTTCTGGACTGGTAAGATTTTTGCAGCAGATGAGGATGCTGTGTGTGTGGCAGCACCCTCAGAGCTGCTGCCAGCCTCTGGCCAGCTGACGCCGTGCTGGTCCGCTTCCACCACATTTCTTGTCCTTGTCTTTGAGTGATGAAAGCTTTGAAAGAGCAAGCGTGGTCACCCAGCCTGCCAGAGGAGCATCTTCCTTCTGGCCTTCCTAGGGGGATGATCTGGGCTGCTTTTGCCTCCTGGTGGAGCCCTTGAGTCAGCAAATATTGATGTTTCTGTCACTGTTACCTAGCGCTCCTTCTGGGAGTCAGTTCCTGGCGATGCTGATGCGTTGCTATTTCGTGCAGCCGGGTCTGTGTTTGCCGGGAGGCTGCTCCTGTGCCTGGGGCTGCTGTCAGCACTGCACGCTGCAGGGCTGCTCCCGTGTGTGCCCAGACCCTGTGTGTGTGTGCGGGTGTGCTTGCCTGGCACACGGGTGTGCGTGCACACCATACACCAGCACAACTGAGAGGGGGAGCTGCTGAATGGCAGCTTTTAGCAAATAGGGCAAGGTGGGCACTGTAATATCACTGTTAAGAGATGCTATTGCTGGTTTGCCAGCAGCTCCTGTCTTGCCCTGCTTCCCGTGGCCTGGGCACAGATGGGCAGTGCTCCCATCCCATTGTACATAATCTGGCTCTAGCAGCCAGGGCTGCCCAGAACATAGAAGCACTGTGCTCTGCTAACTTCAGCTGAAGTTTTCTCAGCTTGAAACACAGGTAAATCTCAGGAATGGCTGGTTTTGGCCAGTATGGAGCACACATTTCTGCTTTGAACAGTAATTTTGGCATTTAGCTATTTGAGTGTACTCATGTGGGCAGGCTGGGAAATTCCCTGATGAATTTTGACCCTTCAAATGAAATAAAGGGATTTGTGAATGACAGACATGAGATTTCCATGTCAGGCAGCAGTGCTGCCAATATCACAGCTTCTTGTGGAGTGCTGCTGACTGGGGACTCCTGCCCTGCAGAACCTTTTTGACAAATATGCTGAAGGGTTTACCTGGGAAATCTCCTTCTTCTGTTGCTTTGGCCAGCACCTGCTGATGGGTTCACAGGAGCGAATCTGTATCATCCATCCTTTTTTATGCTGTAGCACTGTTTGTTACTGTTACTCTGGGAATGGCTCCCGTATCTGCTGCAGCATCTCTGGGAGAGCTGTCGCAGAGAACTGCCCGGCATTAGGGTGAGCTGTTGACTCCTGCCATGGGGACAGGCCATCTCTGGGGCTTGTTCCAAGGCCTTGCCTGTTCCTTTGGGAAATGCCTAAATGCCTCTTGCTGCAGAGGCTGGGGGAGGTCCTCATCAGCAGATAATGAAAAGAGATCAACAGACTGGTGGAAAGTTATTTTGGATTCTTCTGTGTCTTCATCAGCAGGGACTGATTTTGGATTCTGTCCCTCTGGTGCTCAGTAAATGTCAGAAAAAAAAATCTGTGCTAGCCCAGTGACAGCTGGATGTGATTTGCTCAAAGGCCATCCTTGAAAGTCTCCTAAATGCCATATTCCACTCCTACTCCTACCCAAATCAGGCCACTGGGATGCCATAAGCAGCTCTGCTGCTCGCTGCTCTGCCCACTCTGTGATGGCTGGCAGGTGCTGCTGTGCCCTTCCAGCTGCAGCTCAGGCTGAAGTCCTGCCTGGCTTGGGCTTGGCTCCTGCTGGTCCCAGGGTGCAGTGCCAGAGCCAGAGGAAAGGCCTGCAGTGAAGCACTGGCCTCTCAGACTGGGGCAGATGCTGACCACAACCTTGTTTGCTTGCCCCAGCCTGGGCTCAGAGGGAGCTGCATGCTCAGGAGGCTGGTGTGGTTTTTATAAGCCCCTCAAACAAGGCCCTCTTTTAGGTCATCCCTAAGTTACTTCTTTTAGTGAAGAGGCTCCCAAAATCACACTGGAGGCTCTGGGTAGATACCAAAGGAGTTGGTGGAGTTTTTTATTTCTTGTCAATGGGCAGATCCAAGAGAAGTGTTAAGAACAAGTCTCAACATGCAAATACTTTTTACTGATCTGACAAATGCCTCTGGCAGTGCAGCCTAAGCTGAACTTGAGAGCTTCAGGGAAAGTCTGCCTCCCCATCACTGCTCCTTAGCCCACAGACATGGCTCTGAAGAGATTATACTTGGGTTGCTGTATGAGGAAATGCAAGAATCCTTTTCACAGCTGGTGGCCTTACCATGCAGGAGGTTGTTCAGGCTCTGCAGCTGGGCTGTGTCTGCAGGTCTGTTTCCAAGCAGCCTGTCCAGGGCCCATCGTGTGCTGATGATGGTCACCAGTGCTGGCCGCTGCCATGGGAGTCTCCAGGATGGGATGGGCTGCTTGCTGCTTCACAGGCAGCTTTGAGAGGTTAATTGAAGGCAGACTCCTGTGGCACAGCAGCCACCTCCTGGGAGACTGGGACCACTCAGGGAGGGCTGGGGAATCCTGAAAGCAGTGACATGCCTTGGGTAGGAAAAGTATGACAAGCAAAAACTGTGCTGGTGGCAGTGGGAGTGACAGTGAATTCACTGCTCATTGCTCAGATGCCAGCAGCAGTGCCACAAAAGTGATCATCATACACAGACTGGTGTGGTCACTCATGTCCTGCAAGAGCCTCCCTGAGGGCTTCATCACCCAGCTCTGGGGGACTGAACCCAATGGTGAGCAGCACAAATGCTAACTAATAAATATCTAATAATAGTACTGAATAATCACACTGGTGCTACCATCTGCTCACTTGGAACTCATGGCAGAAGTAGCTTTTGGGGCCTGGAAAATCACAAGTTCTGGGAATATTGGCTGCCAGTGTTAAACATGAGGAGCCCAGAGCAGACCTGGGGAGGCCTGAGCCCTGCAGTTTCAGCCCCACCATGGCTGTTGCTGTTCTGACCTTGGCAGCAGCGATGCTGAGGACTGAGATGCCTCTGCTGTGAGCCACAGCCCCTCAGTGGGGAGATCCTCCTTGCCCAGAGCAGGGCCTGTGCATGAGGACAAGCCCTGACAGACACAGGAAGCTTTAGAGGTAATTTACAGCTTAGGAACAAGTGTGGTTCTCTACTGAACAGAATGTTTCATTATTAGGTCTCTAGCATTTGAAAACATTTCTATGGGCCTTTACTGGTTTCTTTGCTACTGCGTTAACTTTTTCTGAGCTCAGGCTTGCTTTAATCCCCACAGTATGGAGCAGGACTTGGGGTGTCCTTTGGAAAGTGGCAGCTGTGGAGCAGCTCCTCCACACCAGACCTGAATCCAGGTGCATCTAAACCATCTTTTGATGCCCAGAAACTCCCCCAATACCTGCTTCTCTCTCAGGCATCTCAGCTCTCTGGTTGGGAGGAAATCTGGGTTGCTGGGACTAAAGGGGAGAATGGGCATTAAATGAGGCTCCAGGAAAGCAGGGAAGCATCTTTAAAGTTTACCTCAGCAGTTGAGTTCCTCTTGGTTAGGTAACTATGGAGAAGAGTTTCCATTAATGAATGTAAGCCAGGTTAGTGAATAGAGGCTGTTCCAATCTTGGTTGCAGGGTCCCAGGGCAGTGTTAAAACCCATGGTGCAGAGGAGAACCAGTTTAGAGTTGTTATAGCAAGCATTTCTGCCCCGTGAGAAGAGGCTTGCCCATCAGTTATTGATTTCTTTGTTCTTTCCATTTGAAGGGAAATAGATTTAGATTACAGCTTATTAGACTGACTGGAGAACTGAATGTTTTTATCAAATCACTTCATTCACAGTGTGTGCAATTGCTGGCTTCAGAGACAGGTGTTATGATAAGCCCTGACAGAGCTGCCTTGCTCCTTGCTCAGTCATCCCTCTGTCTCCTGCTCAGCCATCCCCATGTGGGCTGATGGGATGGTGCCTGGGGGTTCCTACAGCCACTACCACGTGCCTTGGTTTTGGATTAACATCATCATGGAAAAAAGGCATTGCTTGGTTTGTTTCTCCAAGGTTCCTGATGTTAGAAGCCCCTTCCATGAAGTTGGTCCAGTTTGCTTAATTCCTCGTTAGCAGAGCAGGGTGTAAAGCCAAAAAGTGTTTTCTCAACTTCTCCCACACTGAGCAGGGTTTGAGGGCAGAGTGAGGATGTCACCTGCCTTTGGAGCACCTTTGAAAGGACAGCAGCTGGCCAGTGCCAATGCCACAAGCCCTGCAGCCAGACAGAGGGACAAGGTGATGAATCTTCCTCCTTGTAACCCCTCATAGCTCTTGAGCTGTGAGGCTGTAGGGTAGTGGCCACAGCCATGGGATGCACATCCTGCATCTGGTGCAGGCAGGAAGTTTTATGGCTCTCCATAGGCCCTGGGGCCAGACAAACTCATGGGGAAACATTGCATGCTGCTGAGACAATTGCAGGGATTCTCACAGCAGGGCATGGCCTACTGCAACACTAACTCACTGGATAAGAATTCCTCTGTATAATTAAAAATTTTAAAAAAATTTAAATTATTATTAAAAATAACTGTATTTTTAGCTGTCTTGATTTTTTCTTTTTCTCCCTCCCCATTGGCTGATTTTCTTCACCTTAGGCCCATTAGATGTGCATACTTTAAAAACATGAGGTTCTTGAGATGTGTGTTAAAGTTCTTCTGTTACTTCGAATATTAACCTACATTTACTCTTGGTGCTGCTGTACCTTGTGGTGTGATACCTGCATAAAGCAAATCTTTCTCTTCCACATCCATTAGATGGAATTAGCAGCACTGGCACATGCTGACTGATTTTAAGCTCAAATGGTGTTTCCCAAAGTCCATAAAGCAGAGACCAATTGCCGCCACTCCTGTTTCATTTGTGTCATGCTAATTCATTTCCCTGTTGCTCCTGAGTGTAGGTCCAAATTAACAGGGTCTGGTTAGTCTCACATTGACCACACAAAAAGTCAGGGGTTTGGCCAGAAGTGGGAAGGCAATTTTCCCCTCCAAACAGGTACTTTAGCTTGTGAGGCTGAAGAATGGAAGTTTACTACAGTTGGACATGCATTAGTGGTGCTCAACACAAATACTGCTTGTGCAGATGGAGGGCTGGGGCTGGGGTGAGGAGCATTTTCCATAGACCTCAAAGATGGGAAGGCAGATCCTTACACAGGATACCGGTGAGTACAGAAACACAGAAGTACAGAATAGTTTGGTTTGGAAGGGATCTTAAAGAGAATCTAGCTCTAATTCCCCTGCTGTGGGCTGGGACACCTTCCACTAACCCAGATGGCTCAAAGCCTCATTCAGCCTGGCCTTGAACACTTCCAGGTTGCTTCTCTTGGCACCCTGTTCCAGTGCCTCACCACCCTCACAGTGAACAATTTCCTCCTAACATCCAGTTCAAGACTGGCCTCTTTCAGTGTCATGGGAAGCCACTGGAAGCACTGCACCCAGTCAGTGCCTGACAGATGTGAGCCCGCTGTGCTAAGCACCTGTAGAGTCCCATTCTCTGCTCTTTCTGCACAAAGCAATGCTTACACACAGGTGAGGTGTGAGTTAGAATGGAGTCTGTGCCATGCTGGGCAGGTGTTCACCTTCCCTGAGGGCCAGTGGTGTTTCAGACTACACTGGAACAAGCATCCAGTGAAAATAAACTGAGAAACCTATGAACTGCAGCCCACTGGCAGAGAGTGCCAGCCCTTGTGCTGTGCTGGGCTGTGCTGGGCTGGTGGGGACCCAGCCCTGCAAGCAGAAGCCAGCAGAGCCCCTTGTTTGACTGCCTGGTGCCTCCTGGCAGGGTGAGGTCTGGCAGAGATTGCCAGGGGCACTCAACAGTGCTGGCTTAAGCAGCATTCATTAGTTTCCCAATGACCACCCTGAAGACCTTATCCAAAGCTAGTTAATTGTCAGCAGCAGCTGTCTAATTTAATCACAACTGCCTGGATTTTGCAATGAAAGGCAAGAACATGAGATCATGAGAGGGTGGTAGATTTTGGTTCAGGGACATCAAATACCTCCAGGGCAGCGTCCATCCATGTGGGACACCCCAGCTGCCAGCTGGCCTGGGTGCCACCCCAGCAGTGGTGGCTGAAGGCAGCTGGTGATGCTTGTAGTGAGGAGCTCAGCCTCCCTGTTCACAGCTTCCCTCCCTGTGGCCCCTTGGAGCAGCCTGTGCCACATCCCAGCACTGCTCCTGTTGAAGGGCTGTGGGAAAGCCCACACAGGTTATCCTTGGCTCCCGGGGCCATTTCATGGCAGGGAGCATTTACAGGCTCATAAACTTTATTTGAGAGCATTTGTAGATTAGCCAATAAACTTTCCAGGAGTGAAACATGATTCTACCCAGGGAGGGGTTCTGCATCCAGAGGTTTTCCTCAGTGGCCAAATGTGTGGTGGCCTGGGACCTTGCTGTGCATGGATCTGTCAGCCAAGATAAGCAGCACGGGCTGAAAGGTGCCTGTGGGGCTGCCCTGCAGACTCTCCTGCTTGACCTTGCCCTGGGTGTGAGGAAAAGGAAGATGTCTCTGTGGAGTGCAGGTGGGTCTGTGAGACAGTCACAGCAAACACTGTGATCTGCAGCAGCTCCTGCTCTGGCTCAGTCTCTTGGGACCTGAATGTGCCATTCACTGTCTCTATTTACATGTGCTGGGAGAGGAAGAATGAGAGAATCATGTGGAAGGCAAATATACTTTACAAAATTAAAAATAAACCACAGCCCCCTGCTCAGCTGTTCTTTAGCATCCGCTCCTCCATGGTAGGAGCATCTCCGTGGCTCTCCATTAGTGATTGATGAGTTGTTTTTCCTGGAGCCACTGGCCTGCGTGATGTGGCATCCTCCCATGTGGAAGTGGATGCCAGCTGCTCCCGGGTGCCAGTGGCTCCTCCTGCTCAGGGATGAGTTGTGCCCATGGGAGGGAAACGCCACCAAGAAACCCGGTGTCTCCTTCCCTCCCTTCATCCCCTTGAGCAGGGCTTTCTGCTCCTGCCCTGGGTGAAAACCAACCCCTAATCCTGATGGCCCCTGGGGTGGGTGCTGACCATTCCTTCCTGCTGTTGTGCCACTGAAGCACTTGCTTTTTGCCCAGAGAAGCTCCCTGAGGAAGCAGATGGGCACTGGTGCCATAGAACTGGGGTGTTCCATGCACCACTTTTGGTTTTGCGGGGCACTGGGCTGTAAGGTAGAATGGAGCATGGCTGCTGGGCAGTCATTCTGTAATGCAGTAAAATTGTATTTGTATTTCTGCCTACACATTAGCATGAATCTTGCTTTAGGGGTCTAATTAGTGTAAGTTATGAGCTGGGGTGCTTGAGGCAGAAGCTGGAGTGGGGTGGAAGCCAACTCTGCAAGCACTGGAAGAAGTAAATTAGAATAATCTTGATGTGACCTAGCTTAATTTACACCTTCCTCATATCCTTGCAGCTCTCTTCCAAACCCACAGAGTGTCAGCCACACAAGTTTAGGCTGTTGATTAAGAAAATTCTTGGAATCTGTTATGTGAAGAAATCAGAGGAAGTTTTCACTTAAATGTGTTCCCTTGGGATACACAATATCCTTCTGGACTTCTGGTAACACTCAGGCTGTAGTTCCCGATGATGTTCATGGCACAGGACTCCGGCTCCAAGCTAAGAAAAATGTCATGAGGACTGGGACATTGGTGGATGCAGAGCAAGTTTGACCCTATAAATTTCCTGGTTTTGCTGCAGGACCTGTGTTATCTAACCATAAAGTCAGAAGAAAGCAGAAACTGTAGAGTTTTCAGAGTACTTGAGGTCCCCTGGGTGAACTTTGCCTTTCCTGAAAATGGCCTGAGGGAGCAGTTCAGTCACACTTTCTGCGTTAAAAGCTCCAGAGGTGAATCATGAAAGGTTTCCCAAGCACACTGCTGAGTAGGAGCTGCAGATACCAAGTGCAACAGGTAACTTCAGCCACGGCTGCTTTGCAGCCACTGCATTGTCATTTGTTTAGCATGTGCATTCTCCTTCTCTTCTTCTGGGGCCATGAGACAGCCTGCCCCTACAGCCTTCCCCCCTGCACCCCCACAGCCCACGGCAGTTTGTCTGTCTCTGCCCAGCAGGCTCTGGTGCAGAGCAGCAGCTGGAAAGGGGCTGGTGGGGCTGACAGGAGCAGGATCCATGCTGGACGGCTGAACCCTGCACATGGATGCAGGATAGTGCCTGAAGCTGATTCATCCCCTGTACACACAGGGACATACAACCCATATGTCTGGCACTGGCTCAGCACTAAATTTGCCTTTCAAATGTGGAAGTGGCTTCCTGAGGAACAATTTGGGTTAAACCACAAGGTACTGGACCTGTTTGAGTCCTCCTGGGAGTAGTTTTGGCCAGTCATACTGGAAGTTGGAGCAGATGATGAATGTCTATCATTGAAATTATTAGTTCATCATGAAGAACCTCCAGAAGTAGAAATGGTTCATTCTACTTCTTCAGTCAAGGTGATCACAGCTGAGAAAACACTTGGTAGATGTGAGGGATAAAATAATGTTTTGCTTCAGCCATTGTAACTACCCACAAGAACACGTGCTCATGTCACCTTTGCAAAGGTGTAACTAGCACAAGGCCAGGCCTCATGAGAGTGAGGGGGAGGAAAGGGGAGCAAACGATGCTGGCTGCTGGGGAGAGAAGGGAAAAAGGAAGAAGGTGTTGGTCTGAGCACAGTGGATGGTTGGATGTGAATTCCTGAGTGCCCAGCCCAAGGAAAAAGGGACAGGGACCGCCATGGGCCAGGGAAGGGCACAAAAGTTTGTGCATTTTGAGGGGAGGTGTGCCTCCTCAGTGAGAGGCACCTGACTCAGCTGATTTATATTAATAAATAGTCTTGCTTTGCCAACTTTTGTCTTTTTCCAACTTTATTGGTGAGTGAGCATTTCTCACAGTAGATGCCCAGCTGCAGGTCCCTTCTGAGAAGCACCAAATCTTGAGTGCAGTCTCATGTCTCTCAGGGAGTAGTACCTGGAGGAAGCCACTTTCTCACTTTCTCACTTTCTCACTTTCTCACACTTATCTCCTGCTTTGCTTGGGAGGTAGATTATTGTTCTGGAGATGGGTTTGTCCTCTCTGCCTTGCAAAGCAAAGGAGGCTTTCCAAGAAAGAGGAAAACCAAACCAGCATGAAACTTCTTTTTGGTTTTCTAAGCTGCACCCACTCAAGGCCAGGCCTCATTCCCCAGTTACCAGCTTCACATCTTGGTTCATTAGCTCTGTCACATCTGCCTTATCTGGTCTGTCAAACCAACCTCTTGGGGTGACAGATTTGCCTCTGCTTGGTGCAAAGTGCTCAGGGAATTTATTTTAGTTTACGTGGTCTTCAGTGCCAAGAAGCCTGATCTGATCTGATGTATCTGATCTTTTCATGTGCCAAGTGTGTCTCACATTGTGGTGTTAGGAACAGCTCTCACTGCTCCTGATCTTTCTCCCTACTTTTAGCACAGTTTCTTCAGTGGCTCCCATGTTCTGGTTTGCTCCTCTGGGGCTGGGAGGGGAACTGGGACATCCTTTGCAAGTGATGAGTTAGCTATCCCTACTTCCTATTGTTACATCCATCTAAGGAAAAAAGCTCCAAGTCCTCCCACCTTCTTGGAAGGTGGAGATGTTAGTGTTCTATATACTCTAGCAGGAGAAAATAAATGTCTGTAAGAGACATCAGCCGGGACCTGGCAACCTCTTGTTACACCAGTGTAAGCTGGGGGAGAAGGTGATGGGTGCTGGGGATGTCACTGGAAGGGATTGATTTCTTCCATATGGAACTTCCATTCATATAAAAAAATCAATCCCAGCTCTTTTAAAAGACCACATGCATTACTGCCGAGTCCTGTTATGAAACTGCAAATTTAGTAATGTATTTGAGCTCTCAGATGTTTTTTATTACAGTCTCAGTGTACCTTCTTTCCCTCTGAAGTGTCCTTTTTGCAAACAATGTCTTTCCCATTGCTGTGTGTCCCTTTTCCTTCCCAGCTCCACCCGTGCACCAGGAAGGCACCATGGCCAGGCACAGATAGGCTGATGTTGCTGGGATGTTTGCAGGAGTGAATTTTCTTCAGTAAACTGAAAAAGGTCTCAGGTAAGTGCAAGTTGTCTCCTACTGTGAGGAATTGACAATCTCAGCTGGAAATTTCCTCACTGCCTTTAGGCTGGGACAAGGCAGTTTAGTCTTGCTTTTAGGGTCATCCTTGTTACCATTCACATAGAACAAGCTATCTGAAAAATGTGTTAGGTAAAATAAAGTGTATCAAGGAGCTATAGCTCTTTTCATGGTGGGTAGCAAAACCACTGTAACTTAAAGCATAATCTCAATTTAATTTTTAATAAATAACATCCATTTAAAAAAATTCAATGCCTGTTCTTGATTTAGTTTTGAAGAACTGTGTGTACTGGATAACAAGATGGAATTGCATTAACATCCAGAATTTAATTTCTCATCAGAACTTCAAAAGAATTTTCTGCTCACGTGAAGCAAATTTCAAAGTTGTTATGGTTCATCTTCCAAGAGTCCCAACTTTTTGATGTTAGTGTAAAAATGTATTGCACAGACCATGGGACAAGCAAAGTATGAAGTAATTTTCTTCAGCATCTTTCTTAAAAGGCCATAGAATTCTGACTTGTTTGTGAACAAGCATATACCTAAAGGAAAATCCAATTATTAATCTGAGTAAAAATGTTTATTTGTATTATCCTTTTTATCTAAATAGTTTTGAAATATCTTACAAGCAGGCTAAAACCTGTATTTTAAAGTAAAACTGCATTAGTTGAAATGTAACTTCATCTGTAAATTATGGCAAAAAGATTGGAATTTTCCAGAAATGTAATTCAACAGTTTAGTGTTGGTCTGAGCTTTAGTTACCATCAGGAAATTTAGAGAGGTTCAGGAAGGCATGCCTCAGATACAATTTCAAAGGATTAAATCTAGGTTTCCCAGGTTTCCAATGGGTCTGTAACAACCCTGCTGGACAAGAATGTGTCATTGCTGATGCTGTCGTGCCCAAAACTAATAATTCTGTGGTTGTATTATATTAAAGCTCTTATCTGTCAATTGCTATCTTAAAAACAAAAGTTTTTTGTTCTCAGCAATGTTCTGAGGTGAAAATAGATGACAGGAAAGATAAACAGTCTCAGACTGCAATAAAATCCAGTGAAACGGGAGAAAACATCAGACCTTGTATTTTGAAGGAAATAACATGGGCAGAAAGTAATATGTAAAAGAAAATAATTTTGAACACATTTGTAGGATTATCACTACAATTTGCTAATATATTATTCAATAGCTTAGTCTAAAGGCAATGTCCAAACCCATAAAATGTGTAATTGGAATTTGTGGGTTGAATGAGACCTATTTTGGTCTGTGTGAACTGCTCTTGTTGTATAGAGAAGATAAGGTTTTTTGAGAACTCCTAACAAGAAGACTCATGAAGATAATTCTGACTGGCTCTAAATAGCCAAGAAAACTCATCAAGATAATTCCAGCTGGCTCTAAATAACTGGGGGTGTACCAGTTACTTTGCTAATAAAGGTCATGACCATGAAGACTTCTATAAACTTCAATGGAGTGTGATTCAAAGAACATTAAATTTTCATTACAAGCAGGTTATACAATGAGTCAAATTTCAGCTTTGGCAGTCTGTGCACATGCAGCATGGGTCAGTCACGGATGCTGCACCGTGGTGCTGTGCAGAGGGTGTTTTGCTGAGAGCCAGGGTGTAGTGGCACTGCATGGAGTGGGGTAACAGCCCCTTCAGCAGACACTGAGAAGATGTGTCAGGACAAGGTAAATAATCAAAAACCTGGTCCTTGTGGCATAAAGAATGTGTGTTTTGAAGCCTTTAGGGTTTGCTTCATATGAAGTCCAGAAAAACCTTCTTGCTGCATGATCTTATTTTTCTTGAAAGCCTTATTTGATTTTTCTTATGTTTAACTACTCAGGTTAAATAAACACAAAAGTTCTCACTTTTCTTGATCCTGTGGTGGACATTTTTCACTGTGTTGCTGCATAAGTCTTTTGGTTTTGTGAAAATCATCCATTCCATCTTAGACTTCCAGGCCACATCTACAATACTAAATTAAATGTGCCCATAGTTTTTAGCTGTTCCAAGATCAAGTTGAATGGGACAGCCTGGTCTTGCCCTGTTATCATCTCACCCTTGGAGCAGGGCTGTATCCACAGCACCTGCTGGGACAGCACTAACTCCCACATTTGGGGCTTGTTTGGGAGAGTATTGCATGGTGTGGGGCAAGACCCTGCCAGGGACTCCAAAAATAATTGAACATCACACAGTGTTCACAAGGCATCCCTCATGAAAGTATCTTGGAGTTCTTTCTATTTCCAAATAAAACAGCAACCTCTTGGTCTGAAAGAGAGTGATCTGGAACTAGGTAAAGATCAAAGGATGGTCAAACCCATCTGAGGAGAAATGAGGCCCAACTCTTGCAGTGTTGCATCAATGATGTTTTCAGTTGCTGCTTAATGAAATAAGTTTTGTATGGTATTTAAGGCATTCCTCCTACCCTTCATGTTTTATGTATTTGTGTATTTGCATATGTGTCTGTGCCTTTTTTGTTTGATTTGCTGCCTATCAGATGCTTTCTGATGTCCTCCATGTGACCAGATTAAAAAAAAGTATTTTCAGCACTTTTCTTTAATCTTGTTACGTCTTCATCACTGCACATCTTCCCCAGATGTTTTGATTGGTTTAGCACATTATTTAAATTTAAGAAAAAAATGAATTTGTTACTAAAGATATGAGAAATAATAGTTCAGCTGGACATGGTGCAGGGCAGTCTGCTCTGGGTGGGCCAAGCAGGGTCTGGGACCAGGACACTTCCAGACATCCCTTCCCTCCTCAACCATTCTGTGAGGGCATCTGTGTGGCGATTAAACTTCATTATTGCTCCCCAGATTTGCCATGGCTCATTAAAGTCATGGATCAACATGTCCTGGGAGAGGATCTTGGAAAGTGTTGAAGGTAGCCCAGTTCCCATCAGGCTTATCCCATGCTGACCCCAAGTGCTGTTCCAGATCAAATCCTGTCTTCCTGCTAGGGACACATGGCTTCACTGCCTACTGATTGCCAAAAATGCAGCAGGGTTTGGCCTCATTTGACAGCCTTGTGGGTGATTATGCTATATATGTATTGATTGTGTGAATAATGACTATTTCTCCAGGTTTTGTTTTGCTCTGGACTGCAATCTGTTTCCAGTGTGTAACAATATTCCTCTACATATGGACTTCCTATAAATACCTTGCTGCAAGTCTTTTCTGCAGTACAAACACAGCAGAGTCCCACTGATATGCTGGCCAGTCTGTGATCAGCAGAGGCATGATTTTAATGCTGTTCAGATATGGCACAGGAAATATGGCAGCTTAAGTCAACAGTCAGGAGTAGGATTTTCATTACTGTAACTGGGCAAAAGGGACAGAAATAACAATTGTGAGACATGGAAGAATAGCACTGGAGGGTCCTCAGAAGACCACCCCAGTCATTCCTGTTGGCTAAGGCGGCACAAATCACACTTCTGTCAATCCTTATGTAATAGTCAAGCCTGTGCTTGATCCAGGCTCTGGTGCTGGATCCCACCATCATCCCAGGCAGTGAAACCCAGTGTGTCACCTTAGGCAGTCTCAAACAAGCCTTCCTTCACAATATTTTAAAATTCTTTTATTTTTTCCTCACAGGAGTGCAAAACAAACCCCCCAAAATGTAAGAAGTTAACTCATTGCCACTGTGTGGTTTTTGTCTGAATAAGTTGCCCTGCCTTGTCTTCCTTGGCTTTCCCCATGGGTTATGGTGAACAACCCAGCTGCCTCAGCAGTCCTTCTGGGTCCCCTGGCCATGCCTGTCAGCGTTTGGTTCATCACAAACCACGAGTCTTAGGGATAAATGTCACAGATGGCACTGCTCAAGACATCTGGCTCCTCTATCAGCACCGACAGTGCTCTGCCCACATGCTCTGGCCATGGTGGTTGGGACCCATTTTCTGTTGGCCATTGCCAGAAGAAGCCTTGGAGCAGGAGAAAAGGACAGGTAATTTTCCACACAGAGCAATGAAAAAGACAGAGAACTCAACAGGGACAGAGGAGAAAAAGCATCTCAAATTTAGACTGCCCAGAATGAGTTTCTCCATAATTACAAGTGACCTAATAATGCTCCTAGGGGAGCACCTGCCACCTTTTGCTCGTTTTCTTGAAAATATGTTATTTTCTGCAGAAGGAAGTCAGCTTCAAGTGCCCTCTGTTGAGATCCTTTGGGAATTGAGGGCATTTAGGCTGTTTCAGACAGAAATTATCATCCTGTTATTTGCTCCTCACCACTAACTCACTTCTCCTAAAGCTGACTCAAACCATCAGTACCCCATGAACAGAATGTGATTTTTGGAAATGGATTTTTGAGAATGTTTTTTTGGAAAACCTAATTTCAGGTATTTTTCTGGAAGGATTTCTGAAGGAAACTCCCCAAAGGCCCTCCTCTGTTCCCATCTCTGCCCCTTGTGCAAGGACACTGAGGTAACCTTAACTGCTGTCCCCTGCCCCTTTTGCCAAAACACCCTGATTGCTGGAGTCAGGCTGGCTTCCCACTGACATCCCTGCTGAATTCAGCTGGAGCTGCAAGGCATCTTTGCTTTACTTCCCTGTTCCTCCTCCTTGCTCCTGCAGTTTTGCCTTGCCCAGATGGCCCAGTGCCATCTGTGACCATGGCCCCACACTGCCGTGGGGCTGCAGGGCGCTGCCCTGGGAGGGAGCCCGTGCTGCCCGTGGTGTGCCAGCAGCTTTTCCAGAGGGAAAGCACCACGGGCACACGAGGGGTGCTGCTCTGCGGGGTGTGCCACTCAGCAGCTTTGTTTTGTCATTCTAGGGACACTATTGGAAATGACATTCGTTGTAATGTGTTCATCCTACTGGATTTAATTAGAAACATTCAGCTTTAATTAAGTGTTTGTTTTGCAGTCCCAGTAGCTCCATTTTGATAAGGCTCTGTCATGCAAATGCCAAATGAAGCTGAGGAAGTAGATTATTGCATGTCATAGTTCCTGAGTAATGATTAAAGACAATGCAGGGTGAGATACAGTTGCTGAGAGTGGGAGGCAACTCTGCTTTTCTTCAAGTGTTTGCTTCATGCTTTCCAGGAAATTTCCTGTACTATTAGTTCTCTGTGTCCTCAGAGAGGCTGTGTCCTCATTCTTGGCTTTCCAACATCCTCCTCCCACGACATTTTCAGGGACTGACAGGGGTGCAGTGGGGACAGGGAAGGTTGTGCTGTGCCACTGACTCCTCCATCCTTCCACCCAGGACAGGGGGAGCAGGAACAAAACAGAGCTCCATGCCACAACTGTAGCCTTCTTTTTCTCTCTCCTTTTCTCAGTAAACCTGCAATTTTTCCTTTTTATACAAGAGTTTGGGTGCTAATGCTGCAGCTGTCTGACTTGCCCATGCATGGCCTACTCTTTATATATAAAAAATCTGCATATTCTGTAGCTGCTGCCTCTGTTAATGGTTCTCTCTACTTACCTACAAACCTTTATTGCTTGAAGTGTAATTTGAAGCTTAGCAGAGAAATAGGTTCCAGTTATAATAACACATAGGGAACAGACCTAAGCAAGAGTTTTCCATGAGGCCATACTAATGCATGAACTCTTGCTTTACTAAGAGTTCATGTAACACAACTTCACAGATGAAGATGTTTTCCACATCAAACATCCTAAATACTATTTTGGGGTTTTTTTTTTTTGAGAGTGTAACAGTGAGCAGAGAAAAGAATTCCACACCTCAGACCCAGGAACATAAATCAGCTCTGACTGAGGAATTTCTACCTGTGAAGAGCCACACCACTCCATGATTACAGTCTCTCTTTCCCTTGATTAGAGAGGCCATCATCAGAATGAACCCTTTGTTGTTGGCCTTGTGTCCTCTCCCTCTGGAAGTTCAGTCCTGAAGGAGATGAAAGATTATCAGAGGAAGACAAATGCCCACTCAAACAGATTTTGCAGTCAAACTGTGATTTGTGAGCGGATGAAGCAGCTTTGTGCAGAGCTTCTGAACCTCTGGAGATTGCTTTTCTGGGGAGACAGAGCAGGTAGAGCACCCAGGGCAAGACACCCTCCCCAGTGCAGCGCCCTGCAGGTAGAGCTTGCCCTTCCCTTGGAAGTCCCTCTGTCTCTGGGTAGGTACACAAACAGACTGTTATTTGTCTTTTCTGCTCACTCTTTTCTGTGCTAACAGCCTCTTGCTCAGTCTTCCTACTTCCTACTCTCACCCTGTCTTTCAATCTCTTAATTTTGCTCTTGGGAGTTTTTCTGCTTTCTTTCTGCTTTCTTTCTGTCCTTTCTCTTTTCCAGCTTGATTTTCCCAAGGTGATCCACCTTCAGTAAACAGCTGCTGATCTCAAGAACCTGCTGTTGTTCCTGGCAGAGACATCCCATATAAACCACAGACAGGAGTTCCTCAGCCAAGAAATTTCCACAGTGGGAGCTTCATGACATTGTTCAGAGACAGATCTCCAAATGTTAAGATACTCAAGCAAAAACCATAGTTTAATATGTGAAATGTTAACAGTATTTACATTTTATGCCATAGCATAAAAGAATTTGCATTTTAAGAAATGCAAATATCCTTCCTTGAGTTTATTGTGTCTTCTGTCTTCCAGCAATCCATCATGAGAAGCAGGCATGACAAACAGCCACAGAAGTTCCCATGGTGGTTTGAAGCCTGCTAAATACACCACACACAGCAACAGAAGCCTTTAGAAGTCAGCTTTGTCTCCAGGTTTGAAGTGCCCCTTTGTCTCTGCAGTGCTGCTGGCCAGTCTCCCAGCCCCTCTGGAGAGCAGCCTGATATGGGTCACATGCAGGAGCCAAGCAGGAGCTCCTCCTCGTGCAAAATATGGTGGAAAGAAAGAATCTCCATGCAGGGGGTGCTGGGATGAACACATGGGTTGTGCACCATCCCCACCTCACTGAAACTCATGCCAGGAAAGGAGCTGACCTTGCCTTGGCTGTGGCTTCCCTCCCCACAGGCAGTCATTGAGAAACATCCACACTTTGAGGTAGAAACAAGTGAGAGAGAATGTTTTGAAAAGTGGGAGGTGAGGACTACCACACAGCTGCTCTGCCAGCTCAAAAATGTTTCATTGCAATGATAACAACAGCCTTTGAGAGAAGCTTTTTCCTTTCCCTGATGGAGCCTGAAGCAACTGTGCAGCTGGTCTGGGGAAATGGAGGAAGATGTAGGCCTGGGCATGGGCAGGGGTACCTCCTCCTTCTCACCCATCTCCCAGAAAATGGGATGCTGCAAACCTCCCTGGTGGGTGTGTTGCAGCTTTGTGAGGGAGCGGCTTGGTGCATTCCAGGAGTCACAAATAGCAGGTGACACACTGGAGGGGACCTTTGCCACAAGGCAGAGCAGACCCCCTGCTCCTCAGTGAGAGCAGGGGAACAGGGAGGGGACCTGCGTGGAGGCTGTGGCACAGCTGAAGGATGTGCCACCCAAAGGGCAAAAAACAGTCATCCATTCCCACCTCCTTCCACTAATTTGGGGAATGGGTGCTTGGGCATCCACCTTAGGAGAGGCTCAGGCTGTGTGGCACTGTGGTTCCAGAATCTGAAACCCTGAACTTAATAGTGAGGGCAAGTAGGACCTTTCTAAATAATATTTGTTTTCTGGAGCTGACAAGTGATCTGAAAAAAACATGAAGCCTTATGTAACTCCATCTGGGTAGGTGAAAGTTTTCTCCTAACTCCAGCCTTAAGCAAATTGCTTGCCATTTACTTTCTTTTTTGGTTTGACAAAGTAGCTGTTATTAAAAGCAGATCTTAACCATGAAGAAATGCCCTTTGCACTATTGTCTACCCCCTTCCCATGCTGCAGAAGCTGGACGGGATTTCAACAGCATGTTCTGGCATTCTGGGGCACTGGTAATGTTAGCCTGTCTCTCCCTTCTCACACTGCCTTCTTTGCTTGTCTGTGGGACACATTTTCCTCAGCACTTCTTCCCACACACTTCAGATTTGCTCTCCCAGCATTGTAGCAGTGATTTATGTGCTTCTGTGCTGGCAGCCCACCACTGTGTATTGGTAGGATTACATAAAGATGGGTGACAGGGAGACTCTTAATCACTACATGAAAAAAAGCATTTAACTGTTACCTGTCTCGCAATGAGGAGCAGCACCTTTAAAGCACTTGTGACATTTCCATGCTTTCCATGCTTCAGAATTTTATTTTAAATTTTTTGTCATCACCTATAAGCCTTGATATTTGGTACAGGAATTAAAAATATTTATGTATCAGCCTTCAGAGAAACAACATGCAGGGTGTTAATGGCCTTTTGAGTTCAGGTTTTGGCTCCCATTCTGAGTTCTTATTCTCTCTGGATGTCCTGTATCAAAAACAAAGTCTCATTTTCCTTTGATATGCACATAGACACACACAAACACTGAAAAGCAGAAGCGAACTGACATGCTGCCTGTTTATGAATACCCATTTCTCAAAAGCATTCTGGAATAACTTCCTCTGTTAACTTTTATTCCAAAATAGTGTTTATACAGTGGATTATAACCAAACAGTTAAAATACAGCAGGGTGTTCTTTTGCCTCATAAGCAGACTTAAATGTGCTCCCTTTCTATTCCTAATGTGATTTATTATGTGTACAGCCTCCCCCCAAGGCAGACACCTCATCTTCTTTTGTGTCTTGAGCACACAGCAGATGTTTAGGAAGTAGCAAACTTATAGTGTAACAGCAAGAGCTAGAATATAAAGACTGTAAAAAATGTTGTGGTAACAATATTAGGTTTTTGTGGTTTGCAGTTTCAACTTTGACTTTCAGAAAGTGACATTTATATGTGCTCTGGGAGTGTGATAATAATCTTGGTACTCCAAAGGAGTTTTCCAGTTTGAATGGTAATATAAAGAAAATGAATTTGTGTTCTTAGATTAAGCATCTCCCCTTCCCTAGATGGTAATGAGTCAAAGCTACTACAATAAAATTTAATGTCTGCTGTCCTGTTTGTGAGGTTTTTCCTGTAGCTCATATGCATTCAGTAAAACTAAAAATCCAGAACTGTTGATTAAACATCTTTCCATACAAAAAGCTCCTAATGTTGACCATTCTGTGCACTCACAAATTAATTATCAAACGGTAGTGTTTAAGAAACAAAACAAACTAAACCAAAATAACAAAAAACTTTATTGTGCCACACCGCTGTTTGCACAGATTCCACTTTTCCCCCTTCAAAATATTTACAAGGACATTTTCCGTTCAGTATTTTCAGTGGAATGCTGCCCAAGAAGCGGTGCAGAACCCAGTGGGTGCTGACTGCAGATGGCACTGAATTTGATGAAGGTGGAAGACGGGGTAAATGCAAAGAAGACTGACAGGTGCATTACTGGCTGGAAATAGAAAGCCCATTTGAAACATTGATGTTCTTAAGCCTCTCATCAGACAATTCAAATCTGGAGCAGCAGAAGGGATGACAAAGTGTCCTAACGAAGTATCCAGATGACTATGTTAAAAATCTGATCTTGGTTTCCAAGGAAGCTTTTTTTTGTTTCAGCTATTAGAAAGATGCTGTCAGAAAGATCATAAAATTGTTGCTCCATTCTGGAATGAAATAGAGATGTTCTGTCCTGGGGAGAAGTTCAGATTGATGTCTTTAGTCTGGAGACCCTGCAGGGAAAGGATTGGTCCAGAGGTGTGTGAGACTCAAGCTCCTGCCAAGAGAAGCACAGATACATTTGAGTATATTCTAAGGTTGTCATATATACACACAGACCCCTGGAATCTGCTGTTCACTTTTGGGCCCCTCACTACAAGAAAGACATTCAGGTGCTGAAGTGAGTCCAGAGAAGGTCAAGGGAGCTGGTGAAGGGTCTGGAGCACAAGTCCCCTGAGGAGTGGCAGAGGGAGCTGGTGGTGTTTAGTCTGGAGAAAAAGAAACTTGGGATGACCTTTTTGCTGCCTACAGCTGCCTGAAAGGAGGCTGTAGCCAGGGGGGGATCAGTCTTTTCTCCCAGGTGACAGGCATAGGACAGGAGGAAATGGCCTCAAGTTGCACCAGGGAAGGTTTAGGGAAAAATTTCTTCATAGAAAATGTTACCAAGCACCTGAAGGTTGTTCAGGGAAGTGTTTGAGTCACCATTCCTTGAGGTATCCAAAAAATGTGTGGATATGGCATCTGGGGACATGATCTGTTGGCAGATTTGTCAGTGTTGGCTTAACAGTTGTACTTGATGATCTTAAAGGTCTTTCCCAATATAAATCATTCTATGATACTGTGAAAAGATGCTACTTTGGATTGGGGGTCTGACATTGTCTTACTGATGTGCTTCCCAGTATAAAAAACTTGTTTATCAGCAGAAAAATGAATATTGAGGGTATTTTATAGTCATAAAGAAGAAGAAGAAGCCTAGCTACATTAATAAACACAAGTATCCTAGCCAAGGCACACAGGGAAAGCCTAGTGTTTTGTTTACAAAGAGATAGCTGCCCTTCAAATATTTACAAAGAATGAAGGCAAATTCAAGAACAGTTGGCAGAAGGACTGGAAGCAGTATTGAGGATCTTCATGCAAGCTTATTATTCTTGGGGTGAAAAAAGATTTAGACTTTACAAAAATAGTTAAGCCTGAAATTATGAATGTAACTATGAAAAAAATTTGAATACAACAAATGCCAAACAAGTTCTGGATCTGCAGTCACATTACTTGATATTGCCCTTTCAGTTTCTTTGATCAAGGAAGATTATGTGCTGGAGGGAATAAATCTTTGTGTTAGCAAATGTGAGTTACAAAGAGGTTAGGAATGTTCACACCTACCTGTGGACAAGGACAGTGTGTGCTACACATTTTATTTAAAAAGGCATGGCAGGTAAGAAGAGAGGAATGTCTATTTACCACAGCCTGACTGAACAGGTTGAGTTTCCATGCCTGGGGATGGAAAGCTGTGCCTCAGCTGGGAGGAGTGAGAGTAATTTAGGACAGGGCAGAGAGGAGTGGAGAGAATGAGCAAACAGGGAGCTCAAGTGCATGGATGGACCAAGGGACTTGGGGAGGAGAGGACCATGTCTTGGCCTCTGGGATGGTGGAAAGGAGGGGGCCTTCCTAGGGGACCATGCAGACTAAACTGCTGATGGGCAGAAAACAGAAGACTTTCTTCACCAAGCCAGAAGGGACTGGGGGAAATTTGTTTTCTGGTCTTACTTTTTTAACATTTTACTTCCAGCAATTCTGATTATTTGCTTGTTGCCGTTTTTGTTTACAGACAGCAACTGTTTGCCTGGCTCTAGTTCATGATTTTGCCTCCTGATGAGTCATTCCTGCAGATGTCAGAGGCATTTTAGTGTGCCTGTTTGAAAGCACAGGTGAGCCAGGTCTGCCCTGAGGCTCTGGCCAGCACAAGACCTCACTGAGGTGTTTTGGCCATGCTCTGCTACCCTGTGTGCAACTTGGCAAACGTGGTGCCATCTCTGCCAGTCTTACTGTGGGCATCTTGCAGTTGTGTTCTCTTTCAAAGACTTTGCACCATGCATAAAGGGAGTGATAGTTATCTGCTTTCCACCTCACATGTAGATATTTCAGGGCTGTTTCTGTTCTACTTTGAATGTGAATGGAAAGTACTTGGCCATTTCATGTAGCTCAGGCTGAGCTTTTTTTTCCCCCCACTGGGGAAATATCTGCATCTGATGGCTCTGCACACTCATGAGCATGAAGAGCTGATGGCCACAGCCTCTTTTATTTCTGCCTTGTGACAGAGGATGCCAGTGCATGCCATTTGTCAGAGACTAGCTTCATTTATGTTGTTTGAGGATCGTTGGACTTTTCCCCCAACGGATTTAGACGAAGAGCCTAATCTTCCTCCTCTTGATTTCCTTGAGTTTAAATTGTTGGAATGAATTAAGGACAGAAGGCATTTTCCTAAACATTTAGGCTGTGAGATTAGGTACTTTACCTCAGTCTTGCTGGTGCCAGATCCTCATGACTGCAATGGTTGAAAACTCAGTTTCCATCCTAGAACTATTTGAGGCCCATTTATAACCATTTGTTCTTGTTCCAAGGCTGTCTTACAGTTTGAATAGCTCTTTTAACTCCCTGGTATTCCCCTTCCTCGAGGGATGTTTATAAAATCTCTCCTATCACCTTTCAGCTTTTGCTTAGTTAGAGGCAGAGCAAGGACATCTTTCTCAATCTCCCCTGACAATTCTGGTAGCTTTTTTCCTGCACCTCTTCCCATTCGAACTCTTCTTGGATATGGCTGATTGGAGTGATCAGCAGCAGTTTACTATCTGAGCTGCTGTGGATTGAAGAGTGCTTGATTTAAGATCTGTCTGCTAGAGCTGCCTCTTCACTTTGAGCCCTGGTGTGCAAGTAACAACAGGAGTTCTGTGGGAATGAACAGCCCCACTCCCTGCTCGAAGGCAGATACATCCATCTCAGGTATTGGATAGGGGAAAAAGGAAAAAATAATACAATACAGCTGACAGAGGCAGATCTTCACAGAAACATCTTGGAGACATCGGATCTTGCAAAAAATTATCTGAAATCCGCACCCTGATAAGCAACCTTTGGGCAATGCACTTGATAAACAAACAAGATGAGCAGGACTGTCTCATCTGACTGGAAGACCCAGAGGTCTGAAAATCAAACTCTTAACACAGCAGCTCCAGCAAGTCTGCCTCTGTGGGGTCAGGAGCATGAGACAGCCTTTTTAGGCCAGTAACTAGTGAAGAACAGACCTGCCATGGAGCAATCCAGACCTGTGTCCCACTGACACCGCTGCAAACACCAGAAGTCCTTTGGCTCTGCCCTTGGACAGTGGCTCACTGTGCCCTGCTCCAAAGGAAGAGCTGCAAAGGTCCAGCAAGACCAAACCATCCTCTGCCATAGATACTTATTCCAGGAGGCATTTCATGTACTGAGCTCTGAAGGTACAGCACCATGGCCGGATTCTCACACTGCCCTACATCCTACTCTCCAACATATCCTTTCCTGATGCTTGGCCTTGCTGCTTGGCCTTGCTGCTCCATGTCCAGCTTCCTGTTCTTGCCACTGAGCCTCAGGTTCACACCTAATGCTTGGTGATGCACTATGGACCCCTTCTAGCCACTGCAGGGAAGACAGGTTTGGTGTTTTGAACAAGTGGGATACAAGGTGGAGAGTGATGCAAAGACCACTGATGACATGTTGCACTTGGAACAGGCCAAGTTCTTGGCTGCCTTCCTGGTGCTCAGCTGTCATCTTGAGATGCAGTTGTGCTTGGTCTAATATTTGGTGGCAATATTTTTCAAGTTTTCCTTGTGCCCAGAAAGCTACAGTGAGAGATTTTCATTCTGTGGAAGAGATACTAAACTATTTTTTGAGAAGCTGCCAAACATTGCATTTTAACTGCTTGATCAGTCCTCAGATTCAGGGGACCTAGGCTGTAATTTCTGTTCAATTGGTGCATTTCCCCAACCCTCTCTGCGGAAGAAATTGTATTTGCTAGAGGCAAAGTGATGCTGGATAATTGAAAAAACAGTGGCTGATGAAGTCAGTGTTTTCCACTGCAGTATGGACTAAGTTCCCATTCTCTCTGGGATCTGAAAAACCAGAGAAGAGCAGATTTTAAACAGGCTGATGTCTACTCTGATAAGCTGCTTACTGTACTGCCTGCCTTGCAGCACGTGTTGTGAGTTCATAAATGTAAGTTATTACTCTCCTGTACTGCACAGTTTCTCTTGGAAATGGTTCTCAAAGTTTCAATGCCATGTGCTAGAGTAAGGCTGACCTGTCCCTATTACACAACTTTTTGTCCCACTGTCCCTTCCCACCATACAAGACAGCTTATTTGGTCTCAGGGTGAGGTGAGATTATCCCAGTTTGAGCACCAGTTCTTACATGGTTCTGGCCCTTGGTTACTGTGCTCAGTATATTTCCTCTTTGCACCACACCACACACTTGCCCATTCACTACTTCTCCTTTCCTCCTTGCTCCTTGTCTTTCTGTGCTGTATCTTTCCACTCTTTCCTGTGTGTCTTTGACAATTTGTGCTGTCAACCTCCTCTTCCAGGTCCTCTTTTTCTTCATGTTTTCCTCCATTAAATTAACATTAGTTTTGCTTGCCTTGGTGTCTTTCACTGCACATAATTTCTTGGTTCCTTTATGTTCTTTATTTTTGGCTGTTGTTATTCACACATTGAGGGATCTGCTGCTGGCTGCCACACTCACTTACCAGTTCCCATGGGCATCTTCTTGGATGCTTTTTACAGAAGTGGCCATTGACCACTGCTTTTGCAGGAACCTTCTGTTCCAGCACAGTAAAAGCTCTGTCTGTCTCTGTGCACTGTCCCAGTTTGCAGATGGTCAGGCATCTCCCCTCCCCTGCAGGGGCTGCTCAGGGCTGCTCACCAGAAAGGCTGAAATGGGGGAAGTAGAGAGCCCTGTGAGCCCTGCCAGTGCATGGCAGCAGCAATTCTTGCAGCACCATTCCTGCTGTCTGCAGGGGGTGATGGTGCTGCTCGCTCTGCTCACCCTCTGCAAAGCTGCTTCACAGGCTGACACAGGGAGGGATTCATTGCCAAGAGACAGACTGAGGGGAGAGAAGAGACTGTGGCTGGTGGACAGAGGATGCAGGGGGAAGGATGGTAAAGAACAGCTTGTGAGGGTCCTGCTTGCAGGAACAGGTTGCTCTGGAGCCTTATTTCAGGCAAACAGAAAAATAAAAGGGTAATTCTGGTCATATTTATAGAAAAACACAGCAAGGCAGAGTTTTACTGGACAGAATGTTGGATACATGTTGGAGTGGGAAGTCTGGTACTAAGATGCTCCTATTGGAGATGTGCAAAAATTTTAAGCAGCATGGTTAGGAGCTCATGCAGTTTGCCAGAAGAGACACGTGTTCCCCTAAGGAACAGACCTGCAAACTGTGGGCCTGCTGTGCAGAGTAGCTTTTCCTTCTGCTGCTGGTTTTCTTGACTTTATTCCTGCCTGTCTTCACCTCTACCCTTTGCAGCTCTTGGTCACAGCTTATCCTGACTGCTAAAGATTAAATGCTGTTTCACATTGGCCTTTGCAGGTCCCTTATGGTCTTTTCCTTTCTGTTACTGTTTCAGATGGAGTGGACATAAGGCCTTGGCAGGAATTTCAATAGGATTGAGGTGCAGACAGAAAATGTCCATTGGCTTCAGGGCAAATCTAGAAGCAGGATCTGCTGCAAGATTTCAGTCTACACATGAATGTGGCCTGTTCCTGAAATGGGGATTCTTGTCTCTGCACTACAGGGAAGGTGATGGCTAATGGGAAAGATAGGAAAGTGGGTATTTTTGGGGTGTAGTAGCAACTCTGATTAAAACCTGTGTATAGAATTGGATTAAACTTGAAGTGATCACCTGAATCAAAACCAGAATATGTTGCCATCATTACTATTTCAACCCAGTCCCTAAGAGTGGGTGGCACATCCAAACTGAGGTATGCATCTGGTTTTTTTAACATTTTAGCAGAGGCAAGTGGTTTTCAGATTTTTTTTTCTGATTATAGCTATCTGCTGCCTGATATCAAGGTTTTAGGTCTGTTTGTTCTGAAAAAGAAATTATGAACTCAAAGATGAGATTTTACCTGTTCCCACTGTTTTTCATTAAATCTTTGACTGAACTCTTGCTATTATCAACAGAAACTGTCTTTGGGATTGCTCCAGCTGTTTTTTATGAAAAGTGTTTTGTGTTTCCAGGCCAAAGTATGACATGATCCTGAGTCATTCTTAGAAGTCTAAACTGCCATCATTTTAATAAGATTTCAAGGCATTCATCACTTCACCAAAATTAGTAAATAACATAAGAAACATTTACAGTTTTACTCCATAATTTCATAAAAGTGCAGTGATTCCTTCCAGTGATTTCCTAATGAAAACACCCCAGAGTTTATGTATTTGTGCTCAAATCTCAACATTTCAATATTCCTGATGCTGTAACTACTGTCTGCCCCAATTTAAATGTAGGAAGAGTTTCAGATTTTATTGTGACAGCTGCCAAGTAGAGCCTTCCAAGAAAGGTGAAGCATTTCAGGGTCTCTGTAAAGCTTCTATCTCAGTTGCTCTCCTCTCTCCAGAGAAGCAGTTGCAGAGAACACACATTACTAAATGTCCAGACACATGAGATTAATTTCTGACATGTGCAAATGGACCTCAAGTTTTTATCTTGCTGATCTCTGAATCTCACCAATTATTCTGAAGCTGGCTTAGGCACATGTTAATTTGTGGGTATTTTACAGCACAAAGAATTGTCTGCAAGTCCTATCAAAATACCAGTTAGGCAAAAATGTTCTTAAAGAGAAATCTCTATTAATTTTGATGCTTCAATGTAAACTTGCCCATATCTGCAGGGTCACCATGTGATTGTGATATTTTTTATTCTAAAATCTGGCAAACTGAAACATAAAGCATTTGAAAGTTATTTTGATTTTAAATTTCTGGTAACATTTTAAGAGAAGAAAAGAAAACAATATCCTTTAAATCTCTATAAAGCAGGGTTATGATGGACTTTTGTTCAAAAGCCTTTGTTAGTATAGTACAAAATTTACTTTTGTATCCTCTTGGGAGGAAGGACAATCTGAGCACACCAAAAGGCTTTGGATAGGGAAATACCACTCTCCCAGAAGTTACAAACCATGATGTGGGCATGAAAATGTGTAGGACTGCACATCAGTAGGGATTTTATAGTTTATAAATACTGCCACCAGTAGGACTGGGCTGGATTTTGTTCTTGATGAACAAAGAAAGATTAGAAAAGTAAGGAAAATTCTAAATTCAAAAGAGTTTTTAAAAATATCCACATCACCATGCCAACCCATGAATTAATGGGACACCTTCACCTAAAATATTTGTTTCAGTTCTAGTTGTCCTCAAGAAAAAACATGCCAAACTCTTCTGGACATTGGAGGTGGTGAAAATTATTTAAAAGACTGGAGAAATTTCTGTGGAACCAGACTAGACTTTTCAAATGTGAGTGGCATGAAAAAGGACTTAGTAAGGATGCACAGAAGAACAGATCACAAGGAGAGGCAAACAACATCTGACCTACATGAAATGGAGTATGACAAGGCATTGCATGTCCAAAAAAGTGGTAAGAAATACAGAACCCAATCTAACTGTGGTTATGTTTGTAGCATTGTGCTGTTGATGACAAGTATCTGTACTTGGTTTATACAGCTTGAGACAAAGCGTTCACAGTGTATGGACAACAGAGCAGAAGGGACGTGGGAAGTCCCAGAGCATCCTTTTGCTCTTGTTTTCCTCCTAAATGAAGCTTTGAATATTGTATTGAATAGCTGCCATGAAGTCATGGCAAACACTGTGTTTGCCTGTTTTGACAAAGGTGTGACAAATGCAATTCAGTGTGAGCTCTGGCATGTCCTGTCCCCACCCAGCTGCTGCAGCACTGCAAGTGCCCCTCACAGCAGGGCATCCCCACCTGCCCCTGGGTCTGATGCTGACCTCTTCCAGGAGAAAGGCTGTTGGATTGAATGGACCAGGAGCAGGGTCTGTGGGATAATATGACAAAAAGGGGAGTGGGGGTACTGCAAAATGAAATCCCTTAATCAAAATAAATATATTTCAAGCAAGTTTGCCCCTGTTCCTGGCTGCAGCTGAGCCTGAGGAGCTCTCTGAGTGTGTGTGGCTGTGCATGCAGGGTGTAACATTCACTCTGCATCAAGCAAATTGCCTTGGCAGCTCCTGACAGCCGTGCTCCTCGTGCCTCTGAGGCCAGGTAAGGAGCCTGCTCTGTGCAGCAGCATCAAGGGTAGGCTTTCATTAGTGACTGCTAAAAATATCAGTGGATGCCTACAGGTAGTGGTGGTATCCAGTCACACATGAGTTTGTTTTTCAGCTGTTTCTTCCTGGAGTGGATACTGGCTGGATTCTAAAATTATATATGTTGTATATTATCTAAGTGTCTGTGTATGGGTCTCTGAACTGTAAGTTACTGTTTTTTAAAGTGTAATTCTTCCTTTCTTTCTTTCTTTCTTTCTTTCTTTCTTTCTTTCTTTCTTTCTTTCTTTCTTTCTTTCTTTCTTTCTTTCTTTCTTTCTTTCATACAATGGGGAAAGTTTTATACAAAAATGATAAATAAAATTGTTTTAAAGCCAATTCAAACATAATTTTTATTTCCTAACTTCTACATTTCCATATTCAGCCTCCACATCTGTTAATGTATGAATATGTAAAAGCAGTGTAGTATTAACAGTCGTGGGCAGGAATGCAAAAGCAGAGCTAGCAGCAAAGGGCAGCTACTCACCTACTGACCCAGAGCTCTGACAAATTCTTAGTTTTTCTGGGCCTGAGAGATATATTTCTTTAAAAATGGATGACTTCCTGCTGTATTTCTTGATAATCAACTTCACCCAGCACTGAGGTGAGATGTTCGCACTTCTGTTTCCCCATGTCTGTTTGTAAAGAACATATCTGCAGAAGAGAGAAATTAATCCACCAGTGCCTCTCTCTCCTCTTTCCTGTCTTTTCCTGACCTCCCACTCCCTTCTGCTTTTCCCTATGACAAGACCCATGGACTGAGAAGCATCCACTGGTTGCTGCCTGCCCTGGTGCCTCCCGGGCTCACAGAGCAGCAAGGAGCCAGGTGGGGTGTGCTCTGGCTGTGGGAGCTGCAGGTGCCGGGCTCCTTCTCTTCCCTCTCACACTCCTGCGTGCTCACAGGCAGCTTCTTTCCCTGCCTGTGGTCCCCAGAGCCAGGCAGGGAACTGTCCTTAGCTGGCAATGACAAAGCAGTGCCTGCAAGGTAGTATCTTTCTGGGAAAGTTAATTAACATCTTCCTATATAGAGTATTTTCAGCTACTGTATCTGCCAAGTGACTCTCAAAGCAGCTTAACCTTCAATACTGCTGAGGATTGGGGATTTCAGTTTAAAGGGTTCCAAATACCATTTTCTGCCTATTTTCTGTCACAGAGCTCCACTGTCCCAGAGGTACATAGTCATTGTTTTGACACCACCGAACACAAAGGAAAAAAGAAAAATTATTATTTCTGGATATTTTTTTTAAAGGATTTTAGTGTGGAAGCGAAAGCTTCCTTTTGCTGTTTGGTAGTATGCTTCTGTGGCAAAAAATAAAGATGTTATGAGGCTTTTGCAAAGCATATGTGTGTGATCATGGAGCAGAGAGGTTGAGAGGAAAATATTATTAATAGATATAACATGGGAAAAATTCAAATTACAGTTCCTCATTTAAGCATAAAAAAATAAATTAGAGGAGACTGAAGAATATCTTACTCAAAATGAGAACTTGATCAAACCAAATCTGTCTGAATCCACAGTTCAAGCAAAAGAAAATTACATGTCAGGAAGCCAAACAGCAGAGAACATACCTGCCTGAGTTTGCACTATTTTTAAGCAGCAGAATCCTCAATAGGTTCATTCTCTATGGTCACTTCACATGGCACGTTGTCCAGCTGGGAAGAAATGTGAAGAGTGATTTTGGGAAGAGCAGAGCCTCTGCCAGGTCTCAGGGCAGGGATGCAGGGGCAGCATGCCTCTCCCTGTGACACCGAGACAAACCAGGCTGGAGATGAGCTCTGCTTTACCCCAGCAGGAATCCTGCCTGGCAGCCAGCCCTGCCTCTTCTGAACTGCAGAGTCAATCTGATGCATGGCCTCAACAATCAGGTTTAGATTATGAACATCAGGGATGCTCTTTCTGTGTGACACTCGATCAGGAATGAAAGATGATGGGAAGGAGTGAATGACAGTGCATTCCACAGCTTATTTCACTTCTCCTGTGGGTGACATCCTTGTTAACCCACATAAGTGTCACTCCATCATTCAGCTCTGCTTCCTAAGGCGCCTACCAAACCCATTGCTTTCTTTATTAAATCAACAAAGAATTGTGAAGACTGTAGTCTGGGGGCTTTTTGTTCCTTAATGACAGGCATTAGTTCATAGGAATCAGAGTGCTACAGACAGGAGGAGTTTGTGTATATCAAATCTGCAGCTTTTTTGGAGTCAAAGACATGTATATTGTCTCATAAGCTTTTAACCACAGAGATTTGGTGTGTGGTGAGAAATAAAGTCTTTCTCTTTACTAGGCCAGGATTTCACCCTCTCTTAAGTGGTACTTGGTTACCTACCTGTACCATGCAGAGGTGATTTAAGCTGTTCCTATGGGCTCAAGCCTCTTCATGGGGTAAGATTTTGATTTTCCTCTGATGTAATGTATTTGAGAACCCTATCTTGGGTGACTACCTGCTGGTGGAACTGGCCAAGTCTCTACTGACAACTACTGTGGGACAGAGCTGGAGGTGTGGTGGAAAACATTGCCCTTTCTCTGACTCAGACATCACATCTGTGTATTATCCTTTCTGGAATTTCAGCTCCAATCATCTGCTAGCACACTGTGCTTCTCTCTCTGAAACATCATCTGGTTTTGCCTTCAAAATGATACCTGACTCCCTCTGTGTTTCATCTGCTGGCTGTTAATGAAATAGTTAATTATGATGACTCTTGGTAGCACTCAGTGCCCTGCTGGGCTGGACAGCCCCATGTCACAGAGCTGGGGTGTTACTTAGTCAGTAGCTCCTTCTGGGCTTTTACACCTATCTCTAAGAATCCATTCAAGAATTTGTATCCTTTTCACAATTATTACTACATGGAGAATTTTTAACCTGAGTACAACTCATGGAGAACCCTGTCTTTGAACAGGCTGTTGACAAAAATGCTTTCTTCCTACACTTGGAATCAGATTCTTTCAGACAACGTCTGGGAAAAGTACTTGAGTTTGATTAAAGGCCAAAATTCCCACGTGGAGTTTTCTGTGTCAGATTAATGTTACCCTGCTAGAACAGGGCAATATATCCAGAGCATCATTTAAGGTAAATGGCATACCACCAGCTGGGACACCAGCTAACACACTGGATTTGTCTAGTTAAGTACTTATTTTGTGGTTGATTACATCCTTAAAAGCAGATGCTGAACTTCCATGAATCCAGCTGACTGTAGCACAGATTACAGATCCTCAACACTTCACAAGACTGAGCTCCATCTCTGGCAGATCCAAACTGCAGTTTGGTCTCCACACTGTTGGTTGCTGCTCTCTTTTTGCGTGCCAAAGCACAGTGAGACTGAAGTGCAGCAAGCCCAAGCACTTGGCTGACCTGTGCTGTGGAAGAGATTGGTAGCCCAGAAGAGGCTTTGCTGAGGGCTCCAGCCTCTGTTCCCAGCAGTACCCTGCCTTGGCTGTGCCTTTTGCAGGATCAACCTTTCTTTGTGTCTGCTGCCATGAGGGGCAGATGATGGGGTTCATTTGTGCAGCCCTCCAGCAGCAGGAGCAGGGGCTGTTCCATGTTCCCTGTTTGCCTGTTCCATGATCTTTTGCCAGCAGGCTGGGCTTGCTCCAGTGCTGGTAAGAAACCATTTTCATCATTCTTCTGCACGTTTTAGTGTGAGCTGTGACTGACAGTGCCTATGGCTGGATGCAATGTAGCAGGGCTAAAGCAGCACATGCATGATTTTGAACCTGCCTGTGACAAAAGACAGGGAGAGTTTCCTTGCAATGGTTGGTCAAGCTGTGTTAAATGATCAGATCAATAATTTGAAATATTTATTTTCTGGCCAAACAGTAGCTCCATTTTAGCATGCCCAAGGGAGAGAAGTACCTGAAGATAAATGGAAGCTGCCAATAACACTGAAAAGAATCCAAACTACGTAATTATAACAGTGCATTGAGTTGTTGAAACATCACAGGAAATTCTCAAGGGTGTGGGAAAGACTTGTACCTGGCAAAAAACCCAGGGAGAAAACTGGTATGTGAGGATGTCCTAAACCCATTCTCACTCTAAGATGAAGGTCTTGTCTAAAGACTGAAAGCTGTGCAAGGTTGAATAAAACAAGGAGGAAATCCTGGAGCTGAATACATGTTTTGAGTAAATATTTGTCAGTCTTCAAACTGAAGCAGGTAATTTAATTCTTTACTTCCCCATAACATTAATCCACTGCTAAGAGGGATTTTCAGAGAAGATGGCAACCTAGGATTTTGTATGCAAGGAGAGGCGAAGCATAGAAGAACTAGTTCAGTTTCTTGCTGCCTGCCATTCTTGTACAAGGTCAAGGGTACTTCAGAGTAAGAGGTTTTCCTCCAACAGCCAGCACAGGTCACTGTGGAATCTAATCATCACTTCTGAAGAGGTGTTTTCCAGTGACAAGCATGAACTAGACTCTCTCTGACATTTAGCAAAACAGTGAGAACTGCTCCTGACCTCTGAAACTCCTTCTTACCAGTTTGTGGTTGAAAATCAACAAGATATACTGTAGTCAATAAAATCAACAGATTATTCATAACAATATTGAGATGTTCTCCTGATTCTGCTATATTTTGAAAATCTAAATGTGTGTTTTTCAGTAATTACAGTTGTATTTCATTTAAGTAATTGGCATAACTGACCTGTTAAAATATGTATGTACACAGTTACTTTGTGAGGCTAATAATATGTTGCTAAAGCCTAGGGTTTGTTGATAAAAGTAAAATCTAATTTTTGAGGCTTAGTCTTGAAAAGAACAGTGTGAAATGTATTTTACAATATTAAAAGAGGATGAGGTGCTTTCCAGAGTAGACCAAAGTTTTTTCCTGGGAATTTATGAGATCACATGTTACAGTGTATTAATAATGGGATGTGCAGATGAAGGTTACAGTAAAAATGATCTCCCAAATCATGTATAGACCTTGGTAAATTAGCTGAAGGAAACTTGTACTCCATTTGTAGTTCTCATGGTACTCAAAGTCTCTTTCTTGACATTTCATTAGAGACACTTCTAGCACGTTATGCAGACATGCACAACTGAAGTTGGATCTTGCACTGTTTCTCATGTCCCTCCAATGGTGCACCACAGTGGTTGAGGGCACAGGAGGAGCAGAGCATCTCTTCTATCCCCAGCACTCAACAGCAAACAGCAAGGTCCTGCGAGACTGGATAACTCCCAGTCAAGACTGCAGTTCAGTTAATGCCAATTCAGGGAGTCAGTTGTTTTGCTGATTGTTTTTATTTAAAGCCTTTGCTGTAAGCAACATCTGTCCTGCATGGGGCAGGCCCTTCCAGAGAACATGGCTGGCTGCTGTGGTGTGATCCAGTGAGGAGTGTGGCAGTGCTTTGCAGGTGAGGTGGGCTCCTCACACACATGCACATGCTTTGTGCTTTCTTTGGGCAGCATTTGCACTGTAAGTGTGCACAGCAGCCCTGTCAGGACACATTTTTCCCTTTGCAAAGGGGGCACCTACGAGACAGCACATCTGTTCTAGTTTCAAAGCATCTTTCTGAACATCACCAAATCTTGCATGGCCTCCTCAGCACGAGGTTCCTACCAGTCAGGAGCTGTTTGGGGCACTGCCTCTTCAGCTGGAAGCAATTTAAGCAAGCAAATGGGGGCTGTGTGCCCAGGATGTGTAGAAGCTTCATTTCTATTTTTAAATGACAGCCATTCCTCTCCTCCTGACAGGGCAAGATCAGAAGTGAGGCTCCCCCTGTGAATGGATCCTCAGGGGTCTCCAGCAGGGCCTGGGAAGTTCTCAGGCTGCTGATGGGCTCCTACAGGGCTTTGGGCACTCCAGGCCAAGCTCAGCACGAGTAGGAGGAAGAGCATCACTTGCTGAGATCAAAGGAGCAGTGCCTGCTTACACCCTGGCTCCACCTGGCCCAACAGCCAAAAGCCCCAGAAAGCAGCTGTGCTTGCCCAGAGCTGTCTGAAAAGTGACTGCTTCTGATGTAGTTTTAAAAATAGGGGTTTTGTCATCATAAGTCTTAATTCTGTGCTGTATGTTATAGAGAAAAAACCTGCATTAGTGTCAAAGGATGTAAGGAGCTGAAAGGAGGAGCCCTCTGCAGAGCGCTATTTCTCCTGTTCCATCCCTGCCTCCCCCAGCCTGGAGCAAGGAAGAATGCTAAAAAGCACCTGTGTCTCCTGGGAGCAGCACAGGGCAGCAGCAGCCATCCTGAAACCCCAATCTCTGTGTTGGGAGCCCTGCCTGGCTCTGGGAGGGCTCTGTGCTGCTGCAGCCTCAGGGGCAGGAGGGAGAGGGTCAGCTCCCCACCCAGCTGGGACGGGCTCCAAAGGTTTTCCATCCTGCCACGACAGGAACGTGACTGACAGCTGCATCTTTCTTTCATTCAGAGCCTGACACTCCTGCATTTAATTTCATGGAATCATGGAATACTTCATGCTATCATTTTTATGTGCCAAAGTTCCACTGTGCATCGTAGTGAGCATGCTTAAGTAAGGTGTATGTATATGTAATGCATCTTACCCCAGCATGTATGCTTAAGCAAGATTCATTTCACATCTCACACCACTTCAGATACTTTCAATGGGAAAAAAAAAGTGAGGCAAGGAACCCAAAAAAAATGAGGCAAGGAACCCATCTCACTCCCTTTACACAAAAATTACTTTAAATTTGACATTTAAAGAGCAACATAATAGTTTAGTGGTTTTAATCTCAATTTATTGATATTTTTCATCAGAAATCAGAGCTCCCCAAAAGTTTCCTTAACTATGAAGTATTTTGAAAGCTTGGGTATTAACAATGTTTTGAATGTGTTGTATTTTCTGTGTCACTGTTCAATATTTTGAATTTACCATCAAGCTGCATGCTTCCTCACTCTCAATAGAATTCTCTGATGAGCAAGCATTGCTATCAGAGATATTCAAATCTGTAAAGCACTCAGGTATTGCAACATAGTTTAAAGTCACCACCATAAACATCAATCCCAGCATGCAAATTCATAGCTTTCAGCCCTCTCCATAGTGTGTTGCTCTGTGCTGAAGAATAAAAATCTTATTTCTGCTCTGTTTACTCTTTAAAAATGCCTAGCTGGATATTTTAATAGAAAATGAGCACTTCTGAAGTGACTGAACCCTAAGCAAGGCCACTTTTCCCTATTTACAGAATAGATACTCAGAGACTAAAATAGACATTATGCTAAGTTAGAGAAACCAAAGCCATGTGCATGCACTTGTATTTTTTTTCCCATTTCTGAAGGCAAAGAGCAAGCAGTTCCAGATCCTTAGCTGTCCTGCAATTATTTGAGCAGAAGAGGCCAGGACAAAATACTACAAGTCCGGGAGAAAATCTCTGTATACAGAAGCAAAATTTGTTTTCTTCACAATGAAAGGAAAGCAAAAAATACTCTGACCAATGCCACAGTAGCCCTGCAAACAAAACCTCTTTGTCAGACAGCCCTGACCCTGCTTGTGCTGGTGGGGATCCCTCTTGCTCACCAACAGGAGGCTGAACATTGCAACAGAGATAGAGCAGTGAAAGATAAGAGGCAGCACAGGGGATGGGAGTGGGGGTGTAAAGTGAAGAGCTCTGGGCTGCAGTTCAGCTAACCTCACATTCCTCTGGATGTGTGAGGGGTCCATGGAATGGTGTGGATGGCCAGGATGATGCGACCACCCATGTCTTGCTAGTGGCCAGAGATCTTATTTGAGAGCTTGGTGGACACTGTGATTATCCAAGTGGTGTTGCAAATTCCACCAGGATATTGTGTGGGTGACACACACACAGAGACCAAAAGAGAGGAACCTGCCACCCTCAGCTGCAAAGCTGTGCCACAGATTTCCCACATTTCAGTGTGGCTGTTGACTTGAGCAAAGTAATCACTCTGCTCATTATGCCTGGTGGCACATGGAGGCCCCTCGTGGGCTGGGATGAAGCAGACTATTTGCCAAGTGCATGCAGCATGCAAAACCCGCTGGAATATATCTTGTTTGTCTGGAACACAGAATGGGGAAAAGCCTGTAAAAGTCCTCACAGGTTGTTTGGTTATTAACAACTTACTCTACTCCCAGAAATTTTACAATTCATCCTCCTGGGTCATTTTCAGTATCCAAATGTCATTAGCTGTGGGAAGAGGAGGTGGGAACCACTTGAGACACCAGGATGAACCAGGAGGGAAGGTGTAAGGCGATCTGAGTACTTACACAGAGCATTGGCCATGGCCACGTGGAGAAGATGGTTTATTGCTGCCTGGGACCCTTCTCCAGCCCATCTCACTCGTGGGACCTGGAAGAGTGGAAATCCTTCCCATATGAATTAGGGCTTTTCACTTCAACTTCCTTGCTGACAAAACAGATGGAAAAATATTCAGATCCTGACCCTGATATGATCTCCCAGCCATGATAAGGGACATCTCCTGCAGCTTCTCTGGACACAGAGGGGCTTGAGCCATTCACTTTTGCATATATTTTAACTGTCCCTTTCCTTTGCGATTTTTGCCTTGCTGTCTTTTCTCATCAGTTTTGAATAGGAAGTTGTGAAGGAATAATTAAAAGGAGGGTTACCAGAAATGTCCAACATATTTTTTGTACAGGATCTCTTCAGGCCAGATCCTTCTGAACATCTGGCAGAGTTCCTACTGAACAGCCCCACATCTATGCTGATATTTCAGCCCAGGCTTTGTATAAATACACATCCAGTGGAGGCATCTCTAATGAATTATGTTTTTTTCCAAATGAGAAATCTGTCTCAAGAACTGATTTCTACTGTGACTAGCTGAAAGCCTATTAAACAGTGCAACAAAAGCCTTTAAGTTACACTATTATTGAGGCAGACCTGCTAATAAGTTGGATTTTGTGTGGACTGGAGCATCTCTTTTTATTGGGTTTGTGCTGTGCCTGTGTCCTTGCCTGTCTCAAGCAGCAGGCTCTGGGGGCTGTTCTGAGAGCTTCATTAAAAAATGCTTTATGGAAGCCCTCAGATCTCAGCAGCAGGCAGGAGAGACCACGGCTCTATAACCTTGCCAATTGTACAGAGCAGGGGGTAAGCACCTCTCCCTAATGCCCCCTTCTTTTCATGCTTTAAATAGCTCTCCCTGACACATGGCAATGAAAATGGCTTACTGACATGTTTCTCTTAGCCCTGTGGCTATAGAGTCTGTTCTCTAAAGAAAAATAGATGTGCCAACCATTTGGCTTAAACCCCCTTAAGCAAGTGAATAAAATTAATCAGCTGTCTTTTAACTCTGATTCATTTTGCCTTTAATTCAATTTACAAAAATGTACAGGCAGAGTCTGAGCCTGTGGGCATATTAACATTAATAAAACACAATTAAGCAAATGTTATTATTTTGCCAGCAACAAAAGGAATGCCCCTGAGTATAGAGCTTCCCCTTGCTGTAATAAATACACAGATACAAGAAATGAGTCTGCAGCCCATTGCTTAAGTTGTATTAAAAGCCTAAAATACCCATTTTGGTTAGTACAAAGGCTGAGAGTTAGCACACCAAGCTATAGCTTCCTGAAGGGGAGAAATGAAAGTGACAGGTAAAAAAGTTTTGCCTTTTGTAAAATTTAAAGGTTTGGACTTGATTGATAAATGTGAGATACAGAGCTTTTGGCTGAGACCTTTGAGAATGATCACATTTTCTCACTGCTTCTAGAGTGGGCCACAATCAAAACTGCACTCCCAGCAAGAACAGAGGAATAAAATTAATGAGCTAAAAAATCAGGCCCATAAATAAGTAAAAAGGAAAACAGACATTTTTAAAATGAACATTAACTACCTAAAGTGACTGAAATATAGAATTATGTTTATATGTGTATACATTCATGTATTTGGTATGTTTTGGAAGAACACCTAATATATATATATAGATAGATAGATATTTATGAAAGTAAAGTTTTTGCGCTAATGCAGACTTTGCATGTGCACAGTAAGTATGCACATGCTCTGAAGGGTCTAGAAGAGTCCCAGTTTATGAAACTCAACAGTGAAGTCCATTCATGATTACCCCAATAGCAAGATTTTACGCAGTAACATCCCTCTAAAAAGCACTGAATTAATTGTTGTCAGGTGACTGTTAAAAATATCAACAAAATGTGAACATCTGGTCAAGAACATTAAAGTAGTTTATTTGGAATTGTGTTCTGAATTAAAAAATGTGTGTTTCTAACGACTGGAGTTGACAGCTTGTGTTGAGCAGCAAACCTTTTCCCAGTGTTTTAACCCTAGGAACTGAGATTCTCTATTATTTATTCCTTTCTTGCACTCTTTTCCTTGTTACTTCCAGCTCTGCCAAGTTAGGATAAAGGTTTATGCTAATCCACCGGAAGACTCTGAGTCCTTTTATTGTTTAATCAAAAAAAAAGTGATTCATTGTTCCTGAAGAGGGACTAGGGACTTTGTTTTGCCAGGATGCAATCTCTAAAGGCATTCAATTGTAATTCTTTAAAGAGTTAGCCTTTTGGGCAAACCAAAATCTGTGTATGGGTACTCCTGCCCACAGCCATCGCTGCCCAGGGCAGCTGGGAGCTGCCATGGTATCCTGGTGCTTTGTTGGACTGAGGCAGGGAGGACACATCCCATTGGGACCCCAGGGCTCCATCTGCAAGGGAGCAGGGCTTTATCCAGAGATAAACTGGCTGGAGTGGATGCAAACCTGGCCACAACACTCCTGGTCTGGGCACATTCCATTGCCTGACCAGGCAGGACTGCAGGGCTGGAGACAAAAGCACACTCAGGGTCCTGCTGCCTCCAGCCCCACATTTGCCCTGTGCTGGGGAGAAATGGGATCTCACACAAGGGGAGGGTCCTGCCTGGGTGGGCAACTCCAGCCTTTGCTAGCTCCTGTTCTTCTGCTGGTGCTGTTTTCTGCATGAAAGGCCAGAGGTGAGGATTGATCCGTGACAAGAACAGCATCAGCCACGAAAGGGATGTGAACACACAGGAGGAGAGAAAGAGAAAGAGAAAGAGAAAGAGAAAGAGAAAGAGAAAGAGAAAGAGAAAGAGAAAGAGAAAGAGAAAGAGAAAGAGAAAGAGAAAGAGAAAGAGAAAGAGAAAGAGAAAGAGAAAAGAAAAAGAGAGAAAGAGAGGGAAAGGTCCTGTGTGTCTTGCAATGCCTGGAGAAGTGATGGCCACAGACTCAGAGCTATCTCTGCCAATGTGGACTGGGAAGGTGCTTTTACTCAACATGCAAGGCAAGAAGGAGCATAAAGAGTTGGAGAAAGGACCCAGAAGAAATAGGAAGCAGGCCAGTACAGATGTATGAGCTATCTAAGGAAAGCCTGAGCAACGCTGGAGTTGTTTGTCTGATAGAAGATTGATACATGATAGCCATTTCCAAGCACATCAGAAATTCCCAAGAGTGTGCATTTTTCTTTATGTCTGCTCCACTGCAGCCAGCAGGATTGAGCAAGGGAGGTTTCCTGTGTGAAGAAATTTTTTACTGTGAGGATGGTGAGGCACTGAACAAATTGTCCAGAGAAGTTGTGGATGCCCCATTTGTGGAAATGATCAAGGTCAGGCTGGATGGGACTTTGAGCAACCTGGTCCACTGGAAAGTGTCCCTCCCCTTGGTCAGGGGAGGTTGGAACTAGGTAATCTTTAGGGTCCTTTCCAACATATTCTGTTCTGTTCTGTTCTGTTCTAATCTATTCTTTTCTATTAATGTTAGAGATTTCCCAACATTTTCTAATTTTTGGGAGTCAGAAAACTGAGCAGAGTGCCAAGGGAAGCTGTCTACTGCTTAGGTTTGCAGGTTTTGGGAAACAAGTAAAGTGTTATTGATAGGAATGGTTTATATATAATTTATCCTAACCTGGTGCTTGTGGATGGACTAAACAGCTTCCTAAGCCCATTCCAGCTCTATTTGCTGAGATTTCTGTCTTGTATAAGCTTCAGTGTCGGTCTAACCTAGCTGAAATGTTTTTGCTGTTAAGCAAAACAAAAGGCTTACAGATGTGAAAATCAAATTAAGTATTGTAAATTAAATCTCTAAGTAATTTTGCATGGCCTTTTCATATTGTATTTATATTACATGAATGTTATTTTAGTTCACTGCATATAAATAACAAGTTGAGAATTGCTGTCCTTAATTGAAACCATCTCTTCTTGTCTGTGAGAGAGATTACCATTTTCAACAGACTCTTTGTGATCCACTGGGGTTATTGGAGGATTCCTTTGCATTGTTGCTAGGCAGCTTCCTTCATGCCAGCAGACAGATACTGCTGGGTATGTCATGGCTAATTAAAATTCTCTGTATTTCTGAGTATACAGCAGCCCAGGTTTTCAGAGCTTGCTGCTCAGGATAAGGTCAATTTAATTGGTATGAAGACTGATGAGACAAAATAAGAGCAATTGTGCCTGTTGTAAAAAAATTTGTTGCTTACTGTCCCCTGAATTCTCAGGGTGAATGAAATGGAAAAATACCTAAATATTTATTTGGAAATAAAGAGAATTGACCTGAATTATTTTGACATTAGCTTTGTACAAGTAATTTAAAAAAATGAGCTATCACATTCAAATATTAGAATAATTAATATAAGAATATTTAGCATGGGACAATAAAAAAAATTAAATGCATGTAAATTATTTCATTTCTACAGTGCCAATTGCCACTAACAAGCTGTTCCCAGTCATTACCAGCTCCACAATGGCCATATATTTTGAATATTGGCCAGCAGACTAGGTAAAAGTGCCTCTGCAGAATGAGCTGAAGGGGGTTTACAGCAAGACAGATTAGTGCTAGGTGCTAAGCAAGTGCAAAGGCAGCAGCTGTGCCGGGGTGGCCCTGTGCAGGGGATGCTGCTGGGCATCCTGCAGCTGTGGCACTGAGCACCACTGGAAACTGCCCCTGTGCAGGGACACAAGGCTGCACTGTTCAAAGGATTGAAAGCCTTGGGCAGCTGTCCTTCAGGTGACTCACCCTGGGTGTCAGGGCACACAGTTAGCAAATATTAGAGAAGAGTCCTTGTATGAGTTAAATGTGTACAGGATCAGTTGCAGCTGCTTTGACCTCCATTCAGCCTCAGGAGAGCATCAGAAACTGAACACTTCTGCACAGAGGAATATGGGTCAAAGAATAAATCTTCATTTAATCTCTTAGGAAGTTACCATTTGAGAAAATTATTGAATGGCAGGCTGAAGTATGGGGATTATGGGAACCAAGGACACCTGATACAGATACAGAGATTTATTGGAGGGAATAGATTTAATAGGTGCTTGGATTTTCTTTTTTCCTTAGCGGGATTGTTTTTAATCTGGATCTACTTCAAGAAAATGAATAGACTGAAAGAAGCTTTAAACTGCTTCTTCATCAAGGCAAGAATTAGATTTGTAGGGATCTTTGTGGAAACTTTTGAACTCTTTACAAATGCCTTTTACATAAGGTAGGTGAATAGTCTTACAAGGAAACTTTGAACAGACAACAGAAGCCACCACCTTTTTTTCTGCTTTAAAACCTTTTTTAATCAGTTGTTTTTTCTGTGCCCCGTCCCTTTCTCCCTAAGTATATTGCATTTCTTTTACCTGTTCATGTAAAACACACTTTGAGGGAGACACACTGGTTTTTCCCAATTATATGGCAGTTGGTCTTTGTGCCTGGCACCGCTTTCAGGGGTGGAGGTCTGCACTGCTGACCTTTCTCTCTCTCCTTGACAAAGGTATTTATTTTAACTGTACTCTCTGTCACTGGTCCCTGGGAGAAGAAAGTTCAATCTCTATTAAAACAAGAAATCTGTGTTCAGGCAGAGCTTGTTGGTTTCTTGGGAATCCCTGATGATTTTAATAATAGAATTCATGTGAACTGTGTCTATAGAGAAGTGTACACTTGGTCCCAAGCCTGGACTGGCTGTGCCATGAGGACAACTTCAGCAGTGGAAATTGAATGGAGCCAAGCTCATGATGAAGACAGATGCCTAGCTGAGAAACAGGAATAGTCCCAATCAGTGGAGCAAAGACTGCATATATCTGTTAGCTAAAAAAATGAGAACATCCTTGCTTGATCAGTGGTGTTTTGGAGGAGCCACGTGTGTCAAGGCACTGTCAATGAGTTGCCTTGTCTCACCCCAGCACTGCTGTAAAGGGAGCACGGTGTGTGGCGGTGCTCCTGCAACCCAGGGTGGAGGAATTCACCCTGGCAGCCACTGAATGATTTAGAAGACATTGCATTCTGTAAGAGTGCAATTATAGGGCTTGAGGGATGCTCTGACAGCACCTTTAGGATTTGTACAAAGTGGCTGTGGGGGGTATGGCCTCTGCAAGCCCCCACCCTCCCTCTGCAAACTGGGGTAACAGAGCAGGAGCTGGCAGTGCTGGCAATGGGGACAAAGGACAGGCTTGGTCACAAAGCCTGGTCTCTTCTAAGGGGAAGTTTGGGCTATTCTCTGCACCACACTCTGGCTCAGCACACGTCCATAACTGGGGGGATGAAGGGCAGATGGAGTGGAAAAGCACTGGAATGGAATCTGTATGCCTGTTGGATTATCAGTAGTGCTGAGGAGATACAGTTCCTCTTGCCATGAAGGCACTGTACTTATATTCACTATTTTTAACATGTGAGAAAAAAGCATTTATGCTTTTAATATGCTATTATGTATGATGGCATATTCCACTTTCTGCAAACATATTTACCTCCACCAACGTAGATATTCAGCTTAGTGTTTGTGTTATTTATTACTTTGAATTCTGCTTTAAATTACAGCCATGGTTGCTTTCCTGTATTCCTCTTCTCAGGTTCTTCCTCTTTCTTTCCTGTTGTTCCTATAGAAAAAGAAGCAAACAACCTCATTTTTTGCTGGGATTATTGACTCTGTATTCCTGCAAAACTCCTTTCTCAGTAGTGAGGCTGAGGCCTGGGAGATGGAGGATGGTTTCTTGACACACCGTCACTAAGGCAGTGGGGATTTTTTCATGCAGAAGGATTTTTAAAAATAAATTTATAAATCCTGTTAGTATTAAAGTACTGCAGAAGTGCTCTCTCAAGTTCATTTTAGGGCAGTCTCTGAAGATCTAAATCTCCTGGCAGGGATCTTTCACATCCACTTAGCAGGGCAGTAATATTTTGGCACTGTAATGACTCCTCCACATCCTCGACACTGCACGCTGTGCACTTTCTCTGCAGAAGATGCTTCTGAAGGAGAGGCATGGGGTACTGGCTTTCTCCAGGCTCTGAAGCCAGTCCCCAGAAATACCACTGACCTCAGAAGTGGGGCAGGCAGTGCTGGAACTGCCCTGGCAGTGCTCTCAACATGCAGAGAAGGAGGAGGAAGCTTAAGCACCCCATCACTGTCAGCCCAAACACAACTTTGCCTAATTAGGTGGGTGAAATGGATCCAGTACAGCAATCCTGTTACTGAAAGGGTGTTTGATGTCCCTAAAATCTCAGTAAGAGGCAAAAAGTAACCCGATTATGTTAGGACATAATTTAATTACAAGAGGCATGCTGTCCAAAATCAAAGACTGGCAATTCTCAGTACATTTATTTAACATTAGGGTCTGTTTTAACTTTCACAGTGGAGTGAGGGATGGGTTTAATTAACTCCCTGATTTCTTGTGTTAAAAGAAATTAGATTTTCTTAAACACTATGGGGAAGAAAAGGCTATCATTTTATATATCTCTAGAGTGGTAAATCATTCATACCAATTTCATTTTAGTTGAAAGAGTCTTTGCCCAAATTGAACAATAGCTCTGATGTTCTGCACTTGCCTGTGTTTGCTGGGATGCATCAGATGGTGTTCTGTGCCCAAACTGAGCCTCACTTCCCCAGCCAGTGCCACGAATGGCAGCACCCAGCTGTTTGCTGAGAGCCACAGGGGAGCACGGGCTGCAGACCCAGCCTGGCCAGGGGGCTGCCACACCAATGGGTCTCTGTGTGTGCAGCCCAAAGGCTCCCACAGCAAGGGGGGTCTGGGCCACCCTCCTCAATGACAGCCCCAGGAGCATCCTCGGGTTTGATCTTTGGTGGCCTGTGGGGCACCAGCGTGGCAAACACACACCCCCAGCCTCGGCAAGTCAGCTTCCAAAAACTGTTCCATAGAATTTATTTGCAATGTATGTTCAAAATCAAACATCAGAACTCAGTTTTCTATAATTACACCAGTTTATAGAGTTGTCATCACCATGTCAAGACAGCTAAGAAATTAGTTTGGCTTTTATTTCTTAAAAAAAAGACTTTCAAGGAGTAAAAGCCTTTCAAATATTTAAAAAGAAATATAACAATGCCAGTATAGAATGGGCTGCCAGTTGTTTTAATGACCTGATTTATCTTTAATTAAATACTGATAAGAATGAATATGCTCTGTCCAGATTTTGTATGAGTTAAATACATTTTTCTGCTTTAATTGTACCTTTGCAGATCTACAGTTGGAATATATTAATTACAGTCTTGTGGCATTATAACTGGTGAAGCAGAAGTCTGTGCATGTTCTACATTTAAACATGACTGAAATAACTGTTGTCCCATCATAAAATATGAGCCCATTTCCTTTTATATTCTGTTATTTATTATAATATTGTAATTTTTATTTTATTTAGTTTTATTATATCTATTTATATATTTATTATTCCACCTGTACATGCACTTGGTGATAGCACCAGTGGAAGTCTGAATACTAGAGATAATAAATAATTCTCCACTAAATTGCTAGTTTTATTTATTTAAAAAACCTGTTTTGCCACATAAATGAACACTTTGATGAGGACCTTTTTTCCTTAATTTTCTTTTTGTTTTTTAATTTTGCTGAGAGAATCATATTATTTAGAATACTTTGCTCCATACTGAAAAAGTTTAACTTGTTGAATTATATCAAACAGAAAAACTCAACTCTCCAATGAAGTGAGGGTCATAATTTGAGTCTGATAACCTCCTTCATCTCTGTTATCTGTGCTCTTTGGTTGATGATACCTCTCTCAGTAATTATGCTGCTGATTTTCCCTCTCACTTTTTCTCTTTAAAAGGCTAACACAGTGGTATTTACAGAACAATAACATTGTACAGGAAAGATATCTTTGTATAAAAATACAGCAGCTGGAGTTCCTTAGCTAGGGGTAGTCTACTGGTTATACCAAGTGGTGGAATTTGTACCCACAAGAGTTAGAAAGCCTCCAGATCCTTCATGATAATGATGGGAGGACAAAGAAGAAAGAGAATCTGAAGAAAAAGAGAAAGGTATGCTTATACTGGCTTACCTAACAAGTTCCTCAGTTAGACAAAAGCATTTGGATGAGGACTCGAGAGGTGGCAGCATGTGTGGAAAAGTGTTGGGGCTCTTCTCTGTTCTGCTTCCTTGCCCCACCTCCAGCCAATTTCTTGCTGTTATGTGCTTCTGCCTATCTCTGTGGGGGAAGGCACAGTGCCAGATTTGGGGGTGCTGATAGTTCTCTCTGTCACCCCTTACCCAAAATCAGGAGTTGCACAGCCCCAGCAATGCTCAGCCACTGTCCTCGTGGGACCTTCAGAGCTCCTGGCCAGCAGCTGCTGGGAGCAGCACAGCTTGTGCTGCAGGGCAGGAGAACAGAGGCTCTCCTGCCTGAGCCTTCTCCTTCCCAGTGCCCAGCCCAGAGCTGTGCTCGCTGGGCAGGGAGGGAGGAGCTGCTGCACAGGGGCAGGCACTGCTGCCCTCACCCACACTGCAGGAGCACAGGGGGAGCACAGCTCTGTGTGCTTTGGTGTCACATCTCCACAGACTCTGACATTCTGCCAGGGCTCCTCTCATGAGCTCTGCTGTCAGTTCACACACCAAGGGATGTGGAGGAGGATGGGTAGAGGTTAGGTTGCACAGCTGCGTTTGCAGAAATGCCAGTGCATTTAATGCTGCAGCAGAGAGTTCATACTGATGCTAGCAGTGAATCACAGAATCATCAGTGTTGGAAGACACCTTTGGGCTCATCCAGTCCAGCTGCCCACCCAGCACTGTCACTGTGGGCCCCATCCCCCAGAGCCATATTCAGACACCTCTTTAACACCTCCAGGGATGGTGACTCCACCAACTCCCTGGGCAACCCATTCCAATGCCTGGCCACCATAACAGTGAAATTTTTTTTCCTTCTATTTAATGTGAATCTCCCCTGTCTCACACCAGGGCCATTTTCTCCCATGCTCTCACTGCAGGCACAGTAGAAGAGCCAGACCCCACCTCACTACAGCCTCCTTTCAGGGAGTTGTGGAGAGTGATGAAGTCCCACTGAGACTCCTCAATACTAAACAAACCCAGCTCCCACAGCTGTTCCTCATAGTGCTAATTATTTATCTTGCCGATTTTTGTATCTACATATTAGATAACAATCCATGGAGGTGCCTGACTTAAAGACAGACTTTAATTTGCTACCAGAATTTTTTCCATGAAAAGGAAAGATCTGGAGAGAGATGCTTTGGCAAAGAAGCAGCCAAGTAGCTTAGCAATGAGGTGAAGGGGAGGGCAGGGGAGAACTAAATGGAACAGAGGAACTTAGAAGAGGCAGAAAAATACTTGTAGTGGTGTAGAAGTCATGGCATGTGTCTGTTGCTGCAAATTGCAGTGATGCTCCTTCAATGCCCAAAGAATGTGTGGCTATGAACCACAGATTTTGAGTTTGGTAATATTGTAGTCAAGGGCTCCAATATAATTCCTGCAAGCAAAGCTCCTTATGACAAAGTAATTAAAGTGAGGAAATGAGACAGCTTAAAGTAACATGTCAGTACAAGGAGATATTTTAAGAAAGTGCTTCATTAAGGGACTACTCTTTATAATGTAAACAGGGCATTTTTGCAGCACAAATGCATATTTGCAAATGTACCAAAAGCAGCCTGGTAAATCACCAGTGCATGTTCCCATTTCCTTGACTTGGTCAGGAGAGTGATTTAAAAAGGCACCTGTGGGTAAGAGGAAGGCTACACTGAGTGTTTGGATGGGAGACCCCATGCAGATTATTCCCATCACGAGCTGCTGGGCCCAGACTATTCCCATCATCAACTTCTGGGCCCAGATTATTCCCATCATGAGCTGCTGGGCCCAGATTATTCCCATCATGAGCTGCTGGGCCCAGACTATTCCCATCATCAATTTCTGGGCCCAGACTATTCCCATCATCAACTTCTGGGCCCAGATTATTCCCATCATGAGCTGCTGGGCCCAAACTATTCCCATCATGAGCTGCTGGCCCCAGACTATTCCCATCATCAACTTCTGGGCCCAGATTATTCCCATCATGAGCTGCTGGCCCCACTGGTGCCTCACCAAGTGTCCTGGGAGCAGGACCTGCCTGCCGCCCTGGGCCCCAGCCCCTGCATCCCTGCATGAGCTTTTTGCAGCTTGACTAGGGCTGGTTTTTCACGATTACCCCTGAAATTTCAGCTGCTGGATGCCAGACAACATGATCTATTTTTTTCAGAAATGCAGATCCTCTGTGCCTGTGATTCATAGTGTCAAAAATAGCCATTAAATCTGGAGTTTCCACTAAACTGAAATCCAGCTGAAGAGCTGTGGATGGGTTTCACAGCCTTGGAGGTCAATATTGGTCTTTTAAGAGTGATTGCTGGAACTGCAGCCATTTAAATAAAATATATTTCATATGAAAAAGCCCATACCAAAACCACAATGCTATCAGAAATAATCATAATTATTTCTGCACTTCAGCTGCCTCCCTGGTACCACAGCCTGCTTTGGGTTTCTCTTGCAGCTTTATTTGTCAATATTTGTTTGCTGCCTCCCAATTCTTATGAGAAAAATGCCTTGTTAACAATGACAGCAGTAACAGTGGAGTTATTTGCTGTTCAAATATCCCAAAACACTGTGCCAAACAATAAGTAGGAAATAATTTAATTACCGACTCAAACCAATTGCTCCAGCCTACAGGAAGATTTTTAGTTTCTTGTTATGTAGAGTTTCTTTCTCATGGGTCTTGTTACTGATACCATTAAACAGAAATTGGTAGTGAGGTCCCAGATTGTCTTAACCAGGATGTTATATCTCATTTGATCTGAGTAATTAGATGCTGCTGGGCTAAACTTCCTGATGCAATTTCAATGGAATACTGCTTTCCTTATGTCTAACCCTGATTTATCATAAAGTGTCAGGGATGATGCTCATTGGCAGGATGAACATGGTAGGAGGAAGACAGATTTCTTATCTAATAAGGCCTAATGTAATATACGAATTTAAAAAAGCTAGCAGATTACAGCATGTTAGTTCAGAAAAACACTTGTGATCCTTACAGTGATCCTCCCATAAGAAGAGAGCTATATGTTAAGATGACAGGTACTTTTTCAACAAGTAAATAAATTGATTGAAGTAGGTCACTTATGCAAGGAAAGAATTCGACTTTGGAACCACTTCTTTTTCTAATTGTGAGCTGTGTAATGATATGTAATGAGTGCATCTTTTAAAAAATGCATGAGGCTTAAGACTTGCTCCAATCTTACATATTTTTTTCTAATAGAAGATTCTGTGGTTATGTGATCTCTCGCCACGTGCAAATTTTTCCTGAAGAATGTTTGTTTCTACTATCTTCCAAGGTTGTTTTTTTTTTTTATTTTGCTTATTATTAATATGCTAGTGATTGGATTAAACAAACCTGAAGGGAACAATCTGCTGCTGTTAGATATAGAAGCATAGCTAGAGGTATCTGTAGTAATTATTTTCCATACAGTTACCATGGAGACTTGTCTATGTGTTTTAATTTGGTGTGATTGGTGTATGAATTTTAAGATTTTCTAGAGGCTTGTCTGGACACAGGCAAGGCCAAGGGCTTGGCTGGGCCCAGAGCAGGTGGGATGCTGAGCGTGTGGAGCCAGGCCAGGGAGGGGCCCAGCCAGGCAAGTGGCATGGCTCGGGCAGGGACCAGGGCTGGGGGCCCCCGCGGCTGCGGAGAGGGAGCGGAGTTCCCAAGGGGGAATTCAGCCCCTGGTCATGCTCCTCTTTCCCCAGAGCTGACCCTGGCTCCAGATGCACCACATCAGAGCTGTCCATGACCACAGGCTCATTTTGGGCAGTGCACATGGCTGCAGAGCCCTGTCTCTGGTTTTGCTTGTGGAAGAGCTGAAGCCAGGATGTGGTGTCAGCAGAAACTCCTGCACCCGTAGGCTTTTGAGCTCTCATGCTCTGCTTGAGTGAAAGCTGACCATCCTTCCCTCTCCCCTCTGGGAAAAGAGATCTCTTTTGCCATTATACAAGCTGAAAAAAAAAACAAAAGTAAGATAAAATCTGAGATCTGGGGACAGCCATCTGTTGGGTGCCCTGTTGGAAGAAAGGGATCAGGGATAGGTGTGGAGATAGCTGGATTTTGTGGGAATGAAATATCTGGCTTGAAAGGGAGAAGAAAAGGAAGAAAAGCCATGTCAAAAAAGTGTAATTGAACTGTCTGCCAATGAAAAAGGCAGTAAGTCCTTGGAGGGTTTACCTGAAGCTCCTGGGCAACTGAGCTGGTGAAGGAGGCGCTTCCAGGGCAGGTCTGGGTGGGTCTTTCCCTTCTCAAGAAGTGAAGTGATTCAACCAGAAGCAAAAGTGATTTGTGGCTGGATGCAAGACCTGTGTGACAGTCTGATGCCACAGGCTTCTGGAGGACATGAAGTGCAGATTTGGTGGCCTGGTGGGCTGCCTGTGTGGGGGCAGAGGTGAGTCTGCCACACTCTGCAGGGCTGTCACTGCAGATGGGCTGGGAGAACCACTCTTTGCAAAGGGGTAAGTGAGAAATAAACAGTCTGTGCTCAGGCACACAGAGGGCCTTCCTGAAATGAAGGAAAGAGGTGCAAGTCACTTCAGGACCTCAGCATTTTGGTAAATGATGGATTTATTGTTTTGGAGCTGCTGCCTTCCACCTCACCCCAGCAAAACCCATGAGCCTGCTGGCTGAAAAATGTAATTCCTTTCCAATTTGTAGAGAAATTCTTCCCCCTCATGTTTTAGTAGAAGGGAAACCTAAAAGATCACTTTAGACTGGTTTTAGGTACATCATTCAGTCAAAAATTAAAATTCTTTTTCCCACACCGTAATTTAGAACTAAAATTTTAAGTGAAAATTGCCATTTTGAATGAAGTCAGGTCAACTTTATAACTAAGAAAATGAGACATTACATCCTAAAAATGCTGAAATTACATGTTCTGATGCTCAGTCTCTTGGGTAACTGATTCTTGGGTTTTTTTCTCTCCTACCCTTAATTTCCTTTGCAGCTGTATTTATTGAAACTTTTCTACATGCTCTAACTGTATTGTAACACATCAGTCTTTTGAGTGCCCAAATAGTGAAGTGTTACTGAT